>NC_080066.1:40584482-41205427 GCF_949987535.1 Balaenoptera acutorostrata
AGCCCAGTTCCTTGCTACTGACACTCCCAGGTTTATGAGCTGGCAGTTTGCAGAATCCATGCTTTCCTGCTTTGGAAAAATTGGGGTTAAAATGATGTCTGCCATCTCTAGGCATAGTTCCTCTCCTCTCTGTCCCTCAGAGATTGCTATCACATCTACAAATTCTTTTAGCACGTGTGGTGGACACTTTGCCCTGTAATTTTTGTCTGTCCAGTTTTCCATTCTTTCTTATTTTTGGAGAATTCCCCCACTGCACATACTGTTGGTAGATCGCAGTAACACCTTTCCCACGATGGAAGCCAAAGGAAAGAATGCTTTCCTCTCAGCACTGTCTTGCAGCCAGGGTAGAGGAACAGGGCCTAGGCCTGGCCCATCACATCCTTCTGTCGGGGCTTTGATTGTGGAGGAAGTGATACAAGGATGAAGGGTGCGTTCTAAGCAGCTGTGGGGCTTTCCCTGGGTGGCTAAAATTATCGCAAGTTGGAGAGCATCCTTACCTAATGGTTCACCCTCGAACTCAGATGTTATAGTTCCTGCCTACAGACCCTCAAGAGTCACAGAGGTCTTGCCATTTTTCAACATTTTCATCCTCTCCGTTTTATGAAACTCCATATCGTTCCAATAGATTCTTCCCGTAATTAAGATAGCCCCAAATTGCTAACTGTTGTTTGCAACAAAGAACCCTGAGAATAACAGCACGGTAGACACTGGAGGATGTGATGATTGCCAAGACACTGCCTCCTAAGGACATCTCTCCCTGAAGAGATTGGTGAGCACAGAACACTGCCTATATCTGCATATCCCTTACCTGTGTAGTCCTGACCTGCTCCCTTTGTGAGCCTTGCTCAGATTTACCAATCCTAACTCAACCCATCTCTGGCTTTTTCTTCCTGTTCACCATGTTTTGGACTGGTATACTCCTCTGTCTCTGTACCAGGGTTTGGATCCAACAACAATCTCAGCATTGATTCAGAATTCTTCCAGACTCCTTGTTCTGTTTCACAGTTACTTTGCTTTCCAAGGAACAAGAATGTCTTAATTCTCCCTTTGGCCTGGATCAGGTCTCTCTCTAGTACTCCTTCCCTTGGCAATATCAGCAGCTTACACAATTTTAAATACTAACCCCTTGATTGTAACTCCCAAATTTACATCTCTGTGTGACTTCTACCCTGAATTCCAGACTCCTATTTCCAACTACCTCCTTGACATTTCTAATTAGATAGATGACTAATAGGCCTCTCACACTAAAATTAAGCACACGACCCCTCATCCTGCTCTGCCGTAGCTGCCTCTACATCAGTTGATGGCTTATTTTTCTTCCATTTTTTCAGGCCAAACACCTTGGGATTATCCTTGTCTGTTCTTGTTCTCCTATACCCCACATCCAATCTCTCTGGAAATTTTGTTGGCTGCATCTTCAAAATATATCCATAATCTAACTTGTAAACTTAATTTGATCCTCTTTGGAAAGACCATTAGCTTTATTTCAAAAGCCTGACAAGTTGATTACAAATTTGTAAAGACCAATAAGACAGACTAGACAATCCAGAAATAGATCCTATTGTATATCATATATTTTTTATGGAATAAAATCATTACCTCAAATCAGTGGAACAGAGAACGAACAGGTTGGAGTGAACACAGATAAAAAGTATACATTTCTGAATATTCCTTATTTTGTATAATTGATATTGGAACTAAATAATATTCTACATAATTATAAGATAAAACCAAATTAAAGTGAAAATAAAGCTATCCCTGGATTTAAAAGCTAAATGAAAGTAATGAACCTTAAAGTGTATCATGTTTTAGCTTTTTTTTTTTTTTAAAAGGGAACCCTTGTGCACTGTTGGCATATAGTTAGTTTGTTTTTGTTTTTGTTTTTAAATTATTAGCGCCTTTAATTATTATTTATTTATTTATTTATTTTTTGGCTGTGTTGGGTCTTCGTTTCTGTGCGAGGGCTTCCTCTAGTTACGGCAAGCGGGGGCCACTCTTCATCGCGGTGCGCAGGCCTCTCACTATCGCGGTCTCTCTTGTTGCGGAGCACAGGCTCCAGACGCGCAGGCTCAGTATTTGTGGCTCACGGGCCTAATTGCTCCGCGGCATGTGGGATCTTCCCAGACCAGGGCTCGAACCCGTGTCCCCTGCATTGGCAGGCAGATTCTCAACCACTGCGCCACCAGGGAAGCCCTGTTTTAGCATTTTTGACATAACTATACAGAGTAGGATTATTTCAAGTGTATTTAAAATGAATAACTTGTGTGCTACACTTAAAAGCATGAAATAAAATTGTAGTCCCCCCCCAAATCTTAAACTGCCTTCAGCAATAGTATTACTATTAATAATATTGTATTATTATTTAAAACAGATACACAGCCATATAGTAAAATGTTGAGCCTGGAACCAAAAACAAAAATGTAGAAATACACCACACAAAAATTCCCAACTGATTTTTGGTCAAAAGTAATACCGTGATGGTAAGATAACTTTATCAACAAATGGTGCTGGGGCAATTAAGATGTCTGTAGACAAAAACAAAAAATTCACCCTATGCTACCTCATGCTTTATACAAAAATCAACTTAAAGTGGATCATGGATTTAAATGTAAAATGCAAAACTTTTAAACTTTTAAGAAAAAAAATAGGATAAAATCTTTGGGATCTAGAGAGAGTAGTGAGACTTGACACCAGAAGCATGATGAATAAAGGAGAATTTGGTAGATTGGACTTCATCAAAATGAAAAACTTTTGCTCTCTAAAAGGCCTGTGAAAGAAATAAAGACAAAAACTACAGACTGAGAGAAAATATTTGTAAACCATATATGCAGTGTAGGACTACTCTCCACAATATATAAAGAATTCTTAAAACTCAACAGGTGGTAAAGCAAACAATTCAACTTTTAAAAATGGACAAAAGACTTGAAGACACTTTTCTTTCAATAGGAAATATTGATGGAAAATGAGCACATAAAGAGAACTTCAGTACCATCAGACATTACGGAAATGCAAATTAAAACCACAATGAGATATTAGCACATACATAGCCAAATGGCTAAAATAAAAAATAGTAACAACAGCAAATGCTGA
Organism: Balaenoptera acutorostrata; assembly: GCF_949987535.1. Taxonomy (NCBI): domain Eukaryota; kingdom Metazoa; phylum Chordata; class Mammalia; order Artiodactyla; family Balaenopteridae; genus Balaenoptera; species Balaenoptera acutorostrata. Next base: position 40,587,573 of record NC_080066.1, read on the forward strand.
TGTGGATGCAGAGAAACCTGATTATCTATACATTGTTGGTGGTAATAAAAAAAAATGGTACAGTCACTCAGAAAACAATTTGACAATTAAAAAAAAACCATGCAACTACCATATGAATCAGCAATTGTATTCCTGGACATTTATCTCAGAGAAATGAGAATTTATGTCACACAAAACCCTGTACATGAATGTTTATAGAAGCTCTGTTAATAATATCCTGAAACTAGAAACAACTCAGATGCTCTGTGAAAGGTGAATGTTTAAATCAATTCTGATACATCCATACCATGAGATAGTACTTATAAATAAAAGCGAATGGGCTATTGATATACACTATAGCCTGGATGAATTTTCAGAGAATTATGCTAAGTAAGAAAAGCCAATCCCGATGGTTACATATAGTATGATTCCATTTACAAAATATTCTTGGTAAAATTATATATATCTAAAAAGAGCAGATTAGTTGTTTTCAGGGTTATAGGAGGGAGTGGGAGGGAGGTGGATATGGCTATAGAAGGCCAACATGGGGGATACTTGTGGTGATGGAAATGTTCTGTATCTTGACTGTCTCAATGTCAATGTTCTGACTGAGAAATGTTACTGTAGTTACACAAGATGTTATCATTGGTATCTCTCTGTATTATTTCTTAAAACTGCATGTGAATTTACAATTATCTAAAAAAATTTATCTAAAAAGAATAATTATGATAATGCATTGAAATGTATCAAATAGTTTAAATCCATGAGTTCATAATGATACAAAAACAAAAATCATATTGTTCACTTTTGGAGGATGCTAGGAAAACAACTCATTATTCTGAAAACTGGCAAAATAAGGCAGATAAACATCCATCTGCATTTTGTTTTTAAATTATACCTCAAGTAAGTCAAACATTAAGGCAGATAAACATCCATCTGCATTTTGTTTTTAAATTATACCTCAGGTAAGTCAAACATTTGATATGGAAAATATTCTTTTTAGAATTTTAAAGAAAATGAGCAAAAAAAGAATGCTATTGCACTACCATTAGTTTGAAAGCCTGAATGAAAAAATGGATCAATGCAATGCTTCTGATGTCTACTAAGAATATCAAGTGCAAAACTAAGGGGAAATCCATGATGGACCAGGGTGACAACATCTGAATCCCTGGCTCAATATTTTTAAATTAATTAATTAATTAATTTTATTTATTGGCTGAGTTGGGTCTTCGTTGCTGTGCATGGGCTTTCTCTAGCTGTGGCGAGTGGTGGCTTCTCTTGTTGCGGAGCATGGGCTCTAGGCGTATGGGCTTCAGTAGTTGTGGCACGTGGGCTCAGTAGTTGTGGCTCGAGGGCTCCAGAGTGCAGGCTCAGTAGTTGTGACGCACGGGCTTATGTGCTCCATGGCATGTGGGATCTTCCCGGACCAGGGCTCAAACCCGTGTCCTCTGCATTGGCACCACTGTGCCACCAGGGAAGTCCCCCTGTCTCAATATTAACATCAGACAAAAGAGGGAAAGTCAGACACTAAGTGCCTCCCAGTGAAAATATATATCACCATCTATGAAATATTCTTAAAAAAACAAAAAAAACAAAAAAACCCCACAACAATCTGAATAAGGACCTAAATCTAATTGCCAGAGTATGAGACATTTAGGGAACAAATAAACAACCCATAGGATGCATTCAGCAAAACCTAAAGTGTGGGAACATCTACAGTACTAGCAACCTATTTTCTTCAAAAATGCATTTAAGGAAAATACAAAAGGGGAGGCGAAATCCCTAGGTTATAAGACCTTAGGAGACGTCAAAGAACTGCAATGCATGGGCCTTGTTTAAACACGGATTTGCAAAAGAAAACTGTAAAAGCAAAAATTATGAGACGATAGAGTAAATTTGATCACTGGTTAGATATTTGATGCTGCTAAGGAATTATCGTTAAGTTTTTCAGATGTAAAAATGACAATGTGGTTATGTTCTTAACAAGAGTCTAACCTTTAGAGATACCTACCGAATTATTTATGGATTAGTTATTTGCTTCTCGCTAATCCAGTGGCAGCAGAGGACAATGACCGGGTATAGAAAAAGCAAGATATGCCACAATCTGAAGTTTTTTGATGAGTCCTCACTCTACTTTTCTGTTCACACCATCTTTGTATAGGTTTGAAATTTTTCATAATAAAATATAAAAATATATCCAGGAGCCTTTACTTCTTACTGTCAACTGCTAATTGCCTGGTCCAATCTACCACCATTTTTAATTTGAGGTGTTATAGTATAATCCTAACTGATCTCCTGGATTCTACCCTGGTCCTCTTTCCATCTCTTTCCGACACATGGTAATGGAAATGGTCATGGTAATTACCATGGTCATGGTAATCTTCTTAATACCCAAGTCAGATCCTGCAGAGGAGATGTATACAGAGTTCTGCCAGGGCTCCCTCCTAGGTTAAAGTTATATCATCTCCATCCACGCAGGATGCCTGTGGCCTCCTATTCAGCTGCCTACACCAGGGAAAGCTGCAAAATCTCTGGTGGTTGTTTGTAGCATTTCTGAGAGTATCAATTTGCTGTGGTTCAGTCCCCCACACAGCATCCCCATGGGGTGGTTGTACATCTGTTTTATGTTTCTCCTTGCTCACGTGCTTTCCCGTCCATGTTTGTATCCTTGGCCTTTTGCAATTCGAGCTTGTTAGAGAGCTCCCCATGACACTACATATCTTACTTTAGCAGCATTTCCTGTCTCATAGGAGTTGTCCATAATTACAGTGTCATAATTTCTCTTTTCAGAAGTTCCCCATCTCATGTCCACCATGCTCTCACTTGGATTCTCTGACTATGAGAGACTCTGTACCGTTTCTTCAAGTTCTGTGATGTTTCAAACCCAAGGAAAAGATTTTAATGTTTTCTGAGCATCTACTATGTGCCAGGCACTATGCTAGCTAGTCATATATATCATTTCATTTCATTCAAACAGTAGTGCTAGTAGCTAAGACATTCATTTGTATATCCCTTAGAAATAAGAAAAATGAAATTCAGAGAATTTCAGTCAATGTTTGAAGGTCATGTATAGAACAGTCAGTGGAATCAGGATTGGAGAATATATTTCTTTTCTATTAAAAAAATTTAGATTTCATGGCCACTTTTTTGATAGATCTTCTACAGACTCAAGCAGGTCTTCAGAATCATAATTTCTCCATTTCTTCCATCTCTGCTATCTGCTTGTTTCTTCTGTGAAGTGCAACATCATAGGGACTTGGAAGAATTGGGCTTCCAGCAGCTCTTGGACAGTTGAAATCCCTCTTTATTCTTTTATATCTATTTGGTAATGTATATTTAGAAGAAATCAGCCATGTCTTTGGACTGTGGAAAAGTATAGAATATTTGCATGATATTGAATCTGTTTGAAAGGATAACATAAGCCCTTCCCACTGGACATCTATCTCTGTTTAATATCCACTCTGAGGCATACTCCTTAGGTATACATTCTTACCACCTGTTAGATGAGAGTAGGCTTCTATCTCAATTCTCAGTTAATTTTAACTTTAAAAAAGGTATCTGAAGTGTGAAGTCTTTAGAGTTATGTAGTGGAAAGAGTGCTGGACTCAGAAAATTTGAGTTAAATGATAACAGCTAAAGTTTATCAAGCGTATTCTATATGTGGCAGGCACAGCTGTAAGTACTTTTCATTGGTTATTTTATTTGAACTACCCAACATCCTAAGAGAAAACCATTATACAGATGAAGAACTGGAGGGCTGGATGGGGCTGTGTAATGTTCCCAATGTTACATAGCGAATAAGTACTAAAGCTAAATTCAGATCTCTGTGCTCTTAACTGCCACTCCACTCTACTTCCCAGCTCAGGCATTCCTAGCCCGAGCCTTGTGAAGTCACTGAACTTCCTTGATGCTCTATGAATGGAGATAATAACAATTGCCTCACCAGTAGGGAACGTGAAAACTTTGAGTACACTGAAAATGTTTTACAAGCATAATGGATTACCATTGTATGAAATTGGCAGTGCCAGTAATAACAACAGTGTTTATTTGAGATACTGTATGGGCCACCATCATCCTTAGCATTTCATATCTCATTTAATCATCATATGAGCTGTATGGAGAGATAGCAAGATAGTATTATTCTTACTATTTTAGAGACAAGAAAAAACAGAAGGAAAGATATAATATAATATAATATATAAAACTATGTGAACTATGTATAAAAATACATATGCTTTCTGAATGTCATATTTCTGACCATAAACCTTTAGAGAATCCCTAGTGGAAGCAGTGTTGGCTCTTCATTTGTGCTTGGATAATGCTGTATACTCATTTCATTTTTTCCAAGAGGGTCACAGCAGCAGGTGAGAGAGCTAGAGGGACAGGTGCCTCTTCCTTTGCCCACCTGCCGATCCACAAAGCTCTGTATGACCACATACAATTGTTTCTTAAAGAATCAGACACATGCACTGTCATCTCTCCAGGAAGTTTTGCAGCCATTGTCAGAATTCATTTTCGGTGACAAGACATAATGGACTTGGGGATTCATTAACAGACAGAGCACTCTGAGAAATCTTTTGTATGAGTAGGAACAATCTCAGACAGAAGATAGGATTTACTTGGTCAATGGAATGTTTTAGAGGATTTCCAGAGTCGAAGCTTTGTATTTAGCTTTTTTCCCTCTGTGTCCTGAAGAAATGCCCTTAAGGCCTCAGCATTAAAAAGTCTGGGAAAATAAGCAGGAAGGGATGGGCTGGGGACACATGCTAGCTCATGCAAGCAGGGGACTAGACTTCAGAAGAAGGCTTTCCGGTCTCCCTGAGGAAGGGTCAGCTTAAGGTCAGTAGCTAGGGATGATTAAGAGTAGGGCACCCTCTCTCTAACCTCTCAAAGTACATTTGGCCAAGAAAGGCTTCCAGTTTTCTGGTGAGACCTTGTAGCACCTTGTCAAATCCTCTTGAAGCAAGACAGGTGAGAAGGTAGGGAAAGTGAGATGCATTTGACATGCTTGCAATGGAAATCAGGTACACGGGGACAGCACAGTGAGAAGGTGACACACGGGTGCTTACAGAAAGTGGACATCTTCTCAAAAACAGTACCTCCTATTCAGAGTCTGGCGCTGTTGTTCTTTTGCCCTCAGTTTTTTCCACCTGGTAACTCATGCTCTTTCATTCAAGGCATTCATCCAATAAACTTCGACATGAACCCTTCTCTGAGTCTCTCCCCCAGGTTACGGGCTCCTCTTTCATGTTTGCTACACTTTGTATGAGTCTTGATTGCAGTACTCTTCACCTGGTATTCCCTAGATGGTTTACCTGCTTATCTACCTTTTAGGACAGTGAAACCCTGAATAACACAGAAGACATCTTTTACTGTATATTTCAAGCACCCAGCCATGCCAAGTACCTTGTAGGTGTGTCAGTCAATGGGGTTGAATGAATATTCAGTCTGAAAGCCCTTTAGGCACCAACAGCTTGTGAATCTTAGATAAGATTGCTTTCATAGTTTCTTCCTAAATTTAGTGGCTATATCAGCACCCATCTCAAAGGGGCAGGTCCCAGGATTCACCGTACTCTTGAAGTTATAATTCGTGTGGCTGGCTGCATGGCGTCTCCGTTGCCCACTGCCTCTATGTCTGCTTTCCTGCTGCAGGGTGTGGGTGGAAGCTCAGGTTTCTGCCAGGCCCTGATGACATCAGGAGAGGGGAGAGAGAAGCAGAGTGCCTGCCAACTAGCCCTGCTTGTTCTGTTCTCTGTTCCCACCATCTTGTTCCCTTTTATTGATGCCGGTGGGATGGGGGCTCAGGTCTTCACTGGGCTCTGCTGATACTAGGAAGGGGGAAAGCTGACTAGGCTGTCTGGTACCAGCTTGTTCTATTTCCTTGATGCCAGCTGAAGGTAGAGGCCCAGCTCCACACCGGGTCCCACTGATGCCCTGCACGGGTTGGGGGAAGTGGAGCCCTTCCTTGGACCGCCATGTTCGGTCTCATTGATGTTGAGGGATGAGGGTAGGAGGCCCAGCTATTGGCTAGTCTCTGCTGGTCCCCCTGGCAGGGAGATTGGGGTGCCTTTTGGTGGTGGGGTGCCAGCTCAGTTCCTCTAGGTTCTGTTGTGGGACTGTGGTTTTTCTGTTGGAGTTTGACAAGAGCAGGGAAGTTACTGCCAAAGCAGTTTTTTGTTGTTAGACAATCCATTTTCTGGTCCTTTGGCTAGAGGAAAAAGGCTTTTCTTGGACCTCTGCTGGTTGTGCCTCTTGGCGGTTCCACGTGGGGGGCTTCTGCAGTGCCCTGTCTGGGATACAGGCAGGGCAGCAAAGAGACCCAGGAACGCCCCACCATGCTGTTCCTTGAGTCCCAGTGTCCCTAGGCCGTCTGCCTGCTTCTGTGTCATCTTCCTATGCCCATTCACCGGTTTTCTAGTTTTAAGGTGAGAAACTGGGGAAATGAAACTACTTCATGTTGGCCAGAACTCATACCATTTCTGGCTCATACCTGGATGTAATGACTTGAAATCGTGGCTCAGCCTTTCAAACTACCGCAGGCAGTGTGAGCAAAGACCCATCAGCCCAATTTGCCTATGGTTCTAGTTCTGTTAGGTGTACCGTCCTAACAGCCTATAAGAGGAGCCCCCTTGAGGACAGGCACGGTATCTTACTCATCTCTGCATTCTCCATGCCTAGCACGGTGCTTGGAAGCTCCAGGCCAAAGGTTTTGAGTGAATGAAAACAAAGGCTCCTTTAGCAGAACTGGAGAAGCCTTCCTGTATGACAAGTTGCCTGATGTGCTTTTCTAATCTAGAGTCGAGATTGATTCCGACCTTGTTTGCACCCCAGTGGATGTGTGATGTGGAGGAAGCAGGGTCTGCAGCCTGCTGCAGGTGACTGAGGACTCTGAAGGCGGCACACTCCCCAGGAGGGGCCAGGCTGCAGCATTCCTTCCTTCCTAGCTGCGTGGTCCCCTGGATGTGTGGTTAACTCAGCAGGGCAAAGCCGCCTGCGCTAGCCTGCCTGGTCGTTATTCACGTGAGGACAGTGGGTGCCGCCTCTACTATCAGTGGTTTTGTGGGAGCCTGGAGGCTGACCTGCTGGCGGGGGGGCTCCTCGTTTTGGTGTCACAGTTGACAGTGGACCTCACTAGGTGCTGCCTGGTTACGAGGGAGGGGGCAGGCAGGAGAGAACTAAAGACAGTGAGGGAGAGACGCACGCTGACAGAGCACGGCGGAAGAACAGAGGAACAGAGCACAAAGGAAGGAGATGCTTTTCCTTCATTTTTACCTTTTCTGCGATTGGCTCTCTGGGCTGCTTTGGGCTACTTTTTTCCTTCTCAGCACGCAATATATTTGACTACCCAGGAATAAAACATCAAAACCTAAAATGTAATTTGGATGTAGGAAATATTGATGGGGCGCCAGACGCATTCGGGATGCTGTTGTGAGCAGAGAGGAGCCGCCACTGCATGAGGCGGAGATCAGAAGGTGGCAAAGCCCAGCTCCTTGCAGGCGAATCCCTCTGAGGTCCGAGTGACAACATTTACCCCATCACCACGTGTATCAGTAAAATGATTATTGATATCAACCAGGCAAGATTCGGGGCGGGGGGTGGAAATGGAAACAAGAGGAGACCTGGTTTCAGCTGGTAATGATAAAAGAGTCAGATTTAATAAAAACAAATTGTTGTAGCATTAGTAAGAATTAACAAATCTGATTATTTTTGACTCTATGATCTTTGGAACTCTTGGCTGTCGCTCAAATAGCTGGTGCTACACTCTCCAGGAGGCAAGCCCCTCCCCTCACTCCTCCTGCTGCTGTGTGTGCAGAGCCTGGCTCTGGACAGAGGCTCATGCCCCTTCTGGTACCTTCTTCTCCTCTTTTCACTGCTCCCTGCAAACTCTTATCTAGGCCACCACTTTTTACTATCCTTGATGCAATTCTCTGAACTCCAGGAAACAGCATGTGACTATATACTGTCTGAGATCATTTCCTAAATATTTTATGTACAGTGAAAATCGTTCAAGGGTGAATGCCTGTTTGCAGGTTTTTTGTTTGCCCGGCAGTGCCCAGTGCAGAGCTGGGCACAGTGCATGCCCAGTGAATGAGGGCCAAGGGGCCGACACAGCAGCTAGGAAAGGCCTAGCTTCTGCTCTGTCCTCATCCTCACATTTTCATTTCCCATCCTGCACTTGCTCTGCATCATCTGCCTTCTATGGGGCTGGACTGGCTTGCATTTCCAGAAGGATGGTGGCAGGAAATTAAAGCCTGTCACCAATCAGTGACGCTTGTGGCGTGTCCTGGATGAACACGGCACAGTGGCTCATGGGGTTACTAAGCAAGAGAGGTGAGGGCAGCCACCAAGCATCAGGGAGACTTTCTCGTGGAATGAAAATGCAGGGACCTCACAGCAGCTGGCCAAATGCTGGTAATTCCAGGTCTTGAGATCTTCTCCCCAGACGAGGTATCCTGGTTGACAAGCATGGCTCTTTCTGGTTACATCAAGGCTTATTTCATTATTAATACCAACAATACATAGTAGTACTATGATTTATAGTTAGTATGGGCAATTGTTATGGACTAAATGTGTGTTCCCCCCCCTCAGAGTCATATGTTGAAACCCTACCCCCCAATGGGATGATATTAGGAGGTAAGGCCTTTGGGAGGTAATTAAGATTAGATGAGGTCATGAGGTTGGAGCCCTCATGCATGGAATTAGTGCCCTTATAGAGTCACAAGAGGGCTTGTGCTCTGCCTTGTGAGGATATAATGATAAGTTGGCAGTCTGCAATCCAGAAGAGGTCCTCACCAGAACCTGACCATGCTGGCTTCTTGATCTCAGACTGCCAGCTCCAGAACTGTGAGAAATAAGTTTATGTAGTTTATAATCCACTCAATCTATGGAACTTGGTTAGAACCACCTAAACTTAGAACCACCTAAACTAAGACAGCAGTGTTTGCTGAACACTTATTATTTTCAGGGTACTGGGTTCATCTCTTTGTATGTAGCATCTTAGTTTTTCCACACCACAAATCTGTGAGTTATTCTTCTCATTTTATGGATGACAAAATAAAGCTCAGAAAGCTTAAGCAATTTGCCCAGACTGACTTAGGAGTTAATAGTGTGGCCATCAGCAAACCTGAAACTGTGCCCTTCCAATGCCCATAACCTTGGAAACTCTGGAGCCACTGGTGAAAATGGCAAAATTCAAGATATCTGAGTTGACAGGAGAGGGATTTTCTCTGGGGAAGCTTAGTCAGAGGGGAGTAGCACCTTCTGGAGATTTGGGTCATGATAACACTCTAAGGAAATAGAATAAAAATAAGAGTGACTGTACTTCTACCACATACCATTTTGTTAAACATATATTGTCTAGGTAAACAGAACCTACAGGTGAGGTCATACACTGCGTCCTGGTCCAGGCTGCTGGCAATAGCACAGTCAGACCTCACATATACCCAGGCCTAGCCCTCGCCATCCTGTTAAGCCAGCTCTGAAGATCTCCAGGCCGATGCTCTTCCAATGCTCTGTGTCCCACATGAATTGAAATTCCTAAGCTTGGTTGCCCTACCCTGGCTTTAACTCGACCTCGTCCTGTCCTTGACTCCAGCTTCATATTCTTAGTTCTTCCTTTCATTTCCTGCAGTGGCAATGCCGTCAGAAGCAGTGTCTGTGTCCCTTTGCTCCCCTCTCCCGAGTTCTGCATCAAGGTTACTCCAGGCTATGCTACCCGCTATCTCAGCTGTCAGCAGGCCCTTCTTTGGGGATGTAGGACACCCAGGGAGAGTGATAGCCAGTCTTATCAGAGCGATGCCACTGGGGCTTGTGGAGGGGTTAAGGGCAGTACATTTTAGCTGAGTTGATCATTTCTGGAATAAATCAATGGGCTAACATTGGAATTTGATGAACCTTGAATTGTCCAAGACTAGGCTCATGTATCAGGCCACTAAGTGCCTCCTAATTGGCCAAAGTCATGTCTGGGTTGGCCAGACTATACCTGACAAGCTGCGTAGTGTCATGTGATGGAGAGATGTGGGGCAGAGATGCAGTGTCATTCAAGTATTTGTTAAGTGACTGATCTACACATGGCCTTGGGCTAGGCTCTTGTTGGTTGAGGGACTGGGGATGAGTGGGATTTCTGAGACAATAAGAGGAGCAGTGTTTCCACTTGGTACCTGCATGGCAGGTATGGTGATGTGTGTTCTCATCTAACACCTCTTAGAATCTCTAATTTCTTGAAGCTCTATATTCTGTTCCACTACTCAGAACCTGGTGCAGATCCTGCTAGGGTTGTTCAGCAGTACTGAGAATGAAGGAAGGGATCTGTCAATCAATGGAAAGATTTTGGTAAAATGTGAGTGCAGAGCCCTTAAATTGGGTGGAGAAGGGAGATTGTCTTCATGGGATCACATGTTCTAATAAACATCTTAGAACAGAGGACAATAAGGTGCTTAGTTGAATGTGGGCACCAGGGCAGGCTAGAGTTTGACTTGGAAATGGGATTAGAATGAAATGGAATGGGCTCTGAACTAGAAAAATGATCTTCCATAAATGTGGCAATTATACGTTCTGCTCTTTCTCCACATTGGAGAACACGTGGACAATTTCATAATTCCTTCTCTCCAAAATGGTAACATGTGCCTTCTCCCTGCTGCTCAGGGCACTGAGGACAATGGCCTGAAAGGCTCCTGCAGGCCCTTTTCTAAGAATTTCTAAGAAAGACTGAGGAAGACCCTGGGGAAGTACAGGTTGTGACCATTATTATAACACCAATGCGATAGCTATTAACCTTAGCAAAATTCCCCATAGCTGTGCCCACTTGAATTCATAAGACTCACAAGAGGCTTCGGTCTACACGACACTCTGTACAAATGGCACTTCAGTCAGCAGGTAACCTCAAATGAAATGAATCACTCGTGGTTTTAGAGCCCAGTGCTAAGGGATCTGTGGGAGAAACGAAAATAATTGGATCATATTTTATCTACATACAGTTTATCAAGGAAAGACACTACACACAAAATCATATATCATCAACTTCCAAAGAGTCTCATTAGACTCTCCAAACTTGTAGTAGTTGGAGATTTTGTTGTTCTATACATGACCTTGAATAAGCTAATCATTGCTGGTGATTGGAATTTTTCTTTTTTCTTTTTCTTTCTTCTTCCTTCCTTCCTTCCTTTCCTTCTTTCTTCCTTTCTTCCTTCCTTCCTTCCTTTCTTTCTTAATTTCTTTCTTTCTCTCTCTCTCTCTCTCTCTCTCCCCCTCCCTCCCTCCCTCCCTTCCTTCCTTCTTTCCTTCCTTCCTTCCTTTCTTTCTTTTCTTTCTTCTCCTCCTCCTCCTTCTTCTTTCAGAGAGATTTTTTCTTACAACATTTGCTTTAACAGGGTTTTATTTGCACAAAAAACTGACAAGATAGAAAATGTTAGAGGTAAAATTATACTAATATCTGGCATCTGGTGCCCGTCCTACATGCCCAGAACATCATGTGTCATCTCTAAGCCATACAATGATAAGAGGTCTTATCATCCACATTTTACAGGTGACAAAATTGCAGCTTGGAAAAGTTGAGTACCTTAATGAAAGTCACATAGCTAGAAAGGGAAGGAGCTGGAAGGAAAACCCAGGGATGTCCAAATCTAAACAAACACTCTCTACTACCCCTGGGAATGGTGTTAATCAGTAAACGTCTCTTGCAAGTGATGAGCTCACAGCCCCCCTCTTAGCAGGAGTTGGGGATGAGTGGTCATCCTGCTTTAAGACTGTCTTAAAGGTCTGAGGAAACCTACGGATCAATGCCATCAGCCCCTATCCTCCAGGAACTCACCAATCCTAGATGAAGAGACAGACGGGAGGGGAGTGAAAGAGAGCTTTGATAGGTGACAGACAAATCGGCAGAGATGAGTAGGGTTAGCAAGGCATCCAAGGAGGGAAGGGCACCAGGGGTGGAGGGAATAACATGTGCCCTGGTGCCGAAAGGCAAGAGTCGTGGGGAACCACGGCAGTGTGGCGGGGCTGGTGCAGGAGCGTGGGGGGAATGGGGGAGATAACAAGTAAAGGAGGCCCAGAGGGGACAAGGATAGGGGGCCCAGAGAACGGCATTCTTGGATTCAAGGAGAAGCAGCCTGATTTCCTCTTGTAGGGGCGGAGGGTGCAGATTGAACATGGCTCTCTGCCCTCACACACACCATCTCCTGGATGCAAATTAATACTGCCAAATAGCCTTTCTTTTTAAAGCTTTCTCACACTGGCATGATAACTAAAAAAGGAGGCTGGTGGAAAGGAGGAGCAAATTGATTTGGGAGCCACGTGCTGGTCTGCCTGAGCCAGGAAAGCAGGCATCCTCCCCTCCCAATGATACACCTTTTCCAAAAGCTGTGTGCTGACAGCTCTGACAGCCCCTCCGTCGCCACAGTGGCGTTCTGGGTGCAAGAACTGAGCAATGAGAGGGACCGGCACCTGAGACAGAAGCACACACACACCCAGGGAAGGTAAATGATGGTACACAGGACATTTCTCTCTGAGGTTGTTCCCCCAGAAAAACCAATTACTGGCCTTTTCCTTGCGAACGTGCAGTGAGTATCAACTTGTTGGGGGCTGGAGTGAAAAGATGCTATGATACATCTTTGTGATATTCATGAGTCTGCTGAGAGTTCTGAGGCAAAGGATTTAGTATTTCTGGGCTTCTGCAGGTGGGGAGGGTGTGAAGTGCATCTAAGAAGAGCTCTAAGGAGTGGGGTGTTGAAGTGGCACTTTTACAACAGATGCACTTAGGAATTGCAGGTGGAAGTTGGAATCAGCCTGGGAGAGGAGGAAGAACTGATCACATAAATAAAAGACCTGCTAAAGTGCAAATTCACTGTTCTTTCCAGAGAACGGTGGGAGGTTTTCTACTGCAATCGCCATATTAAACTGGTATGCAGAGCCAGACGTCCCAAAAACATGCAGGACTCATCTCCGTCTCTGGCAGGATTAATGCTACCCAAATGTGTATTCATGGCCTGTTATACCAGGCTTTAGCGTCACAAAGGATCATCTCTTAGCTGTGCCGTCAAGTGGGAGACAGGGATGGTCACGGAGGGAGAGCTGATACCGTGGCTTCACGGTGCCTTGCTGCCATGTTGAATTTTCCATGCCCAGGCCTGGCCAGAGTTACAGGAATCTGGTATCAGCCCTGTGGGCCTACCCTCCATCCACTCCTGCCTTTTCCATCTCCCTCGGGTCTCTCTTTGCAGGCATCTCCTCCTTTCCCTTCAGGGGTACTGTGATTGGTTTTACAGTTTCTGTGCTGCACGAAGGTATCAGCCAAAAGGGACCAGGGACTCATTCTCTCCTGGAATTAAGGGTATGCCCCAAACTCACATTTATTTTAGGAGCAAATAAAATTAGCAGAGCCACGAAATTGTATTAGAGTTGACAAGGCTCGCAGAGACTTTCTCTCCTGGAAGTTGCAAATCACTAGCTGGCAAAGAGACTTATTTGACACTCAGAGAATTATGTAGGTATTTATGTATGTATTTATTTATTATTCATTCATTCATTCATTCATCTATTTTATTTGTTTTCAAAAGGCAATTCTCCCAAACAGGGCGTGATTTCCCCAGGGCTCCACTGTCCACATCCCCTACCAGGTTTATTTGCTTTGACCATTTGCATAACCTGCCTGGTTCTTGGAAGCATTTGAGTGTGTGCCCCTTGTTCTTGCCCACTTCCTCATTTTACAGATGGAGAGACCAAGGCTCTTAGAGGGTAGGTGTGGGCACCAAGTACACATAACCAGTCATTGGAAAGGGTCCAACTTAGAACTGGTCTCATATATCCCTTGTTCAGTGCTGTTCTCTTCACTTAGAGATGCTTTCCAAGTCTTGAAATGACCACACTGTGTTTAGCTCTGTTTGATCTTGACCTTAACCACCTTCATGGTCTTAATGGAGCCTGCCAGGCTACATGCTTTCTTTCCCTTGCAAAGGGGAATTGGAAGGGAGAAGACACCTTCAGCCTCTTCTTTCTTGTCTCCCGAAGGTCTGAAATGATGCACAATTGCAATGAGTTGTGAGCAGTATCAAGGCCGCCTCCTTAACTTTGAATTCATCCCCTCCTTGTCTACGGCCATCCCACCCCGAACACGCCCAATCTCATCAGAGTGCATCTCCTCCTGGCCTCAGCCAAATCCTTCCCTACTCTGTCTCTACTTCCCCTGATGCCCTATCTGTCCCCACTCAGCTTCTTCTCTTCTGGAGGATTCTTCTTGCCTCCCAATATTGCTCGGCCATAATCTGTTGAGCAGCTGATGTTTCTTCCTGCCTGATCCAGTCACCAGAAGTGGGGTTTCTGGGGCTCACACACTATTCCCAGCTTCTTAGCCACCTCGTTTCCTGTTGCTGGCCTGCTTCCCTTTTCTCATGGCTGTCTAGTTCTACTTGGTCTTTTTGCCCAGAATTCTCTAGATCGTACATTTTTTTTTTTTTTTTAAAGATTTATTTATTGATTGATTGATTGCTATGTTGGGTCTTCGTTTCTGTGCTAGGGCTTCCTGTAGTTGCGGCAAGCGGGGGCTACTCTTCATCGCGGTGCGCGGGCCTCTCACTATTGCGGCCTCTCCCGTTGCGGAGCACAGGCTCCAGACGTGCAGGCTCAGCAGTCGTGGCTCACGGGCCCAGCCGCTCCGCGGCATGTGGGATCCTCCCAGACCAGGGCGCGAACCCGCGTCCCCTGCATTAGCAGGCAGACTCTCAACCACTGCGCCACCAGGGAAGCCCTAGATCGTACATTTTTAAGAGCAAAAAGATGTTTCGAATCTTGCCTCTCAAAACTTTCCACATATGAGGGTTTTGACCCCTGTATTCAGAATGGCCTGGGTAAGGGAGACAGATAGAAGGAGGTTTCTCTCTTAGGTTCGATAGCTCTTGCATGACTCAGGAATGTACTCTGCTTTACTACATGGTCTCCAAAGGGTTAATAGTGCTGCCACCTCTCCGCCTCCTGGAGGAACTCCCTAACAAACATCCATCCATCCATCCATCCATCCATCCAACAAATATTGTATCACAAAAACAGTGATCAAGCCCCCCAGTCTCTCCACCACATACCTCTTGGTGGAGGGAGACAGATAATAGGGAAACAAGTAAATGAATAAGATGATTTCTAAGAGTGATACATGCTATAGAGAAAATATAACCAGATGATGTGATAGAAAGTGATGGGTTTGAGAGGCTTCTTTAGACTAAATGGCAAACAAAGGCCTCACTAAGGAAGTGATATTTGACCTGAAAGATACAAAGAAATCAACCAGGTGAAGCTCTGAGGAAGAGTGTTTCAGACAGAGGGGATCACATGTTTGAGTCCTGGGACTGAGAAAGCCTGGTGTATTACAGGAAAGGATGGAAGGCCAATATGGTGAGCACAGTTATAGAGTTGGATAATGATAGGAGTTGAGATCAGAGAGCTGGATAATTCCTGGTAAAGAATTTGGAACTTTTCTCTGAATCTAATGGGAAGCCATTAGAGGGTCTTAAGCAGGGGAAAGACATGTTACAATGTATGTTTTAAATGTATCACCAAGACTGCAAGATGGAAAATGGGATATTTGCATTCTCGCCCCTGCTGGCTTTGATAAAGCAAGTTGCCATGTTGAGGAGGATTCCACAGAAGGAACAGATGGGGACCTCTATCCAACAGCCCACTGGAAAGTGATTCCCTGAGTCCAATGGCCCAGAACAAACTGAATCTTGCCAACATCCATGTAAGGAAGCTTGGAAGAAAATCCTTCCATGATCAAGTCTTCAGGTGAGACCCCAGCCCTGGCAAACAACTTGATTGCAGCCTTATGGGTGACCCTGAAGCAGAGGACCCAACTAATTTGTGCTCAAACTCCTGGCCCACAAAATCTATGAGATAGTAAATGTTATTATTTTAAATTTGTATGTCTAAGTTTGTTGCATTTTTTTTTAGTGCACCAGCATATAGGAAATATGAAGTATTTGAGTGACCAGTTAACTCTGAATGTCAGAAGCCAATCTAAGTGGGCATCTTGTTAAAAGCAAAGATAGGGTCTGAAATATTGAGGGGGTCCCACTCTTAGGAAGCATACCAAGAGATTCTAAAGTTTAGTGGTCATGGTGTTATAATTAGCATCTGTGGGGATAATTCATAGTCAGAATTTACAGTAGAACAAAAGGAGACTAAGTAAAGGCTCAGGTTTACTTAAGGTCAGGCCGCATGAGTTCTTGTTATTGCAGTTCATTATGTCAGTGATTCTTTGGAAGATCTCATCTCCAAGGATAAACCACAGTTAAAGCTAAAAGTATGAACGGTTGAATCCACAACTGCTATTGAAAGAATCCAAAGTCTCCGAAGCCCAAAGAACTACTTCCCTAATGATGGACAGTCAAACAACAGCAAGGAGTGGGGGAGATCTTTTAAGGCAGAGCAAGTACTTTCAGCTCTTATTATCCTCATTCATAAGATCCTGGCCACAAGGCATGTAGGAGACTTTTTGAAATAGGCTCATGGAGACCATGAGGGAGTTTAATTTCAGGGTTCTGGGAACAGACTCAGTGATACCAGTGAGGCCTGTAGGCATAGCCAACTGCCTAATGGCGAGCATCCTAAGGGGCATGTTAGTCTCTGGCTTGATTGAGACTATGCTAGTATCCTAGGTGGTGGGGAACAGGTCTGTTCAGGAAACAGGGATCCCAATCACACTGGACAGCTGCTCATGGATTAAATGATTGAGCAGGGTAGGTCAGCAGCCAAAGCTTAAAGTTTGTTGATAGGGTCCAGTCTTTTAGATTATGAACAGAAATGATGTGTCAGCTTTAAGCTGTGGTTTGTATCTCTGCCCTTAAAAAGGAATATAGTGGTTGGGATATGGGTTCCATGGAGCTGCTAAGGTAAAGTCTATTTCTTGAGGCAGCATAAGATAATAGCCACAGGATTTCAAAAGTTACCATGGGAAAATAGAAATTCCAAACAAGCTACTGACTTTGATTCATATCTTCCATTCATATACAGAATGTGTCCCAGGTTATTTATAAATCTTCATGTACCTCCTACTATCCAATCTGTATCTGAAACAAAGTGAAACAGTAGAAGTAAAGTAACACACACAAAAAAGGAAAGAAGGAAGTAATTAAAAAAGAAGGGAAAGAGATAACTAACACTGATGGAGGACCTACTTGTGCTTTAACTTTTAAATCCCCAAATGACCTTGTAGGGCTAAGTGCTGTGCCAAACAAACCTCAACTTTCAGGGGCTTGATAAAATAAATACTTATTTTCTTTCTCATGTAAACGTCTCAGTGCTCACACCAGTGTGGCTCTCCTGAGCATCTTCCCAACAGTGACTCAAGGATCCAGCCATCTTCAATCTCAGGGCATTGTCACTTTTAATACCACATGGCTTCCAACATTGCCAAAGAAGAAGCAGAGAGTGTGGCAACGACATACAGATACTTATGCATGTACATACGCTTTTAAGTGAAAAGGATGACTTTGATCTCATTCCATTAGTTGGAACCAGTCATGTGACTGGTTGTCACCTAGATGAAAGGCAGGCTGGGAAATGTAGTCTCTGGCTCGACAGTCACTTCTCAGCAACAATTCTGCACCTGGGGGAGGACGTAATCTTTCAGCGTCCACTCATTATCTCTGCCTCAGGTTTCCAATGAGAACACTGGAGCTCAGAGCAGTTGCTCAGAAAGTTGCACAGACCTTATAAGTGACACAGGCAGCACTGGCACAGTGGAGAGAAAACTGTCAGACAGATTGATCTGATGTGACAGCTTCCCCAAGGCCTTTGGATTTCCTGGTCTCACAATTCTCAGGCAGATTTGATTAAGGGTCGGGGCTCTCAAGTCGGGTTGTCTTAGTTTTCAGCTTGGTGCCACCACTTATTAACTGCATGATAGTGGGCAAACGGCTTCTCCTCTCTTAGGCTTGGTTTTTGCATTTATAAAGTGGACATAATAATGGTATCTTCATCAAATGCCTTTCGTGAGAATTAAATGAATTATTGCAAGCAAAGAGCTTAGATTGGTACTTGACAAACAGTCAGTGTTAAGTGTTTCCTGAGGCTCTTGCTGTTGTGATCTCTCGATCGGTTCCATTTTGGGTTCATCTGCCTCAGTATCAAAGCCCTTTGTTCTTCCATCTCATACTCATTCATGACATACTTCTGTGCCCCGACCCCATCACAACTTCCTCTCTTCTCCCTTAGCTTTAGGGAGGATAAGTTTCCTTCTCCCTAAGAACATTTGTAGTATTTAGCCAAATGACCAACTGCTTTCTTCCCTCTGGAAGAGAGTGGTATTTTGAGACATAATTATCTCATCATCTTAGCCATCTCGCTCTGGCTTCAACACAACAAAGATTTTCTCACTATATCTGCACTGAAATAATTATACAGGATGGTTGTATGATCTGCATATATTTTATTCTACAAATGGCTGAGTTTTAAGAGTAGTAAAACTGATAACACTGCTTATTAAAACTGTAAAATACATTGCGATTCAGGCATACCTAAGGACAGATTGAATAAGCAAATTCAATTTGTACCAATGAACTCAGGTTAATACAAAGAAAAGACTCTCTCCTTTTGACCTCTAATCTATGTTTACGTGGATAATGTTCAACAGACAGGAGATATTGTTGCTCTCGTCACCTTGCCTGGGTAGAAAAGGCCTAATGTTGAACTTTCAAATGTTAAAGAGGTCATTCATAATGAACTTACATGCTAGGAATTTTCCCAGTGAATGTCACATGCTCCAGTGTCACTGACCTACTTCCCCTAGGTCTGCATACCCCAAGGAATACAATGGCCCAGCCACAAAATGGGCATCACTGGGCCATGCAATAACCTTTCCTTTACACGGTGGTCTCCCTTGACATGGGGGCATTGCATGCTAGCCATTGTGGGCTCTCAACACTGGACCATTGTGGGTGATACCCAGGGCACACTTCTTGGATTCAGAGGTCATTCCTGAATGAGATTGAGGCCTTTTCCCAAATTCAAGGGCTCATGAACACCCCATGTCACTAACATGTCTGGTAAAGAACTAGGGTCCATGGTCTGGGCTCTCATTCCAGTGTGAATTTCTCTTACTCCAAATTTTCTTCCTTCCTATGCAGTTCTTCCTGTGTAGTTTCTTCTTCCTACGTAGATCATGACTTTGGGAAATCCCTGAAAGTTAAGTTCTAAAAGTGGCATTGGAAATCACCTAGTCCAAATTCCCCATCCTGAGAAAGTAGAGGCTTTAGGTTTTATTATTATTATTAATTAAATGGAAGAATGAAAGATTCTCTCACACCATCGTCACGTAAGAGGTGAACCTTAAAGCAAATAACAAATATTATTTGACAGTTGTGTTTTGGGAGAGCAGTTTGGCAATATTTATCAAAACAGAAAAAGGTACACATACATCGACTTAGTAATTAAACTTCTAGAGATTTCTCTACACCCCACATCATCGTTCATAATAGTGAAAAATAAACTTGATAGCAATGCTAATGTCCCTCGTTATCAGAGTGGTTAAATAAACTGTGGCACATCTTTACAGTGGACTAGTCTTCAGCCTTTGACAAAATAAAGTAGATCTGGGGAAAAAAATGTCTATGCAAAAGAAAATGTTAGTAAAGGTTATTGTGGGAACAGAGAATGAAGGCAGAAGCAGGGCATATAGGAAAGCTTTCACTTTCCTTTTTATACTTTTTTAGTTCTTTTATACTTGTTTTACTTTTCTTACATTGGGAAAATTTTTCATTTAAAAACTCAGCAAGGATCGTCTAGTGGTTATGTGTACCATTTTTTATTTTATACCTTTATATATATATTTAAAAACTAACAAATTGTTATTTTTATAAATTAAAACATATAATTCATTGTAGAAGCTTTTGAAAATACAGATACTCATGATTCTGCCACCCACTGCTTACATTATATCATATGCTTGTTCAACCCTTTCATTATGCATCATTTCATATATTCAAATGCCATGGAGTTTTTTTTCAATAAAAATATGATCACATTGTAAATACCTTTTTACAACTTGAAAGATCAAATTTCTGTGACATTAAATAATCTTTTACAACATAATTTTAATGATTGCAGAGTATTCAACTTTATAGGTAGCTTATTATTTCAGATCCCTAGATGTTGCATATTTAAATTGTTTTCAGAATTTTTTGTTTATTTTGTTTTTGTTTTGTTATTATAAATACATATTCATATGTATGCCCCTCAGGCTAAAATCTTAGAAGTGGATATACTGGTCAGAGTGTCTGCATATTATTTAAGCTTTTGATAAATATTGACAACTAATTCCAGAGAATTCCAAATTCTACTGAGTTACACACTGGGAATAGATGAGAATTTTCATTCACCCTCACAGTTATACTATCTATTATATAGATGCTTTTAACAATCAAGGAAGTCCTTAAAAATTCAGTTATATTTGCAGAGCTTTGTATCATAAAATATGAAAATTGACTCCTTTCTACCATAAAAAAGTGCAGGAAATGCTTGAAAAGACAAGGATGCATAGTTAGATAAGTCCCAAGGGACGTGACCTCAACTAGGCAAATAGGATATTTTAGAAAACAATTAGGGCCACGTGAAATAAAGTCAGGGGACAGGATGGAGAGGTCCCAGGAGAATGGCTGGTCAGGGAGGGCCTCTTTGAGAAGATTATGAGAAGGGGCCAGGTGTGTGAAGACCTAGGAAAGAGTGCATTCTAGAAGAGGAGATGGGAAATGCAAAGGCCTTGAGATCAGGTCACAGGGAAAACTCTCAATTTTGGTGGATCAGAAAAAAAGGTCCTTGTGCCTTCAGCAGAGTGAGCAAGGCAGACGGTGTCTGAAGGTGAGGTTAGTGTGCTGGGCAAGAAAGGGGACAAGGGGCTTTGTAACTCACTGCAAGGAGCATAGATTTCATTCTAAGTGTAACAGGAAACTACTGGCCGGTTTTTAACAGTACAATATTACATTTTTTTAAAAATTTATTTATGTATTTTTAATCAGTCATCAATTTTATACACATCAGTGTATACATGTCAATCCCAATCGCCCAATTCAGCACACCACCATCCCCACCCCACCGCAGTTTTCCCCCCTTGGTGTCCATACGTTTGTTCTCTACATCTGTGTCTCAACTTCTGCCCTGCAAACCGGTTCATCTGTACCATTTTTCTAGATTCCACATACATGCGTTAATATACGATATTTGTTTTTCTCTTTCTGACTTACTTCACTCTGTGTGACAGTCTCTAGATCCGTCCACATCTCAACAAATGACTCAATTTCGTTCCTTTTTAATTACATTATTTTTTTAAAGGTCTCTGAAGCTGCTGGGCAGAGAATGGATTGCAGGAGGTGGGTGGTTGGGTAGAAGCTGGGAAGCTCGTGAAGAGGACACGGCAATAGTTTCAGTCCAGGTGATGGTGGCCTGCATGACAGTGGGAGCAGTTGAGATGGGAAGAAGAGAATGGATTCTAAAGACAATCTTGCAGGCAAAAGTGATGGACATGGTAATATACGAAACGTGGGAAGTGAGAGAAAAGGGAAAATTGGGCATGGCTCTTGTGTTTTCCCCCATGGAACTGGTTTAATGAAGTAGCTGCTTACTTAGAATGAGAAGGTTGGAGGCAGGTTTGACAGTGGATCTCGGAGGCAGAATGCCTGTTTGGAACATGTTAGGTTTGATATTCTTGTTGGGCATACGCATTTAGGTGCCAAGGTGACAGTGGATATACCTCTGGGGTTCCGAAGCCATCTAAGAGATGGTGGTCAGTGCGCTTAAAGAGGATATTTAAAGCCATGGGTCTAGATGTGCGCATCAAGGATGAGAGTCAGAGGAGAATAGAGAGAAGACGTGAGGAGCAGAGGGAAGGAGGGGAGAGCATATGGGAGGGACAAGACTGAGTCCTGGGTCGTTCCGAGATTCTGAATGAAGTAGAGGAAAATGTGCCATGAGGGAGACGAGAAGGGGCAGCCAGTGACACACTCGCCCTGGGAGAGTCTGGCACGCCAAAGTCAGGAGGACACGTGTCAAGAAGGAGGAGGTGGCCCGCTTCCTCCAGTGATGCTCTCAGAACTGCTAGCAAGCTGGCTGTTGGGAAAGTGAAATACGGCTACTGTATTCAGCAGAGACGGGCCAGGTAGACGGGTGGCCAGCAAGCTGAAATTGTAGATCAAAGTTTGGAAAGAGACGTGAGACTAGAACCACGGTCCCTGATATATCAGCTGGGGAGCGTGCCAGTCTATATTATTTTTTTTTCTACACTAATTTTTATTTCAAACTATTACATACTCACATGGAGAAAAGAACAGGAAATGGCTATATACATTTAAACAAATAATTATAAAGCAAACACCTGACGCACATTCACACAGGGCAAGACCTAGAACAGCACCAGCCCTCAGAATCCCTCGATTCCTAGAAGTATCTGCACGCCTAACTCAGGGATCGTCATTTCCTCGCTTTGCTTTATACTTTTCCCACAGTGTATATGCATCCTTCAACAATATAGTTTCGTTCTGCCTGATTTTGAACAAGACATAAAAGTAATTACACTGTATGTGTTTCGGAATCTCACTTCTTTGCCTGAGTCTTAACATTTAGAATATTCATCTTCCCGCAGATAGTTGCAGCTTGGTCATCTTAACTGATGTATTTGGTTGTATGGAGGTACCATATTCTCTACCCATTCTACTGGTGAGTCCAGTTTGAGGCCATCTGGAGCAATGCTGTTATGACTATTCGTGTACCTGTACATGTGTCTCTTGAGAGTATATGCCTAAGATTAGAACTGCTCTTTCATAGAGTACACATGCCTTCCATTTTAGGAGATAGTGGCAAACAGTTTTGAAAGAAATTTGACTAATAATTTATACTTCCACCAGCAGTATAGGAGAACTTCTCTTGTTTCACATTTTTACCCCACTTGGTATTAACAGGTTATTAATTTATTTTGCCATCAGATGAGTATACAAAGATATTTTATTGTGGCTCTATTTTTCATTTTCTAATCTCTAGTTTTTATTTGTTGGCTGCTTGGATTTTCTTTATTTTTCTTTTTTGGTGAGAGTCCTGGTTTTGACTTTTTCAGCTTTTCTATTGTTTTCTGCCTTTTTTTAAATGTTGACTTTTGGCTATTCTTTATAGATTCTAGAAACTAAGCCTTTGTTGATTATGTGTTTTATGAAATTTTATTCTATATTTTCACTTGTTCTATGATGTCTTTTAATAAAAGAGAGGTTTAAAATTGTACCTTTTACGATTGCGCCAAAAAGGTAGGAAAATGCATGCCTGGGAAAGTCCCTCTGAGACTTAAGGTGCCCATATCTTTGGAGTCCTTTTGCTTTGGAATCCTCTGAATCACCCTAAGATGAGGCAAGAGGGAAACTTGAGGAGGTCCATTTAAGAATGGGGAAACCACCTTTGCTGTTTAGGTCTGGAACCCTGTGATAATGAGGAAACCCCTGCAGATTTCAGATTTGGGCAAGCTTGTCTTAACAATGACAAGCTTGACAGTTGCTCCTGTAGCGCACAGAAAAAATTAAGCAAGTTGCCAAGGCAGTTACCTTAGCAAAAAACACAGAGGTTTTCCTTTTTGTTTCCTTTGAAAAGAATATTTGAAGATGCAGATTGTGGGAGAGGGAAAAAAGCCCCTGCTTTAGAAATGTCAACAGTTATCAGTAGGCCTTAGTCACAGATAAAGTGTCTTAAGGAGGTGTGGGAGGGGTGCCCTTCCTGCCTGCTCTGTCGGTGGGCTAGTCCCTTCACCTGTTCGTTTTTGAATCATCAACTGCCAACTCCCACCATCATTTCTCAGTCTATTTGACCAAATCCAAACCTATTTCCTCCCACTTCCAAATCACTGCCTGCCATTCAAACCCATGTAGGTGCACTCCAATTGGCATTTGGTTTGGAATTAATGCACATTAATGGGTGGTAATATATTTCTACTAGTGCATATATTTACTTGAAATACAATTTTCCATCTAATGCATTTTATTCACATCACTGCCTGATAACTGCATCCAGAATAATATCTTTAGTGATTATTCATTACTGAAATAATGTATCCATACCAAACAGCAGCTTTTAAGTGGCTTCAGATTTTTTTTTTCTTTAAATTGAACATGTTTTTATTACACAGATAGAATAATCCCATTATCCTCACTAACTGAAGACAACAGCTTTCTAGGAGGCTATTTCACAAAACCTGGTGCAGGTGAGAACTATGGCTTTTCTCTGATAGAGGTGGGGTAGGTAGGGAACTGATTTTGGGGAAAGTGCTGCAGCTTCAGATGTGAATACAGATGTGGGATGAACAGCTGTAGCAGAAAGAAGATGAGCAAGTTGGGTATGGCTCAAAGCAAAATAAATGTATGTGCTGTCTAAAACCAGAAGTGAAGGTAAGAGTTCTTTGAAAGCTGTAGATGAGTGGGGGCGTGTGTGTGTGTATGTGTTTGTGTGTGTGTATGTGTTTGTGTGTGTGTGTGTGTGTGACAGAGAAAGAGAGAGAGAGAGGGCAAAAATAGCAAAGTTTAATGCAAGAAACCCCCTAGGATTACAGAGTAATTAATAAAGCATCACACTTCATGCAGAAACTTCAGGATAAATTGTCAGGACCTGCTGGAAGCCCGTGTCATATCTTAGAGCTCGGGAGACATTTACTGGTTGGCATTTCTGTCATGTATGCCACGTATACATTCTTCATAAGTGACAGTTATCATTGTCCCCATTTTCTCAGATTAGGAAACTGAGGCTCAGAGAGATTAAATGTAGTTGTCCACAGTCTATATCTAAAAAGTGCTAGAAAGATAATTGGACTCTAGATCCATGTAATTCTAAATCTGATGATCCTTCCATGGCATTTGGAACTGACTAGTGGTTAAGAGCAGTTCGGATGGTTAGCACACATTTGGTCCTGTCCAAAATGTCTGTAACATTAGGTCCATAAGACATTTGGTCCACACCAGAAAGGTACTTGATATTTAGTTCTGTCCAAAACCATTTGGCATAGACCAAATATGTTCATGAATGTTTTGGACGGGACCAAATTTCAAGGACCTTTTGGCATGGACCAAATGTCTTATGGACATTTTGGACAGAAACCAAATGTCCTGCATGGGTTCAAATCTCAGTCTTATCACTTATACTTACAAAATGTAGAGCCTTGGGCGAATTACTTGATTCGATGATTGCCATTTTCTTATAGGGATTTTGTGAGAATTCCCTGAGATTTCCCACGTGGAGAGCCCTGGATCATAAATAATTTTTCAGTTATCGGAAATCTGTCCTTTTCCCCCTCTCTGTGATCTAGATTGTTGAGTGCTTCACAGCTGAAACCAGACAGGAGCCTCTCTCCAACCTCCGTGAAATCTTGTGAAACCATGACCCCTCTGGTCCCTGGATCTGTGCCCCTTGCCCCAGTCAGGACTAGAACTGAACTAGATCTCCAGCCTTTCTTTGCACTTAGCATCAGCACTTTGGAGGGCAGAATGACAGTGAAGTTGACTGGCTACTAAACTTTATAGAAGAACCTGAATCATCTTCATTGTTTCATGGTGTTTTCCCCATTTGGCTCACCTGGGAAACACTTAAAAAATAAGGATGCTGGCAGCTCAGTCCAGGAGATGAGGCTCCAAGTAGTTGGTATTTTTTAAAACTACTCATGTTTGTTATTATAATATTTCACTATTCCAGGAGGGCTCATAACCAGTGGTCTAGAAATTGACTTGAGTCTATATATGGGAAGATCAATAAGTCCCTGATCCAGGTAAAAGCTATGTTGCCACCTCCCGGGGCCAGACCAGGGGCTGAGAGCTGGAGAAGAGTCCAATACTGCCAAGGACAAACCCAAGACATTGCATTCTCAATTTTCTTTTCTCTTTTTGACCTAGTTTTTCCTTTTTTTGTTTTCCTATTTCCTATGTAGATTTCTAAAAATTAATTTTAGTTTTAAAATGATCGTATAGTAAAATTGACTTTTGTGTTGTTCATTCCAACAATCTGAACATGTGTACAAATTCATGTAACTGCCATAATTGGAATACAGAATGGTCACCCTAAAAAACTCCCTTGTGATGTCCTTTGATAGTCGTCCCTCTGTATCCTCAGGGCATTGGTTCCAGTATCCCCTGCAGATACCAAAATCCTCAGATGCTCAAGTCCCTTATATTAAATGCTGTAGTACAGTCAGCCCTCTGTATCCACAGGTTCTGCATCTACGTATTCAACCCATCATGTCACGCAGGTACAAAGGGCCAACTGTGTAGTTGCATCCTTTCCCAACCCCAACCCTGGCAATCACTGATATGCTCTCCATCACTATAGCTTTGTCTTTTTGAGGATGTCATTTAAATGTAATTACAATGTCTGTAACCTTTTGAGACTGGCTTCCCACACTCAGTACAATGTCTTTGTGATTCATCCAAATTGTTGTGTATATCAATGGTTTATTCCTTTTTATTGCTGAGTAGTATTCCATTATATGGATGTACTGCATTTTGTTTATCCATTCATAAATTGAAGGGCATTTAGGGTATTTCCAATTTTGGGCAATTATGAATAGAGTTGCTATAAACCTTTGTGTGCAAGTTTTTGTGGAAACATAAATTTTCATTTTCTAGGGTCATATGTGTGTGTTTAACTTTATAAAAAGCTCACAGTTTTCCAGAGTGGCTGTACCATTTGGTATTCGCACTAACAAGGCATGAGAGTTGTATTTGTTTCACATCTTCACCAACACTTGCTATCTTAGTTTTGTGTTAGCAATTCTGATAGGTAGATAGGGCTATCTCACTGTGGTTTTAATTGGCATTTTCCTAATGGCTAAAGATGTTGAAAATCTTTTCATGTGCTTGTGTTAGGCTTAAATAAACTTTGGTGAAATCTCTGTTCAGGTCTTTGGAACATTTTAGAAGTTGACTTTGTTTTCTTACTACTGAATTTTGAAAGTTCTTTATACATTCTAGATACAAGCCTTTTGATATATGATTGCAAATTTTTTCTCCCAGTCTGTAGCTTATCTTTTCATTTTCTCAATAGTGTCTCTCATCAGTAAGATTTTTTAATTTTGAGGAAGACCAATTTATCAATTTGTCTTACATGAGTTATGTTTTTGTTGTCATATCTATGAATTTTTGCTTAACTTCAGGTCATGAAGATTTTCTCCTCTGTTTTCTTCTAAAACTTTTATACATTTGTGTTTTACATTTAGATCTATGATACATTAAAATGTGAGGTTTAGGTTAAAGGTTTTTTGTTTGTTTGTTTGCATATAATGTCCAGTTGTTACCACATCATTAAAAAAAACCCACTATTCTTTCTCCATTGAAGTACTTTTGCACCTTAATTAAAAATCAACTGGCTATATTTCTGTGGGCCTCTTTCTGGATTCTGCATCATCCATTGGTCTGCGTGTCCATGTGTCTATCCTTTCACTGATAACACACTCTCTTAATTACTGCAGCTTTATAAGAACTCTTAAAATTGTATAAAATGACTCCCACAATTTTATTTTTACCTTTTAAAATTATTTGAGCTATTTTAGTTTCTTTGTCTTTCCATATAAATTTAAAAATCAACTTCTCTATAGCTACAAAAAGTTTTACTGGGATTTTGATTGGAATTTCATTAACTCTGTAAATAAATCTGGGAAGAATTAACATCTTTACTACTTTGAATCTTTTGACCCATGAATGTGGTATGTCACTCCATTTATTTAGATTTTTGATTTATTTGACCAGTACACTTGTAATTTTCTGGCCATGGATCTTGAATACGTTTATTTTCATTTTTTGGAACTATCATAATAGCATTTTAAAAATTTAGTTTCATATTTATATTGCTAGTATATTGACTCATGGATGATTTTTATGTGGTGATCTTGTATTCTGTGACCTTGCTAGATTCACTTATTTGTTCTGAGAGGTTTTTGTTGTTGTTGCTGTTGTTTTTTGTTTTCATTTTCTGTAGATTCTACAGAGATTTCTAAATAGATAAGCATGTTCAATTTTAATAGGGACAGTTTTATTTCTTAATTTCTCATCTGTAGGCCTTTTATTTTATTTTTTCCATTGCACTAGTTATGAATTCCAGTACTATGTTGAATAAGACCAATGGGATTGAGATTTCTCTTCTCAGTCTTAGGAGGAAAGTATTCTATCTTTACCAATAAGGGTGATGATAATTACAGGTTTTTGTGAATGCTTTTTTTTTTAACATTTGTGAATGCTTTTTATTAGGTTAAGACAGTTTCTTTCTATTCCTAATCTGCTTAGGTTTTTTTTTTTTAAATCATGAGTGGATGTTGTATTTTATTAACAAATTTTTGCTTTTTCTGCATCAGTTGACATGACCCTATGGTTTAGCTTCTTCAGACTGTTCATACAGTAAAAAGTGAATTACCTTCATAGGTTTCAAAATATTGATCTAGCTTTGCATTCTTGGGATAAGCTCTACTTGGTTGTGATATATTATCGTTTGTATATTTTGATCTGTTGATTTGCTTGTATTTTTTTTGTTATTGAAACCTCCTAGAACTAATAAGTGATTTACAGTGTTGTGCCGTTCTCTGCTGTACAGCAAAGTGACTCAGTTATACACATATAGACATTCATTTTTTAATATTCTTTTCCATTGTGGTTTATCACAGGATATTAAATATAGTTCCCTGTGCTATACATTAGGACCTTGTTGTTTATCCATTCTAAATGTAATAGTTTGCATCTACCAACCCCAAAATGATTTGCTTATATTTTGTTGACAATTTTTTGTGTTCATGTCCATGAGGGATATTGATATATTTCATTTTTGGCATTGTCTTTGTTTTTTGTTTCAGAATAATGCTTGCCTTATAATAAAATGAGGTGTAAAATGTTCTATTCTATTGTCTGGATTAGGTTGTATAGAAATGGCGTCATATTGTCTTTAAATATTTGGTAGAATTTTCTAGTAACCATTTGGGACAGGAAATTTTTTTAGAAGGCTTTTAACTACAAATTCAAATGATTTAATAGTATAGAAATAGTCAGGTTATCTGTATTATCTTGGGTGGGCTTTGGTACTTTATACTTTCTGAGGAATTGGTCCATTTTATCTAATTTCTCAAATGTATGTGCATAGAGTTGATTATAGATTATGATTCCCTTATTAATTTTTCTTTTAATGTCTGCAGTGTCTGTGGTGATATGAGCTCTTTCATTTCCAATTCGTTGGTGATTTGCGTCTTCCCTCTTTCTTTCTTTGGAAGTCTTGCTCGAGTTTTATTGTTTCATTGATCTTTTTAAGAAATCAGCTTTTGGTTTCGTTTATATTCTCTATTGTTTTTATGTTTTCAATTTCATTTACTTCTGTTTTTATCTTTAGTATTTTCTTCTTTCTGCTTGCCTGGGTTTAACTGTCTCTTCTTCTAGTTTTGTAATGTGGAAGCTTAACTTATTGTTTTGAGTCCATTCTTCCTTTTTTAAAATAAGCACTTAGTGCTATAAATTTCCCTGTACGCACTGCTTTAGGTAAATCCCACATTGTTTGATACGCTGCATTTTCAGTTTTGTTCTTTGTGGATTTTCATGTCCTGTTTTCCACAGACTACTAGGATCCACAGTGGAGTCTGAAACTGTGATTTTGCCAATGCACATGATATTGGCATTTGCTACTACTGGCAGGTTTATGCCTTGTCATTCATTCACTATCTTCATTCACTCGATAGATATTTATTGAGTGTTTACTATAATTTGGGCACTGTTCTAAGCCCTGCAGATACAGCACTGAACAAAACTTATGAGAATTTCTGCTTTTTTGGAGATTGCATCTTAGTGGGAAGATAGATAATAAACAAAGATATAATACAGTTTTAGGTAGTCATATGTGCTACAAAGAAACTTATAAGTTCCATCATTCCATTTAGTAGGAGTGTTATTTTATATAGATCAAAATAGACTCTGAGCAGGTGTCCTGATTGAATCAATAGGGCTGCACTTGGTTACGTGGAGAAGAGCCTTCAAGGCAGAGAAGAAACCCTGCAAGACTGTGCAAAGGTCCGGGGGCAGGGTATAAGAAATGAGCAAAATAACAGTAAAGAGTAAAAGGATGAGGAGGTATGGTAATAGTTAAGGAGTATATTTTTGAATTGTTTGGTCCAACCATCGGCAACTGATTCCCACCCACTCTGATCCAAGTGGGTCTCAGGGAACTTATTAAAAGTTGCCAAGTTCCATCTCTAATAATTCCATCTCTAATTATTCTCTAATAATTCTGATTCAGGTAGGTCTAGTTGGTATCTATCCATCTAATCAAGCACTCCAGGTGAGTCTGGTGCCGGAATATCTTTGTATACATCCGATATACCACATTGGGCATATTCCAGCTTCTCAACTTCACTCTCATTTGGAATTTCTAAAGGCCGCAGATGACAGGTCACAAGACTGAGACAGCAGTAGCCACTTCATGCAGCCAGACAGATAGGCCCATCACACATATCCATCTTCTCTGCTCGGAAGGTCCGGCCTCATTTATTGTGGCAGCTATGATGACGCAGTCTCCGGGGATGGAGGAGACTGACACGACCCTTATGTTTTTCACAGTCTGGAAGCCTTGGCTCTTTGAATCACAGGATCTGATTTGAAAGGAAAGAAATGTGTCTCTTGGAAGAGAAATGAAAACAAACAAATAAATAAACAGACAAGTACAGATTGTAATTAGTTAGTAGCAAAATAATTAGTGACAAAACTGCCGCCGGGCAGGAGCTGGAGCAGACCTCTTCATTCCTATGTGGAGGCACTGACCCCACTAAATGCTTATGATTCGTCGTTTTCCAAGAGCCTCATTGATACCGCAGGACTGCCAAGACCCCGGGGACCTGCGATAGCTATTTCCCCACAATTTACAGGGAGAACTGGAGCGGGGTTGCTTGGGAGATTAATTAACTTGTCAAACAATTAAGCAGACAGGCTGTAATTGAGGTTTCCATTTCATAATTGATTTATCACTTTGTAGCTTCTTGAATCCCTGGGCTCTGAATGGAGAGACTGCTGTGCAGGGAAAACTTTTTAAGAGATGGCAGAAGGCTTCCGGCAGGGGGAGGGCAGGAGGGGAGCTCCTCCTGTTTTTCTACCTTCTAGCAACACTGCCAGGAGAATTGCTTTTATGGCCTCACAGCCTCGCCCAATCTAGTATTGTTTGGAGAGGCAAAGACTCCAAGGAATTTCCACCAGGAACACCTACGGTGCCAGAGCCACCCTCCTCTGTGATGACAGTGCCTAAAGAAATGTCACACATTACGAACTCATCCTGAGGCTGTAACTGGAGGCCGCCTTCCCTGTGTTCCCAACGAGACATCAGGGGTTCTTTCCCGGATGCCGCACCCCCTGAGAGCATCAACTCATGACTGGCGTGCCACAGAATGCTGGCTGTTTCCCAGAGTTAGCGTGCATCCGTCACCGGGGAGCTTGTCAGGCCAGCTGAGTCTCCAGTCCCAACCCAAAGACTTGGCCTTCGGAGGTCTGGGGTGGGGCTTAGGAATCTGCCTGTTGAACAGATCTTCCAGGTGATTCTACTGCAGGGACTCCAAAGAGTTAGTGTTTAGATCAGAATAGACTCCCCAGCCGCAGACCTGATTTGGACACCTTCGCCACCAGGTGTCTTGTGGCAGAGCCCAGGCAACAGTCAGCATGCGTTGTATGTGTCCCCACGCTTTACCATACAGTTGGATACCAGCGTGAGGGCCCTGGAGGCCTGGTGCCTTCTGGATCGATCACTTTAGGGATGCTTCAGCTCGCCTGCATCAAAAGGCAGGAGTAAAAGTTTACTCTGCTCTTTTGCATTTCCTTCTTGGTGCTTGTGGATAGGTTTGTAGTCCTGTGTGTCTGTACGTGTGTCTGTATGCATACATGCACACACTCACATGTATTTTGGTTGCATTTGCATGCATTTTTGTTTCATTATTTGCTTAAATCTCAAATTATTTTTTCAGACAAGGCATTCTGTAAATATCCTTTTCACCCCACTTTGCCCTCATTCTCACTTCTCTCCCAGCCTCACTCCCAGCTAGACTTCCTAAAGCAAATGTGCTCTGTCATCAGCTCTCTGAAGTCCTGTGAATTGTCATCCACCTAAAACCTCAAGTTTCAATAATAAGCTTAGAACACTGAGCTTCATTGAGGGAGCTTTCCCTACATCTCATCTATTTCCAATTAAGAAGCTCAAACCATGTCCAGAGTTTGAAAGAATTTCTTCTGACACCACAGAACAAGAGTAACTTTTATTTATTGATTTGCCTCAAAGCAAATGGCTTTT
The DNA here is from genome assembly GCF_949987535.1 of Balaenoptera acutorostrata. Lineage (NCBI taxonomy): Eukaryota > Metazoa > Chordata > Mammalia > Artiodactyla > Balaenopteridae > Balaenoptera > Balaenoptera acutorostrata. The sequence goes on from NC_080066.1 coordinate 40,619,835, forward strand.
AAATAAAGCATCACAGATACTGTAGAAATCTCTCCTCCGTATCTTCATGATCCTCTCCTGCTCCCCGGAAGCAACCATCATCCCAAAACTGATGTCTTGGCGTATTTGTCTCAACCCTATTTTTTTTTGTTTATCTTCTATGTATACATATCCATAGGCAACACCATATATTGTTTCCTGAATTGTTTTCTAAGTTGTTTCTAATTTATACTAATAGTATTCTTCATCATTTGGCAGTCTTAATTATTATTCTTCAACCTGCTTTTTGCTCTGAACATTATATTTTTAAGATCTATCTTTCTTTGCCTCTTGTAGGTCAAACCCACTTCTCTTAGCTGCCATAGAGTATTCCTTCATCTGCGCGTGCTGTTTCTCTGTTTAGGTCTCCCCATTGCTTCACCATTTAATGCAATAATCTGGTGACCTGACTGCACCTGTTCATATTTCCTCCATGTGCACAGGTGCTGAGGCTTCTTCTGGGTTAATACCTAGAGGAGGACTTGCTGAGTCTTAGACTATGTACGTTTTGAATTAGGTTTGGGCAGACACTGACAAATTTCTCTACTCAGTGCTTATACCAATATGTGAGAGCTACCGTTTCCTATGACCCACCAAAACTTAGTATTGCCAAACTATACAAATTTCTATAAGCACAATTGCAATCTCTTATCCAACTAGAGTTGGGAGGAGATCAGACTCTTCCTTTCACAAAATTTTCCTAGAAGGACCTAGGCTTAGGTGGTCAACCCACAAAATAAAGGAGTGAGATGAATTTAAACCTAGGGAATTCAGGTCTGCAAGAAAGTGTTCTAAAAACACAATAAAACCTCATCTATTGAGCTCTCCTTAAAATGCATACAAAGCAGTAAAAAAGCAGAAAAACCAAATTAGAGTCTATTTTTAATTGCAGCAGTTTAAACCAATAGCAAAGGAAAATAAATGTTAAGTTGCTGGGTCTCAACTATTCCAAATCCCTTGATTTTGGGTATATGTGAGGCTTAACTACAAGCATAGCATTCCAGGAAGGTTGTCTGTGGCTGGAGCCTCTCTGTTCTGGGCTTTGCTGAAATTGTAAATACTCAGTTATGCTTTGCCAGTCACCTCACTTGCATTTTTAGCTTGCTTAACCTATGTCTTAACACTCCCCCCAGCCCTGCTGCCAACATATTTTATTTTTCTTTCACTGAACATGCAAAGATAAACTTGGGGCCAGTCCTCATTTGAATTATTTTGCTGTCTGCACTTGAGAAGGCTATATTAATGAAGACTTGTAGGAACTGAATAATTGATGCATGTGTATTTCTGAGCTTAATTATCAGCAAAACAAATTCTCTTCTTTCTTTCCATTTTGTGTTTATAGACATTGTCTGAGTGGCTGCTCTGAAGGTCACACAGCCAGATTAGTTGCAGGAAAGCTTAGACTGCAGGTCTCACCCAGTCATCTGGTCCCCCAAAGTCTGGGCAGATAACAACGTCCAGATGTCTATCTGGAGAAAATTCAACTAGTTATTGATCCTCTTTGATAAGAAAAGCTCTAGTCCCATGCAAAGCTGATGAAAATGACGTCTCTCTCCTCCAGGTGTTCACAACTTAGTAGCAGTGACAGAGCTCATGTAAATAACTCTAATACCAGGAAGATAGTTATTGGATGAAAAGTGAACCAGGAGACCATAACAAAATAGCCACCTGAAACTGCCCTCAATTCTCTGAAGAGGAAAATCTGAACTTAAAGCCTGTGAAAGCACTTAGTAATATGCAGAGCACTAAATGAATGTAAAACAGTATGTCTCCCCTGAGAAATGAGGTTAAAATGTAGACTATTGGGCCCCACTCCCCAAAACAACTGACTTAGAATCTCTAGCTGGGGCCTGATAATCTGCACTGTGTAGCCTGTTTCGCTGCATCAGTGGTTCTCAAACTTTATTTGCATCAGAATCTCCTGGAGGGCCTGTGAAAACACAGGCTGCTGGGCCCCAGCACAGTTTCTGATTCAGAGGTTTTTTTTTGTTTGTTTTTTTTTTGTTTGTTTGTTTGTTTTAATTTATTTAATTTATTTTATTTATGGCTGTGTTGGGTCTTCATTTCTGTGCGAGGGCTTTCTCCAGTTGCGGCAAGTGGGGGCCACTCTTCATCGCGGTGCGCGGGCCTCTCATTATCGCGGCCTCTCCTGTTGCGGAGCACAGGCTCCAGACGCGCAGGCTCAGTAATTGTGGCTCACGGGCCCAGTTGCTCCGCGGCATGTGGGATCCTCCCAGACCAGGGCTCGAACCCGTGTCCCCTGCATTGGCAGGCAGACTCTCAACCACTGCGCCTACCAGGGAAGCCCCTCAGAGGTTTTTTGAATCTGCATTTCTAATAGAGTTCCCAGATGATGCTGATCCAGGGTTTGTACTTTGAAAATCACCCCCTGAGCGATTCTTATGAACAGTAGCATTTAAAAACTACTTACCTGAGACATTATTTGGTTTAGATTGTGTCACCCAGAAATGAAGCTATGAAAAGCAAAAAGCTAGCAAAGAGGAAAGAAACTAGCAGGGGTGAAGAAGAACCTGACTCTCTAACCAGTTTGCATATGATACAGAATTCTCATCATCCTTGGATCTTACTGAAGAAAGAAGACATACTTGCTTAGTCTCGAGGATAGTTACAATCTAATGGGAATCTTCAAACATACAATAACAACTTATAAGTGACAGAAACATAGACATACACCGGAGGCTTGTTACATAAGCCTCGGAGTAATTCCCTTGGAAAAAAACTTGTGTATTTGTTATAGGGTTTGTACAAGGATGTCTCTTGGACAGCGGGTCCATGTAAACGGGGTTCCATCCTGGAGCTTGGTTGTGGTGAGGTTCCAGTCTTCTCTTCCAGCTCTGGAGATAAGATCTTACTCTAAGCATCGTTGCTGTGGATTGAGGGAGCCAGTGGAGATTACTGGAATGACATTACTCACAGCCACTAATTTTAAAGACATATCACGCTAGGGCTGGAGGGGATCACGGAGCTGATGTAGTCCGTTATTTTATGGATTGGGATGCAGAAATTGACAAGGAAAATAACTTATTCAAGTTCAAGGGAGAATTTATAAATCCCTGGACATTCAAGAAAAAGTATTGAGGAAGGTGAGGCATGAGGTTTGCCAAAAATATGAAGACAAATCCAGAAAAGACAGCAAAACAAAGTGCAAGATGTTAATGAGTGGAAGACGGCAGACCCCCTGCTTGGTGGTAGGAATGGACCGTATTATCTGGACAAAAGAGGAAGGAAGGGATAAATACAAATGAGGCAGAGAGAGAGAGAGATGGAGAGCAGTGGTGTTTTCAACATGCAATCATTTCACAGACTTAAAACCAAACAGAGAACTTAGAGTTAGGGAAATTGGAAATTATTGGCCAACTCTATCAGAATCTGTCAATATGACAAATTCAGATTCCCTGGCCTCAATGTACCAGGCGTCTACAATTTCCCACCACGTGATTTTTACACAAGTAAAGTTTTGAACTACTGCTCTGCTTCATTAAGTAAAGACTCCATTTCTCCTCTCCTTGCTTGTTTCCCAGGAAATGCATCATCTCCATTAGATGCCTGAGCCTGGTCTCCCAGCTTTACTTTGGATACCTCCAAGGACAGAAAGCTCATTCTCTCAAAGGCAGGCTCATTCTGTTCTCATGTGTTGACTTAGGTTGAGTGGTCCTCCCTGCCCTAAAGCGCAGGGTGGCACACGCCTTGGGAGCAGAAGTGCCATTCTGCAGGAAAGGTGTGTGGAGCCCTGACATCTCTCGGGCTCTTACCTTCCTCTCTCTGTCTCACGATTTCTTTAACCATCACCTGGAGATAATAACAGCTCCTAGCTCGTAGGGCTGTTTTGGAAAGTTTTAGTTAGTTAACACATGTAGAGCATTTACAATGGTAGCTGGCATGTCAGAACAGCCAGGGTTGGCTGTGCTCAGAAGAGCCCTTTGTTTGTTTTAATGTTCTGTTGTCTCCATCTTGAAATTCTTAATAATTTTTGAGCAAGAGACCTCACATTTTCCTTTTGCACTGGGCCCTGCAAACTATGTAGCCGATCCTGGGAAGAACCCAGTATATGGTAACACTTGTAAGTTGGCATAGTTGCGCTAACATTTTGAAAAGATTAAATCAATAATATGTTTTTTAAATCTTGGCTCCAGGATGGTGTATCACGTTCATAGGAAGTATTGGGTCTCTCCTTCACCAAAAGCTCAAGCTTATACTTCCCATGGTAGGAGGGTCTCTCCAAGTTCCAGCCCTGAATGGGGGCTTCCCTAGCACTGGCATGAGCTGCCCCTGCCCTTGTTTCTCACTGTCTCGTGTGTTGAACCCGGCTCTCTTCTGCCATCCTGCTCAGTCCCTGCACAGACCGCTTCTATGTGTAGGGCATCCCCATTTCAGTTCCTTTTCAAACCTGAATCTTTTTTTTTTTTTTTTTTTGGCTGTGCCACATGCGGGGATCTTAGTTCCCCAACCAGGGATCGAACCCGTGACCCCTGCAGTGGAAGCGCAGGGTCTTAACCATTGGACTGCCAGGGAAGTCCCCTCAGTTCCTTTTCAGACATCATGTTGAAACATTGATTCCAGAGCACAGAGGTGTGCCCAGGAGGCCAGGTCTCTAATAATGTTCAGCAGTAGTCACAAGCTGCCAGCTACACCAATTTTGAGTACCTTGCCATGAACTTGGATCACCAGCCTAGACTTTCAGCATGGTCATTTTATTTTTGGAGTCCTGTTTCTTGCATGGCCCACTCCAATATATACTCTTGCTTCAAGTCTCAGAAGCCAGTTTTGGGAGAACAGATCCCCCGCTCCCAGAATCTTTATGAGAATTAATCCATCTTCTTCCCAGGGACCAGTTTTCACACCAGTGTTCTCAATCAGACATCGTCTCCATAGAGTAAAGGAAGTTGTTATTATACCCTGATCCCAAGGCAGTGCTGCCTTACATTTGTTTAAGCAATATGCCCACTGGGTTAAACCCTTTGTAGGGCAGAGAGGTCACTGCAACTCAGTCCAATTCCTTCTCCCCATAACTCTCATCCATTAGATCTATCCTGACCTCTGGCTGAATTCTTCTTCAATTTGAATCTCCTTCAAGAACTTAAAAGCAGCATGTGTGCAGGACACGCCACGTCTGCCGAGATGACAAAGTGGTAAATGGCTGAACAAGCCAATGCCCAGAGGGGTCTCACCCCCTATGATGTGCTTTGAAGGCAGTTCTCAGAGGAAGCAAAGTCAAATACTGAACAGTCCTTCCTGACCTTGAGCCGTCTCCTTGCACTGAGCCCCAATCACCCCATTCCTCTCCAGGAAACATTCTATCTTCTCCCTATGTTGGCTTCTTACTGTCTTCCCTGGTTTTCTGCTGTCCACTCAGCTGGCCATTGCAGTTTACAGAGACCACAGTGGGATGACGTGTACTCTCTCAGGAGTGCTAGCTGTCTTTAGGTGGAAGAGGGATTTGGGGAGAAAACATGCTGGATTTTCATTTATTTTTAATTGTAAACAGCTTGAAATGAGCGTGCCACGAACTCTGATTTCATCCCTCTAGAGAGAGCCAGGCTGGGTTCAGCCCTTTCAGAGCCTTTAGGTGGCCACTGTGTTTAATATCTTGGGAAAGCAAGCAGAGCCCACGGAAGACTACGTGAATAGCATACTTCCAACAAGACCGCATTTCAGAGCCCACAGGACAAAGCTGATCCCAAAGGCACATCTGAGACCCTTCCTTCTTATGTCTGAGCTAGTATCAGCCATTCAGTGGAATTTATTTAAAAATAAATAAAACTACACACTTTTCCTGTAAATAAGATAAAGCGATGCTCCCTAGTACTGACCCACTTTGCAACTGTGTTCTGCCCGCTGCCCTCCTGTGTCTGCCTCCTGCCTTAATTGAGACACTGGTCAGGGGACTTTCCGATTCCTCTTCATCTCCTGTTTCCAGAAAGGCAGGTTAACTCAGCCCAGTCTTAGCATGGAAATTCCCTTAGGGTCTGGAGCTCCTGCCTACACTAAGTCGGATTGTTGGACAGCAACAATTTTGTTTATTCAAGAGGTTGCCACAAATGAAGCTGGACAGGGAGGAATAATGGGCTAAAAGGATGATCTTATTTTTCTTTTCGTCACTTGCTAATGAGGACGTTTACACTCAAGGGCTGTCCATTCTGAAATGACTCTAAGAATCATACCGACTCCTTAAATCTCTTTGTTGGAGAAAGAGCAAGAGAGCGAGCATGGGAAGGAGAGCTTGAGACAAGAAGTTTTTACTTTCTATTGTGCATTGTCAGCCATTGAAAAGCTGGAAAGTGAACGGAATCTTGCTTTCCTTCTAGGATCATATTTGTCGATTTCTTGTATGTTTCGTCTTCTGACAGCATCATTCCTTTTCCATGGATGATCTATCTAAGGGTGCAGTGCCTAAGACTTTCTTTAGGAGATGCTCACTTAAGATTACATGAATAGCATCCTTGTAACATGACCATGTTTCTTAACCCATCAGATACAGCCTAAGGATGTAGGTCACAAACCTACAAAAATAGCAGTCATCTGACTACATCTGGACCACATCTGAACCGACCCAGTGCCAACCCTTATGCATGTGCTGTATCTCCAGTCAAGCCTTAATATTTGACCTCAACTTTGTGAGCAGTTCTGAATATCTTACCCTTTTCCATCAGGTTTCATGCTTTTTATGGTCAGCCAGTCATCTGATCCAGCCCTCCCTCTAAGTCAGCTTTCTCAGACAGCTCTGCTTGGGTAGCCTCCCAAGGTCTTCCCAACATCAAATTTTAACCAAATCCCTTGCAACTTCCTGATGCCAATCCCACACACTCACTAACTTTCCGGCTCCTCCACTTGTCTGAGAGGAAAATACTCGAATGGGTCAAGGACAAGATGAAGTCCTTGGGGTCACACAAGTACGCTGTGACCATGAGGGTTAGGGTTTTTAGTTTAGAGGGGCAATGCCTCCCCCGTAGAGCTGTTGTGCTGGGGACAGCCCTGCTCCTGGGGCAGCCTGGTGGGTGGAAAGGAAGCCCTAGTGGTGGGGGTCTGATAGTCACAGGCTTTAAGGAAGAAAACCTCTTTTCTCTTGTCCTTGCTTATTTCCTCCTCCCCTCCTTTGGAGAGGTGATGTTCAGAGGGCAAAGGTCACATTGGGACTTTGGGGAAGGGTGTCTGGAAACCAGCTCCTCAGCCTTCTTCTGGTCTCGGTCTCAAGTTGAAAATGCTAGGGAGGCTTTCAGGGTTGCCCTAGACTAGCTCAGCTCGCCTCCAGTAGAGATTTGTTTCCAATTTGGTAGCAAAGAATGCTTTCAGTGAAGTGCTAAGTATGTCACCAAAGGAGGCACTTTGACCATTGTGCATGTCCTCTGAGCACCTACCATGGCTGTGTACGATGGTGGCTGTCTTCCAGTGTTCTTGATGACGGCTCCCTGTGTGCCAGACTCTGTACTCGGTGATTTCCCTGCATTATTTCATCTATGAGTTGGGGAGCCCTCTCACTCCCAGAACATGAGGTGTACAGCAGTAAGTACCTGTCCAAATTTTTCAGACTGTCTTACTGTCTTACCTGGGGCACACGTGGAGGCAGACCTTGAACCCAGCACTGTCTGACGCCCGAGCCCTAGCTGTCATTCATGACACTATGCTCTATAGACTTACATTGGGTTCATTCAACAAGCTGGTATTATTCATCTATTGAACAGGCACTGGGCTAGGTCCTGGGGACACTGAGACGGAATAAGAGGACACAATGTCATCAAGCCTCACAATCTAATGAGGGGACATAAAGTATGCTTCCTTGTGTGTCCTTCCACTGTCATCTTTGTCATCTGCGACTGTCTTCCCCGTCTGCCAGATCAGTTCAACTTTCTTGTCTCAGCCACTGAAGCCTCCCGCCCTCATCCCTCTGACTGTCATTTTGGTGTCACAGGCAGATGGAATACAAGAAGAGCCTGTCTATGGGTGCGGGGTGAGGAGAGGAAGAAGGGAATGTGCCACAAAGCCGGAATCTGTCGAACAAATGATGTGACAGCAGACATGGTGTGGGTGACAGCTGGAAAATAGCAGTTAATAGCCCCTGGCCAGGCTGTGCTCAGGGAGATGGCATACTGAGAGACATCATAAAGGCTTGTGGAAACACTGCTCAGAGCCCACTGAGGCCTTTGCAAGACACCCAGCCCAGTGCACATCTTTGTCACATTTGCAAAACCCACTCTTTCGGAAACTGAATCTGTGCTGGTCCTTGTCCAGTGATGCATTCAGGGGATGCCATGCAGAGTCGACCAGCTGGACCTGGTATCTACTTAGCCATGGCTCTTGCTAATAAACACTTAGAAGAAATGATTGCCAAAGACTTGGGGTTTGGGTGAGTCTTCCAGCAACTCACGGGCTTCACTGCTATGACTCCTGACGATAATGATGAAGATAACGCAGGTTAAAATAACCAATGTTTTATTCAATATTTTGGTGAGTTTCAGTTACTCCTAATTATAATTCAACAGCTTTTCTACTTAAAACAATTATTGCCCTTTGCAATGAGCTTTGAAGCAAATACATTGTTTGCCGTGATGAGTCACTGCTTCTGCCAGAGGTCTCTCTTTCTAGTCCTCCTCAACTCTGCTGCCTTTCAATTTGCAGCTAACTAGCGTTAGCTTATGGTTAACATTGTGTCTGCTCCCAGTGTTAGTAACCAAGCTAATTCACAGAAGGGGGGAGGAAAAAAAAGTAGCTTCAGTCACCCTTGAGACAATTATACTCATTAAAAATCAATGGGATCCAATTATGAGCAGCACGACTCTGACTCAGTTTAAAATGTATTGAACACCAGTTCCCAGCCGAGTGACAGTGCCACATCACAGGGATCTGACAGCTGTGGCAGGAAAGGAGACACTTGAACTTGCTTCTGTGATTGCATTCAAAGCCATTGCTTCCTTGTCATTATTGTCATCTTGTGTTTATTGTGTAATTTCCTCCTATGCTAAGTGTTAAATTAAGAGCGAGGGAAGATGCAAGGAATGAAGATTATCCTCCCTCAGACAGAGTTGTAATTAGAAAACGGAGGCAATGCCGGCAGAAATAGTCATCAGAAAAGGACACAAGCTGGAAGAAACAAGTTCAAACCTGAAGTGTCTGATAGGCCTCGGGTGGCACTATTCCCACTATTTTATTGAATAGTGGGTGGCACTATTCAATAAAAACAAATTTTTATTGAATCCCGCTCTGACCCTAGGAACTCAGAGATGACTGAGATCACACCTGCCCTCGAGGAACTTGCCATGCATATTATGGTTTGTGGCTTCGTTTTATTCATCAAATCAACTACTGGGTTAACAATGGACTCAATAGGGGTGTTAGTTATACAATTTTAGAATAAAAGAGCTAGAGGCTATTATTAGTATTAGTAAAATATAGCATCCTCAATACTTTGTAATACCTACGTTACATTTGTTAACAACTGAATTAGACCACAGAGTTCAAGGACATGAAGTTCAACATAGTAAAGTGCTTTTCTGGGAAGGGCCTTTCAGAGTAAAATTGGGATTATCATTTATACTTACATTCCCCTCTCAATGTTTTGTGTGTTAGTACCTGCTTGGCAGTGTTGGGTGTTGGCTGGCTTGCTTGCTTGCTTGATTGATTGATTGATTTATATTTTCCCCAGCTTTATTGAGATATAATTGACATATAACATTGTATAATTTTAAGGTGCACAGCATGATTATTTGATACACATATATATTGCAAATGATTACCGCAATAAGGTTAATTAGCACATGTACCACCTCACGTAATTATAATTTTTGCATGTGTGTGGTGAGAACATTTTGGATCTTAGCAACTTGCAAGCATATAAAACAGTATTTTAAACTGTATCACTATGGAAGTTTGTACTCTTTGGCCAATATTCTCCATTCCCCACCCCTAGCCCCTGGCAACCATATTCTACTCTCTGTTTCTATCAGTTTGGCTTTTTTTTTTTTTTAAGAGTCCACAGATAAGGGAGATAATACAGTATTTGTCTTTCTCTGTCTGGCTTATCTCACTTAGCATAATGCCCTCAAAGCCCATCCATGTTGTTTCAAATAACAGGATTTCCTTCTTTTACATGGCTGGATAATATTCCACTGTGTGTGTGTGTGTGTGTGTGTGTGTGTGTGTATTTATATATCACATCTTTATTCATCTTTTTATAGACACTTAGGTTGTTTCCATGTCTTGGCTAATGTTAAGAATTCTGAAATAAACATGAGGCTGCAGAGATCTCTTTGAGATAGTGATTTCAGCTCCTTCAGACTTATACCCAGCAGTGGTATGAATGGATCGTATGGTAGTTGCAGTTTTAATTTTTTGAGGAACCTCCATACCCTTTTCCATAGTGGCTGCTACAATTTATAGTCCCACCAACAGGGCACAGGGGTTCCTTTTTTTCCCAGCATGCTTGCCAACATTTTTTATCACTTGTCTTTTTGATAATAGCCATTCTTAACAGATTTGAGGTGATATCTCATTGTAGGTTTCAAATACATTTCCCTGAAGATTAGTAAAGTTGAGTGCTTTTTTTATGTACCTGTTGACCATTTGTATATTTCTTTGGAAAAGTTCCTATTTAGGGGCTCTGCCCATGTTTTATCAGGTTTTTTGGTTTTTTTTGGTATTGAGTTATAAGAGTTTCTTATATATTTTTGATATTAACCTCCTATCTGATATATGGTTTGCAAATTTTTTTCCATTCTGTAGACTGCCTTTCCATGTTTAAAAAAATTTCTTTTTGGCTTTGCAAAAGCTTTTTATTTTGATGTATTTCCACTTGTTGATTTCTGCTTTTGTTGCATGTATTTTTGGTGTCATATCCAAACTATCATTGTCAAGACCAATATTAAGGAGATTTTTTTCCCTATGGAGTTTTATGGCTTCAGGTCTTATGTTTAAGTCTTTAATCCATTTTGAGTTAATTTTGGTAAGTGGTATAAAATATGGGTCCAATTTCATTCTTTTGCTTGTGAGTATCTAGTTTTCCAAACACCGTTAATTGAAAAGACTAACTTTTTCCTTTTGAGTATTCTTGGCTTCCTTGTCAAATATTAGCTGACTTTATGCATGGGTTTATTTCTGGGCTCTATATTCTATTCTGTTGATCTTTGTGTTTGTTTTTATGTGAGTAGCAAACTATTTTGATTATATAGCTATGTAGTATAGGTTGAAATTAGGAAGTGTGATGCCTCCAGCTTTGCTCTTTCTCAAGATTGCTTTGACTCTTCGGGGTCTTCTGTGGTTCCGTACAAATTTTAGAATGTTTTTTTTCTATTTTCGTTAAAAAAATGCCTTGGAATTTTGATAGTGATTTCACTGAATATGTAGATGGCTCTGGGTAGTATGAACATTTTAACAATATTAATTTGTCTGATTCATGAGCCCAGGATACCTTTCCATTTATTTGTGTCTTTTTTAAATTTCTTTCATCAATGGCTCATAGTTTTCAGTGTACAGATCTTTTACCTCCTGGCTTAAGTTTATTCCTAAGTATTTTCTTGTTTTCAATGCTACTGTAAGTAAGATTGCTTTCTTAATTTCTCTTTTTCATTGTTAGTGTATAGATATGCACTTGTTAGATATTTCATTGTTAATGTAGAGATGCAACTGATTTTTGTAGGTTGATTTTTTTCTCCTGTAGCTTTTTATTAATTCTAACAGTTTTTTTTAATTTAATTTTTTTTGGGGGGTGGAGTCTTTAGTGTTTTCTGTATGTACAACCATGTCATCTGCAAACACAGACAATTTTGATTCTTCTTTTCCTATTTGGATGCCTTTTTTTTTTTTCTGTTTCTTTCTTAATGTTTTGGGTAGGATTTCCAGTACTATCCTGAATAGGAATGATGAGAGTGGGCATTCTTGCCTTGTTCCTAATTTTAGAGAAAAAGCTTTCAGCTTTTTGCTGTTGAATATGATGTTAGCTATGAGTTTGTCATATATAGTCTTTATTATTTTGAGGTATGTTCCTTGTGTTCTCAATTTGTTGAGAGCTTTTATCATGCAAAGGTGTTGAATATTGTCAAATGCTTTTTCTGCATCTGTTGAGAGGATCATATGATTTTTAGTCTTTATTCCATTAATGTGGTGCATCATATTTATTGATTTCCATATGTTGAAACAACCTCACATCCCAGGGATAAGTCCCACTTGATCATGATATATGATTTTTTTCATGGCTGTTGAATTCAATTACCTAAAATTTTGTTGAGAATTTTTTGCATTTCATGTGGTAAGCAGAGTAACCAGTGAGAATGAGGGAAAACTAGAATAGTGTGTTATGTTTTAGAGTCCAAGAGAAGTGGGTGTTTTAAAATAGCGGGAGCTGTCTACTTGCCAGTGTTACACAATAGTACAGAAAATTAAGGACTGAGATGTGACCTTTGAATTTTATAATATGGGGTTGCTTGGTTTCAGTGAGGTTGTTGTGAGAAAGGTCTGATTACAGTGGGTTTCAGGACAGTGGGATAGTGACTAGAATAGCTTTTCTATGAAGAGACAGAAGAAACATGGGATGTAGGTATAAACACTCTGAAATCAAAAGTTTTTTATTTCATTTTGTTGTGTTTTAAGGTAGGAGTTAGTAGGGCATGTTTGTTTGCTTATGAGATGCTCCAGTAAAAAAGAAGAAATTAATGCTGCTGAAGGTAGTATCTAGTTGCACTGACAAAGCCCTTAAGAAAGAGTGTATAGCTAAGATCTAGAACACAGGTGGAGAGTACGGGATACTAGCTGGTTGTGCAAGCCACAAAGTCATGGGATCTTGGAATGTTTGAGCTGACAAGGGTTTTAGAGTTCATCTAGTCCAATTATTCATTTGCTGATTCAGTCCTTCAAGTAATAGGTTTTGAAATCTTCCATGCAGCAAGCATGATTGAGATAGAACCTGTGCCCTTGATACATAAGCATATCCTCCTTTTTATAAACAAGAAAAATGAGACACAGAGGGTGGAATATCTAGCATAAAACCATACCTTTTTTTTTTTTCAGCTAGAGCTAGAAGGGAAATTCATGACTCTCTACTATCAATACATTTTGCTTAAAAAAAAAAAACCCCAAACAAAAACAAAACAAAACAGAAACACCTTTTTTAAAGAGTAGTTTTAAATTCATAGTAAAATTAAGAGAAAGTAAAATAAAGAGATTTCCCATATACCCCTTAGCCCCTCACATTCATAGCCTCCCCCATTATTAACACCCTCATAAGAGTGGTACATTTATTACAATTTATGAACCTACATTGACACATCATATTTGCCCAGTTTGTAGTTTACATTATAATTCACTCTTGGTGTTGTTCATTCTATGGGTTTGGATAAATGTATAATGATATGTATCCATCCATATATATACTATATATTATAGTATAATACAGAGTATTTTCACTCCCCTAAAAATCTGTGCTCCACCTTTTCATCCCTCCCCTCCACCCAAGCCCCTGGAAACTACTGATCTTTATACTGTCTCCATTGTTTCACCTTTCCCAGAATGTCATACAGTTGGAATCATACAGTATGTAGCCTTTTCATTACTGGCTTCTTTCACTTAGTAATATACATTTAAGTTCTTCCATGTCTTTTCACGGTCATTATTCTTTCAGTTAACCATCCAACCACTTAACTCAGAGCCTCATTTCCTCACTTATTACGCAGGTATGTAACACATGAGAACTGATGGAACAAGTTCTATGTTGGGTTTACAAAAAAATGAACAAGATACCCATGAACACACATTCTCATGGGGGAGATACTATGCATACATTAAAGAATCTTTGTGAAGATAGAATGAAAAATAATGTGGGACATCTCCTGAGAGCAAGCTTTTCAAACAAGTGTTAGTTATATGCTGTGTTACATTTATATGGATATAAGAAATCAGGCTAAATGGTAGAGATGCAACAGAGTTCCTCTTGATTTTCCTAAAACCCAAAGAGAAAAATGGAAACCTTTTTATTACAAATATTTATAAAATAAGTCAAAATGTAACAACTTACAAGATAAAGCAACTGAACAAAAGCAGCAGGTGAAAATGTTAAAAGATCATAGCATCTAGTTGTTCAGGGAGCTTTTTGTTGGAAAGGCTGTTATATTTGAAAAGTTACAACTTAGAGTGTTGAGGTCCTTTCCCAAATCTCTTGGAGTTTTGGGGAAGCATATAACTATCTACTTTGACCTCAGCATTAAGCCAAACAAATCTATCCATCTGACTGATATACCTGTCAGTCTGTTGAATCTGGCCACATCCATCCAGAGATGCTCACAAAAATTCTAGACCCTCCACTGTCATTTGCTTGCATACAACTTGATCTTCAGCCAACCTTTCCCTAGCTTCAAATGCTTGGCTTTCCAATCCTGAAATAAATTCTGTCTCATATTTTCTAAATTTGGCATTTGAACCTTATTTCTTTAGATTTCTGCTAACAAATTGACATAAGTCATCTTCCTGAGCCCTGTCAACCCATAGAATTATGAGAGATAATAAGTTGCTGTTTTAAGCCACTAAGTTTTGGGAATGGTTTTCAACTGGGGATGATTTTGCCCCCCAGGGGACATTTGAAGATGTCTGGAGACATTTTTGGCTTTCATACTGGGGAGGGGGAGTGTTAATGTCATCTAGTGGGTAGAGGCCATGGATGCTGCTAAATATCCCATAATACACAGGACACCCCCCCTCCCCAACCATAACACAGAATTATTGGGCCCAAGATACCAAAAATGTTAAGGCTGAGAACCTTTGTAATTAATAATCATGATCACTTTCTTTTAAACTTGTGCTGTTATTAAATGGAAAGGTCAATTTTTCAGATTTTGAATAATGTACCTCATATACACTCCTATGTGTTATCCTGAAAACCCTTTCTCTTTCCTGTCTCTCCAAACCCTGCAAAGCCTTATTCAAATCCCCCATTCACAGAAGACTTCCTGACATCTCTCCTCTGCCTGTAGTAAAATACTAACATATTATACACTGCTAATTTCTTTTCTGGCATTTAGCTACATTTTTAGGTCTGTTAATCTGATATGACTGTAAGCTCCTCAAAGTCAAACACCAAATTACATACTACTTTCAGACACTCCCAAAGGCCAAGCACCAGCCTACCATGAACGGTGTTGGAGATTGACTATGACCGTTTCTTATTTTCATGCAATTTTTATGAAACAATGCAGTAATTTTATACTAGATTGTAATATTGTGATTTATAATAAGAAATATATATTTAGTTTTTGTCCCCATTTCTGGCATAGAGCTCCTAAAACTCTTGGAATTTCCTAAGTGAAGAGAGAAGTAAAGGTGTCTCTTTCTATGTTAATGAGATGACATTTGGAAAGCACTTAAGGATGGGGCTGGTTGCCAGTGGAACCAACCATGTTATTAGAGGGTTGAGACTTTCAGTTCTAGCTCCAGATCTCCAGAAAGAAGAGAGGGACTGGAGATTGAAAATCAATTGCCGATGGCCAATGGGTTAATCAGTGATGCCTAGGTAATGAACTTCCATAAAAACCTAAAAGGAGAGGGTTTGGAGAACTTACAGGTTAATGAACATGTGGAGTTGCTAGGACAGTGGCATGCCAGGAGGGACACCCTTTCCCATTCCTTGCCTTGTTCATCTCTTCCATCTGGTTGTTCCTGAGTTATATCTTTTTACAATAAACTGGTAATCTAGTGAGTAAACTGGTTTTCCTGAGTTCTGTGAGCCACTGAAGCGTATTAATCTAACCTGAAGAGGGGGTTATTGGTACCTTCAGTTTGTAGCTAGTCATTCAGAAGTACAGGTAACAACTTGGGCTGGCAACTGGCATCTGAAGGGGGGGGCAGTATTGTGGGTTTGAGCCCTTAAGCTGTGGGATCTGTGTCCCACAGATATATCTATCTATCTGTGTATCTATGTATCTATCTATCTATCTATCTCCAGGTAGATCGTGTAAGAATTGAATTAAATTTAAGACACCCTGCTGGTGTCCAGAGAATAGCTTATTGTAGGGAAAATCCTCCACCCATTTGGTGACCAGAAGTGTTGAAAGTGTTTTGTGTGAGTAGTAAAGGAGACTCACAGGAAAGAAACACAGAGTACAGAAGAACTGGGTTTTTACTTACATAGGAAGGAAAAAAATGTATTTTTCCATTTTATAGACTTTTCCTAGAGACACTGAAATTTCCTAGACACACTATGAAGGAGCAAAATTTTTGTAGACTATTGAAATTAAATTTGTATTAATCTTAATTAGATTGTTAAAAATTAAATTGTTCATTTTAATACCCATGGAAAGCACTAAGAAAATAACTCAAAAAATATGGCAAAAGAAATAATAAAAGAATTGAAATGGAACACTAGACAATATCTATTTAACATAAAAGAAGTTATATTGATGGATTAGGGGAATAACAAAGAGATAAGATGTATGGAAAACAACACGATGGCAGACAGCATCCCCGCCTTTTTGGTAATTATATTAAAGTAAATATTGAAACATTCCAGTTAAAAGACAAAATTGGTGGAATGTGTTAAAGAGTAAAAAAAAAACCAAAAAACATTATCCAACTATTTGCTGCCTGAAGTAGATGCGTGTTAGATTAAAAAACACAAATAGATTAAAAGTATGAAAACAATATACCATACGATCATTAACCAAAAGGGACCTGGAGTGGTAATATTACCAGAAAATAGACTTTATAAGAAAAATTGTTACTAGAGACAAAGAAGATTTTAACTATGATAAAGTATTATCCATAGCAAGGTATAACGATTATAAACATACATGCATGTAAAAGCAGACCCCAAAATAAAGGAAGCAAAAACTGACACAAGTAAAGGGAAAAATAAACAATTCAACTTATATTTAAATACTTCAATATTTGATTTTCAGTACTGAGAAAACACTAGACAGTAGATCAACAAAGAAATGTGACTTGAACGATACTGTGAAAAACTAGAGCTGAAACACATCTATAGAGCATGCCACCTGACAACACCAGAAAACACATTCTTCTTAAATGCACATGGAACATTCCTTAGGATAAACAATAGTTAAGGCCACCAAACAAATCTCAATAAATGTAAAAGTGTTGTTATCATACAAAGTGTGTTCTTTGACCACAATATAATGGTATTAGAAACAATGACAAAAGGAAATTTGGTATAGTTAGAAATCTGTGGAAATTACACTCTTAAATAATCAATGGGTAAAAGAGAAATCATGAGGAAATTAGAAAATATTTTATGAGGAATAAAAAAAAACACAACATGTGATACAGTGAAAGCAGTGCTTAAAGGGATACCTACATTTTCAAAGAAAAATATTAAATCAATAAACCAACCCTAAGAAACTAAGAAAAGAAGAGCAAACTAATCTCAAAACAAGTAGAAAGAAGGAAATAATAAAGATTAGAGTGGAGATAAATGAAATAGAGAACAGAAAAACAATAGAGAGAATAAGTAAAACAAAGTTGGTTTTTTGAAAATATTAACAAAATTGGAAAATTTTAACTAGTTTGACCAAGAGAAAAACCTCTAATTACTAAGTCAAGAAGAAAAGTGTAGACATTACTACTGATTTTACAGGAATAAAGGGGATCAGAAGAGAATACTGTAAATAATTTTATGCCAACAAATTGGATAGATGAAATAAGCAAGTTTCTAAAAACACTCAAATTACCAAAACTAAATCAGGAAGGAATAGAAAATCTGAATAGATCTGTAACAAGTAAAGAAACTGAATGAATAATAATAATTAAAATCAAACTTCTCACAAAGAAAAAGTTCAGGACCAGATGACTTTACTGGTGAATTCTACCAAACCTAAAAGAATAAATATGAATCCTTCACAAACTGTTCTAAAAAAAGGAAGAAGAAACACTTCCCAACTCTTTCTATGAGGCCCTGATACCGAAACCAGCAAAGACATCACAAGAAAAGAAAACTACAGACCAATATCTTTCATGAATATAGAGATAAAAATCCACATCCAAATACTAGCAAACTGCATCTAACAGCATATAAGAAGGATTATATGTTATGGTCAAGTGGGATTTATCCCAGGAATGCAAAGTTGGTTCAACAACAAAACCAGATCACTGTGATAACTATAATAATAGAATAAAGAGCAAAAATCACATGATCGTCTCCACAGAGAAAGCACTTTACACAATGCAACATATTTTCATCATAAAAGCATTCAACAAACTAAGGATATGGAGGAACTTCCTCAATCTGAGAAAGTGCATCTATGCAAAAGCCACAGGCCATATCATACTTAATGCTAAAAGGTTGAAAGCTTCCCTCTAAGAGCAGAAACAAGAAGAGGATGTCTACTCTTGACACTTTTCAACATTGTAATGAACATTTTAGCCAAGGCAGTTAAGAAATAAAAAGAAATAAAAGGCATCCAGATTTGACAGGAAGAAATAAAATCTCTATTTGCAGATTGGATGATATTGTACATAAGAATTCTAAGTTACACACACACACACACACACACACAATATTGGAACTTATAAGTGAGTTCAACAAGGTTGCAGGATACAAGATCGATATAGAACGACAAATTGTGTTTTACATACTATCAGTGTACCATACAAAAATAAAATTAAGAAAACAATTTTATTTAAAATACTATCAAAAGAATTAAATATTTAGGAATAAATTTAACAGAAGAAGTGCAAGATTTCTATACTTAAAAGTACAAAAATCATCATTGAAAGAAATTAAAGAAGACTTAAATGGATATACAGTCTGTGTCCATGGGTTAGAAAACCTAGTATTGTTAAGAAGGCAATGCTCCCTAAATTGGTCTGCATATTTAATACAATACCTATCAAAATTCTAACTGCCTTTTTTACACATTCTAAAAAGCTGATAATAAATTCATATGGAAATACAAGGCACCCAGAATAGCTAAAGGAAGCTTGAAAAAGAAGAACAAATTTGAAGGACTCACACTTGCCCATTTCAAAAAATTCACTGCAAAGCTAGAGTAAACAAGGTGGTATAGTATAGTCCTGGCATAAAGATATATGTATGGATGAATGAAACAGAATTGAGAGTTCAGAAACAAACCTACACATTTAAGTTCAATTTATTTTTAACAAAGTGCCAAGACAATTCAATAGGGGAAAGAGCAAGTCTTTTCACAAAGGTGTTGAAATGACTGGATATCCACATGCAAAGTAATGAATTTGGAACCATACGTTAGTCTACATACAAAACTTAAAATAAATCAATGAAAAAAAACTAGACGTGTAAAACTCTTAGAAGAAAATTTAGGAATATATCTTTATGTCTGGATTAGGCAATGGTTTCTTAAATATGATACCATAAGCACAAGTAAACAAAAAAATAGATAAATGGGGATTAACCAAAAATAAAATGTTTTGTACTGTGAAGGACATTTCTTCAAAGACAAATCACCAAATGGGAAAAATATTTGCAAATCATATATCTGAAAAGGGGCTAGTGTCTAGAATACACAAACATCAAGAATAAAAAGATAAATTTTAAAAATGGACAAATTATTTGAATATCCATTTCTCCAAAGAAGATATGGAAATGGTAATCACCATATGAAAATATGCTCAACATCATTAGCCATTAGGTAAATCAATATTAAAACCTCAGTTAGATACCACTTAACACCCACTGGGATGACTATCATCAAAAAGACAGACAATACCCATCAAAAAACTTACATGTACATAGCAGCATTATACATAGAAGCCAAAAGGTGGGAACAATCCCAGTGTCCATCAATGACGAATGGATAAACAAAATGTGATGTATCTATACAATGGTACATTATTCAGCCACAAAAAGGAGTAAATTTTACAGTATGTGAATTATATTTCAATAAAAAAAAACTGTTGCAGCAAAACTGCATTGATTTCAGTGGCAAAAGGAAATAGAGATGATTGGAGCCCACAGATTCCCTTCACATGATAGAAAATAGTGGATTTTCCTGATGTGCTTTTGTAGTAAATACGGTAGTGTGTAATTTATTCACAAGACTTTCAGCTACCTGAATGTGCAAGTTGATAATAATTAGAACCCGAGGAACAGAGGTTTGGGACAAAAGACAGCACTAAAACAGACGGCAGATAGGAGGAAGTACAGCCTTGGGAAAGATAAAGAAACTGCATTCTAGCCTGTTGGGGAGGAGAAAGCTGAAATGTAGTTAAGAAAAGGGCTAATGGAACTAAATTAGTATGGTCTGTTATACTCTGGCATGACATTATCTGGTATGAGTCTTCACTGGGATTTTCCAAGACCCCAAATCTAAATTGGAAGCGTCTTGGAAAATCCCAGTGAGCACTCATGGGGAGTTGCCCCTTCACCAGGAAAAATTCAGTAAATCAGTGGCCTCTATAGGGAAAGTTAAGACACACAAGTCAAGAGGAAGCTTTTTTTTGTTTATTTGTTTAATTAGAAGTTCAGGTATTCTAGGGATATTGACAGTTTCAAGAGATTCCCCCCAAAATATTAATTGATAGAATAAATAATTCCATTTGGGAAATGATATTCCAAGGCAATAATGCCTGCCTAAAGCTTTTTTCTCCTTAGGTCTGGGGAAGTGTTAAAGTGATTTCTTTTCAATGTTAGCAATATCACATTTTATGTTGGGAGGGAGGAGCTTGGAAGCAATCCAAATTACCCACAAAAGGGAACCAGCTAAACAAACTGCCTCACAAATGATGGCTCTTTTAAACATATTAAAATGGTAATACGTGACAATTTCAATATATGAAAAGCTCTAAACCATGAAGTGAGTTAACAAAACATAAAATTACATGTCAACTGATTACTAAATTTTATATATTCAAAAAGACTATATGTATGTTTTATTAAGGGGAAAAATAAGGAATATAGAAAGAAAGAACAAATATGCTTGCCAGATTCCCTGCCAATTATGTTCTTATAACCCCATGAATAACTTGGTGAAGTTGGTAGTATTATCTCAACTTTATAGATGAAAAATTAATATACAGAAAAATTAATATAATTTGTTTAAGGATACCCAACTGATAAAGGCAAAGACAAGATTCAGACTCAGCTTTGTTGATGCCCGAATTCATTGATCCATAGTCCAGTGAAATAGAATTTAATAGTTTTCTATTTCTTTTCTTTGGTTACCAACTCAATAAAGTCTGAGCAGTGAGATACCAAATGAGGTGATGATTTTTTTTCTACTCACTGCACTTATGTTGAATCTGCTTTCCCATCTCTTAAAGATGACAGAGCCCCTAGGCATCTATCAAATATTATCATTAAAAAGGTCATTTTAATCCAGTTTCATCTGGTTTCAAGCCCAAGCCTCATTCCCTCAGTAAACATTTATCATCTCCCCTTTCTCTGAAATCTACCAGATTTCAGCCCAAGAGATTTGCAGCCCATGAGAGAGGTCATGAGTGGCACGTGGGATCTTTTCTCCATTCTTTTCTCCTCTGGTTTTAGCTCCTGTGATGTCAGCTTGGGAACAGGGAACGTGAGAGAGAAAAGACATGATCTTATGTAGCTAGCATCCTGTTGGTGGTCCTATTTTTGGCTTCTTTGTCTAATGCTACAGGTATCTAGATGTTGGCTCTCTCGTGGAATGCATGTGTAAGTTATCCAGATCACCTAACAGACCTCCACACTGTTAAGATCCCCTTACTGAAAGATCTGTCCTAGCTTCACCCTATTGTTTCCCCCTGACTCCTCAGCTTCTTCCCCAGGGGCGTCCACCTAACAGCCTCTGGCTGCTGTGTTCCTCTGCCCAGTGTGCCAGCCTTCTTGGGTGGGATTCCAGCAAGCCAGCTCAGGTCCGGCTGCCTACATGGTGTTCAGTTAGCCCATTCACTGGAAACTCAGGCCATAAGAAACAGTGGGAGCCCAGGCTGCTCTGGCGCCACACCTCCTTTGTCTTCTGCCTCTCTTATATTCCTTGTGTGCTTTTGTACAAATAGTTTGAGAGAAAAAAAACAGCAGGTCCACCACATAAGCAGATACCCTAGTAAACAAATAAGATGAAATGAAATTTTTCCTTTCCTGCAGCACTAACCTCATAATTTCTACAAAGTGTTCTCCTGGAGATCCTCTTGCTTTTCTTGGCATGGGTGAGAAAAGCATCCACTGTCCCCATGGAAGGGAGGCAAATGTGGACACTTACTCTCCCAGGTTAGTAACTCATGTCTCTGACAATTCTCCAATTCTCAACCGTGACCTCCCCCTCCCAAGACTTTAATTTACATAGACTTGGGTGGTGATGGTGGCTCAGTTATACTGGCATAGCAGAACAATTTGTTCCCCTTCCCCAACACACACACACACACACACACACACACTCACACACACACACAAATT
This sequence comes from Balaenoptera acutorostrata, assembly GCF_949987535.1. NCBI lineage: Eukaryota > Metazoa > Chordata > Mammalia > Artiodactyla > Balaenopteridae > Balaenoptera > Balaenoptera acutorostrata. The sequence goes on from NC_080066.1 coordinate 40,642,207, forward strand.
CACGCACACTATGATGCCTTGGAAAGGATTTTTGTCCCCTAAATGTCTGAATCTCATTATAGAAAGTGGAATACTTGACTTTTGTATGTCCTAGCTTTGTACCCTGGTCCAGGAACAGAGAATTCCCTTTCAGAATTCTAGTACACTTATTAAGTCACCAAACTGCAAAATAACATTTGCAAAAGGTGGCATATGTCCAATTAAATGCACATTAGCACTTAAGAGGGCTCTTCGCCACTCCCCTGATGCCTAAAGCATACCAAGAAAAATAGAAAACAGCTAGTAAGTCAAAGTAATGAAACGTATTGAAAATCATATCTCTGAAATCAGTGGGGGGTAACTCTAAGGGAAAAATAAAAATTTCTATGGATTAAGAAGTTAAATTGTAGTATAAACAAAGAAAGATATATACCATCTCTGCTTTCCTACCCAAATTAGCAGGAAATGCTCTGTCCCCCAGCTAGAGAGTACCAGTGGGTTTTGGTATCATGTTGTAAAAGTTAAGCTGACATTCTTCATTACGAGGGATTAAAATACTTTAAATCCCTATTTACCAACCCTGTTTATGTTTCTGTCTAAGTGTTATTTAGGATTATACTTTGGGTGCACACTGACTTTCTAAACAAATTTCATTCCCTATGTCCCCTTTAGAATACTCTAGCTAACTGCTCTGCTCACCATCCTAAGCCTGTCTGAAAGCTGCTTCCCTCTCTGCTTTTCTTCACCTCTACCCTGGGAAGCTCTCCTTTCCTATGTCTACTTAACAAAATCCCACCCACTACTGGAAAGTCAATTTGGAGCCCACCTTCTCTGTCCTGCTATGGGGACTTCTCTACTCTGCTTTCCTTTCTGGACAATGTATTTTCTTGAGTTGTTGCTGAGTGATTCTCAGAATGGATGTGCACATCCTAGGTGTTTGATGACATATTCTCCAAAGTGTCCGTGCTTATTTTTATTGTTTTGTGTTTATTTGGCCGAAGAGCGAGGAGTTGGAATGTTTTTACCTTGAAGATTATCTAAAAACGTAATAAAATCATCTGGATGACCCAAAAATGACTAACTCCATGTCATTTCCTCCCTATCACAAACTCACAAGCAAGTTTGCATGTGAGTTTTCAATCACATTGGCACCAGGAGTTCTCTAAGAATACTAGGGCAGAGATGAACTAAATATGTAAATTACAGATTCATAACAAGTGAAAGCCAAATAATTTAGGATATGCTGTGAGAAAGATGACTTTCCTACAGAAGAAAACCTGGGGGGACGTGAGTGATTGTATGGCCCAACGATATGGCAGGAAGGATTGAAAAGAACTTACTCAGTGGTCCTCAGCACTATACTCACATTGAAAGTAGAAATTTAGTTTCAAGAGAGTAACACCATCCATCTGACTAAATTAGCATTGTTGATTTAATGTTATTGGTTTTTGTAGTTTTGTTTGGGTTCAATTGCTGAATTTGATTTGGTGTTATAGTTTTATAAGTGCAATAAACATCAGGTATTTAGATATAATTTTAGGTTTGCACATATTTAAACAACATAAGTATTACAGCATAACATAGCATTTTATGTCAATGTTGAGGAATCTCTGACAATTTTTTTTTAAATGATGTGGAATACTATTCGGTTTTGAAAAACTGTGGCTTAGCATTGAATGCTTACCATTTGTTCATAGAAACATGTCTTTTTTTCAACACTGTTGTCAGTTCTTAGAGATCAGAGATTATATCTGTTTTCTGTGTCTCTCACAGCAGCTAGCTGGGTGTCTTACATATAACCATTGCTCAATAAAATTTATTGATGACTGTGATTGTACTGATGTACTTTTTCTGAAAGCTAAAGCTCTCAGAACTTCAGTTTTTCATATGTAACATGAAGCTGATCCGTTAATACTTGGCTTATACATTCCCCGCCTACTCTGACATTCTAAACAATTTGCAAAAAAAAGCAGATCATGTCCATGCTAAGGATAAATCTGGTTATGAGAAACATTTTAAGCAAAGATAAAGACGAATCTAGTGATTGTGCCCATTGAGAGCAAGCATGGCTCCACATCCTTTGTTTTATAAAAGAGGGGAGGGATGAATCTCTTTTCAGTGGTTGTAAGTCATGGTGCTTCACGCTGCCGACAATGAGATATTGGCTACACAACTACAGTTTTTCATGTGCTTTTTTCTTTGCTGAAGGGAATAAGGCATGATTTCCTTCTGGAAATAGTTGTAGATGAAAAGTAGTTGCATTTTCTTTCTTCCCTGCAAGTTTCCTGAAGGACCAATCAAGAAAGCAAATATAACCTACAGTTCAAAATGTAGTTGGGAAGATAAGAATAATCTCAGCCAAGAAGGACATAATAGGTATATAAAACTTCAACACAAATACAACTGGAAACCTCAGCAAAAGAGTGTGGAGACACAGACTCACCACCATCTTACAGTCATCACACTCTGACATATGGGTTGGTTTTCAAATATGCAGTTTATTGACCAAAGTCCTTAAACTTCCTGATTTAATTCTCAAGAATGTCCAACCCCATTAACCAAATGGTTGTTTTTTCTTTCATGTTAGAGAGCTCTGAGTTAGCATCACAAGCCTACTGACTATAGATGTGTCACCTTGGCAAACTCCTAACATCAGTTTCTTCACCTGTAAGATGGGGACAGCACTGATTGATTTTCAGATATGTTATGAGGATTGTGAAATTCTATATGTAAAGTTCCTGGTCTTAGGTGAATGACCCAATAAATGGAAGGTTTCTTCCTATTACCTTTTAAGATCTGGAGGAATAGAGATCCACTGCTCTCTGAGCTCAAAAGTGGTCCTCCATTCTGATGAATCATCAGTATCATCCTGGGAAATTTGAAACACAAATTGTATAGACTCCACCCTGATTTAGAGGATCTGTGGTGGAGTCCAGGAATACCTACTTCAATCAGTCCTCCATCAAGTCCAAGAATCATTGTCCTAGGGAGCAGGGTCAATGTGCTACTTATATTTTGGATTCTTAATCCCTAGAAAGGGGTCTGGTACAAGGCAAGTGCTCAGTGAAAGGCACAAAGAAAGTACCCAGTGAGTTCTGTTGAATGAATCCTAAACAAATCTCCTCTATCACCCATGAGTGATGGCATTGATTCTGGTGTTATTCAAACTGACCATTCAGAAGATGGATTATCTGGCTAATTATGGCTGGCCTAATTAGAGAAAAGCCTATTATAAAGAACCTTAAAATGCTTTAAAGTAAAATTGATTTGGCTATATTTTATAATGTGATACAGAGTAAACTTCATTCCTTATAACATACAAGCCATCACTTAGAGTCTTCCTTATGTTACATACTTAAAACAGTAATAAACGTGGTGTTTCATGGCTGTCTCCCACATTTCCCTAGAGCAAGGACTGCCATGCCATTTTTGTCATCACTGTACAGAAGGCGTTGCATATAATATGTAGGGTTGGTGACATGAGGTAATGCTCTTAGCTCCTCCTCGCATGTCTTATTCCCACATTGCAGGGAGAAGAGTTTGAATAATGAGAGCAGTAGTAGTATGTAGCAGTTCATAGAGTGATGTCAAAATGGCCAGGTTTAACAATTCAAGGGCTACCAAAATACCTAAGAACACCTCGGACACTGCTGCTTAAATCTTCTAGCCAACAGCTGACCTTTCCCTCTATAGCAATTTTAGATATTTCAGTCAAAGTTTTGTCCCTGTTGAGGAGTGAGAAATTTTAAAATAAATTATCAAGTATTAGAAAACTAGAAAAATAGAGAAAATGGAAATTAATATTTATTAGCTCTCTAGGGGAGAGTTTTTAGCTTTCAAGCAGTGAAAGAACTCACGAAGATATGACTACAAAGATATAAGCAAATAATTATAAATTAAAGAGTAAAAAACAAACAGGGGAAAATATTCCCAGAATATATGACAGAAAGAGTGAATATTTTATATATAAAAAGATTATACAAATTGTTATAAAAATGAGACATTCTATAAATAAATAGGCAAAAGATAGTCTCAGTTAATTCATAAAAGAAGAAAATCAGTATGCATCATATGCAAAAAATTCAGTTAGTAAACCAAAAATACAAATCAAAAATGAGATTCCATTTCAATTTTTCTATCAAATTAACAAAACTTAGATTAAAAAAATATAAAGTACCCTCTGAAAGGGGAAACAGGACTTATACTGTACCTATGTGACGGTAAATTTATACAAGCTTGCATAGAAAGACATTTAATAATATTTATCAAGTGATATAAAAATGATCATACCTACTGAACTAATAATTCTACTTCTGGAAAATGATCCTAATGAAAAAAATAGAAAAAAAGAAAGAAAAATAATGAAGACAGTAACAAGAAATAAAACTCAGATTTGCAAGAGCAGCTATATTCGTTGCAATATATATTCATTGCAATAGTATAAAAACTTGGAAACAAGCTAAGAGTCTAAAAATGGATAATATTAAGTTAATTGTGATTCACTCACCCAGTGAAATATTATGTGACTATGTTAAAAATATATGCAAATAACTTATAATAATATAAATCACATTATAGGAAACACATCATATGTAGTTATGATTAAATTTAACCCTCTACCCCCCCACACAAAATAGAAAAGAAAGGCCAGGATCTTTATGTAGAATTACAGCAGTATAGTATCTCATGGATTGGTTTGTAGTTGAGCGGCTTTGATTGCCGGTTTTTTTCCCTACTATCACCTTTTGTGTATTATTTATATTTTTTCTAATTACCATGTATAATGGGAAAAATAAAAACTTACTCAAAATAATTCCCTCTAGCACTTGCTAACACAGTAGTAGGAATCCATCCCTATACTTTCAGAGGTTTGAGGGATGCCAGATGGACACTTTACTCTCTGGATGGAAAGTGTCACTGAGAGCCAAAGAGCCTTGAAAGACCTTCCTGCTCATCTCCGTGAGCAAATGAAAAAATAAATGTATTGGGCTGAGAACAAATGGTTATAGTGACACTGGTTAAGAAAAAAATAAAAAAATATAGAAGTTAATATTTATCATTTCTCTAGAGGAACTTCTCTAGGCTTTCAAGCAATGAAAGAAACAAAAAAAGATTTGGCTGTGAAATTAATTCAAAAGTCTGCATGTAAGTAAATATAACCAAAATTAAAAGATAAGCAACAAATGTGAAAATATTACAAAGAATGAATGTGAATCTCCCTAAAGTTTGCTGCTCCTAGAATTGTTTTAGCTCACTCACCGCTGGGTAGAATTTCTCTGGCAGGGGATGTAATGCATCCTAGATTTAGTTTGCCTTCTCAAGGAACATTAAAAACCACACCTATTGTCCTCTTATATAAAGTCCCAATGTGTGTGCCCAGGAGAAGAATGAGGTCAGCTATTTTTCTCAAAGTTAAACCTCGAGATTGTTCTGTGGTATAAAATTATTTATTCATTGTATTATTATGGGAGTATGCATTTCCCAAGTACAGTATTAACATTATATATCCAAAGAAGTAAATTGGAATGTAGTTTACATAGCACTTGTGAAACACCTTTGAGGAAGCTTACGGAACCAGCCTCTAATATTTCTTTGCATTAGCTCCCTAGGGTGGATTAATCAAGGCCCAAAAGAAATAGAGCTGAAAAAGACCTTATGGATTATATTTAGTTTAAGAACCTTATTTTTCAGATTGGGAAACTGAAGGTAGACAAATGACTCACACAAACACAAGAACACAAAGACAGAGCTATACCTAAACTCCCAGATCTGTGCTCTTTACTTTAAAAATTTTTTTTTCTTAAGGTGAAAAAATTAATAAATAAAATCAACTACTTTTCTCTTCACATTTCCCCAGAAAAACTGGTGTCTGCTGTTGTTAATACCTGAGTCAAAAGTTGCTAATGATCCATATAAGCACATTTTGGAAAAGAGATTAACAAGCATTTGACAATGATCAACCTGTATCTTTTAGAACAGGTACATAAGAGTTAATGATTATGCCTACATTTGTTTATTTATTGGGCTTATATTTTTAAAGCATCATGTGCTCAATAAATGTGTCTTAAGACACTACAGGTTTCAGATGAATGTAATGTCAGCACAAATCCTGAGCCTCTTTTTGAGTAGTTTGGTTTTCAGTAATATATTCAGACAGTATTCCTCAGAATATGGCATATATAATCCTGGTGTTGTGTGAAATAATACCAGGTAGCACTTTTTAATTTTTATAGTAAAGTTCCTATTTCATTATTTATGAAATTATAACCAGCACATCAAAACTTATTTTGTAGGTCATACTGCTTAGGATTTAAAGAAATATTTTAAGTAATTACATTACAGGTGGTATTATAAACATGACGAAAATTGGAAAGTGGTACAAGAAAGACTTAAGTTCCGGAAATGATGATTTAAGAAGTTCCTACACTGAAGGAATAATAATTCACAGAGGGTAGATGAGTCCTTTGTAAATATCTGCTTTCAGGTTTAGAATTTAATTCTAGGACATCATGAGGCAACACCTTGATTAAATGGTCTTTGAAGAATTGGTCATCTTAATGACTAGAGAAAAATAACCCTTGACTCAGCCCTCACCCATTAGGGAAGTGAACAAAGTCAAAATGCCCATCATATTGGGTTGATGGGACTTGCCATAGCAACAGAGCTAAATTCTTTCATGTTTTGCTCATTACAGTTGACACTTTTTTTTCTGTTTGTGTTCTAGAAGTTATGTGTGTAATTAAAATATACAAAGTAACCATAAAATCATAGCATTTTAAAAATTACTTTTCTTTACTCTCAAACATCTCCAACTGTTTTACATTTCTTATCCCACTAATCTTCCCAAAACTCCTGGAAAGGTGGGCCGATGTATATATCACTGATACTCTGCAAAGAGAGCTGGAGAGGCTCCTGAGCTCTTTTTACTGAAGGAGGTCATGAATACAGAAGAGGAAGGCAATTTCCAGGTTTTCTGATTGGCCCGGCATAGCCAGATCAATGTCTGCTAAGGCCTGCTAAGGCCAGGCTTTCACAGAAATCAGGGTAGAAGGATTGGTTAAGGTGATGTGTCAAAGAAACAGCCAAACATCCTGAGATGCTGTTTTTTTGCGGACTTCAGAGAGGTCCTTTGGGGTGCACTATGGCTCCACTGATTAGAAAATGTTAATGATTATGACACAATGACTTGTAGATTAAGAGTGTCCTAGTTGTTTAAATGAGTCAACCAGAAGTAGACTCTTATGCATTGAGAGGAATGGAGTTTTGATAGGCAATAGGATTGAAAGCTGTTTTTTGACTTTTGAGTTCCATGTTGTCATAAATGTACATAAATGGTGAAGAAGGCATATAGGATTCTAAGGTAGTTAATATTTCATGGCAATGAGAAATACTTACTGAGAACCTTCTTTTGCTTTATGACCCATCATGCTGCTTTATTGTGGCTTTTGTCAAGACACCGTCTCAGTGTTCATACTGACTGTTGAATAGATCCAGCTGAAAGTATGGCACCTCGTTTGGAAGATTCACTTACTACTTCTATTTAATGGCTTTACCTACAGGTTGTGATACCTCACATCCATTGGTAGAAATGAAAAGGAATTGTAAACAAACAACTTGAATTTACCTTAGGAACTAAAAAAATGTTCTATGTTTTTTCTAACTGCATTGTAGTCAGTTCTTTTATTTATGAACAGTTTAAATAAAATTCATGAATGCTTACCTTTTTTAACCTTTGCCACTCATTCTGTTTGGAGAATACTTACACATTTCATAAAATAAAGTAACCGTTGATTTAAAATATAAGTGTCTTAATAGAGAGGATTTTCATCTTAGGTCTACCCTAGTCAGATAATTTTTTTTAGGAGAACTTGATAACTCTCACTGTTCTTAAACTCAGAGCCATAAAGTCTAAGGTCCATAGTCATAACTACCTATCATATCTGACTCATCACAAACACCCATTATGGCCATCTCAGTTCAATGTAATTCCCTCTTACGTTCATTAAGCTCTATCATGAATAAGATACCTTGCTAGATTTTGTTATGGGCATGGAGTTTGGAAAATACCATCTATACTTTGAAGACACAGTCCCCTCCTTCTTGGAGTTTATAATTTATCAGACTAGATATTTATCCATTCACTTATTAATGCATTTATTGATTTAAAAATGTGCATCTACCATGTACCTGTGTTAAGTGGTATTTTTTAATTTTTGTTTTTGCTTTAGTCAAACCGTGGTTTTTCTTTTCTTTCCCCTGATCCCTAGACATAAACCTCAGGAAAGTAAGGCATACATACCAATTACTAAATTACAGGGTCTGTCTAGATAAATGCTATGGCAGAGGCTGCATGAGTTATGACATTACAGAGAAGAGAAGGATAATTTCTAGCTGGGGAAGGAAGAAACATTCCATGAACCTGGTGACATTTGAGTTAAGTCTTGAAAGATGAATAGAGAGAACTTGAAAAGCAAAAGTAGAGGTAGGGGCGAGGGGCCAGGATTTGGAGAATGGGGAGAATAAGACTGCTTTGGGGACTAAGAGCAGCTAGAGAGGAAAGGCAGGCTGGTCTATTGAAAGTCTCATTGTCATGTTCAAGAAACTGACCTTTAAGCCATAGGAAGCTACTAAATGGCAGGATTAGTGTTTCTGTCCCGGAGATGTTAGATAGGTCCTTTTTTTTTTTTTAACCTCTTCCTCACTTCTGATCCTCTTTCCTCTTTCACCTGCCGTAAGTTCACTTACATTAAAATGCAATCGAGAAGTATGAGCTGCCTGCATTTTGATTCTACAATGAGGACACGTTGGCATGGTTGTTTTTCCAAGTGCTGGGCTGCACTGTGCGAAGTCTGTTACAGAGATGATACGATTAATGTATTAGCTACGGCAATATCTAACCACCCCACCCTTTACTGTCAAAAGCAATTAATGTGGATTACATATATTTGAAGGAAGAACTTCTTTCATTTCAAACCTTGGAGCATCTCCAGAGAGGATTAGGTAGGAAAATGAATGGTATCATTTGCATAATTTAGAGAAATATGAATAGTAATTTGTATTTGGAAAAGCTTGCTCAGACTCTTTCCAATACATTGGTGCCACATGGCTTATCAGCTGAGTGTGACCAGGAAGCAAGAATTCCATATGATACAGTAGTCATAGGAGCAAAAAAACCCATTGTCGTGTTGCATGTGCTTTGATGCAAAATGAAAAACAAATAAATCAAAGTAACTTATTTTAGATTCAGTCTATATGACTGTCTGATGGATTGAAAAGAATATAGTCTTTAGGGCTCCAGGGATACGTATAAAATTTATAAACACCACTCTTGCTAGAGATATGCACTGAAGATAAAAATGAGAGGAACAGGTTTAACTTGTGAATTTAGAGATTTGAGTGGAACAAAAGGAAAGACTTTCTTTAAGTCACTCTCTTTTCTTAGTAGGCGTAGAAACATCATTCAGCCAGAAGCTGGAAATAGACCCATGCAGTGCAAAGGAAGCAGTGTCTAACGTAATTTTCTTACATAGCAGAGAGAGAACAATGACCTATTATGAGTAAATCCACTTGCCTTGACTATTATCACCTTTTCTAGGGGGTGTGTTCACAACTGTCTTTCACAGTTTTAACCAATAAGCAATGCCAATGATGGAGTCACTTCTGTGACACCAGACTTCCCATCAAAATAAACTACATATATGGACCTGAATCCCAGTGACTCTAGATTCACTACTTCTAAGGAAGCTTCATAGGCTGACTCATTTTCCTTGTCCAGTTTCTGAGGTCTATTGGAAATAAAAGACAAGCCTTTCCTGAATTTATACCATAATTTTGCTTTATGGCATTTTCAGGGTCCAGAGGGCTGGTGTGGTGAAATGTAGAGGGAATTAGCAGGAGACAACCTTTTGGGACCCTGCAGGTTGACAAGGAGCTATGGTGTGGAAGCAGAAGCTTCAGAAGCTGACCTCCATCTGAGATCAGGAACGAGAGGGCAGCAATTTAAATGAAAGAGACATGAATCATTTCTAAGCTATGTCCCAGCTGTCCTCAGCTTCATTTATCAACATGTTGGACCACACTGACAGATTCGTAGGAGTCTCAGATGAGAAAAGATATTAATTTTCTTTCAGCAAATGAAAAAAAAAAAGAAAGAAAGTTAGCATTCTTAGGTAATCTTAATTTGATTTGACCTAAGTTTGACATCAATCAATGCTAATAATGCTGGTACACAACATAGACCCTTATTTAGTACCTTGCAATTTATATGGGAAGATAAGATTTATCTCCGAATAAGCAGCAAACGAATTTTAAAAGTGTATATGTGTATTATTGCTATATGGACATATGTACAAAATAGTTAAACACTATTTGAAGATGAACGATAGCTACATTTGCTAGGGTAATCTCAAATAGACTGCGTGCTTTTTGTGGGAAGTGCCAATGTATTTTTATCCTTTATGTTTCTGGCTGAGGGATAGTAACATCCCCATACAGCTCCCAGGTTCCATTCCTCAGAACCAAGTTTCTACTATAACCCACTTTCCCTAAACCTTTCTCTTTTGCCCTTTGGAGATTTCCTCCAAGAGTTAAGCAAACTCCTTTGCATCCTCATCTCTTCCATGCACATTTGCTCTACCCTGATGTCTTCATTGAATCTTGCTTGTTTCAGAGGTCAGGTTTCTCTGTGGCTCACATAAGCATAAAAACTCATTTTCCCAAGATCCAGATATTTCAGGGCCAGAAGGTAGCCCACTTTAGCCTTCCCAGGCCCTTTTCCAACCATTATGTCTCCAATCCCCCAAGAAAGCCCTAGGTCCCTTGAGATCTATAATATGGTCATCCCCTCATTGTCCTTGTCATCGAATGACCTTCTCTTCAGTCCCTAAGTCATTTATCCTCTGAAATCTTACAACCTTTCTCTCCACTGACTGTTGTCATCATCTGGGGTTTTTAGTGTGTATGTCAATGTCCCAATCAACACCTTTGCCTGTCTCAGTTCCTTCTCATTCTGCTTAGGTCACCAATCTCCTGGACCTTTATATCAACTCAAACTAGTCCACCTCTTAAATCTGCAGTGCCGATATCCTATTTGGTGACCATACTGAGCAGTTCTGCCTTCCATCTGCTTCTGACTCCTGTTTCCTTTGTTGCCATGCTTGCTATAGACAAGGGTCCTTCCTCCTGTAAGCGTCACTCCATTTCTAAGAAGGTCAGCTTTAGCAACAGTTGATAATTGGTTATAAGTTTGGTCTATACAGTTCACTCTGCAAGTCTTCTCTTCTTGGTCTCAAAAATCTCTAATTGACCTTTGTAAGCCCTATGATTCTGTGGCTATCAGCAGCCATCATAAGCAAGAAACAATAACTTGGCATTGCTTCATAAGAAGGTATAGGCATATTATTAACTGTGTTTTTGACTCATGTGAAAAAGTGACTAAATGCCATTGACTTTGAACACAGTGTTTATGTATGTGGATTTCATTAGAATGAGCCTCAGTGTTTTCAGAAATCCAGCAATGAAAATCTCTGTGCTAAGGAATCATGGATCATTCATGGTAGCAAAACCAGTGAGAGTTTTTAAAGTCTTTGAATAATGACCCAACAAGAAGAAATAGAGCCCAAGTCTCCAGGAAATGGTTTAAGGATAGATCCTCAAAGTGATTTAAAATATTTCTTTCTAGCACAACCCTTTTATCTGACTTCATTAAAATGTCTCAGTATTGTTTATTCAACATACCATTTAATCAAAATCCTCTACTAGATTCTTCCCAAGATTCATTTGTGATCCATATGAGCAAACATTCTGGAGGGTTATAATGAAGAAAAATATAGGAGAATTATAGCAGCTTTCTTTTCTTTTTTGAACACTAAATATTTTAGTAATCCATCTCCATTTCTAAAATTGGTTTCTCTTTGAATCATGTATTACTTTGCTTTAGATAAAAAGCACTGTACATGTCTGAAATCAAAAAAGATTGGAAGGAGATTCAAAGAGCTATATTTCTTAATATTTACTTCTTAATCTAAAACTTTACTTCTCATGCGTAAATCCACAAAAGACTAAGCAAAGTTACCACACCTAAAGACTGATTTTGTCATTTGGTAAGGAAATAGTTAATAGTTCTGCATCTTTTAGAGAGTGTTTTAATAGGATCTTATTTATTGTAGATTCAATAAATATATGGAAAATCAAATAAAGTCATTCAAGGAGAGAGCCTTCATTTCACAAATGAGAAAAATCAAGGCCCAGAGAGGTTAAAACAATAACGACTTTAAAAGCATTTATAATAATTTTAATGTGGGCTTCAATTTTCTCTGAAGTCTCATGCCCTAGATATGCATTGTCTCAATATTAAGAAAAATATTTTTAGTAGGGATTACCATGACCACACTTAGAGATCCATCACAATTATGCTAAGAAACTAAAACAGAACTTACCTGATGTTTGTTGTAGTTATTGTTTGACTTCAGGTACTACTGGAGAATGAACAAGGTGGAAAAACATCAAGAGCTGATTTCCACTTGAGTCTTTTGGTTGAACATAATGAAAGAAAGAAGTGTGACAACATCTCCCATCCCACGTGGTCTTTTAGAACCTTGACATCCCTCCTTCAAGAGATGAACCCTCATTCCCCTCCCCTTGAGTCTCGATGGACTGTTTCAAACCACACAACAGGGTAGAAGTTGTTAGCAGCCCAACTGTTATGAGGAGACCAAAACTAGCCCCCCCACCCCCCGAGAGGCCACACAGAGAGGTCCTAAAACTGCAACCCCCTGCTGTTCCCCATTCCTGCTTTTCCAAATCTAGCCACTCTTTTACTGTAACTGCAGGAAAGATCCCAAGTCAGAAACATCCAGCCAAGTGCTTCCCAAATCCCTGACTCATAGAAATTGAGATACAAGGAACTAATTGTTCTTGTTTTAAAACACTAAGATTTGGGGTGATTTGTCATGCAACAATAGTCATTGAAACAAAAATTATTTCCCGTGATCTTCTTCCCTTAACAGTCACAAGAAAGATTTGGGAAGTAGATATGAGACAGTATGTTTGTGATTCTTCGAAGGTTGTTACAAGGCATTAGGCGCAGGGGCAGATCATGCACATCGCATCTTGTCCGTTGACTCACCTTGTTGTTCTGGAGCAGCTCCTGAGTTCCAGCCACTTTAGCTTGTCTCCTTCAGCTTGTCAAAGTGCTCGACCAAGTGTGCCTGCAACTCCAGGGCAAAAACGGCCAGTTTCTCCTGCATGTCACCCACAGAATCCAGGTTTCAGGTGCTAATAGAAAGATGTCGATTCCAGGTTGTCCTTATGGGTTTTTTTTATGAGTTCTTGTTTTCCATGTGGATTCCAGTTCATCTTCAAGTGTCCCAGTTTGCCTTTGCTTTTGCCTACATTTATCGTTCCTTTCCAACCTCAGGGCTGGCTGACCTATCTCAACTTAGACTCAACTCCAGATGTGCAGCCTCTTCTACCAGCTTTCACATAGGTTAAGGTCTAACCCCTATAGTAACTCTGTATTCTACATCACTCACAGAGGTTCCACTTCTGTGATCAAGTCCTGACTGATACAGAGGTATCAGTATCAGGATGCTTCTTGGAACATCCCCTAGAGATTGGTCCCTGAGCTGAGATAAACTGAGAAGTCTTGATTTAGTCTTTGTTAGGGTTAGGCTACATTTTCCTAGGAAAACCATTTGTTTTGGGAATATGTGTAGCTTCCAGTTGTTCCAGTAATGTAAATGCCTGCACTCAGGGTTGGGAAGCTGGAGGGTAGGCTGGAATTTTAGAAACGCTCATGCAGAGATATGTATGAATTCTGTAAGTACCTAAATAGCAGAATCCAACTTGAGTGAGATGAGTTCTTAGAAAGAACATGTATTCATGATTCATGAGTCAGAAGCTGATGATGCTTAACTGCAGCTGCTTTTCTTCAGGAAGTCTGAAATCATTGATGTATTTATCTTTTCCATCAATCCGTCTAGTCTATCTTTATATAGTGCCTATTAATCTGTTTAAGACAACCAAGAGCCCAGCTCAGATTTGAAGTATTGGAAAAGATATATGCAGATAAATAGAAGCGGTACTGTTAGTAAATAAACTAACTTAAAAAACATTATAAGAACTACTTATTCAACAGCTATTAATTAGAGGCATAGTAATAACTACCTGCCTTGTAAATCTGTGGTTTATGCTTTATAAGGAAGGGGGGTCGAAGGGTAGAGAGACTGTCCATATGGCATCATATATTTTTCATGAACCGTGGACTTCCCAGACCATTTTTACCATTTTATGGGACGGGGAAAGCAATGTTAGATGTTTTGTTTTGATACCTAGATTGCTGTCTGAGCTATTCTTTGTAGAAGATGGTTTCCAGAAGAATGTTCCGGGGCTTCCCTGGTGGTGCAGTGGTTGAGAGTCTGCCTGCCAATGTAGGGGACACGGGTTCGAGCCCTGGTGTGGGAGGATCCCACATGCTGCGGAGCAGCTAGGCCCGTGAGCCACAACTACCGAGCCTGCACTTCTGGAGCCTGTGCTCCGCAACAAGAGAGGCCGCGATAGTGAGAGGCCCGCGCACCGCGATGAAGAGCGGCCCCCGCTCGCCGCAACTAGGGGGGGCCCTCGCACAGAAACGAAGACCCAACACAGCCAAAGATAAATAAATAAATTAATTAATTAAAAAAAAAAAAAAGAATGTTCAATCTCTCTGGCTATGTGTATCTTTATGGGAATGAGAAAGCCCACGAAAAAGAACCTGTTGAAAGAAAGAAAGACTGTAAGACAGATGGAGGCCAGTGATCACTTCATTATCAGTAGCGGCTAAGTCAGAAGACAGTTTCATATGAGTTACATCAGCCTATAAAGCCAACACCCACAGCAGAAGGATAGATCTACTGAATTGCAGACAGTTCTGAAGCAGAGCAAGCCCTGTACATGAGGGACCTACATGGACACTGGAAAACTCCTGATTTCCATGGGTTGGTGTGTTCTCAAGAGGAAAATGAAGGGAAAAACTGACGAAGCAAGAATGACTATTCAGATCCTGCATTCTAGCTCTGCTAAAATGGAATAAAGGAAGAAGTGGCAAGAGGCCAGGGCTGTGGCACTAACTGAGCTCCTTTTACAAAGAAATAAATGCAGAGAATGGGAAAGAGGTGCTTGCCCTTAGTGGTGTGAATTAATAGTAAATTTTTGCTTCTTAGGGATGGGACCTAAAATATATTGTCCACAATCCTCTTCCACTGGATTATTTTCTTTACCCCATAAACCTTATAACATATTTCCCATTTAAAAAACCTCAGTAGCAGCAGTGGCAGCAAAAGCAACATCGTCCCGAGTGCTGTTTCTTGTTTTGGCACTTTTTTCACCATAAGTGTACCTTTATTGCAAAGTGACCTGCAACTTATTGGTAGGAAGGACTCAAAAAATGTCACCCTAATTCCTTGCCTCCCATTTGCTCAACAATCTATTGTAGTAGGCACATTGTCTGCATCAAATCTCCATTGAAATTATTCTTGAAGCCTTAATTGCAAAATCTAATGTTTCCTTTCCAGTCCTCCTGTCACCTGTGCTGTCTGCCGCACTTGACAGGTTCCCTCCCTTCTGAAACTCTCTCTTCCATTGGCTTTCATTATACATGTCTTTCCTAGTTCTTTTCCCACTTCCTTGGTTTCTTAATAATCTCAGTGATATTTTCTGAGAACTCAGAGAAGAGGGATCCTTCTTTATTTATCTTTAAAGTCCCGGTGTCTTGCACAGTGTCTGGTACCTGATGGACGTGATTACCCCTTCAATAGACATTCCTCTGTCCTGGGTCATGTTGACGCAGCTCTTTTTCAGGAGTTCATTGTCCTATATGCTAAGGGAAGGTGACTCCTTTTCCAGTCCCAGGGGTGGGTAATGATTTGTTTAATTGAATCATGTAATTTCCCCTTCCCACTAATTGATTTAAGCATGGATTCATGATTCAATCACGTGCAATAGGGAGAAAGCTTCTAAGGGACTTCGGGGGTAGATTTTCAGAATTAATAAGAAAAGGGAATGGATTAGTTTGTTAGGGCTGCTGTAACAAAGCAGCACAAACTGGGTGGCTTAAACAACAGAAATGTATTGTTTTGCAGTTCTGGATGTTAGAAGGCTGAAATCAAAGTGTCGGCAAGTTTGGTTCCTTCTGAAGGATGCAAAGGATCTCTTGTAAGCTTCTCTCCTTAGCTCTTAGATGGTCATCTTCAGGGTCACTTAATATTCTCCCTGTATGTATGTCTCTGTATCTAAATTGCCCCTTTTTATGAGGACATCAGTCATATTAGGACTAATGGTAATGACTCTATCTCTAAATAAGGTCACACTCTGAGGTACTGGGGATTAGGACTTAAACATAAAAATTCTGAAGGGGCACAATTCAACTAATAACAAGGAGGAAACAACTTTTCTTCAAGATTATGGATGCCTGGAGCTGTAGCAGCTACATTGTAACCATGAGAAGGCAATACAGTTAGCAGACCAAGAAACAGAAAGTGGTTGAACAATAAGAGAACCTGATCCTTGTTGGCATCTTTGATCAGAGTAGTATTTTAGGAAAACAAATAAATCTGTGTTGTACATTCCATTTGGATTGGAGTGGGGTGAAACTGAGAGCAGATAAACTAGTTAAGTGATTGCTGCAGTAGTCCTAGTGCAATGACTTGAATTAAACTAGTGAAAAGAAGGGATATAGTTGAGGCATCAACAAGGAAACTTTTTTTTTTAAGTTTTTAATTAATTATTTATTTATTTTTGGCTGGGTCGGGTCTTCGTTTCTGTGCGAGGGCTTTCTCTAGTTGTGGCAAGCGGGGGCCACTCTTCATCGTGGTGCGCGGGCCTCTCAATATCGCGGCCTCTCTTGTTGCAGAGCACAGGCTCCAGACGCGCAGGCTCAGTAGCTGTGGCTCACGGGCCCAGTTGCTCCGCGGCATGTGGGATCTTCCCAGACCAGGGCTCGAACCCGTGTTCCCTGCATTGGCAGGCAGACTCTCAACCACTGCGCCACCAACGAAGCCCGGAAACTTTCTTATAAGAAGAAAGATGGTAGCCAGAGATGAGTTTGGGACACATTCTTACTTCTCCCTGTCCGAGGGCTGCTAGTGCTGGTAGCTGCTTGGATTGCATGCAATTTAAGAAAACTTGAGAAAGAAAGAGCCAGTTGATCTAATAACCATTTTATGACTAAAAAGGACTTGTGAATTTCCCTCTTCCCAGATGTACAATTTTAGACTTCCCCTGACAGTCTAAAAATAGGCAATTAAAGTAGGTGCTTTAAATCAATGTTCCCCAAACTGTGATTCATGAAATGCTAATTCTGTGTGTTAATAATAGATCTTATACAAATCAAAGGTGAGGAAAGACATATTCTGTGCCGAAATGAATTCAGAAATTTGGGTTAAGGTCCACCTTGCAGGACTTCTCAGAGCCTTCAGTATTCAAGTGTTGAGTGATAGGGATGTAGTGAGTAGTATTTACAAAACTAATAAAACACAGGGTTTAGCAATTGCAAACATTTTATCACAAGCATCTCACAGGAGTCTATCCTGTGGAGCACATTTTTGGAAATACTGCTGTAAACAATGATTTCACTGTAGGCTCCATTTTTTTCACTTTAATATATCACACCCTAGCTATTCAGTCTCCTCAGTGTAATGAGCCCATTACAGATGGAATTGCCAATTCCCTGGTGACCCATGAGGCTTTGTGCAGTGATACTGACATCCCCATTTAAAACACTGAGGCAGGAAGAGATGAGGCATATAACTGTATGAATAGAGCTATCTCCAGGAGACAGGAAGGAGGAAAGGAAATCTATGAGCCTACCGCAGATCAGGTAATGGGCCCAACATTCAGCAAGACCTAGTGGGCATTGAGAGGCCACACTTGGATCAGAATCTACCAAATAAATGACAACAGGCACCTCTGAGAATGGAATTTTCAGGTGAGAAAATGCAACTGCTCTTTCCCCAGGGAGAGAGTTTTTCTGGACTCATCTTCCTGGACATATGTTATTTTTTATTATAGGTCCCCAGGCAGTGGTAATGTCTGCATTTTGCAGCAGGATGGTGTTTGTGTTTTATGCCCAGAACCTCTCCCAGTGGCCTCCCATGTCTGTACAACAGGTGACGTGGTTTAGAAGTTGAGAGGTTCCAATCCTGATTCTATACTTCGTGGATTTTGCTTTTGAGAAGGTATCTTAAGATCTTTGGATCTCAGTTTTCTCATCTATAAAATGGGGATACTTATAATAGCTCCCTTAACAAACTCTTTTGAGGCTTATACAAACCCAATGCTGGGCAAAAAATAAATGCTTAATAAATGTAATAAAGTACAAAAATTATATAAACTTTAAATAAATTACTGAATTATTTTTGAAACTCTGCCACACACTTTCAGGAGAGGGTATTTCTGGGCAGAATTTATGGCATATGCAAATCTATAGAGATGGGGTGAATTGCAAAGAATGAACAGAGCTGGGCTTTTGGGTTCAAGGTTGATTGTAGTCAGCTATGGAAAGGAGTGTGTGCCATGTTGTGGAGCTTGGACCCTACACCTGGGTCAACTCACTGGAGAATTTTAAGTTGGGGAGGGACATGGTTAATTCCTTGCAGACTAGAAAGGACACTTTGGTAGTAGCATGGAACTGTTTGTAAGTGCCAACGTTTGAGAAACGTCCTTCACCTTCATGTAGTTTGCTGTCTAATTTAAGATAAATTAATTTGCTGATCCAACAGGTATTTACTACTAAAGCATCATGGTTGACAAAATAAGAAATGATTGATTGGCTTGTGCATGGTCATGTGTGCTGGCGAATACTGCTTCAGGCTTAGAAAATTGAATACATATTATTTTTGAATAGAATAATATACCTTTAATTTTTAGTGTTTAGGAAATTTTCAGGAAAAGTATTGCCTTTCTCTTCACCTTATAAGAATGGCCTCTAAGTGACATTAGATGAACTATAAACAATGCCTGAGGCTCCCTGATCCCTGATACTGGAACATATTTTAACCTCTGGACTCTTCATATGTGAAAATCCTATTGGTGGGAAATGAACTTCTGGATACAGACGCTGCATACCAGATTTCTCATCTTGACACTCCAGGCACCTTTATAATGTAACATCACATTCTTCAAATAGTATCTTCTCCTGATTCTTCTATGAAAACACTGTTCTCATGTGTCCCCAGTGGTGGCAGGTGCATTCCTGCCTCTGAAACTGGGCTCAGGCCATTTCCCATCCTTCTAACTCTTCTCTATGGGGATTATATTCTTTCTTCAGGGTGCATCTCCTATGTGACAATGGCATCGGATGCCCCAACCTTTTGCCATCTGAACATCCTCTGTACTCCTTTTGAATGTATTATTGGTATCATTTGGTTGGGAGTTAATCTAAACTGCTTTACAAAAATGTGTCTCTCTTTATGAACACATTTTTGTTATAACTTGAGCAGGGTATGTCTGAAGCTGTGATGATGTCTTCCTGTCCTGGGACAATGGAGGAGAAATAGCTGGGAATGGGTGGAGCTTTGGGTGGGAAGATCATGGAACCTTTTCTGGCTGCAGGACTGGCCTTTGAAGCAAGTGCTATCCAGTCCAATATGCTCAAAAGGATAAGGGCAGAAACGGAAATTAAGAGTCAAGTTCCTATTAGGATCTTTGGAAATTTCATTAATCTCTCTAGGCCTTGCTTTTCTCATCTGTAAAGTTAGGCAAAAAAAAATTTTTTTTTAATTTAAAAAGCAAACCAAACCTACATCTCTTAGGGTTATTGTGGAAATTAAATCAGTGAACTTACACAAAGCACTTAACACTATGACTGATGCCTAATAAGGACCCAATAAATGATGGTTATTATTATTATTATTATAGTCAGTAAATGAGAGGTTACAATAAAGTGCTCCTGGGACTTAGAAATAAATTACCCTCTGTGAGAGAAACTAGGAAAAATCAACACATAAAAAATGAGATTAACCATCTGTGGAATTAAGCTCTCCTCAAATGGTCTGCATGTCTGTGTGGCTGCAGAGATTTGGGAATCACCCAAGTCCAATCAAGCAGGCAGAGGTATAACATTAGAAGGCCCAGCTGGAATGTGATTGATTAAAAAAAAAAACCAAAAACAAAAATCAACCCTGGACTCCAATCAATTATATTAGCATAACTGAAGAAAGAATGTCTCAAGAGAATTGATAGACTCTAGAAAAAGAAAGGGTCAAAGATCAAGGTTTTGCTAGTTTTCATTCAGCATCCTGGAAGAGGGGGGAATGAAGAGAGACAGAGGCAAGAAAGGAAAGGCAGGGAAACAGAGGCAGGAAAACAGAGAAGGAAGAAGAGAGAGATAAAGGTAGATGGAGAGACACAATGGAACGGAAAGAAAGTCAGAAAATGAAAATAAGTTGAATCCAAAATGCAAGGATATTCAGGGTACTAGAGGGATAGAACTAAGATGATGAAATATTCTTTCCCTCAGAGACAATCTAATATTATTTGCTGTTCTTCCAAGCAAAACAGTGACACAATTTTAACTTTCAAGGCCAGGGGATATTTCTAACAGCTGCTCTGATCTTAGTAATGGGACTCAGCAGCTGAACCAATAGGAGACTTCAATTGTTGGAGGGGTGAAGTACCTCAGGGAGGCCTTCCTGGTCAATACTGACTCTGGAACTAGCCGGGTGAAGCCTGCAGGAGGAGTTCATAACTACAGTTGATCATAGCTGGTCATGCTTGATTAGATTTGAAACTATTTAATGCAATGAACATCCATTCCCAGCCCATTCTGTGCAGAAGAGTGGGTTACTTGGAAGATGAGTGGGATGATGCAGTTGCCTTCCAGGAACTTTCAGTCCAGAAGCTCTGTAAAGCTTGCACACTAATCCTCAAATAATTGATGCCAGAGGAGGTCAAGGTGCTGCATGATCATGTAGAAAACAATGACTAATTCTGCTGAGGGGACTGTCCTTGAGAGGTAGACATCCCAGAGGAGGTGACGTTGGAACTGGCACTTAAACAGTAATGGGTATTTCCACAGGCAGATAATAGGGTGTGGATGGCATTACAGATGGAAGTTAGAACATGAATAATAGGGATGTGTTTTCAATGGAATGTGGTGGTGAACTGGAGATCATTTAGTGCCTTAATCAGTTCAGGCTGCTATAACAACCACAGACAGGGTGGCTTATAAACAACAAAAATGTATTTCTCAGCTCTGGAGGCTGGGAGTTCAAGATCAGGATGCAAGCATGATTAGATTATGGTGAGGACCTTCTTCCACGTTGCAGACTGCCAACTTCTCCTTGCATCCTCACATGGCTCAAAGAGGGTGAGAGTGCTCTCTGGGGTACCTTTTATAAGGGCACTAATCTTTTTCATGAGGTCTCCACCCTCATGACCTAATTACCTCCCGAAGGCCCATTTTCCTAGTGCTATTACATGGAGGGTTAGGATTTCAACATATGAATTTATGGGGGGATACAAACATTGAGTCGCTTGCAACTATCTGGGTGATGGAAAGAGAACTTACCAAAGTGCCTTTGATTTTGAACCTCTTGATATCTACAGTAAGATCCATGCAATAAGTACTCAATAAAAGCTCACAACTATTTTGATTTTCCTGCTTGGGAGACATATTACCTTTGACAAGGAATCACAGGCTATTTGAACATGTCATGCTCAATGTACTAAAGATTCTCAAATAAGTCACTAAAACATGTCCAACAGGGAAAGTAAAGAAAAGGAGCAGCCCTTAGGACTACTTGAGGAAAAATATGGATGATTCCCATTGTTTAAAGGCTTTCAGTGTACCAAAGGCATCAATTGTATATCAGTCTACCTAATTTAAATCCATAAGATGGATACTCTTTTGTCTCTTTTGCAATTGTGCTAACATTAAAAAAAAAACTACACGTTTGGTCTTTGTTCCTGGTTCTTGACACTGTGCTCCTAAAGCTCTGGAATTTCCAGAATGATAAAGTGTCTTTGGTTTGTTAATGAGCTGACTCCTGGCTGGGATGTCTTGGTAGCTTCAGGATGGGGGTACTGGACGCTAGAAGGACCAAGCCATGAATAGAGATTTGGAACTTTCAGTGTATGTCTTGACCTCTGGGGATGAATGAAACCTCCATAAAACCTTGAAAAGACAAATTTTGGAGGTCTGGGTTAGTGAACATGTTGAGGTGCTGGGAAGGTAACATCCCAGAGAGGAGGATTGAAATCTTTGTGCCACCCTTCCCTCCCTCACCCCCAAACCTTGCCCTATGCATCTCTGACATTTGGCTATTCCTGAGTTGTATATTTTATAATAAACTGGTAAATGTAAGTAAAGGGTTTTCCTGAGTTCTGTGAGTTGTTTTAGCAAATTATAGAAGTTGAGGAGGGTGTTGTGGGAACCTTCATCAGAGGTATAGGTGGTCCCCAGGACTTGTGACTGGTGTTTGAAGTAGAAGCAGTCCTTAACTCAGTGATATCTGCACTAACTCCAAGCAGTCAGTGTCAGAATTGAAGGGAATTGTTGGATGCCAATTTGGTGTCAAAAGTGGTGTCAGAAAAAAGAAAAGGGGACAGTTGAAAAAATTAAGACTCAGAGAGGAGAAGTCATTTATCGGGATCACACAGCTTGCATATGAAAGAGCTGGGATTGGAGTCCAGGTCTGTAAGATACCAGAACCTTGCAGTTAACCAGGCTGGAAGGATTCAGGGGGGAGCCTCACTATTCTGTTTGGTGGAACCTGCTGGAAATCAAGAGAGAAGAAGGAATGGAGAAGTACTGCACCCACAGACAAAAAATTTCTGCCTGCCATTCCAGGAAACGAAGAATGTTGCCTGCCATCAAGCCATCAGCCACTGCAGCTGCCCCCAGTGCTGCACTCTGAGAGGAATTCAGGATGGAGAAAAAGAGAATCCTGGCCCTAGATAGTTAAGATGCATATCTAAGGAAAAATTTTAATAAGCCCAGACTGTTGCATCCTCCCATACATAGAAAGGCACTAAAATCATTAACTTGAGCTGTATTTTTTGTGATTAGTAGTAATCTTTTTCGGCAAAAACTCCTGTATATCCTGGCTCTTCCCTTATCTCTTTGGAGCAGTTCTCCAGAGCTCTCTGAGAGGTTGTCTCCTGGGCTATAGTCCTCAGTAAAGTCCCCAAATAAAACATAACCTGAAACTTTTACGTTGTGAATTTTTCTTCAGTCAATGCACCCATCTCAAGAAGCTCAAGTTCAAACTTGAGCTCTGGACTTGGAGTACCTGGATTCAATTACCAGCTCTATTACTTTACCAGCAAACTTAACAAGTTGTTTAAACTTTGTACCTCAGTTTCCTTATGTGTAAAATGGCAAAATAATAAAACCGGGAGATTGGTTCAAGACGGTGGAGTAGAAGGACATGCTCTCACTCCCTCTTGCGAGAGCACCGGAATCACAACTAAATGCTGAACAGTCATCGACATGAAGACACTGGAGCTCACCAAAAAAGATACCCCACATGCAAAGACAAAGGAAAGGCCCCAGTGAGATGGTAGGAGGGACGCAATCACAATAAAATCAAATCCCATAACTGCTGGGTGGGTGACTCACAAACTGGAGAACACTTATACCACAGAAGTCCACCCACTGGAGTGAAGGTTCTGAGCCCCACGTCAGGCTTCCCAACCTGGGGGCCTGGCAATGGGAGGAGGAATTCCTAGAGAACCAGACTTTGAAGGCTAGCGGGATTTGATTACAGAACTTTGACAGGACTGGGGGAAAGAGAGATTCCACACTTTAAGGGCACACACAAAGTAGTGTGTGCATTGGGACCCAAGGGAAGGAGCAGTGACCCCATAAAAGACTGAACCAGACCTACCTGCTAGTGTTGGAAGATCTCCTGCAGAGGTGGGGGGTGGCTGTGCCTCACCGAGAGGACAAGGACACTGGCAGCAGAAGTTCTGGGAAGTACTCCTTGGCGTGAGCCCTCCCAGAGTCCACCATTAGCTCCACCAAAGAGCCGAGCTAGGCCCCAGTGTTGGGTCACCTCAGGCCAAACAACCAACAGGGAGGGAACCCAGTCCCACCCATCAGCAGACAAGCAGATTAAAGTTTTACTGAGCTCTGCCCACCAGAGCAACAGCCATCTTTACCCACCACCAATCCCTCCCATCAGGAAACTTCCACAAGCCTCTTATAGCCTCATCCACCAGAGGGCAGACAGCAGAAGCAAGAAGAACTACAATTCTGCAGCCTGTGGAACAAAAACCACATTCACAGAAAGATAGACAAGATGAAAAGGCAGAGGGCTATGTACCAGATGAAGGAACAAGATAAAACCCCAGAAAAACAACTAAATGAAATGGAGATAGGCAATCTTCCAGAAAAAGAATTCAGAATAATGATACTGAAGATGATCCAGGACCTCGGAAAAAGAATGGAGGCAAAGATCGAGAAGATGCAAGAAATATTTAACAAAGATCTAGAAAAATTAAAGAACAAACAAACAGAGATGAACAATACAATAACTGAAATGAAAAATACACTGGAAGGAATCAATAGCAGAATAACTGAGGCAGAAGAACGGATAAGTGACCTGGAAGACAGAATGGTGGAATTCACTGCTGTGGAACAGAATAAAGAAAAAAGAATGAAAAGAAATGAAGACAGCCTAAGAGACCTCTGGGACAACATTAAATGCAGCAACATTCACATTATAGGGGTCCCAGAAGGAGAAGAGAGAGAGAAAGGACCCAAGAAAATATTTGAAGAGATTATAGTCGAAAACTTCCCTAAGATGGGACAGGAAATAGCCACCCAAGTCCAGGAAACGCAGAGAGTCCCATACAGGATAAACCCAAGGAGAAACACGCCGAGACACGTAGTAATCAAATTGGCAAAAATAAAAGACAAAGAAAAATTATTGAAAGCAGCAAGGGAAAAACGACAACATACCAGGGAACTCCCATAAGGTTAACAACTGATTTCTCAGCAGAAACTCTACAAGCCAGAAGGGTGTGACATGATATACTTAAAGTGATGAAAGGGAAGAACCTACAACCAACATTACTCTACCCAGCAAGGATCTCATTCAGATTCGATGGAGAAATCAAAAGTTTTACAGACAAGCTAAAGCTAAGAGAATTCAGCATCACCAAACCAGCTCTACAACAAATGCTAAAGGAACTTCTCTAAGTGGGAAACAGAAGAGAAGAAAAGGACCTACAAAAACAAACCCAAAACAATTAAGAAAATGGTAATAGGAACATACATATCGATAATTACCTTAAACGTGAATGGATTAAATGCTCCAACCAAAAGACACAGCCTCACTGAATGGATACAAAAACAAGACCCATGTATATGCTGTCTACAAGAGACCCACTTCAGACCTAGGGACACATACAGACTGAAAGTGAAGGGATGGAAAAAGATATTCCATGCAAATGGAAATCAAAAGAGAGCTGGAGTAGCAATACTCATATCAGATAAAATAGACGTTAAAATAAAGAATTACAAGAGACAAGCAAGGACACTACATAATGATCAAGGGATCAATCCAAGAGGAAGATATAACAATTATAAATATATATGCACCCAACATAGGAGCACCTCAATACATAAAGCAACTGCAAACAGCTATAAAAGAGGAAATCGACAGTAACACAATAATACTGGGGGACTTTAACACCTCACTTACACCAATGGACAGATCATCCAAACAGAAAATTAATAAGGAAACACAAGCTTTAAATGACACAATAGACCATATAGATTTATTTGATATTTATAGGACATTCCATCCAAAAACAGCATATTATACTTCTCAAGTGCACACAGAACATTCTCCAGGATAGATCATATTTTAGGTCACAAATCAAGCCTCAGTAAATTTAAGAAAATTGAAATCATATCAAGCATCTTTTCTGACCACAATGCTATGAGATTAGAAATCAATTACAGGGAAAAAAATGTAGAAAACACAAACACATGGAGGCTAAACAATACATTACTAAGTAAGCAAGAGATCCCTGAAGAAATCAAAGAGGAAATCAAAAAATACCTAGAGACAAATGACAATGAAAACACGATGATCCAAAACCCTATGGAATGCAGCAAAAGGAGTTCTAAGAGGGAAGTTTATAGCTATACAAGCTTACCTCAAGAAACAAGAAAAATCTCAAATACACAATCTAACATTACACCTAAAGGAACTAGAGAAGGAAGAACAAACAAAACTCAAAGTTAGCAGAAGGAAAGAAATCATCAAGATCAGAGCAGAAATAAATGAAATAGAAACAAAGAAAACAACAGCAAACATCAATAAAACTAAAAGCTGGTTCTTAGAGAAGATAAACAAAATAGATAAACCATTCACCAGACTCATCAAGAAGAAGAGGGAGATGACTCAAATCAATAAAATTAGAAATGAAAAAGCAGAAGTTACAACAGACACCACAGAAATACAAAGCATCCTAAGAGACTACTACAAGCAACTCTATGCCAATAAAATGGACAACCTTGAAGAAATGGACAAATTCTTAGAAAGGTGTAACCTTCCAAGACTGAACCAGGAAGAAATAGAAAATATGAACAGACCAATCAGAAGTAATGAAATTGAAACTGTGGTTAAAAATCTTCCAACAAACAAAAGTCCAGAACCAGATGGCTTCACAGGCGAATTCTATCAAACATTTAGAGAAGAGCTAACACCCATCCTTCTCAAACTCATCCAAAAAATTGCAGAGGAAGGAACACTCCCAAACTCATTCTATGAGGTCACCATCACCCTGATACCAAAACCAAACAAAGAGGGGCTTCCCTGGTGGCACGGTGGTTGAGAATCTGCCTGCTAATGCAGGGGACGCGGGTTCGAGCCCTGGTCTGGGAGGATCCCACATGCCACGGAGCGGCTGGGCCCGTGAGCCACAACTACTGAGCCTGCGCGTCTGGAGCCTGTGCCCCGCAACGGGAGGGGCCGCGATAGTGAAAGGCCCGCGCACCGCGATGAAGAGCGGTCCCCGCACCGCGATGAAGAGTGGCCCCCGCTTGCCGCAACTAGAGAAAGCCCTCGCACGAACCGAAGACCCAACGCAGTCAAGAATGAATAAATAAATAAATAAAGTAGCTATAAAAAAATAAAAAAAAAAAAAACCAAACAAAGATACTACAAATAAAGAATATTACAGATCAATGTCACTGATGAATATAGATGCAAAAATCCTCAACAAAATACTAGCAAACAGAATCCAACAACACATTAACAGGATCATACACCATGATCAAGTGGGATTTATCCCAGGGATGCAAGGATTCCTCAATATATGCAAATCAATCAATGTGATACACCATATTAACAAATGGAAGAATAAAAACCATATGATCATCTCAATAGATGCAGAAAAAGCTTTTGACAAAATTCAACACCCATTTATGATAGAAACTCCAGAAAGTGGGCATAGAGGGAACCTACCTCAACATAATAAAGGCCATATACGACAAACCCACAGCAAACATCATTCTCAATGGTGAAAAACTGAAAGCATTTCCTCTAAGATCAGGAACAGGACAAGGATGTCCGCTCTCACCACTATTATTCAACATAGTTTAGGAAGTCCTAGCCACGGCAATCAGAGAAGAAAAAGAAATAAAAGGAATACAAATTGGAAAAGAAGAAGTAAAGCTGTCACTGTTTGCAGATGACATGATACTATACATAGAGAATCCTAAAGATGCCACCAGAAAACTACTAGAGCTAATCAATGAATCTGGTAAAGTAGCAGGATACAAAATCAATGCACAGAAATCTCTTGCATTCCTATACACGAATGAGGAAAAATGTGAAAGAGAAATTAAAGAAACACTCCCATTTACCATTGCAACTAAAAGAATAAAATACCTAGGAATAAACCTACCTAGAGAGACAAAAGACCTGTATGCAGAAAACTATAAGACACTGATGAAAGGAGTTAAAAGTGATTCCAACAGATGGAGAGATACAACATGTTCTTGAATTGGAAGAATCAATATTGTGGAAATGACTATACTACCCAAAGCAATCTACAGATTCAATGCAATCCCTGTCAAATTACCAATTGCATTTTTTACAAAACTAGAACAGAAAATCTTAAAATTTGTATGGAGACACAAAAGACCCCGAATAGCCAAAGCAGTCTTGAGGGAAAAAAACGTAGCTGGAGGAATCAGACTCCCTGACTTCAGACTATACTACAAAGCTACAGTAATGAAGACTATATGGTACTGGCACAAAAACAGAAATATAGATCAATGGAACAGGATAGAAAGCCCAGAGATAAACCCACGCATCTATGGTCAACTAATCTATGACAAAGGAGGCAAGGATATACAATGGAGAAAAGACAGTCTCTTCAATAAGTGGTGCTGGGAAAACTGGACAGCTACATGTAAAAGAATGAAATTAGAACAGTTCCTAACACCATACACAAAAATTAACTCAAAATGGATTAAAGACCTACATGTAAGACTGGGCATTGTAAAACTCTTAGAGGAAAACATAGGAAGAACACTCTTTGACATAAATCACAGCAAGATCTTTTTTGATCCATCTCCTAGAGTAATGGAAATAAAAACAAAAATAAACAAATGGGACCTAATGAAACTTAAAAGCTTTTGCACAGCAAAGGAAACCATAAACAAGATGAAAAGACAACCCTCAGAATGGGAGAAAATATTTGCAAACGAATCAACGGACAAAGGATTAATCTCCAAAATATATAAACAGCTCATGCAGCTCAATATTAAAAAAACAAACAACCCAATCCAAAAATGGGCAGAAGACCTAAATAGACATTTCTCCAAAGAGACATACAGGTGGCCAAGAGGCACATGAAAAGCTGCTGAACATCACTAATTGTTAGAGAAATGCAAATCAAAACTACAATGAGGTATCACCTCACACCGGTTAGAATGGGTATTATCAGAAAATCTACAAACAACAAATGCTGGAGAGGGTGTGGAGAAAAGGGAACCCTCTTGCACTGTTGGTGGGAATGTAAATTGATACAGCAACTATGGAGAACAATATGGAGGTTCCTTAAAAAACTAAAAATAGAATTACCATATGACCCAGCAATCCCACTACTGGGCATTTACCCAGAGAAAGCCATATTTCAACAAGACACATGCATCCCAATGTTTATTGCAGCACTATTTACATTAGCCAGGTCATGGAAGCAACCAAAATGCCCATCGACAGATGAATGGATAAAGAAGATGTGGTACATGTGTATAATGGAATATTACTCAGCTATAAAAAGGAACGAAATTGGGTCATTTGTAGAGATGTGGATGGATCTAGAGACTGTCATACAGAGTGAAGTAAGTCAGAAAGAGAAAAACAAATATTGTATATTAACGCATATATGTGGAACCTAGAAAAATGGTACAGATGAACCAGTTTGCAGGGCAGAAATGGATACACAGATGTAGAGAAAAAAACATATGGACACCAAAGTGGGAAAGCGGCGGGGGGTGGTGGTGTGATGAATTGGGAGATTGGGTTTGACATGTATACACTGATGTGTATAAAATGGATGACTAATAAGAACCTGCTGTATAAAATAATAAATTAAATTAAAAATAAAAAGATAAAAAATAATAAAAACTATTCCATATGATTTTTTTTGTGAATTATATGAGTTAATATGTAAAGAGCACTAAAGATGTAATAGCACTTCATGTAATGACATAAATGTTAACATTATTATTATTGTTGTTGTCATTATTGGAAAACAGCCACAAAATGATAGACCTATAATAAAACGCTACAACCTAGGAAAGAAGAATACTATGTTATATTCTTATTTATTAAGATATAATGATAAAATAAGATGCCAATTTCATACATCATATATGGAAATAAGTGCTGTTACTTTAAAGTAAGAATGGGGCAATCCTTTGATAGAAAATAAAATCTTGGAAGACAAAATAACTAATCATTCTAAACAAAATTGTGAGACCAAAATTTCTTGGAGGAAGCAGCTATTGCATTTCAGGGCAGGGAGTCTGTTCGAGGCCACTAGAAGAATCCAGCACTCCCTGTGAGATGGTAGAGAGAGTGGGGAGCTTTTTTCTAATTAGTGTGGTGATCTATAGGAGCTTTCCCGGCATGAGCTTGGCAATTGGACCTTACAGAGACATTAGGAGAAGAAGAGGAAAGCAAGAAGGTCAGAATCAGAAACAGAGCCCCAGGAACACACCAGGCAAAAAGGAAGTAGCCAAGAGCCCATGTGTCAGTATTCAGCATGTCATAGAAAACTCTGGGAGGATGGAGGCCAGTCTGGGGGTGGTAGTGAGGAGAGGGTGCACAGGGGCTGAAGGGGATGCTATCTCGTACCAAAGTATGGGGATTATAATAACTAGTAGGCATTCAGGGATATAGCCAAGAGGGCTGTGGTTCAGGATGTGGCTCTACTAGATCAAGCATAAGACTAAGCGCTAACAAGGGGAAGGAAGAAAACAGTCTAGTCATTGAGGCTGGACCACATGCACATTACGGGGGAGCTGCAGCATTGGGTCTGCACTGCAGAGAGCTCGCTCCTGGCACTTTCCATACCAGATGCTAAATGCCAACCCCCGCTTGCTGGTGTCGCTAAGCCACTTGCTGTTTGAGTGCCAGGCCTGAGGGACGCTAGCTGTTCAGAGCTAAAGTAGGCAGGAATGGCACGCTGCACAGTTCCCGAATAGTATGCCTTGTTAAAAATATTTTAATACACCTTTAATTTTGGCCGGGAGAGCTAATTTCAGTCAGGTGTATTTATAAGAAATATTTCACATGTATTGAACAAGTAGGCTTTCTCTACACACACAAAGAAAGCGGGTGGAGAAGAGAAAGAGAGAACTAAACTTGAGATCAGTCAAATAATTGGGTTATTTGGAAAACAGCAAAGACCTATTTGGGGGACAAGTGCCATCATCTGTTTTCAAAATCACCATTTTTCTCAGATCCAAGCATTTCTCCTTTGTCTGAGTCCTTACTGCTGGGCCTACGTGGGAAGTACTTCTTGACGGCAAATATATTCTGGCAGGGTTTAACAAGCACACATTTTACAATGAAAATAAACATTTGAAGAATTTCCTATCCTGGAGGGCTTGAAGATTAAGATATCTTCTCTCCAGAAAGGTTTAAAAATGTTACTTCTAAAAACAGAAGGATGAACTCATCTACCTCTGAAACTACCACGGGTCAAATATCAAACATGCATTGGCCCTTTGCAATGCGTAAGACACCATGGCTCATAGGTGGTCGGTAAGGGGCTAAGTGAGGGAGGATTCCTGCCCCGCAAAAAGATTCTAATCCCTCTGAGCCAACATGCCCTGAATGAATATTGAAATGGTACAAGGCAATGGATCGTATAGCCCTCTATCAGCCAGTATCCACTCAGGAAAATAAAAAAACACAGCAGTTATTTTAGCATTCGGAATTTAATATAGGGACTTAGTGAGACAGGAGTTGAATAACAAAGGCAAAAGTGGCTGCTGAGTTAAGTTAGAGATTCTAACTTCAGGAAGCAAATACCACTCCCCACCCCTCCAGGCTGGGGAAACTAAAGAAAGAGAAAGGGGCTATTAGGACCCAGGAGTGTGGAAGAGGGGCCTTGCAGAGTAGGGCACAGATCTCTGATGAGGGAGGGCAGCCCAGCTAACAGGGGTGCTATGGGATTCAGAGAAGGCCCTGCAAAGAGCTGAGATTCAGATCTCTAAGGAGAAGGCACAAGGATGCCAATCCTAGCAATGTGTAGGGGGTATGAGGGAGGGAAGGGGTACTGATAATGGAATCAACTGCTTCTGCAAGGGTGAAAAACCATCAGTGGAGTGAAGTTGAGAGCAACGGGAAGCAAGTCAGAAGAAAGCAGTTCCTTCCATCTACTCCATCCTCCCGGTCTCCCTCTAGGGCCCACTGTTGGCAGAACTGAGCAGAGGGCCCCTGGCAAAGCAGAAATGTGGTTTTCAGAGGCCCAGCCCTAGCATCCCCAAAACAGAGTGAAGAGGGTAAGATAGGAGACAGTAGCTCGATAACCAAGAGAATACCTTATAAGAGGCACAGAGAGAAACTGTTTAGGGCACTTTAGATATGATGAAATGACTCTGGGCTCATTGGTCAGGCAAGGCTCCGTGGACAAACAAGTGATCTGATAGTTTCATTATAGCTTGGACAGATTCCACTGTAGGTCATTCATTCATCATTCATTTATTCACCCAATAATTACTTAAACACCTGCTAGATGTCAAGGGCTCTGTGAAACACTGGAAATACAAGGATGATTATGACGGAATAGGTCCCTATCTTCCTAAAACTTGCATTAGAGAAAAGAGAAAAAAATAAAGAACAACCACCAAAAATCCAGATATGAATAAGCTTATGAAGGAAATAAAACAGGGTAATGTGATCAGGAGATACAGGAAGGGGTTGAGACCACTTCAAATTAAGCCATCGGGAAGGTGGTCTTCAAGAAGGAGTTTTCAGTGTAGACAGGAATGCTGAGACAGCTAAGTATTCACATAACTGAGAAGGGAGGTAGCCATAGGAACAGCACATAGGGCAAGTGCAAAAGCCCTGAGGCAGTAATGTGCTTGCAGCATTTAAGGAGCAGAAAGAAGGGCAGGTTGTTGGTGGCAGAGTGGACAAGGGGATTAGTGGTCAAGCACGAGGTGGCAGAAACAACCAGGCACACACCTTATAGGGCTGATAGGCTCTTTGTGGACCGCGCTGAAAATTTTAAAAGATCACCTATTACTGTTATGTGGAAATTGCACTGTTGCAAAACAAAACAGGCACAGGGTAACCAACTGTCCAGGCAAGAGATTTTGGTGTTTTGGCTTCAGGTGGTAGCAGTGGAGATGGTGAGAAGTGATTACATTTGCAATATCTTTTCGAAGTATTCTCCAACAGAATTTGCTTGTGGAGTAGATAGATGCCAAGGGTGAGGGAAAGAGGGATTTAGGAATCTGCGGCATGAGGTAGGTAAGAGCCTACCTATAAGTTTGGGAGAATCTCAAGGAGGAGTGGGGTTGGGGGAAGTTGGGGGAGGCGTGTTGGTCTGAGGCATCTCTTAGATACCCAGGTAGATGTGGAACAGACTGTTGGACTTGGGACCGCACCACTCATGGGAGAGGCGGTGCTGGAAATATACTCATGGGAAGACCACGGTGGAAGGATCAGCCAAGAAATATGGAGTAAGAGATACATGGAATGGAGCTAGCTTTGGGGTGAGCTATCTTCAGTCTAAATCAGGGGCTGAGGCAGCTCAGCATCTGCTAGGGTACACAGGGATACACAAGGGTTTTAGTCAAGTGGAGATTGGCAAAAATGGTTCACATCCTCCGATGAGGTTGGCACCACAGATCTAGGTGCTGAGCGCATTTTGGAGCAGGGGAGGTAACAGAACAGGAGGCAGTAAGGGAAAGGGCATCCCCAACAGGGACATCAGCCTGAGCAAAAACAGAGAGGAGGGATTTACTAAAATATTCTGTGGGATAGAAAGAGAACAACTTTTATTTAGATCAGAGACGCCAAGGAGAAGCAGGGCACATCCTGAACAATGTGTTAGTATTGGAAATCTTCTTAGAATCCATTTATTCCAACCTCACACTTAGACCTGAGGAAGCTGAGACCTAGAGGTGTTAATACCTTAGGCAAATTCACACAGTCACTTAGTACCTAAGCCGTGCTCTCCTTCCGTTCATCCTCATCTTCTATGAGTGCATATGGTAGAGCTCATGCTGGGAAACTGTGGTTTTAGCTAGAAGCAGTGAGGAAATACAAAAGGCTTTTGAACAGAAAAATGGGGCAGCGTAAGTGATGCTTTGTGCGGAATTAATTCCCGTGGTCAGGAAGAAGATGAAGACCCAGGAAGGCCAGGTGGGCAGCCTGGGTGGAGGTCAAGGCACACGGGAGAAAAGCCTGCATGTGCACAGCCATCCTCCAGACACCCAGGTCTATGGCTAAGGCTGCAGTCCAGTTACAGGCAAAGAGGGGTTTTAAGCTAAAAGGTAAAAATCCAGATCCTTTGCCTTCCTTGTCGTGGTACTGTCTCAAGTCACACTATTTTCTTCCCTTGTCACTATCGTATGAGAAAGTGTGAGCAGGTGTGGGGATATTTGGTGAGCTTGGGAAGGATGTGTGAACTGACAAATTCTTCAGAAACCCCTTTTCTTTCTTTTTTTCTTTTAATTTTTATTTATTTATTTATTTATTTATGGCTGTGTTGGGTCTTCGTTTCTGTGCGAGGGCTTTCTCTAGTTGCGGCAAGTGGGGGCCACTCTTCATCGCGGTGCGCGGGCCTCTCACTATCGCGGCCTCTTGTTGCGGAGCACAGGCTCCAGATGCACAGGCTCAGTAATTGTGGCTCACGGGCCCAGTTGCTTCGCGGCTTGTGGGATCTTCCCAGACCAGGGCTCGAACCTGTGTCCCCTCCATTGGCAGGCAGATTCTCAACCACTGCGCCACCAGGGAAGTCCCCAGAAACCCCTTTTCTTGCAGGAGACATACCCATTTAAATTTGACTATCTAATCAGTGACTTAGGAGAAGGACTCAACTGGAAAAAAAATTGTATACATACAACAATTATATAAAATTAAATAAAATTGTATAAAAATAAAATATATATAACCTTCCTTCCTATGATATATATTATATATGGTTATATATGATACATAATTTTATAAAAATATATTTCTAATATATATTAGATATAAAATACATATATATCTCTACAATATCTATATTTGTATGTATGTATGTATCTCCTATCTATCTATCTATCTATCTATCTATCTATCTATCTATATTTTTAGGGATATCTGGTCTATTACCCCTAGTTGGATTATAAACTGTCCAGCTCATAAGTAGTGGTTTTTATGTAGGGTCCAAACCAAGATATTTTGAGACTGAAAATGGATATTATTAATAATATTGCCAAGATGACTCGGGGACTGTCCCAGACAGAATGCCCCAGACAACTAGGAAATATGGTCATCTTATTTTTAGTTGTTTTTCCTCTGCTTTCCCTAACACCTAGTTTTCACACCAAGCACCATGGGAACTTGAAAAATGCTAACTGAATTTGAGAAGTCTGCTCCCCCCCCGATTTTTAGGCAATTATGAAGAAGCACATTATGGGGATAGATTTTCAGATTTTAAGTCCTACTTGCAAATCCCAACTTTGCCAACAGCTTATGTGATTTTGGACAAGTTGTTTAACCATCCCAGGATGTCACTTTTGGTCTTTGTAAAATAAAGGTTTGTGTGAGGATAAAGGAGATGATACACTCGGAGGATCTTGTACTTTTAAAAATGTGAACCCCTTCTTCTATTAAAAGCACTCAGCAAATAGGGCCATTAGCGTACTGGAAAATGTTATTTTTTTCTTCCTCCCTTCCTTCCTCCCTCCCTCCCTTCCTTTCTCCCTTCCTTCCTTCCTTCCTTCCTTCCTTCCTTCCTTCCATCATTCATTCATTATCCATCCATCCATCCATCCTTATGGAAACCATAGTAAAGTGTCAGGCCATCCAGGAGACTAAATCACATCATGTAGAGCCCAGTATTACCCTTTCTCCCAAAACACTTATCTATAGGTAAAATCTGCCTACTCTAAACATTAAAGGTGATGACAGCCTTTGGGTTAGCACTGACACTGCTGAACAAGATAATCACGCTATAGTTATATTGTACTTATTATACACAAATATAATGAAATCTATATAATTAAATTCATCATTGATGACAATAAATGTATTTCACCTGACTTCTGCAATTCATCTTCCTCTGGGCTCTTGGGAAAAGAATTTACCATATCATATACCCTCAGATGAAGACCAATTCCTCCTTACTGCCCTTTTCTTCCTTCTTCTTACTTCCTTTTCTTCATATTGTTTAATATATTCACACCATTTATTTTTTGCAGAGGACTTTTTCATATTCTATTTCATTTCACAACAAATGCATAGGTGTATCGGTTTACAGTATTTAGCACATATTGAATCAGAGATCAGAGAGGTTAATTAACTTGCTCAAAGATGCTCAGGTAGTATGTGACAAAGAGGACATTTTAGCCTAGGAATTCAGTCTGTATTATTTTGAGAATATATTTATACTCAGGTTGTCTTTCATCATGTATAATCTAGAAAAAAAATACTTCTCTGAACAGTCACCTCTTTTTAAAAATTACCTGCCTCATTCTGGGTTCTCCAGACTGAACCTGATTGTGTAGGAATATGATAACAGTTTCTATGGCCAAATTAAGACCTTCTGACACCCAAAGTACCAAAATACTGTGTCCAAGGATCCCTCATGTGTAATTAAAAGTATCTAAAAAGAAAACTAGCATAGATGTTAAAGTTAAAATAGCCTAAATTTTCTCTTATTACCAGAGTCTGGATAAGTTCACTGAAGCTCAGTGTGTCTCATTAATTTTGCTTTTATCATTTATTTATTTGAGTGATGCTGTCTTTGCTGGTCCTCTAAGTGTATACTTGCTCCGTTACAGGAAATCAGCTCTGATGTTCTCTCTGGGCCTCATCAAATGAGAGAGTTGGACCAGGTCACTTCCATTTGCCTCCAAACTCTCACCTTCTGCAACTTTGCTGTGGCCCTACCCAGCCTCTGTGGGGAGCAGCTTCACAGAAGCTGATTTTGGTCTGAAGACATGATGTGGCAGGTGCCCAGCCTTGACAAGGGCTCTAGCCTATGGAGCACAGCATAAGGGACACAAACCCCTTTTTCTCTCAAAGACCCTCATAGTCCACTCCCTCTCCGAAGGAGCTGGTGTCAGGTCACCCTTTCTGCCAGCAGTGTGGACTTTCAGATAAGGTACTTTAACATGCTCAGTGCATCTCCCTTTCCAGGGAGCTTCCGGTGACCACAGAGTGAGTGTTTGCAGCTTTGGGGTTCCTGGGTCTATTTATCAACACCTCCCCAAGTTCCTTGAGGGTAGCCCTACATACCACATTAGCCTTTATTTTATTTATTTATTTACACTGAGTTGTATTTTGAGGGAAAATGAGAGACTGAGACAACTGAAAATAAATGTCCCTTTTTACCATCGCCGGGGCCTGGCTGTGTGACATTTAACAGCGGGGGAATTGTCCCAGTGGCAGCCACTTCTCTCCGCATCCACCTGGTCCAGACAAGAGACTACGGTACACACTGCCCTCCTCCACTTGCCCCACGTGGTTTCCTTCCTGAGGGCTCAGATGGCTCTGTTCTCTATCTACTGGCCCCAGGGGCCCTCAGCTGCCACGTCCCATACCTGGTTCCCATACCTGGAGGATAAAAGAGGAGATGGTTCAAGGTTCCTACGTCTTCTCTCCCCTTCTGCTTAGACAAGGCCTCTGTAGTGCTGTGTAGGGTGGGTCCCCCTTCAGCTGAGTGATGGTCTCTCGTCTACTCTGTGCTACCTTGGCCCTTGCTGAGCATCTCCCAGGCAGTCTGGGTCTTTAAGGTGGGAATTATGAGATCTTATTTGTCCTCTGACCCAGTACCAGCCCTAGAGTACAGGGTTTCCCAGCCCACCTCACCACCTTTGGGGAGGAAGGTGCAGGTAAGTATTGGGCTGGGGCTGAGTGTCAACCTGCAGCCAGCTCCCCTGCACTCGCCCTGAAACAGACTCTCTGGCTAACCTTTCTGAACCCCTTGATGAAAGGAATGTTCTACATCTTCATCTTAATCAGCTGAAAAGGAAGAATCCAGGTTTCTACGTCCAAAATGCTTCTGGGCTGTGCTATTTTGTCTCACCCTTTATTCATTCAATCAGTTATTCTTCCTTTCTGCAAACATTTATGGAGCTACTGAGGTGTTCCAGGTAATTTTCTAGGTGAATATATGTCAGATGTAGTTCCTGTGTTTCCATGTAGCACACTTTCCAGTAGAGAGGAAAATATTTAAAATAGTCCATCCACTAATTGCTCCAAGAGAAATTTATGCAAGATATCTGAACAGCGGTGGTGGGTTGTGTGTAAACATCCTTTCTGGTGAGTTGGGAAAAGCATCCTTAGAACAAGTAACTTTTGGGCTGCATCTATTATGGTGGTTAAGCACACAAGCTCTGGAGGGATAAATCCCTTCTCTGCTGCCCCTAACCTTTGTGTCCTTGTGCCAGTAAGTTAACCTCTCCAAGACCCACACTCTTCATCTGAAAGGCAGGAAATAGTACACCTACTTCATAGGATTGTAAAGAACAGGAATGAAATCTATAAAGCATTTAGCAAGGTGCCTGATACAAGATAATCTTAGCTACTTTTGATATTAGTGTTGTTTTTATTATTCCCAAAAGACAAGTGAGTGGGCAGGAAGGAGAAGAGTATTCCAGAAGACAGCACAGCATATACAAAAGCATGGGGATACCCCTTCCCCTCATGCAACCCCCTTGGACTGATAGAGCTACAAAATGTAAGACCCAGCCCTGGTCTAGGGAAGGTGAAACAATGACAGGGAGGGCATTTGGGTATTTCAGGAGCAGCAGACTTATCACCTAAGTCTTTCAAACCCTATTTCCAGAGGCCTGACATTGACCACTAGCCTACAGTCCCCTCCCCCCACCTTCCCCAGCCCTCACCCAGTGGATCATCCCATTCTCTTTCAAGGGCTAAGCCCCCCTCTAATCCCAGCACTTTTATTAGACAACTGATGGATCATCTGATTGATATCTCAGTATTAGAAAATCATTATCAGACCCCAGAGAATGATTTTCTGTTATAGAGCAGGGGTTATTTATTCATTTGTGTACCTAAGAATCTATTTTTCACTCGATGGAGGTTTTCCTTGTTTTGGCCCACAGCAATTTCCAGAGAGAGAGAGAAAGA
Organism: Balaenoptera acutorostrata; assembly: GCF_949987535.1. Classification (NCBI taxonomy): domain Eukaryota; kingdom Metazoa; phylum Chordata; class Mammalia; order Artiodactyla; family Balaenopteridae; genus Balaenoptera; species Balaenoptera acutorostrata. The sequence continues at coordinate 40,681,014 of NC_080066.1, forward strand.
GAGAGAGAGAGATTCCTGTAGAATGTGGGACAAGGCTACCATAACACACAGTAATAAAAACATAAAATCAAGCATAACTTATGCTGTTGAGTGTGGCGAAGCATTGGTGAGGTTGATACAAGCTTAGCTGTGGGCGTTTTGAAAGGATCCAGTGATGTTTAACACATGGTGGGGGGAAGGGGGAAATATTGCTACAGGCTCCCAATTTTAAGTGGCAGTGAATGAATGAGGAAGGAGAGGTGCGAAGTGGACGGAGGACGATGTGTTCCTGTCTCCATAATTAAAAATGAAAGGAGCTTCTGGCTCAGAAGGATGGGGCAGAATGGAGCCATCCATCTGGGTACCCTGTCTTCTGCCATTCACTGCCTCCACCAAGGCTGAGTATGTGACAGCTGCTGAGGACAGGCAGTGGATGAAAATCGAGTTGGTGAGATGCCCTCCACGGAACATTCCAGAGAGGTTTACAACAGCTAAAAGGCCGACATGGAATCGGACCAGAAAATGTTAGTGTGTTCAGCTGCAAGGCAGGCAAACTCAAGTTCTTGCAATTTAACAGAGCTCCCGGGGCCACCCCAGCACCTGGGGGAAGATTTTGGTTAATCTACTTCAATTTTTTTTTTTTTAACATCTTTATTGGAGTATAATTGCTTTACAATGGTGTGTTAGTTTCTGCTTTATAACAAAGTGAATCAGTTATACATATACATATGTCCCCATATCTCTTCCCTCTTACATCTCCCTCCCTCCCACCCTCCCTGTCCCACCCCTCTAGGTGGTCACAAAGCACAGAGCTGATCTCCCTGTGCTATTCGGCTGCTTCCCACTAGCTATCTGTTTTACATTTGGTAGTGTATATATGTCCATGCCACTGTCTCACTTTATCACAGCTTACCCTTCCCCCTCCCCGTATCCTCAAGTCCATTCTCTAGTAGGTTTGCGTCTTTATTCCCGTCTTTACCTCAATTTTATTTTATTCTGTGTTTTTTGTTTTTTGTTTGTTTTTACATGAGTTCTATTCCTCCTTGGTAGAGAAACCATTGCTGTATCATATGTCCTCTTTGGGCTTTAGTACTTCATTAATTAGCATCTCTTAAATGATTGGGTAATATTCCTTTCTCCCTTTTCTGAGCCATTTCCCCAAGCCCTAATTTTAATAAAGCTGATGTTCATGAACATTTGAATTTTAAAGCCCTTGGTTACAAGAAAGACAGAGGATGCATTTTAAAAGAGAGCCAATCAAGGATGACCCAAATGGTGAACAGGACTTCTCTGATTTTATGAATCTACTTTGAAAGATCCAATATTAAGACATTTTTTTCCCTGCAGATATAGCAGAGAGCAACATGAAGAAAAATCTAAAGGCTTGATTAGGGGGGCAGATACTCTAGGGAAGAGTTAGAAGCATAACTCTGACATACTTCAGTGTGGGTGGCAGTTTCATTTAAAAGAGAGCAATAGTAAACCTGTTTTTTTTTCATAGATAAGCACTGTATTTCAGGTGGTAAAGGTGAACCATTTAAGAGCCTTTTAAAAAGAGAACACACAACCAAAACTCTTTAAGATCCCCAATTGTTCACAGAATTTATGTGGAGATGAATGCATTTGCCAGTATAGGCTGTTAAAGGCAAAATGGTTGGAAATTGACTCCACGGTTACCCACCTGCCTGGTGCAAGCTTGTGCGTTTCCCCAGCAACTGGGATAACATCATAACCACTTACAGTGCTGCTGAGCCGGCAGCCCCCTGGGTGGCTTCAGGTGGTAGTGATGCTATCAGCTGTTGCCAGGGCAACACAAAACCTTGACCTTCTGAGACCTGCCAGGCAAGGAATGGAGAAATACAGCTTTTGAGTCCTCCTTGGAGGTCTGTTTGTGAAGAAAGGGATATAATTCTGTATCTATCTGCCACTGGATACTTATTAAGTCTACAGACACTTATAAATAAAATACATGCTACCTAAATAATACATGCATGCTTGCAAGTGGTCTCTCCTTTGGTTGGTAGAGGGTGCTTCTATATTTGCAAATGGTAAATGTTCTTATCACCTCTATTCAGTCTACTCCTTGACTAGTGGCAATGGGATTCTTCCCCTGGGACCCCAGCCTCACCAATTCCTCAAGTTTCATTCTCTCCTGGACCCAGAACCTGAAGAGTGAATTAAAGAGGTTTCTGTAGTTATTCTTAAAACATTTTACATATCGGAGAGCTGAGGTCCAGGAACAGTGAAGTGATTTGCCCAAGGTCACAGAGATCTGGGGGATGAAAATGGGGTTGTACTTCTCTTGCGTATATCTTATTTTATCTGAAACCATACTGGCTGCCATGTCTTTTGTGAATTTTATACATATGGAGGCCTTTTGGTTTTCCCTTCTGCCAAATATTTCCTCAACTTGTAAGTCACCATCTTTTCTGAAATCTTTCTACACTATTTTTGACCCAATCATCATTGTCTTCTAACCTAAGTGTTTTGGAAGGGAAGACAGGGGGCATCTAACTATATTCCTATTGGCTTATGATGACCCTGACTGCCTCCATTCTGGAGCTGAAGAGAATAGATCCTAGTCACTCGTTAAAGTGTATCGAGTCCCTTGTCAATGAAGGGGTTCAGAACACGCCACTCTAAAATATACCACATTGGCATATTGATTATTTTGAGCTGAAGACACTTGAGAAACAGCAGACACAGGAACGGCTTTCTGATCTCCGCCTTTCTACCTAAAATCAGGTCATAAAATTTCTCATGAGAAAGGTCACCTCCCTGTACCAGGAAGAGAACATTCTTATCACTGGAAACTGGGAGTCAATGCTGAAATATATCTGTACAAACAAATCTACTAAAGTAACCGTTATCTTCTATTACTTTCCCCCATATATTTCCTAGTCAGTGTGCCACAATTTACTGCTCCTAGCCCAAGCCACTTTGTCTTGTCACAATTTATTGTTCTTTGTTTACAAAGCTTTTGGGCTTAATGACTTCTTTGGGTCTTCAGTTTTCTTATGAAGGCTCCCATGCATGTAAAAATATTAAATATAACTTGTATGTTTTTCTCCTATGAATCTGTCTTATGTTAGTTTAATTCCCAGACCCAGTCACAGAACCTAAAAGGGTAAAAGGAAGGTTTTCCTCCCCCTACATCATCATGGACATTTTCCCAGGAAGAGCAGTCTTAGCTACCTTTGGTATCTTGAATATTGGGGAATCAATGGGGCAGACTCAGTCATTGAAACCATGTCAATGGCATGCACAGAAGACAACTGGTTGATGGATATTTTAAAGCAATGACATAGACATTATAAATCTACCTTTTAGGCAGGAACAGTTAGTCTTCCTTTCCTCATCAATTAAACAGGGGCAATATTTTCTAACTATCTGCAAATGTGTGAAGATAGTCAACAAAATGTTTGGACTTTTATTGATCACTGTATGCCTTTTCCCCCAAGTTTGGAGTATTTTGATGGTTCTCAATGACTAATTCTAATTCATTCAGGTTATTGTTATGATGGCAATAACATCCTTAATAATGTGTTGGGGGGAGAGAAGGATTCTGAAAGGCTCATCCTTCTGAAAAGATAAATATGGGTCCTATTTATTTACAGTAGCTCTATCTTAGTGCTGACACAACAGGCTAGGTGATTGCCTAGGAGAGATGAGTAAGATGCTATTCTAGATGCAAATGATAAAGCCATCTTGTACCCAGCGAGTATATAATGGGGAGGATCCGACCATTACTGGGCATCAAGATGGGATAAACCATGCTTTGAGTATATACTTGGTCCGTGATGAAAAGCCCTTTTCATGATTCCTTTCCTCACGAAAGAGAGTAAATCTTTTTTCTTCCCTTCTGGTAATTGCATTTCTGGACACAATTGCCTGTTATCTCTAGGTATCCCACAGGTGGGGATATTGGATTCCCTTGAGAATTTGTTGTAGCAGCTCAGCTCTTGGTTTCTTTGTGGCTCTAAATGCCATATTGCTGAGTAATCAGTATGTTTTCTGAGAGAATGTGGTATGCCATCTGCAATTCGTTTACTTAGCTTCATGAGCTCCATTGCTTCAAAGGTGAAGAGCAGAGCTTTTCAGCAGAGATTTGAAATAGGTTCTTTACAGAGCCTTGCTTGTTACTTACAAAGGCAGAGACTATTAAAATGCAAAGAACTTGAATAATATAGAACTCAGTTGCTTTGGATCACTGATGATCATCCTTGAATCTATGTAATTTACTTTAATTGTTGAGTGGAGCTTAGAATTCTGGGTTTCACATTCAGCTTATAACTACTTTTATTTTTCTGGCAGTTTGACTCTCTCCAAAGCTACTGTTTGGCTTTCTAAAATGGATTCAAGAAAGCCTGATGAATGAGAATCCAAATTTGCAAAACAAATCAATTAGTGGAGCAGGAGTCCAACCACAGAGAAAATTCACAGCATGGCTCCTTAAATAAAATAATTCTTCCCGGTGAGTCTGAAATGGAATTTGATTTTCCCCATTGCAGAGGTGAAGAAATTGAGATTAGATCTGTCTTCCCAGCATAAAAATTTGATTCACACACAACCTTTTAGGAATACATGTATTATGTAAAAGACAGTGCGCTTGCCTTGCAGAGAATGATGTCAGTGACACAAATTCTCAGTAGGAAAACTGTCCTCAAATCTGAGATCCAGTTGTGAAATGCTTGCGTCCCCCAGAGTTATTGTAGCTTTCACTTATAACCAAAGACTTTGTCTCCAGTTTCTTCATGTACCACCAAACTAAGAAAAGCCAAACTGGCATCTTCTGGAAATACCTAAGCATTTCTCCACAAGCAGATACCCAGCCAGGACAACAGAATCAAGAAAGTGGAAGTATATGATTAACTATACTTCTTGTCACTGCCCAAAGTGGCCTTGTTTGTGATGGGACTTCATTCTCTTGGACACAGTGACCCGGTTTAGGGGTGGGTCATGCCAAAAATATTTTCCTTTTATCGAATTTGAATTAAATGACATCAAGTCAGTCAAGTGGTTGTGAGTACGGAAGCCAGAAGGTTATGGAAACTTGGGCCTGGTAACTATTTTCAATTATGTGAATAGTAATAAGGAAACTGAGAAAACTGGTGTGCAGAAAGTTAGGAGAGGTGTTTGGAGAGAAGCAGCATCTAGAATCCATGTGGCTATGAGAGATTCTGCTTGAAAGCTTTTTAGTATTGTAAAATCCTGACTCTTTCCTTCATCTTAATACGCATCTGTATTATGAACGTTTTATCGGAGCCAATTCTGAATGAGTTTGATCTCCCTGACAACTTAAGGAGCTCTGAACATCCCCTGGTGCGTTGTTCTTTTAGAACTAACTTTTAGTAGGAGCGTTTAGTTTCATCATCGACATTTTCTGAATGTGGTTAATAAATTTAAGAAATCACACCATTAATGATGTTCAGTGGGGTCCTCGGGGGCACTAGAAATTCATCTATTTGAGGAATCCCTCATACCATCATTTGGGGATCACCCCATCTTTCTCTACTTTTTCTGTGAGTGTCTGGGGCTTACATTCTCCAAGGTCCATTATACTCTGACCTCCTATATCTGTATATACTATTTTTTCTACTCCCTCCGTGGGTATAGATGCAAAACTCAGCACTTTACACTTTCCAAACATAATCCACTCACACAAAGTTCTTATATAATGAACTGGGGAGGGTTTCCCACCATGCACTCAATAGCAAAACATAAAGGGAAAACTCAAAATCTTCCAAAACATCATCTTGGATATTATTATTCTCCAAGCTCCCTTTTCAGACACTCTGTCACCAGGATTTTATTTATACAATTTTTGTTTTTTGCATTGCATTCCCTTTCATTACCTCCTCCAGATCCTCTTTCTTCCCTCTCTTGTCTGTCCTCTCTCTTCTCATCTGCCCTTGCCCTCCCCAAAGAAACAGAAATCCCTCCTCATTTTACAAGCAGATCAGGTTAATCCTCTGAAAACTTGGCAACAGGCAGTGCTTAAGCCTTGGGGATCACAACTTCTCACTAAGGACTTAACAGATATTTTCTCAAAATGTGTCCTCCCTAAACAGACTTCAAGTGCCAGCTGCTCAGATAATAGCAGTAGTGATCATGGTGGTAGTGGTCATTCTACCTCAATACCCTGGTGTGTCAGTTCATGTCATTCGGACTTTATGTTATCACTGATTTTCAACCAGTCTTTCTTAGTGCTGAGGTTATGGAAGTGACTCAGGAGCCACCAGGCAGGAGCAGAGCAGCTGATCAGGGGAAGATCCTGGACCCTGTGGATTCACCTAAACCAGAGCAGCACAGAGTGTTTCTGCTTCACACAATGGAGTTCTATGTAAGAAATACTTTTGAAGAGAGAGTTCACGCTGCTAAAAATAGCTTGTAACCTCCTAAAGAAGGAAATGAGAAACCACAGAGGAATTTTAAGCAGCAAAGTGACAAGCTTTAATCCACTGTGGTTGGAGTGAAAGGAGAGGCTTTGGGGTCAGGAACCCCAGTGTGGAGGTTGACATAGGAGCCCAGGAGGATGCTGAGAGCCTGCCCGAGATGGTAGCAGTCAGAGCAGAGCTATTTTTGAGGAAAAGTCACAGGACGTGGTGGCCAATTTGACTTTGGGATCTAAGGCAGAGGAAGGCATATCTGTAAAGTTTCTGACCTGGTGACTAGGTGAACGTGGGTACCATTATTGAAAGGAAGGAATACAGTAGAAGAACTTGATTTTGGAGGGTAGGTGGGAATCTAGGTTCAGTTTTTAATATTTTGAAATCGTTGTGCTTTCTGGATGTGCTAGATATCTGGAGATGTCTAGTAGCCAGATAGACATGTGTACCTATTGCTCAAGAGAGAGGTTGAACTGGGAATCAACCATGATAAAGGGTCACTGTGAGGCATGAAGTAGGAATGATGTGGAATAAGAAGCAAAGACTTTTGCATGTGAGATTCTGGGGACGTGCATATTTAGTGCCAGCAGAGGAAGCCGAGGGGCCTAGGAGGGAAGAATCAGAGAGGCAAGAACCAAATGGAAGTTTCCAGAAGCTAAGAGAAGGTGGGAGTGAACAGCTGAGTCAAACACCAACGTGAAGTGATGCAGGCTGCATCCTGGATTTGACACTTAGAATGATGTTGATGATCTAGGAGGGTGATGGCTGCAGACAAGAGGTGAGGAAGAAGAGAAGGAGAGGGGAGGGAGAATGATAGGTACAGTCATTTTGAGAACAGTTGTAGGCAAAGGGGAAGGAGTGAGGGGAAGCGAGACAACGGTCAGAGAAAAAGAGGGCTTGTCTGATGGACAAGGGACTCAAAGGAAGTTTGAATAAATGGGATTATGAGCATCGGGGGAGAAGCTCACCATGGAGAGGAGTACATCTCTCCAAGAAGATTAAGACAAAGACAAGTTGGGAGGTTGTTGGGAATATTGAGGTTTTTTTTTTCATTTTTATTTAAAAAAGGACTTTTCATCAATTCATTTCTGAAAGTTTTTTACAGCCCTGAGGTTCACATCACAATAGTGCAAAAGGAGAAACTGAGAGGGAGACCCATGATATCCAATATGCCTGCAATGGGTGCTTCAGAATGAGTGGTGGTATTTCATTCAAACGGTGGAGACAATCTTGATGGCATCAGCCTAGGGACTGAAGGGAGTCTAGTGGTTTTCAGCCAGTTTAGCACATGGCTGCCCTCCTGGCAGAAATCAGTGAACTGACTGAAAAAACAGTCAGATTGTTGGAGTTCTTCAGATAGTCTCAGGCCCTGTAACTCAATTGGAATGAATGAGGAATAATAAAGTTTGCATCTCTGCATCAACACAGAAGCAGCCATCTGAAAAGTAAAAAAATAAAAATAAAATGAGGTGTTAAAAAATAAACTGTGTGATCCACACAATTCCATGCAAGTATGTCTGATATTTGTTTCTCACCGAAATAAAAATATAAGCCAGTTAAGTCCTGTGTAGATGTGGCCCAAATCAAATATACACATGGGCAATTTGTCTTCACGACCCTCAATCTAGAAAATAAATACTCAAATGGTTATTCTTTCTCTTGTGAGGGTGGGAGCAGGTAGATGGAGTGGTAGATGGGGCAGGTCCAGAGCTTACTGGATGGAGTAGGAGGCTGTGATGGTAAAGCTGCAATGGAGGTTTAGTTTACTGGTGACAAGAGCATACTCAAGAGATTTTTTTTTTTTTTTTTTAATTTTTTATTTATTTATTTATTTATTTATTTTTGGCTGTGCTGGGTCTTTGGTTCGTGCGAGGGCTTTCTCTGGTTACAGCAAGTGGGGGCCACTCTTCATCGCGGTGCGGGGACCGCTCTTCATCGCGGTGCGCGGGCCTTTCACTATCGCGGCCCCTCCCGTTGCGGGGCACAGGCTCCAGACGCGCAGGCTCAGCAGCTGTGGCTCACGGGCCCAGCTGCTCCGTGGCATGTGGGATCTTCCCAGACCAGGGCTCGAACCCGTGTCTCCTGCATTAGCAGGCAGATTCTCAACCACTGCGCCACCAGGGAAGCCCTCAAGAGATTTTTTTTAAATTTAATTTTTATTGGGGTACAGTTGATTTACAATGTTGTGTTAGTTTCAGGTGTACAGCGAGGTGAATCATTTATACATATACATATATCCACTCTTTTTTAGATTGTTTTCCCATATAGGCCATTACAGATTATTCAGTAGAGTTCTCTGTGCTATACTGTAGGTCCTTATTAGTTATCTATTTTATATACAGTAGTGTGTATGCGTCAATCCCAATCTTCCAATTTATCCCTTCCCCCTGCCACTGTTTTGATTCCACCTAGATGGTTTAGTTCAAGCAGTGATCTGGTGACTAATGGGGATGTGGTTATGACTTCATAGTCCACACAGCTAGGCTTCCGCCCTAGGCAGGCTAACCGGCAGACATTAGCAGGCTTTCTCACTTGGTAACCTCCTTTTATAACCAGAGGGGACCACTTTATTAAAACAGCTAACACAGCAACAGTAAAACACCCTGCGTGTTTAAAGAATATATATATAAACAGAGAGTAAGATTTTAAGGAATCAAACAGGTGTAACTGGATTGTTTTTGGTTTGTTTGCTTTAGTTTGTATAAAAACACAACTGGAATGATCAACTGCATAGTCTAATAATGCCCTCATGGGAAATACTGATTAGAAATGATCATCTGTGTAGATTTTACATCTACTTGTGCCTTTTAGTTGTAGCCCAATTCCAGTTAATGCCAGTGAAAGATTCAAATGCCTCACTTGTAACCAATGGATCTTACACTACCATACTCTAATTAACTCTTGAGAATAAAAGTTCCTATCCTCTTAGGGAAAGTCTGATAGTTCTGTGAGCAAAGCAGAAGTAACTATAAAAATTGGTTTTAAACTTGCTTACCTGATCAGTGAAAAGCAGCTTAAACATTCAAACTTCTGAAGACTGTCCCACCAGTGACAGCCTCCTGCTTCTGAAATCAACCAGTTGGCAACACCCTTACTCCAGTGCTATCTTTCTGAAATCAGCCAATCAGAACTAGCCTCACTTGAGTAACCAAGCTTCCCCTACTTAACGTCAACCAGTCCCCAAATGCTGCTTCTTCTGAATGTCTTCCAGCCCACAAACTCCATACTTCCCAAATCCTATAGAAACTCAGCTCTCTGCTTTACTCCCTGTATTGGTCCATTAGGGCTGCTATCATGAAATACCATAAACTGAGTGGCTTATAAGCAACAGAAATGTATTTCCCATGGTTCTGGAAGCTGAAAGTCCCAGATCAGGTGCCAGCATGGTCAGGAGAAGGCCCTCTTCCAGATAGAGGACTTTTGTGTCCCCACATGGTGGAAGGGAGAGGGGTGTCTCTGGAGCCTCTTTTGTAGGGCACTAATGCCATTAATGAGGGTTCCACCCTCATGACTTAAGCACCTCCCAAAGATCCCATCTACAAATATTATCCCCTTTGGGAGTTAGGATTTTGACATATAAATTTGTAGGGGACATAAACACTTAGACAATGGCACTCCCCGAGTCTGCATCTTATACATATAACCCTTTCTTGCACACAGAAGCAATAATTTGGCTTTTTGTTTCAGGTGCTGAGAGGTGGCTTCATTCTTCAGGGCTCTTAATTGCACCAGTAAGAGAGAACTAGGCATAGTCAGCGCTGATGGCTCTGGGCTGAGGTGCTTGGAGTTGTGACCTATACAGATACAAATACAGCTGGGCATTTCAGTTACACTTTTCAATGGGACCTTTTCAGCTGACTCCTATAGGACCCTGGTCTCTCCATCTGGTCTGCCTCAGTTTCTCCATTCTTCTGAGCCTGCAATGTACCGCCAATTTGCCGTCTAATGTAGGCTATTTTTTTTTTTTTTCCACACACACACACTGTATTTTATTTTTACAAGAGATAGATAGACTGACACCAAGCATTGTACATGGATGACCACAACAAAAGCAACAATGATTGCAATTACCAAACATGAAACACACTTATACTATGTCATAATATTGACATTCAGTCCAGTAATCCTCCACTGTAACAGCTCCTTTACTTTGCAGTGAAAATTGATTTGTATATTCTTTTCCTCTGAGTCCTTGTGGGATTTTTTTTTTTTTAATTCAGACAGAAAGTCACAAAAATTATACTCATCCTCATCAGTTCACTCAGTCCCATGTAATTAATTTCTTTTTTTTTCATCTTGATCTTTTGTTAGCACTTTTATGAGTTCATCAGTTTTTCATTAGAGTTCTGAAAATGCTTATTCATTCAGTTCAGCAGTACAGTCAGTTACCAGAAACCTGTACTTGTCAGAGTCTTTTCCATGAATTTCTTGAAGATGAAACTCTTTTATAGGAACATATTTGCAAAATCATCAGAGTACACCCAGAACTGTCTGTAAATGACAAAAGACTTAAAAATGACCATGGTTAAAGATTTGATGAAAGTTCATAATAATGCAGTTGACAAGAAAATTAGTTACTTCTGAGATATACATTTTAAAGTAATAACTAGGATTATTACTTATAACATTATACCAGAACATATAAGATTTTTAGACGTTTCCTGTAATGTCTGAAACATTTATATTAACATATTTCCATACATATTTCCATACAAATACAAATATAAGATTTTTAGAAATTTCATGTAATGTCTGAAACATTTATATTAACATATTTCCATACATATTTCCATACAAATACAAATATAAGATTTTTAGAAATTTCATGTAATGTCTGAAACATTTATATTAACATATTTCCATACATATTTCCATACAAATACAAATATAAGATTTTTAGAAATTTCATGTAATGTCTGAAACATTTATATTAACATATTTCCATACATATTTCCATACAAATACAAATATAAGATTTTTAGAAATTTCATGTAATGTCTGAAACATTTATATTAACATATTTCCATACAAATAACCCAATGAAAGTTTAGTATTAGTTGTTTTGTTTGTTTTTTTATACTGCAGGTTCTTATTAGGCATCAGTTTTATACACATCAGTGTATACATGTCAATCCCAATCGCCCAATTCAGCACATCACCATCCCCACCTCATCGCAGTTTTCCCCCCTTGGTGTCCATATGTCCATTCTCTACATCTGTGTCTCAACTTCTGCCCTGCAAACTGGCTCATCTGTACCATTTTTCTATGTTCCACATACATGCATTAACATACGATATTTGTTTTTCTCTTTCTGACTTACTTCACTCTGTATGACAGTCTCTAGATCCATCCACTTCTCAACAAATGACTCAATTTCGTTCCTTTTTATGGCTGAATAATATTCCATCGTATATATGTACCACAACTTCTTTATCCATTCGTCTGTTGATGGGCATTTAGGTTGCTTCCATGACCTGGCTATTGTAAATAGTGCTGCAATGAACATTCGGGTGCACGTGTCTTTTTGAATTACGGTTTTCTCTGGGTATATGCCCAGTAGTGGGATTGCTGGGTCATATGGTAATTCTATTTTTAGTTTTTTAAGGAACCTCCATATTGTTCTCCATAGTGGCTGTATCAATTTACATTCCCACCAACAGTGCAAGAGGGTTCCCTTTTCTCCACACCCTCTCCAGCATTTGTTGTTTGTAGATTTTCTGATGATGCCCATTCTAACAGGAGTGAGGTGATACCTCATTGTAGTTTTGATTTGCATTTCTCTAATAATTAGTGATGTTGAGCATCTTTTCATGTGCTTCGTGGCCGTCTGTATGTCTTCTTTGGAGAAATGTCTATTTAGGTCTTCTGCCCATTTTTGGATTGGGGTGTTTGTTTCTTTGATATTGAGCTGAATGAGCTGTTTATATATTTTGGAGATTAATCCTTTGTCCGTTGATTCATTTGCAAATATTTTCTCCCATTCTGAGGGTTGTCTTTTCGTCTTGTTTATGGTTTCCTTTGCTGTGCAAAAGCTTTGAAGTTTCATTAGGTCCCACTTGTTTATTTTTGTTTTTATTTCCATTACTCTAGGAGGTGGATCGAAAAAGATCTTGCTGTGATTTATGTCAAAGAGTGTTCTTCCTATGTTTTCCTCTAAGAGTTTTATAGTGTCCAGTCTTATATTTAGGTCTCTAACCCATTTTGAGTTTATTTTTGTGTATGGTGTTAGGGAGTATTCTAATTTCATTCTTTTACATGTGGCTGTCCAGTTTTCCCAGCACCACTTATTGAAGAGACTGTCTTTTCTCCATTGTATATCTTTGCCTCCTTTGTCATAGATTAGTTGACCATAGGTGCGTGGGTTAATCTCTGGGCTTTCTATCTTGTTCCATTGATCTATGTTTCTGTTTTTGTGCCAGTACCATATTGTCTTGATTACTGTAGCTTTGTAGTATAGTCTGAAGTCAGGGAGTCTGATTCCTCCAGCTCCATTTTTTTGCCTCAAGACTGCTTTGGCTATTCGGGGTCTTTTGTGTCTCCATACAAATTTTAAGATGATTTGTTCTAGCTCCGTAAAAAATGCCATTGGTAATTTGATAGGGATTGCATTGAATCTGTAGATTGCTTTGGGTAGTATACTCATTTTCAAAATGTTGATTCTTCCAATCCAAGAACATGGTATATCTCTCCATCTGTTGGTATCATCTTTAATTTCTTTCATCAGTGTCTTATAGTTTTCTGCATACAGGTCTTTTGTCTCCTTAGGTAGGTTTATTCCTAGGTATTTTATTCTTTTTGTTGCAATGGTAAATGGGAGTGTTTCCATAATTTCTCTTTCAGATTTTTCATCATTAGTGTATAGGAATGCAAGAGATTTCTGTGCATTAATTTTGTAACCTGCAACTTTACCATATTCATTAATTAGCTCTAGCAGTTTTCTGGTGGCAGTTTTAGGATTCTCTATGTATAGTATCATGTCATCCGCAAACAGTGACAGTTTTACTTCTTCTTTTCCAATTTGTATTCCTTTTATTTCTTTTTCTTCTCTGATTGCCGTGGCTAGGACTTCCAGAACTATGTTGAATAATAGTGGTGAGAGTGGACATCCTTGTCTCGTTCCTGATCTTAGAGGAAATGCTTTCAGTTTTTCACCATTGAGAATGATGTTTGCTGTGGGTTTGTCATATATGGCCTTTATTATGTTGAGGTAGGTTCCCTCTATGCCCACTTTCTGGAGAGTTTTTATCAGAAATGGGTGTTGAATTTTGTCAAAAGCTTTTTCTGCATCTATTGAGATGATCATATGGTTTTTCTTCTTCAATTTGTTAATATGGTGTATCACATTGATTGATTTGCGTATATTGAAGAATCCTTGCATCCCTGGGATAAATCCCACTTGATCGTGGTGTATGATCCTTTTAATGTGTTGTTGGATTCTGTTTGCTAGTATTTTGTTGAGGATTTTTGCATCTATATTCATCAGTGATATTGGTCTGTAATTTTCTTTTTTTGTAGTGTCTTTGTCTGGTTTTGGTATCAGGGTGATGGTGGCCTCATAGAATGAGTTTGGGAGAGTTCCTTCCTCTGCAATTTTTTGGAAGAGTTTGAGAAGGATGGGTGTTAGCTCTTCTCTAAATGTTTGATAGAATTCACCTGTGAAGCCATCTGGTCCTGGACTTTTGTTTGTTGGAAGATTTTTAATCACAGTTTCAATTTCATTACTTGTGATTGGTCTGTTGATATTTTCTGTTTCTTCCTGATTCAGTCTTGGAAGGTTATACCTTTCTAAGAATTTGTCCATTTCTTCCAGGTTGTCCATTTTATTGGCATAAAGTTGCTTGTAGTAGTCTCTTAGGATGTTTTGTATTTCTGCGGTGTCTGTTGTAACTTCTCCTTTTTCATTTCTGATTTTATTGATTTGAGTCCTCTCCCTCTTTTTCTTGATGAGTCTGGCTAATGGCTTATCAATTTTGTTTATCTTCTCAAAGAACCAACTTTTAGTTTTATTGATCTTTGCTATTGTTTTCTTTGTTTCTATTTCATTTATTTCTGCTCTGATCTTTATGATTTCTTTCCTTCTGCTAACTTTGGATTTTGTTTGTTCTTCTTTCTCTAGTTTCTTTAGGTGTAAGGTTAGATTGTTTACTTGAGATTTTTCTTGTTTCTTTAGGTAGGCTTGTATAGCTATAAACTTCCCTCTTAGAACCGCTTTTGCTGCATCCCATAGGTTTTGGGTCGTCGTGTTTTCATTGTCATTTGTCTCTAGGTATTTTTTTATTTCCTGTTTGATTTCTTCAGTGATCTCTTGGTTATTTAATAACGTATTGTTTAGACTCCATGTGTTTGTCTTTTTTACGTTTTTTTCCCTGTAATTCATTTCTAATCTCATAGCGTTGTGGTCAGAAAAGATGCTTGATATGATTTCAATTTTCTTAAATTTACTGAGGCTTGATTTGTGACCCAAGATGTGATCTATCGTGGAGAATGTTCCGTGTGCACTTGAGAAGAACGTGTAATCTGCCGTTTTTGGATGGAATGTCCTATATATATCAATTAAATCTATCTGGTCTATTGTGTCATTTAAAGCTTCTGTTTCCTTATTTATTTTCATTTTGGATGATCTGTCCATTGGTGTAAGTGAGGTGTTAAAGTCCCCCACTATTATTGTGTTACTGTCGATTTCCTCTTTTATAGCTGTTAGCAGTTGCCTTATGTATTGAGGTGCTCCTATGTTGGGTGCATATATATTTATAATTGTTATATCTTCTTCTTGGATTGATCCCTGGATCATTATGTAGTGTCCTTCCTTGTCTCTTGTAACATTCTTTATTTTAAAGTCTATTTTATCTGATATGAGTATAGCTACTCCAGCTTTCTTTTGATTTCCATTTGCATGGAATATCTTTTTCCATCCCCTCACTTTCAGTCTGTATGTGTCCCTAGGTCTGAAGTGGGTCTCTTGTAGACAGCATATATATGGGTCTTGTTTTTGTATCCATTCAGCCAGTCTATGTCTTTTGGTTGGGGCATTTAATCCATTCACGTTTAAGGTAATTATCGATATGTATGTTCCTATGACCATTTTCTTAATTGTTTTGGGTTTGTTTTTGTAGGTCCTTTTCTTCTCTTGTGTTTCCCACTTAGAGAAGTTCCTTTAGCATTTGTTGTAGAGCTGGTTTGGTGGTGCTGAATTCTCTTAGCTTTTGCTTGTCTGTAAAGCTTTTGATTTCTCCATCAAATCTAAATGAGATCCTTGCTGGGTAGAGTAATCTTGGTTGTAGGTTCTTCCCTTTCATCACTTTAAGTATTTCATGCCACTCCCTTCTGGCTTGCAGAGTTTCTGCTGAGAAATCAGCTGTTAACCTTATGGGGGTTCCCTTGTATGTTATTTGTCGTTTTTCCCTTGCTGCTTTCAGTAATTTTTCTTTGTCTTTAATTTTTGCCACTTTGATTACTATGTGTCTCGGCGTGTTTCTCCTTGGGTTTATTCTGTATGGGACTCTCTGCGCTTCCTGGACTTGGGTGGCTATTTCCTTTCCCATGTTAGGGAAGTTTTCGATTATAATCTCTTCAAATATTTTCTCTGGTCCTTTCTCTCTCTCTTCTCCTTCTGGGACCCCTATAATGCGAATGTTGTTGCGTTTAATGTTGTCCCAGAGGTCTCTTAGGCTGTCTTCATTTCTTTTTATTCTTTTTTCTTTAGTCTGTTCCGCAGCAGTGAATTCCACCATTCTGTCTTCCAGGTCACTTATCCGTTCTTCTGCCTCAGTTATTCTGCTATTGATTCCTTCTAGTGTAGTTTTCATTTCAGTTATTGTATTGGTCATCTCTGTTTGTTTGTTCTTTAATTCTTCTAGGTCTTTGTTAATCATTTCTTGCATCTTCTCAATCTTTGCCTCCATTCTTATTCCGAGGTCCTGGATCATCTTCACTATCATTATTCTGAATTCTTTTTCTGGAAGGTTGCCTATCTCCACTTCATTTAGTTGTTTTTCTGGGGTTTTTTCTTGTTCCTTCATCTGGTACATAGCCCTCTGCCTTTTCATCTTCTCTGTCTTTCTGTAACTGTGGTTTTTGGTCCACAGGCTGCAGGATTGTAGTTTTTCTTGCTTCTGTTGTCTGCCCTCTGGTGGTTGAGGCTATCTAAGAGGCTTGATGGGAGGCTCTGGTGGTGGGTAGAGATGACTGTTGCTGTGGCGGTCAGAGCTCAGTAAAACCTTAATCCACTTGACTGTTGATGGGTGGGGCTGGGTTCCCTCCCTGTTGCGTCTCACTGTGGCTTCTCCTCTGTCCTTGGACGTGGGGTGTCCTCCTTGGTGAAGTCCAGGGTCTTCCTGTCAATGATTGTCCAGCAGCCAGTTGTGATTCTGGTGCTCTCGCAAGAGGGAGTGAGAGCACATCCTTCTACTCCGCCATCTTGGTTAATCGAGAGGAGGAGATGCCACACCACGCTGATGATGCCACGCCACGGAAGGCCACACAGAGAAGCACCAGGCTTGGTCAGGAGGCAGAAAGACTAATGTAGGCTATTTTGATAAGAATAAGAAGGCATCTGGGGACTGGCATGGGAGGGAGAATACACACACACATGCACACACACACATGCACACACGCACAGTAGTACAAAACAGCAGATAAGAATGATCTTTAATCTGTCTAGGACTTTGTTTCCCTATAATAAAATGCTGATTATTGAAACTACTGTCTTGCCCCAGGTGAAATTAAATAACATATGCAAAGTAGCTCATTCAGTGCCTGGGATAGAAGCTAAGATCAATAGAGATGGTCTTATTTCTTCCAGGCATCTTTGGACTCTTGGTGGTTTGGCTTTCTTTCCTTAGTACCTTCACTTTCAGAGGTGTTTTGGGTCTATGGAACAGTGATTCTCAACTGTGGCTATGCACTTGCAATGTCTGTTAAACAAAGGATAACAACAAAAACTCCAGTGATGCAGATTTAGTAGGTTTGGAGTGTGGCTTAAGCATCTGTATTTTTCAAATGCCATGTTGGTGATTCTCATGTGCATCCAGGCTTAGGAAAGATGAGTCTGGGCAAGGCTCAGAGGGAAGAAGAGAATCTCTGTGTGTCTTCTCAGTTGTCTGATGCTATTCACTGGGCAGGAAGAATGGCTAAGGAGACAGGGATAAGAGTAAACGCTCTTTCCTGTGCCTGCAATATAATACTTTCCACGCATTAGCATTAAACAAATGTTGGTTGAAGTCCAGGAACAAAAATCAGTTTTCCTTGGATGAATCTTGTGGGGATGTAAATACTGAGAACTGCATTCTCTCTCTATACCTGGCCTAGATCTCTCTCCTGAGATCCAGGTCTGCAGGGCGCTTCCACAAGGACCTGTTGCAGACTCAACTCAACTCTGCACTCCAACCCACTGGTTTTGAACCTGGCTCCATGCTTGGCTGACTGTGTGTCTTTAGTTTTTCCCCCTGTCTCGTAGGATCAGCGTGAAGACCTATGAGATTAATATTTGGAAGTGTATATGATATTCACATATCACATATTGATATTCTGTTCATACAAATATATATGAACAGCAAAGAGAGAAACATCAATAAATGTGGTTATTATATTTATTATTTAATTTATTAATCTCTTGCCTGAATCCACTGTCCTCAGCTGCTCCCTATCTAGTGATGGTAGCACTAGTCTTGGTGCTCCAATGAAACTCCTCGGAATCGTCTTTGACTTCTCCCTCCAGTCTCATCCTCCATGCCTTCTAATACCTAGAATTGACCACATTTTTCTTACTACCACCCAGCTTAGGCCACAGTTTACTTTTCCCTGGACTCCTACCATCGTCTCCTATTAGGTGTCTTGTCTCCAGTCTGCCCTCCCAGAGTGCAGCTTGCCTCCAGACTTACCTTTCCAAACTGCAGAGAAGATTAATGTCATTGCCCTGCTTAAAACCTTCAGTGACTTCCATTTGTCCTTAGGCTCTGGTCTAAATCGCTTTACATACTGAATATATTCCTTTGGCCCCTGTTTACCTAGACAAGTCTCAATTTAGTGACACCCTCCTTGCACCATGTGTTCCATGGATTTGGACCTCCCTTCGGTTCTTCAGCTGTGTCATGCTGCTCTGAGCGCTGTCCAGTGATATGCTCTCCACTTGGAACACTCTCACTGTGAATGCAAAATGAAGTATGTGAGATGCAAGAGTGTTGGAACCCAAAGGAGACGTTGATTATCTTAAGACGCCCTCTTGCTCTAAATTCTCACATTGTATGATGAAAGTACTTACCTCCTAGGTTGGTGAAGATGATGCCAATGATTCATGGTCTTGGTCCACCCTTTAATTGCATCAGCAAGCTCCAGCTGCTGATAAGATAGAAACTCCCCCACCCATTTATGTTCTGGTCAGGTGCTCATGAAAGTTCTCCCCAAATCTCCACTCCTAGTACCTTCCTAGTCTCTTACTCGGATCTCATGTCCACACCGTTTTGCCTCTATCATGCCTTCTTTGATTTTTGCCTATGATTCTTGGATTTGAAACTTGGATTTTTTTTACCCCTTTATTTAAACCTCAGTATTTCACAGTGAACTTTTGACTGTTGTTGGCAACTGGAGTAGGATTGGTAGGAATCCTCAACTCCTTTACTAGCCCCATAAAACCCCACCCAGAACAAAACCCTGGCAAACAGGCCAGGGCCTGCTTTGACTCCTCTTGGAGTTGAAAAACTAAGACATTAGTCATTGATTTCCAGATGATTCTTCCAGAATATGATCTATATCAGCAGGCTCTAAGTTGAACTTAATTTCCTTAACAGCAAATAAAAAATATATTCAAGTTATAAGAAGTATGTGTGTGTGTGTGTGTGTGTGTAAACATCTAAATGAGAAAGAGAAATATGAACCTAACTGTAGAACTAATAATGAAGGAAGTCTTGCCAGACAAATTTCAGCTTCATTATTGGCTTTAATTAGCAGATGAGAGGACAAACAGAATACAGTGAATGTCCCTGGTCTTGACTTTATTAACACATTGCACAGAGCCCTTCACAAAATGATAGCCCATCAGGGCATTTAAATCAGCATGGAGGTGAGGAATTGCGGCAGCCCAGAGCTGGCTGGTTACGTGAGAAGGGAAAGTAGTAGAAATGACAGCGTTTTGGAAAGACAGCGACATGGACCCTGTCTTATTCAGCATCTTTCCTAATGATGTGGAAGGAGGAGCATACAGTGTAATAATTAAATTTGACAAGGATGCTGATTTGGTTAGCAGAGTGAACTTGGAGGATCTAGATACATAGTGAGGAAATACGAAGAAAAAAATACAGTTTGGAAAAATTCAGATAGTGCATTTTGGGAGAAAGAAGCCATTAGAAAAATATTCAGGGATCCCATAACAAGAACTAGGACACATTTAAGAAAATAGAGATGAGAAGGCCACACTTGTTTTCTTTCCCCAAGGAGAGCATAGTGCATCACTCCCTATGCACCCCCTAAGGCTAAACACTGCACCTCTTAATAAGGCTTCAGCAAAAGGATTTTCTTACTGAGATTAAGATACTTTGGAATTGATGGTTTCTGTGTATTTCACTTAAGAGGTTCTTTATGTTTGCTATATCTCACTCCCATTGTAGTTCTTAACAAAGCACTTGTCAACCTTCCGTATCATTGCTTCCTTTTATCTTAGGGACAAAAGACATCTCTTTAGGGTCAAAATCTTCCTTCCCGTGCCCTCTTCATCTCTATTCAACCAAGAGTTTTCCATCAGGGTTTGGAACTGCCTTTGGATGGGGGTTAATTTCTACCTTATCAAGTACATTAAAGATGTTTCTAAATTAATCAAAACCTCACTTTCATGTCACCTAATAGTATTCTTTTTCCTGGCTTTTTATAATGACCCTTCAAAGACTGCTCATCTGGGAATGTCATAATGAACTTTGGCCTCTTCCGTTCTTTTACATACCATCCTCCAAACATGAAATGATTTTCTTAGTCAGTCTTCTGCAACCCCACAGATACATTTTTGTCCAGATATCTTTCTTGATTCTCACATCAGTTCTGTAAGGTAGGGGGCCTTGTGTGCAAGGTTTTAATCAACATTTCGCCACTAACCAGCTTTAAAAGGCAATAGTTAACCTCTCTGAGCTTCCATTTCCATTAGTGAACATAGTAATCCTTACCTTGTTATAAGGAACAGAAGAAACAAGCCAGGCAAGCATCCTGTATGGAACTAGAAAGTGATGTTCAAGGAGGGTTATTATTGCCGTTGTACAGAACCTTCTGGATTTCAGGGAAATGTAGAGACTTGTCCAGCACCAGAAGGATAATGAGTGATGGGATGTGAACCTACCTCCAGCAGCCCTCCTTCTTTGCCCCGTGTTCTTCCGCTCCCATCACCATGTTACCTCCTTCCTGAAAGCAAGTCTTGGACAGAGTGTAAGGATGAGGTTCTGTAGACTTTTGTATGTGAAATATCCCTAATCTGGACTCCATGTTCCTTAGTTATTGTGGATCTGGACTTCACACTAATTCTACTCACCTGAGTGCTCATTTATCCTTAAAAAAAGATACAAGAAAACTTTAAAAAAAAGAAAATGAAAAAAGAAACAAAATAAAAGAAATAAAAAAGTACGAAATAAAGAAAAAAGTAAAAAAAAGTTTGAAGATATGAAAATCTTACACAGGGTGCCCAGTTATGAGGGGCACCTGTTGATCAACCTGCAGAGAGCTTAGCTGGAGTTACCTAGAGGCCAGGAAGTCTTTTAGCCAGTATAACCCAGAAATTCACAGCACCCACAAAGGGGAACACTGGACAAAAGCTCTCAGCAATTCTCTTTTACTTCCTCATTTTCCTAAGGATACAGAGAGTGCATTAAAAGGGTTGGCCTGAGCCTTGGGCTGGACTTGTGGCTTACTGAGAGGCAGCATGAAGGATTTGGAGTTAGACAGGCCAAAGCTGTAAATTACAGCTTTGTCATTAGCTACGTGACAAGGGACATCAGTTTCTGTCTCTAGGTGTGATGAACACGAGCACTTCACCAGATTCTTGGGAGGATCGGATGAGATGATGTCTGTAAATTGCCAAACACTGTGCCAGATATACAATAAACATGATGATAATACATTATTGAACACTTATGAGGTACTAGACATTGCTTCAGGTGCTTCACATGATCAACAAATTTAATACCCACGATAACCCTATTAGATAGGTTAATATGTTTCCCCTTTCATGATTGAGGAAAGGAGAATAAAGAAGATGGGTAAATTGCCAACACCACACATCTCAGGAGTGTTGGAGACACAATATGAACCCAAGAAATCTGACTCCAGATGCCTGGTTTTCAGTTTTTTGTTTTGTTTTAATTAAGACCTAATGGATATTCAATAAACAATTTCTTTAAATTATGCAATTGGCTTATAAGAAACAAATGTGTGGAAACATCGCCACAATTAAAATAATGAATGCATCTCCATCAGCTCCCAAATTTCCTTGTGCCCCTTTGCATTCCTTCCCACCTGCCCTTCTCTGTCTGTACCCCAGCCCCTTGTTACATCCCCAGGCAAACACCAGTCTGCTTTCTGAGTCTACAGATTCGTTTGCATTTTCTAGAATTTTATATAAATGGAATCATATATGTTTGTACTTTTTTTTTTTGTCTAACTTCTTTCACTTAGCATAATTATTTTGAGATTCATCTATGTTGTTGTGTGTATCAATAGTTCATTCTTTTTTATTCCTGAGTGGTATATTATTATATGGATATAGCTACAACGTATTTATCCGTTCACCTGTTAATGGACGTTAGAGTGTTTCCAGACTTTGGCTAGTATACATAAAGTTGCTGTGAACATTAGTAACAAATATTTATATGGATATTTGTTTTCCCTGCTTTTCATCACAAAACCTCCATAATGCCTACCTCTGTTATTGAGAAAAGCTCAATAAACCTTAGGAGAACTAAGAAGTGGTGGCCTAGCATGAAATTCCTTTCTTGAAATTGCATATTGTTCAGGAAAGAACTCTGTAGCCACGTGGTCTTGCCTCTTTCTAGAGTAATGGCAGAAGAAAAAGATCCCCTTCTATACCCAATGTTCACATGTGGAATTCTTTCTGGGGTAGAGAAAAGAGTAAAAGAATAAAATGCCAAATGTGCTGGGTTACTGAAATTTGCTTTACTGGAAGGCAGAACCCAATCTACTTGTCAAAATTTTCAACCTGATGTGTTTTCAGTGTAGTTGTTGGTGATGAATGACTGGGCCCATCCACATTACCTGCCAGAAGTTAATGTGAAAGCTCCAGAGACTTAGGCAGGAAATGAGATCCCCGGATGTTCCCAGAGTCAGTGAGACAATTAATCTGATTTACATCCATTGCATTTCAGAAACTAAAATTTCATCTGCTGCTCCTAAGCATTCATTTGGGCTGAAACCACATTACTTTAAGTGAAACCCATCAGTCAAGCTGTTTATAAAATACACAGTGACTAACAAGGAAGGAAAGCCAATAGAAGAACTCAGAGATCACAGATAATGCCAAGGCAGGAGAGTGCATTAGACAGGGCTGTAGACATGTGGAATAGAGAAACGCATCACTTGGGCTAAAGCTGTGCCCAACAGAGAACACAGGGACTTGATAAGTTTCTAAGACCAAAGTGATAAACTAAAAAGTCCAGATGGCAGGAAGAGACAAGAGGTTGCTTCCCAAAGCAGGAAATGAAATATTCTTGGAGATTGAAAGGAAAAAAAACAGGGATCTTATGGAAGTTTTTTTTGTTTTGTTTTGTTTTTTTGAGTTGTCCTCTCTTGTAGGATTTGCAGACACTAATATGACACAAATAAGATGGAAGTGATATCTAGAGGGCAGAGCAGAAAATTAACTGTGGCTACGAAACTCCTATCTCATAAAAGGGGTGAGAGAACAGCCTGCAGAGAGTTTACCTGCTGTGTGAGTCTAGGATACAGCTGAGGAGTTGTACGGCGGCAAGTCTCATTGCTTAGGGGCCAGTGGTTCCAGGTGATCTTGAGACATTATTGCCAATATTTCTGGTTTAGAGACTTTTCAAAATCTGTAGGCAGTTATTTCTTACTCCAGAATTATCTTGAAGTTTGCCTCCTGTGGCATCAGTGACTGTGATCTATGATTGTAACCATAGATTTCAAATAAATTTGGGGAAGAAAATTTGGACAGTTCTCAACAGTAAATGAGCCATTCGTAAGATGCTTGAGTTTTCTTAATATAATCGTCATTGGTGATATTGAAAGATGAAAAAGGCCAAGATTCCAGTAGCTATCTACAGGTGTTAATAGTAAATTGTAGTCATGATTAAAAAATGAGCAGAAGCCCTGAATACACATTTTTCCAAAGAAGATATACAGATGGCCAACAGGCACATGAAAAGATATCAACATTGGTAATCTTCAGAGAAATGCAAATCAAAACCACAGTGAGATATCACCTCACACCTGTCAGACTGGCTGTCATTAAAAAGACCACTAGGGCTTCCCTGGTGGTGCAGTGGTTGAGAATCTGCCTGCTAATGCAGGGGACACAGGTTCGAGCCCTGGTCTGGGAAGATCCCACATGCTGCGGGGCAACTAGGCCCGTGAACCACAACTACTGAGCCTGCGCGTCTGGAGCCTGTGCTGTGCAACAAGAGAGGCCACGATAGTGAGAGGCCCGTGCACCGCGATGAAGAGTGGCCCCCGCTTGCCGCAACTAGAGAAAGCCCTCGCACAGAAACGAAGACCCAACATAGCCAAAAATAAATAAATAAATAAATTAATTAATTAATTTAAAAAAAAAAGACCACTAATAACAAATGTTGGTGAGGATGTGGAGAAAGGGGAACCCTTGTGCATTGTTAATGAGAATGTAAATTGGTGCAGTCACTATGGAAAGCTGTATGAAGTTTCCTCAAAAAACTAAAAATAGAACTACCATATGATATAGCAATTACCCTCCTGGGTACATATCTGAAGAAAATGAGAACACTAGTTCGAAAATATAAATGCACCCCCATTTTCATAGCAGTGTTATTTGCAATAGCCAAGATATGGAAGCAGCTCTTAATGCTCAGTGAAATAAGCCAGATGAAGAAAGACAAACACTCTGTGTTATCACTTATATGTGGAATCTAAAAAATAAAACAAACAAATGTATATAACAAAACAGAAACAGACTCACAAATATAGAGAACAAACTAGTGTTTACCAGTGGGGAGGGACATGATAGGAGTATGAGATACAGAAGTACAAACTACTGTGTTTAAAATAGATAAGCAACAAGGATATATTGTATAGCCTAGAGAAATGCAGTCATCATTTTGTAATAACTTTAAATGGAGTATGATCTATAAAAATATTGAATCACTATGTTGTACACCTGAAACTAATATAATATTGTAAATCAACTATACTTCAATTAAAAAAAAAGAAATTAAGTAACTTGTCCTAAAAGTGATTAAAAGGCAAAGGAAGATTCAGATCCAGACAATCTGATGCAAAAATCTACGTTCTTAACCCCTACTTTATGCTACATTCTTTAAGCTTCACTGCAACCCTGCAAGGGAGTTATGTTTTCCATTTCATGGGCAGTGAAACAGATCGTGAGAGGTCTAGTAACTTTTTTAAAGTCACACAGCTAGTGAGTAGAAGAGATTAGGGATGGAACCCAGGACTGCTTCACTCCAAAATTCATTTTCTTTCTATTCTACAGAATGTAAGTTCAAATTACAGAGCAAGTTAAGAAGGGAAGGGTAGAAATGTAAGCAGACTTTTAGATGGGAGCCAGTGGCAGAGCAAGCAGTGGACATTCAGTACCAACTTCATGGCAAAGGGTAGTATACATAGAATGATAGGGCTGGGATGGGCCAGAGGCAGGTGTTGGAGAGAACAGATGAGCTGGGAATGGTGAAGAGAAGTAGTGGAAGGTTTTGCACCTGATTGTGGATCATATTTCATTTGCCATAAACATAGCCTTTCTCGAATTCTGAATTCAATTGCAGGTTTTTTGAAAAGAAAACTAAAAAGAAAAAAAATTCAAAAACAAATCTCTTTTTATCTAAGCCTTTGCCCCCCGTCTCTCCACACTCAGGAAAAGAGAAATAGAGCAGTTCAGTTCCTGTTGGTACCTTACCATGGAGATGGCTTCCACAGGATCTTCAGTCCTGACTCACCCCTGCAGGAGTTTCCAAACTTAATAGGCTTTTACCAGGGCAGTCTCCAGGAGTGGAACATCTTGTTTCCAAGGCTGAGACAGTGGAGAGAAACAGAGGCAGGAAATACTATGCAATTACAAAGAATTAATTAGAGCATCTGTAAACATACTGATAAACATGCCTTAGGACAACCTGCAGTGGGATTTGAGGGTACTCAGGTGTTTGGGGGAAAAAAGGAAAATGGGCAGTAGGTATCCAATAATCCTTTCTCCGGTGACACTGCAAGAGTCTTCCACACTGTTCCTTCCATGAACTAGTTGTTCAAGATGGATTAGTAAGCTACAAATTCCAGAAAAGCAATTCTGGAATTCACCCTAAAAAATACACACAGACACACAGACACACACACACACACACACATACTTATATCTATAAGTATATAGTGTTTCAATCTTTGGACACCCTTCCAAGCATACCATAATCAGATTGCCTTAGCTAAACTAATTAACTAATTAATTAATTAATGGAGAGTGCTTAGAAATGATATCAGTGATAGAATTAGGTCTTGCAGGGAAATGTGATTCCTAGGTTACCTATTTACATGATTGCACATGAATTATTTTTTTCTATAAGTTTAAACTTAATGAATGGAAATGGAATGGGAAAAGCACAAAGGTAGGTGATTAATTTGTTAATTAACTTTTTAGTTCATCCATTCATTTATCCTTTCAACTATAGATCTATTTATTCACTTAACTGTACTTACTAAGAATTCAGTACTGGTTTCACTATCACATGGTGCTTGACTCGACAGACATGAGACATGCACCTTAAGTCACTAAATTCATGGTAAAAGATTATTAGTTACCTTAAAATATACACTGGTGAAAAGTTGTGATAAATGGCATGATAAACGGGGTCACAGTGAAGTCACAGAGTGAATAGTGGTGCTTTGTGTCTGAGATTGAATTAGTTGCCTGCTGATAGCCCTTCTAACTCTAAGATCTGTCTGAATCTCTGTGAAGCAGTCAACTAACTTTCATGTTACTTTGTGCAGCTAACACACAAAACCTTACCTCAATTCCACTGTTGTGTTTCCTTATGTTGACTGCTTGCTATGTGGCAGATCTATATGCCATAAGAAAAACATCAGGGATCTAATTGGGAAAATTCATTCTATCCTTTAACAACCTTAAGTTTAAAACTCCAATCCTTTCAAGTTAGGTATAATTACTTGGCAGTCCAGTTTCTCGTGTAGTTGAGTCCAGGTTGTGAAAAGGTAAGTACAGAATACTCCATAGTACGTTAGAGCTAGAAAGGACTTGTAGGTCATAAAACCAATAAAAGCTACTGTGTCTTGATTGTTTATTAGATGTTAGACTCTTTACTTAATATATTAGCTCTAACCCTTAAAATCTACAAGGTACGTATGATTACACAGAGTTCATCATCGATGAGGAATTTAGGCTTGAAAATAATGATGCACAGGTCCAATATCCCAGAGCTGGTTAGAAAAGCTGGAAAGAAACCCAGTTGTGTCTAGCCCCAAAGCCAGAAGATATTTCTGTGGTCTCTGTGATCCAATCTGGCCTCAATTCCCTCATTCCTTAGATAGGAAAATTAAGACTCAGAAATTTGAGAAAACCCGTATTCATTCTTGATCAAAAGGTCTTAATGAGCCAGGAAGAATTTGATCAAGAGCATTATCTAAAATTAATAGCCAACATCATAATTAACAGTAAGCCTTTAAAATAATTCTCATTGAAGTCAGGAATGCTACAGGATTCATTGAATCACTACTATTACTTAACATTGATCTGAAATTTTAGTGATGAAAATGACAGGGAGAAATTAGAGAGAGTTATAAGAAGCAGTAGAGAGAGGGGAAAGTTCATAATTGATCTCGTGATAAAACCAAATGAAACAACTAAAAATTCTAGTAAAGCAAATGTTAGAATTTGGAATATTGGCTGGTTTCAAACTACATATTCAAGAGCAAAAGCTGTGGAAATACAAGGGACCCAGAATAGCTAAAACAATTTTTAAAAAGAAGAACAAATTTAGAGCTATCAAACCTCCCAACTTCAAAATTTGTTACATGGCTTTAGTAAACAAGACAAAGTGATACACATATAGATCAAAAGAATAGTATTGAGAGTCTGGAAGTCAACTCTTATCTTCATAGTCAAATGACTTTTGACAAGGGTGCCGAGACAATTTCTTGGGGGAAAAGAATAGTCTTTCCAACTAATGGTGCTAGGATAACTGAATATTCAGATGCAAAAGAATAAAGTTGGACCCCTTCCTTATATACCACACACAATAATTACCTCAAAAACGAATCACAGACCTAAAAGTTAGAGCCGAAACTATTGATATAAAACTCTTAGAGGAAATGATAGGAATAAAGCTCCTTGGTCTTAGATTAAGCAAACCCTTTTTAGATATGACACAAAAGCACATGGGACAAAAAAGAAAGATATATTGGACTTCATAAAAATTAAAAATGTGTGTGCTGCAAATAGTACCCTCAGGAAGTGGAAAGACAACCCACAGAATGAGAGAAAACATTTGCAAATTAATGTTTAATAAGATGCAGGTATCCAGAATATATAAAGAACTCTTACAGCTCAATAATAAAAAAGGAAGACAAAAGCACAAAGGAATTCCACTAGACATTTCTCTCAAGAAGATAAACAAGTGGCCAAAAAGTACATGAAAAGATATATAATTAACCATTAAGGAAATGCATATCGAAACCATGAGGTGATAGAATGTCTACTCCACTAAGATGGCTATCATCAAAAAGTGAGATAATAAGTTTTAGCAAGGATGTGAAGATACTGTAACCTTTATACATTGCTGGTAGAAATCTAAAATGGTGCAGCTGGGCTTCCCTGGTGGCGCAGTGGTTAAGAATCTGCCTGCCAATGCAGGGGAACCGGGTTCGTGCCCTGGTGTGGGAAGATCCCACATGCCGCGGAGCAACTAAGCCCGTGAGCCACAACCACTGAGCCTGCGTGTCTGGAGCCTGTGCTCCGCAACGGGAGAGGCCGCGACAGTGAGAGGCCCGCGCACTGCGATGAAGAGTGGCCCCCGCTTGCCGCAACTAGAGGAAGCCCTCGCACAGCAACGAAGACCCAACACAGCCATAAATAAATAAATAAATTTAAAATAAATAAATAAATAAATAAATAAATAAATAAAATGGTGCAGCCACTTTGTTCAATAGCTCGGCAGTTCCTCTAAATGTCGAATATAGAGCTACCTTATATGACTCAGCAATTCCACTTGTAGGTATGTACCCAAGAGAATAGAAAACATATCTAAAAAAACTGGAACATGAATGTTTCTGGCAACATTATTCATAATAATCAAAACCTGAAAACTCTCCAAAGGTTCATGAACTGGTGGATGGATAAATCAGGATGGTATATCTATACAAAAGAATATTATTTCTCAATAAAAAGGAATTAAGTACTGATAGGTACGATGACATGGGTGGACCGTGAAAATCTTATGCTACGTGAAAGAAGTCAGCCACAAAAGACGACATATTGTATGATTCCATTTATATGAAATGTCTAGAATAAGCAAATCTATAGAAACAGACAGTAGATTACTGGTTTTTAGGGGGGCAACCAGGGAGTGGCTGCCAGTGGGCATGAGTTTTCCTTTTGGGGTGATGAAAATGTTCCAAACTTAGGTCATGGTGGTGGTTGCCCAATTCTGTAAATGCACTTAAGGCATTGAATTGTACAATTTACATAGCTGACTTTTATTGAATATGAATTATGCCTCAATAAAGATGTCTTTAACAAAGCAACAGCTTGTGTGTGTATTTATATATACATATATATGTGCAATGATGTGAAAAGCATAACAAAAATCTCTCACTAAAAGCAGAATGCAATGTAAATGCTCATAATTATACAAAAAGAAATACACGTGTCTATTTTTTCATTCTTTCTTTTATCAGGTATTTATTGAGCCTCTGTACTGTGCCAGATGTGGATTAATGGCCTTGATGGGCACCAGTGAACAAAATAAAGAACGCTACTTTACGTGTAGAAAACCACAAGACCCTACTAAAGAACATGGAGAGATATAAACATGCCTCTTCTCCTCCCTAAAATTTATATATATTGACAGTTTCAATACATTTTTTTGGGGAATATGACAAAATGTTTAAAAATTTTTTCAGTCAAAATCATCCATGTTTAAAAAAACACAGTTTTTTTTATATACAGTTCCTTAACAGGATGAAATATATTTACCCCAATCCCAAATCCTACATTATTTTTAATGGGGAAAAATAAAGACTTACTAACATTGGGTAAAGGATAAAGGGGTCCATTATGCTCAGAACTATTCATCATGTGTGAGAGGTATTAGCAATGGAATTAGACAGGAATGCAGCGAGAGCCTTAAGAATTGAAAAGGAAGAAGTAAAATTATATTTATTTGATAATAAAATGATTAGTTATCTGGAAAGCCTAAAAAAATCCATAGAAGTCCTATTATCAAAAATAAGCAAAGTTAAATAAATATGCAGTGTGGATATCTATACATAAAAGCTAGAAACTTCAAACATACAAACAAAGCTATCTGGAAGATATTTTAAAAGAGAAGACTTTATAACAGCAAAAGAAAAACCGAGAAAAATGTACGAAAATTATATGAGGAAAATTATAAAACACTCCTGACAGAGAGAAAAGTAGATTTGAACAAATGGAAAGGCATACCATGTTCTTGGAAGGAACATTCAACATCATTAAAAAGTAGTATCTGTAAGTTAATATACGAATAAATAGGATCTCAATTTTTTTTAAAAATTGTATTTTTTTCTGGAGCCTGACAAGGTAATTGTAAAGTTAATATGCAAGAACAGAAATCAAAACTAGCAAAAGACTCTATAATTAAAACATTGTGAACAGAACCAGAAATAGAATAACTTTCATATGAAAATTTAATATACAATATCATAGCATCTCATAGCAGTGAGGGAAGATAAACTTCTTGATAAATGGAAATCAAATATATGGATACAAAATTAAAAATTGGCTTATTCCTCATACCACATACAAAAAGAAAATTCAAAATGAATCAGAGATTTAAATGTGAAAAATGAAGCCTTACATATAGTGGAAGAAAATATAAATTAATTATATAATAATGTGGAAATGGAGATAATTTACCTAACGATAATTCAAAAATCCAGAATCATGGGGGAAAGCTATCTATCTATCTATCTGGCTATTTATCTATTTATCTATCTGTCTATACTTAACTTTATATATATAATATATATCTTATTATATAGAAATATTTATATTAGAATCAATTAAAATTAAATATAATATAAAATTATATAAAATATAATTTTTCAAGTACCAGAACAGTTTGCAAATTACTTGTAAATAACAGCAAAAATATTAGTAATCTTTTTTTTTTTTTTTTTTTTTTTTTTTAATGAGGATCTTGAATCAGATGCGTATGTTTGATTGATTGATTGATTGATTGATTGATTTTGGCTGTGTTGCGTCTTCGTTTCTGTGCGAGGGCTTTCTCCAGTTGCGGCAAGCAGGGGCCACTCTTCATCGCGATGCGCGGGCCTCTCTCGTTGCGGAGCACAGGCTCCAAACGCGCAGGCTCAGCAGCTGTGGCTCACGGGCCCAGCCGCTCCGCGGCATGCGGGATCCTCCCAGGCCAGGGCTCGAACCCGTGTCCCCTGCATTAGCAGGCAGACTCTCAACCACTGCGCCACCAGGGAAGCCCAGTAATCTTAATAATAAAAGAAACTCTAAAAAATAAAACAAGACAACCCTATACACAAATAGGCAAGATACATAAAGACATCAGTTTACAGAAACTAAAAAGCAAATGGTCCTTAACAAATGAAAAGATGTCAGCCTCACTCATAGTAAGAAATATGAAAATTAAAAACTATACTGAAATACCTTTCAAATTGACAAAATCCAAATGTTTGACAAAATACCCTATTGTTTAGCCGGCAAAGATATAGACACTCTCATGGATTACCAGTGGAAAGGTAAAATTGCATGACCAATTTAGTAATAGCTAGCAAAAGTATATATGCATATACCCTTTGACCCAGCAATCTCTGTTTTAGAAATTTATCACAATGATACATTCTAAAAATACAAAAAGACATATTCACAGAGGTTCATTTTAGCAATTTATCATAGTAAAAGACTGACCCATTTTTCCATCAAAAGGGAACTAGGTAAATAAATTATGAATACATAATGAACTACTACATAATTAAAATTTATATTTATATGCTACTTTACGAGACTGGGGTGTATTGTTAAGTTAAAAAAAAGCAAGAAAGAGAAAGTTATGCATATTATACCACCGTTTAACAAAGAGAGGGGGACAGATCTATGAATAGATAGATTGATAGATAGATAGAATCTCCTATCTTGAGAAAATGGAAGGAAAACCGTATTTTGTGTAATTCTATAGGGAGAGGCAGAAACAGGGGTAGAAGTTAGACTTCTCTAATACACTTTGTTTTGTTGTGACATAAACACCATATAAATACATATTATTTTTGGAACAAAATTACATAAGGGATTGCTAACTATTAAATGTAAAATTGACATATAAATCTTTGAATTGAGTGATTGGAATAACAATACAGAGATAAGATTTTTCAAATGACTTTAAAACACAGTCATTTCACTGTACACCCTTAATGGATTATATGCTAAAGATAAAAGAACTAAAACAAAAAACGCACACATCTTAAATTATTATAATCAGTTGTGAGTGTGTGTGTGTATGTATCAAGTAAATGATTATGTTAATAAAGATTTTTAGCATCAAAGGATAAATCAAATAATATATGCCAAAGCCTATAATCCTTCATTGGAATGGAAGTATCAGCATGGACTCATAATATAGTTTTTTTGTTCAATAAAAAAAACCTAGAAACTGTGACCAAAGCAATAGCAATGAGCATCTTTAACACTCAGGTCCTGAACTACTTAACCACAAAATTAACCAGTGATCCTTGAAGATATGGTTGATCCCTGATTTTGGGTAGAAAATGTGGAAAATGAGTCTGGATCATAGAAAGTATGAAAGTTACCAAAGATTGTTAGTGTTTGATTGAAAATGATCCATCGTACAACGTAGAGTTTCCACTGACCAAAGATGGTTAATTAGGGCACATCAATATGTTTAAATCCATCAGTTTACAATGATACAGAAAAACAAAAATAAAATACTTCCAATGATTACTTTGGAGTGCTAGGGAACAACACATTATTTGAAAACTGGTGTAAAGAAAAAAGGGGGAAAGACTAACGCAAGAAAAAGTCTATATAGCAGAGCATATAATCATTACCGTCAATTTGTTTAGATAGTTGTGAAAAAGTATTTGCATTCTCGGATAATAAAACATTACGGAACTAAAACATTTTAAACTATGTGGTATTGCTATAACAACAACAACAGCATAAACAACTACAATAATAGCAGAACAATGAAATAAAATACACATCCGAGTATGACTATTTCCCATATGATAAAGATGGCATTATAAATAATTGACAAAATGCTAGATTATTTAATAAGTAGTATAGGAGTAATCATTTAACAATTTGAAGACCTAACTTGCATTTTTACCTCGCACCATAACTCAACATAAATTCCAGATGGAATAAAGAGAATGTAGGATGTGGAGAAGGAGAAAAGGAAGGTGGCAAATGGGAAAAAGAGGAAGGGAAAGAGAAAGGAAAAGAAGAAAATGGAGAGTTAGGCAAAGAGAGGAGTGTCAGAAATGGGAAATTATCCAATTTAGAGGGGGTCAGGCTCTTTGAGGCAAAAACCTCAAAGAAAATATAGAAAATATAATAATTAACAAAGTGGGCTCTGGAGTCAGATTGTCTGGCTTTAAAGACCAGCTCTGCTGCTTACTAGTTGGTGTGTGACCTTGGGCAGGACACTGAGCCACCTCCCTTTGCCTCAGTTTCCTCATATGAAAATAAGAATAATTATATGCACATTAGAGGTGATTTACAGATTAAATAAAATAGCATGTGTCAATAATTTAGTACAATCTGGAACATGTAGTAAAACTAAATAGATGTGGACTATCATTGAACGTAATTTAAAATTTTGTGTGTAATGAAAACTTCATAAACACAGTTAAAATATAAATGACAAACTGAAAGAATATTTGCTACATGTAAATACATATTTAGACAAAAGGCTAATAGAATTATAAGTATATAAAAATAAATATGCTATTGAGAAAAAGTGTGATGAATAATTTATAAAGTAGGAAGTATCAATGACAGTTTTTAAAATTAAACTAATTAAAAATCAAAGCCAAAGAAATTAAAATTAAATACTTATTGTCTGTGTATTTGAAAAAAAAAAATAAAGGCAATATTCAGTATTGGTGAGATATACCAAAACTGTTAATATCTTGCACTGCTGTAGCAAATATGTCGTTAACTCTCTGAAGGGTAATTCAGGGGTATGTGTCAAGAGTTTAAAAATATCTATATGTTTTATACTTTAAATTATACTTTTTATAATTTAAACTAAGAAAACACGATTAATATGTGCAAAAACATTCTTCATACTATTACTTATAATAGTGAAAACTTAGAGTCAAGCAATGTGTCCAAAGTTATATGATTATCAAATACTTTTTGATAGGACCAATAATAACCATATCGAGAAGACTTGCTAATGTCATGTATATGCTATGTTTAAAGTTTTTAAAAGCAGGTCACAAAGCAATGCTTTCAGCATGATCCCAATTTTAGGTACAACTGGGTCTCTCCCTGCAGAGTGGTTTCATCGCTTTATTTTTTTTTTTAATTTGTGTATTTTTCAAGTTTTCCACTGACTATACATTTATTTTCTAAAAATATATGTAAGAAAAAACCTTCTCAAAGCTTTAAAAATAAGCTACTATAACTATACTAACTTACCATGAATCAGTCATGATATTTTTCTTACAAGAAAACAACGCTCATAGCAGTGATCCCTGGAGTCTCACAGGGAATATAATGAGGACAAAGAACAGCTTGGCTGGCAGATTCCAAGGAGTTTTTATTGACCATGTGTTGCCTCCTATATGACATCTTAAGCTGAGCTAAAAAGAAATAAACTTTAAGAAAGGTTTACGTGGGTTAAGTTTTTTTTAAACATTGCAATACCTTTCCCAATCCCCATTTCAAATTAGCAAACACCTATCACCATCCAAACTAGCACCCCATAAGAAGCACAATGATGGCTTTTTCAAGGAAACAAAGATAATGGACACGTTAATGCCAAAATCATCCCCAATTCATACTAATTCAAGCTCAGGTTTCTATCTACTAATCTTTTCTGTTTATGGGATCTTGTCATGTAAATTCTATGCCCTAGTAATAAAAAATGCACCAGGTTTTTCATGCTCACCCAACATCTTGGTGTTGGGGATACTGCTTAGATACATGGGCTTTCCAATATCCAACATCCAAATATCACGTGATTAAATATCATAAATACATAAATCTTATCCATCAAGTAAGGAAAAATAAAAAACCTTGAATCTATTTAAGTATACACTAACACCAAAAGGAGACTGTAAAATATTCCGAAGCAAGAAGGGATGAAATCTATCATATGTAGAAACTCTCCATTAATAAGAAAAAAAAATAGGATATTAGAGAGAAATACAAGTCAATAGATAGCTAGTGGGAAGCAACCTCATAGCACAGGGAGATCAGCTCTGTGCTTTGTGACAACCTAGAGGGGTGGGATAGGGAGGGTGGGAGGGAGGGAGATGCAAGAGGGAAGAGATATGGGAACATATGTATATGTATAACTGATTCACTTTGTTATAAAGCAGAAACTAACACACCATTGTAAAGCAATTATACTCCAATAAAGATGTTTAAAAAAAAAAAAAAAGCATATCACCAAACTAAAAAAAAAAAAAAAGTCAAGGCAAATTTGAAATACCTTCTCCACTAAGTTAATTGACCAGTATCACTTACTATGAGTCATTCTGCAATAAATTTTGTTATGGGCAGGAAGCTAGTTTAGTGACACCAAGCCAAGAGTATGAATCAATTAATTTTTTTTTTCTGATTAGACAAGTTTAAATATCATGGCTTTCTACATTGCTTTTTCTTTAAACAAATATTCACTGAACACCTACTATATGACAGTCACTGTGACCAGTCGATGGGATACGTCACAGAACTTGGAGATTAGCATCTCCCTGATGATCTTTTGGGCTGAGTGAAGAGAAATATCTAAATTTCAGAAAACTACAGCTTGCAAGTCAAATCTAGCCTGCTACTTGTACTTGTAAATAATACTTTACTGGAATACAGCCATGCTAATTAATTTATGTGTTGTCTACGGGTGTTTACATGCTGCACTGATAGTTTAGTTACGACAGGGACTACATGAACTTAAAATAGTTGGTATCTAGTCCTTTACAGAAGTTTGCTGACCCCCGGTTTAGAAGACACTAACAATTTCTACTTCTGTACAAGTACCTGTGACCCAACTGCCCTCAATCTATTCTTCAAATAACACCCAGGATCATCCTTTTTACATGAAAGTTGGATAACATTACTCTCTTCTTAATACATGACAATGGCTTTTCATTGCTCTTACAATGAAGACTACATTTTTATACAACCTCCAAAGCCCAGCTTGCTTCAGCTGTGGTGGCCCTCTTTCCAATGCCTTGAATAGATCACTCTTATTATAAATGTTTTCTTCTGTCTGGAGCAGTGTTCCACTTATATCTTGCACTGGTCAACTCATCCTTCGTTCTCAGCGTAAATTTTACTTCCAAGGAAGCCTTCCCAACCATACTATTTACAATAATCACTACACCTCCATCCTGACCTGTTATTTTCTCTTATGGTACTCTTATATTCTTTCATAGTATGCCTTAAATTTTGTTTCCATATATTCATTTATGGGTTTTTATGCTGCCGGTCTACACCACTAGACTATAAGCTCAGTGAGGGTAATAATTAAATCAGTTTTGTTTTGTTTTTTTTTAACTAAGTGAACTGTACCCATCTGAAGATTTCCTGGACCATAGTATGTATGTCATAAATTTATTCATTCATTTTTCATTCTTTTTTAAAACTTTATTTATTATATTTTATTTCTTTTTGGCTGCATTGGGTCTTCGTTGCTGCATGCAGGCTTTCTCTAGTTGTGGCTAGCAGGGGCTTCTCTTATTGCAGAGCACGGGCTCTAGGCGCGCAGGCTTCAGTAGTTGTGCCACATGGGCACAGTAGTTGTGGCTCACGGGCTCTAGAGCACAGGGTCAGTAGTCGTGGCGCACAGGCTTAATTGCTCCATGGCATGTGGGATCTTCCCAGACCAGGGCTCGAACCCATGTCCCCTGCATTGGCAGGCACATTCTTAACCACTGTGCCGCCAGGGAAGACCTCATTCTTTTTTTTGTAATTTTTGAATTTTATTTTATTTATTTTTTTATACAGCAGGTTCTTATTAGTCATCAGTTTTATACACATCAGGGTATACATGTCAATCCCAATCTCCCAATTCACCCCACAACCCCCCCCCCCACACCCCACCGCTTTCCCCCCTTGGTGTCCATACATTTGTTCTCTACATCTGTGTCTCAATTTCTGCTCTGCAAACCGGTTCATCTGTACCATTTTTCTAGGTTCCACATACATGCGTTAATATACAATATTTGTTTTTCTCTTTCTGACTTACTTCACTCTGTATGACAGTCTCTACATCCATCCACATCTGAACAAATGACCCATTTTCGTTCCTTTTTATGGCTGAGTAATATTCCATTGTATATACGTACCACAACTTCTTTATCCATTCGTCTGTCGATGCACATTTAGGTTGCTTCCATGACCTGGCTATTGTAAATAGTGCTGCAATGAACATTGGGGTGCATGTGTCTTTTTGAATTCTGGTTTTCTCTGGATATATGCCCAGTAGTGGGATTGCTGGATCATATGATAATTCTATTTTTAGTTTTTTAAGGAACCTCCATACTATTCTCCATAGTTGCTGTATCAATTTACATTCCCACCAACAGTGCAAGAGGGTTCCCTTTTCTCCACACCCTCTCCAGCATTTGTTGTTTGTAGATTATCTGATGATGCCCATTCTAACTGGTGTGAGGTGATACCTCACTGTAGTTTTGATTTGCATTTCTCTAATTATTAGTGATGTTGAGCAGCTTTTCATGTGCTTCATGGCCATCTGTATGTCTTCTTTGGAGAAATGTCTATTTAGCTCTTCTGCCCATTTTTTGGATTGGGTTGTTTGTTTTTTTAATATTGAGCTGCATGAGCTGTTTATATATTTTGGAGATTAATCCTTTGTCTGTTGATTCTTTTGCAAATATTTTCTCCCATTCTGAGGGTTGTCTTTTTGTCTTGTTTATGGTTTCCTTTGCTGTGCAAAAACTTTTAAGTTTCATTAGGTCCCATTTGTTTATTTTAGTTTTTTTTTTCCATTACTCTAGGAGGTGGATCAAAAAAGATCTTTCTGTGATTTATGTCAAAGAATGTTATTCCTATGTTTTCCTATAACAGTTTTATAGTGTCCGGTCTTACAATTAGGTCTCTAATTCATTTTCACTTTATTTTTGTGTATGGTGTTAGGGAGTGTTCTAATTTCATTCTTTTACATGTAGCTGTCCAGTTTTCCCAGCAGCACTTATTGAAGAGACTGTCTTTTCTCCATTGTATATCCTTGCCTCCTTTGTCATAGATTAATTGACCATAGGTGTGTGGGTTTATCTCTGGGCTTTCTATTTTGTTCCATTGATCTATGTTTCTGTTTTTGTGCCAGTACCATATTGTCTTGATTACTGTAGCTTTATAGTACAGTATGAAGTCAAGGAGTCTGATTCCTCCAGCTCCATTTTTTTCCCTCAAGACTGCTTTGGCTATTCGGGGTCTTTTGTGTCTCCATACAAATTTTAAGGTTTTTTTTCTATTTCCATAAAAAATGCCATTGGTAATTTGATAGGGATTGCATTGAATCTGTAGATTGCTTTGGGCAGTATAGTCATTTTCACAATATTGATTTTTCCAATCCAAGAACATGTTATATCTCTCCATCTATTGGTATCATCTTTAATTTCTTTCATCAGTGTCTTATAGTTTTCTGCATAGAAGTCTTTTGTCTCCCTAGGTAGGTTTATTCCTAGGTATTTTATTCTTTTTGTTGCAGTGGTAAATGGGAGTGTTTCCTTAATTTCTCCTCCAGATTTTTCATCATTAGTGTACAGGAATGCAAGAGATTTCTGTGCATTAATTTTGTATCCTGCAACTTTACCAAATTCATTGATTAGCTCTAGTAGTTTTCTGGTGGCATCTTTAGGATTCTCTATGTATAGTATCATGTCATCTGCAAACAGTGACAGTTTTACTTCTTCTTTTCCAATTTGTATTCCTTTTATTTCTTTTTCTTCTCTGATTGCCATGGCTAGGACTTCCAAAACTATGTTGAATAATAATGGTGAGAGTGGACATCCTTTTCTTCTTCCTGATCTCAGAGGAAATGCTTTCACATTTTCACCGTTGAGAATGATGTTTGCTGTGGGTTTGTCGTATATGGCCTTTATTATGTTGAGGTAG
Organism: Balaenoptera acutorostrata; assembly: GCF_949987535.1. Taxonomy (NCBI): domain Eukaryota; kingdom Metazoa; phylum Chordata; class Mammalia; order Artiodactyla; family Balaenopteridae; genus Balaenoptera; species Balaenoptera acutorostrata. The sequence continues at coordinate 40,720,150 of NC_080066.1, forward strand.
GTTCCCTCTATGCCCACTTTCTGGAGAGTTTTTTCATAAATGGGTGTTGAATTTTGTCAGAAGCTTTTTCTGCATCTTTTGAGATGATCATATGGTTTTATTCTTCAATTTGTTTATATGGTGTATCACATTGATTGATTTGTGTATATTGAAGAATCCTTGCATCCCTGGGATAAATCCCACTTGATCATGGTGTATGATCCTTTTAATGTGTTGTTGCATTCTGTTTGCTAATATTTTGTTGAGGATATTTGCATCTATATTCATCAGTGGTATTGGTCTGTAATTTTCTTTTTTTGTAGTATCTTTGTCTGGTTTTGGTATCAGGGTGATGGTGGCCTCATAGAATGAGTTTGGGAGTTTTCCTTCCTCTGCAATTTTTTGGAAGAGTTTGAGAGGGATGGGTGTTAGCCCTTCTCTAAATGTTTGATAGAATTCACCTGTGAAGCCATCTGGTCCTGGGCTTTTGTTTGTTGGAAGATTTTTAATCACAGTTTCAATTTCATTACTTGTGATTGGTCTGTTCTTATTTTCTATTTCTTCCTGGTTCAGTCTTGGAAGGTTACACCTTTCTAAGAATTTGTCCATTTCTTCAAGGTTGTCCATTTTATTGGCATAGAGTTGCTTGTAGTAGTCTCTTAGGATGCTTTGTATTTCTGCAGTGTCTGTTGGAACTTCTCCTTTTTCATTTCTAATTTTATTGATTTTAGTCCTCTCCCTCTTTTTCTTGATGAGTCTGGCTAATGGTTTATCCATTTTGTTTATCTTCTCTAAGAACCAGCTTTTAGTTTTATTGATCTCTGCTATTGTTTTCTTTGTTTCTATTTCATTTATTTCTGCTCTGATCTTGATGATTTCTTCCTTCTGCTAACTTTGGGTTTTGTTTGTTCTTCTTTCTCTAGTTCCTTTAGGTGGAAGTTTAGATTGTTTACTTGAGATTTTTCTTGTTTCTTGAGATAGGCTTGTATAGCTATAAACTTCCCTCTTAGAACTGCTTTTGCTGCATCCCATAGGTTTTGGGTCGTTGTGTTTTCATTGTCATTTGTCTCTAGGTATTTTTTGATTTCCTCTTTGATTTCTTCAGGGATCTCTTGCTTACTTAGTAATGTATTGTTTAGCCTCCACATGTTTGTGTTTTTTATGTTTTTTTCCCTGTAATTCATTTCTAATCTCATAGCGTCGTGGTCAGAAAAGATGCTTGATATGATTTCAATTTTCTTAAATTTACTGAGGCTTGATTTGTGACCCAAGATGTGATCTATCCTGGAGAATGTTCCGTGTGCACTTGAAAGTGTAATCTGCTGTTTTTGGATGGAATGTCCTATAAATATCAATTAAATCTATCTGGTCTATAGTGTAATTTAAAGCTTGTGTTCCTTTTTAATTTTCTCTTTGGATGATCTGTCCATTGGTGTAAGTGAGGTGTTAAAGTCCCCCACTTATTGTGTTACTGTCAATTTCCTCTTTTTTTTTTTTTAACATCTTTATTGGAGTGTAATTGCTTTACAATGGTGTGTTAGTTTCTGCTTTATAACAAAGTGAATCAGTTATACATATACATATGTTCCCATATCTCTTCCCTCTTGCATCTCCCTCCCTCCCACTCTCCCTGTCCCACCCCTGTAGGTGATCACAAAGCACTGAGCTGATCTCCCTGTGCTATCCTCTTTTATAACTGTTAGCAGTTGCCTTATTTAGTGACATGCTCCTATGTTGGGTGCATGTATATTTATAATTGTTATACCTTCTTCTTGGATTGATCCCTTGATCATTATGTAGTGTTCTTCCTTTCTCTTGTAACATTCTTTATTTTAAAGTCTATTTTATCTTATATGAGTATTGCTACTCCAGCGTTCTTTTGATTTCCATTTGCATGGAATGTCTTTTTCCATCCCTTCACTTTCAGTCTGTATGTGTCCCTAGGTCTGAAGTGGGTCTCTTGTAGACAGCATATATATGGGCCTTGTTTTTGTATCCATTCAGTGAGCGTGTGTCTTTTGGTTGGAGCATTTAATCCATTCACGTTTAAGGTAATTATCGATATGTATGTTCCTATTACCATTTTCTGAAATGTTTTGGTTTTGTTTTTGTAGGTCCTTTTCTTCTCTTCTGTTTCCCACTTAGAGAAGCTCCTTTAGCATTCGTTGTAGAGCTGGTTTGGTGGTGCTGCATTCTCTTAGCTTTTGCTTGTCTGTAATGCTTTTGATTTCTCCATTGAATCTGAATGAGACCCTTGCTGGGTAGAGTAATCTTGATTGTAGGTTCTTCCCTTTCATCACTTTAAGTATATCATGCCACTCCCTTCTGGCTTGTAGAGTTTCTGCTGAGAAATCAGTTGTTAACCTTATGGGAGTTCCCTGGTATGTTATTTGTCACTTTTCCCTTGCTGCTTTCAATAATTTTTCTTTGTCTTTAATTTTTGCCAATTTGATTACTACGTGTCTTGGTGTGTTTCTCCTTGGGTTTATCCTGTATGGGACTCTGCGCTTCCTGGAGTTGGGTGGCTATTTTGTTTCCCATCTTAGGGAAGTTTTCGACTATAATCTCTTCAAATATTTTCTCGGGTCCTTTCTCTCTCTCTTCTCCTTTTGGGGCCCCTATAACGCGAATGTTGTTGCATTTAATGCTGTCCCAGAGGTCTCTTAGGCTGTCTTCATTTCTTTTCATTCTTTTTTCTTTATTGTGTTCCGCAGCAGTGAGTTCCACCATTCTGTCTTTCAGGTCACTTATCCGTTCTTCTGCCTCAGTTATTCTGCTATTGATTCCTTCTAGTGTATTTTTCATTTCAGTTATTGTACTGTTCATCTCTGTTTGTTTGTTCTTTAATTCTTCTAGGTCTTTGTTAAACATTTCTTGCATCTTCTCGGTCTTTGCCTGCATTCTTTTTCCGAGGTCCTGGATCATCTTCACTATCATTATTCTGAATTCTTTTTCTGGAAGGTTGCCAATCTCCACTTCATTTAATTGTTTTTCTAGGGTTTTATCTTGTTCCCCCATCTGGTCCATAGCCCTCTGCCTTTTCATCTTCTCTATCTTTCTGTGAATGTGGTTTTTGTTCCACAGGCTGCAGGATTGTAGTTCTTCTTGCTTCTGCTCCCTCATTCATTTTTGAATGAAGGTTATAGGACTACTTTGATGCCAATTGAGTGAACTGTTTAACGGTGGTAGAGAATTTGCAGATAAGTTTGAATTTCTTGAATAAAACAAAAGATAATTCATATTCTAAAACTGTCTAGATATCCTATGTCATGATTTCTGAAGTAAAAAAAAAAAAAAATAGTAAGCAGATTGATTGAGAGTATAGTCAGATCGTCACTGCTGAGGCCCAAATCTGTAACCAGGAATACCAGGTAAAAGAAATATCTCAGATGACACAGAGTTGGGAAAATATGATAGAACAGATAAGAGAATTGGATAATAAATCTCAGACACCAAAAATGCAAATAAAGTAATTTCAGGAGGTTATAAAGGAAAAAGTGAGGAGAGGCAATAATTGGCCAATAAGAAAGTAAAATTTCCCTGAGTAGGGTTGGTGGGGACATATCTGAAAATTAAAATAACAAGTTCTAGTTGGAGGTGATAAGGAAAGACACACCAAGATCCATCCTGATAAAATTCTAGAGCTCCAGTGCCAAAGAGAAATCTAACAAACATTCAGGTAAAAATACAGGTACCTGTATTAGCCTGCTTGGCCTGCCATAACAGAATACCACAGACTGGGTGGCTTAAACAACAGAAGTTTAACTTTTCACTGTTTTAAAGGCTGGAAGTCCAAGATCAAAGTGCCAGCAAGGTTGGTTTCTGATGAGACCTCTCTTTCTGGCTTGCAGAAACCTGCTTCTCCTATGTCTTCATAAGGCCTTTCCTCTGTGTGTGTGGAGACAGAGAAAGAGCTCTTTGGTGCCTGTTCTTCAGTTTATAAGAACATTTGTCCTATCAGATTACAGACCACTCTTACGACCTCATTTAGCCCTAATAACCCTCTAAAGCCCCTATCTCCATATATGGGTGTTAGGGCCATGAGTTTGAGGGGATACAATTTAGCCCATAACGGTACCTAAAAGGGAGAAAAAGTATCATACAGCCAGTACTGTTATGGTCTACAGGGCTGGAGGCTACGTGATGGTGGGATACATTTAAAGACTACTGAGATGAAGGGTTGCAACTTAATTATTCTATGCCTAGTCAAGTCATGATTCATCTGTCAAGGCTCAAAGGAATATAGTTGCAAAGACATCAGGGTTTGGAGAGTAGATTGTTCACTTACTCTTTCAGAGAAAAATGCTCAAAGACCAACTCCAACAAACAGATCCATCAGAATAGAGATCTCAAGGTAGGAGCAATGAGGAAGAGAGGAACACGTGGAGAGCAACAAACCTTAGTTTACACATATATACCTAAATGGATAATGACAGGCTCTGGTGCAATGTAACGGAGCACTAATATGGATTATTAAAATAGAAGGAGTATCTGTAAGGAAAATTGTCATAACTTACATGTGAGCATAATTAGCTCTGTGAAAGCAGAGCTGAATAGAAGTTGGGAGGGAGAGGGAAAAAGAAGCATTCTAAAGATATCACCTAGGTGGGGTTAGTCACTGGTAAGAAAGAAAGGAAAAATGGAGGGTCAAAGTATTCTGAGATCTCATCTCACGGAAGGGCAAGGAAATGGGGTTAATAAAATATTCGGTATGGAAGAAGTTAGTACCATTTTATGAAATAAATAGAGTCTGATTATGAGTCTTTGGAGAGAGAAACAATCAGCCAGAATATGGAAAAGTGTACTAGAACTTCCAAATTAAAAAGCCAAGAAGTGAAATGAATAGCAACTTCATCAAACTGGGGAAAAAATGAAAAGGGGGAAAAATAAAAAAGAAATCACTAAAGACATTGAATTAGTAGACATAAAGATGAAAATAATAAAATTAATATTTGTATTTGGAAATGGATTGAAATCTTCCATTAGAAGCAAGAAATCGATAGAGTTACAACTGGGTTAAATCATACCTTTTTTTTAAAGTAAGCTTTAGAGTGTTTTAAAAAGTTAGGAAATAAGATATGTAAAAGAGATATAAGCAAATGAGAACAAAACTCACAGCAGAGGTGGCAATATTAATTTAATTAAGGTGACTTCAAGATTAAAAATACCAAACAGAGGGACACACTATGATGGTAATAGACACAACTGATGTAGAAGATAATACTGTCATAAACCTGTATGTACTAAATAACATAAAAGCTAAATATAGAATGTATTAGAAAATCAGGAAATATTTGGTAAGCATGCAGTATAGTAGATCACAATACACTTATTTTAAAATTAGGTGGATATAGCAGACAAAAATAAATATGGGATGAAAGAATATAATGATACATTTAAATAGTTTTATTTAATAGTATAGATCCATATATTCTTAAGAGAAATAATATACATTTTTGTAAGTCCACAGAGCATTCATATAAATTGATTTGAACTTGATTACAAAGATGATTTGATAACCCACAAGCTCTGATTGAAATTCAGTAAAATTAAATGAAATCTTAAAAAGATTATCAGATTTAGCTCACCCACTTCGATACTGAGAAATAAGCTAATGGATATTCCTGGAATCAAAGAGTAAACCAAACCTGACAATACAAACTATCCTGGAAGGAATGCAAATAATATTTAACAACAACAAAAATAAAACCCCACAAAACTTAGCATAATGTAAAATCTACACTTTGATGAATTTTAAATAAGGATAATGAAAACTAAAATAGAATATATTATTCATCTCATGATTTTAGAAAAAGAATATCCGCAAAACAACAACCAAAACAAAAGAGACTGGGAAGAAAGAATGGAAAAAATGAAAACCTGAAATTAATGAAAATTAATATTAAAAGTAGTAAAAAGATTATAGGAAATAAAAAAGCTATTGCTTGAAAAGACCATTAACTATCTCATAAGCCTGATGAAAGACCTAAGAGAAGAAGGAGAAGAAGGCACAGGAGAAGGAGAATAAGGAGGAGAAAGAAGAAGAAATAGAATATAAGACTAAGGATTAGAAAAGACATATTTTTACTAATATACTGGTAAAAGACAGATACAAGAGAATACATGCCAAACATTGGAAATCCTAGAAGAAATGGATTATTTCCTAGCAAAATATAAATTAGTAAAAATTAATCCAAGAAGAAGTAGAAACTTAAATTGATTAATATAAAAAAGAATGTAAAAACAATTATATACGGCACAGAAAAAAGGCACCAGTAGGTTCACAGTTAATTCTAACTAATCTTTAAGAAAAAGATAATTTCAATATTACAAAACTATTACACACCACCAAAAATATTTAATCTTTTCCAAATGATTTTAAGAAAATTTCTTAATTTTAATTCCAAGATTCAAATAGATACATTTTAATAAGGAGACAAATTCAGCAGTACGAATAAATGAAGTAGTGATACATACTACAAAATGTATGAATCTCAAAAACAATATGTCAAGTGAAAGAAGTTTGACACAGAGGCCGCATATTGTATGATTCTTATATATAAAATGTTCATTTTAAATAGTCTATAAACACAGAAAAGCAGATTAGTAGTTGCCTGGGATTGGGGCTGGGGACAGAAATTGACTGCACGTGGGCATAAAGGATCTTCTTGAGGTGATGTAAATGCTCTAAACTGGATTGTGGTGATGGTGCACAACTGTAAATTTACTGAAAGTCATTGAATTGTATCCTTAAAATGGGTGAGTTTTATAGTTTGTATATTATATCTCAATAAAGCTCTTTTAAAAAAAGTAAATAAATAGTAGATGTGGAAAATCAAGACTATCATTTATGAATATAGATGCAAAAGTCTAAATAAAACTTTAAATAAAAGAATTCATGAAGTATACATATGCCATGACTAAATAACATTCCTTCCAGAAAAGCAAGAGTGGCCCTATATCAGACACGCAATTAACATAATCCATTGCTTTGAGAAATTAAAGAGGAAGAAACATTGGAGCACATTAACAGATAATGAAAAGTCATATAATCAAAGTCATTAGCCACTATTGAAAAAGCAAAAGTAGGAATAAAACCATGTTATGTAAATTTACCAAGTCAGCAGGAAATATTATTTTTAATAACAGATCACTAAAACCATTTCAATTTAAATCAAGAACTAGATAAGGATATGTATTGTTAGTCAATATTTTCTTGAAAGTTCTAGAAATACAATAAGAAAATAATTTTAAACAAGGATTTAAATTTAAAAAGAAAACTGATAAACCTCTCTCTTTTAGATAATAAAATTATTTTACACCTAGAAAACACAAAAAGCCCATAGTTAAAAATGAAAACAAAGCTGTCCTTCAATTGATAAGAGAATTTGGTGAGGAGATTTGATGTACCATAAAACTACAAAAGGAAAAGTTTTTCTCTGATATCATAATAAGCACTTAGAAACTGAACTGGAACCAAACATATTCACAATGGTAAGAAAAAGGACAATAAAATCTTAGTAATAAATATAACAGGGAAATAACAGAAACTTCTATAAATAAAATTTCTACAAAATTGTATTAAAGGATATAAACCAAGATCTGAACAAATTGTAAGACGTCAATTGTTTATAAATAAAATGCTAATTCTTCTGAAATCAATGTATAGTTTTAAATAATTCTAAGTATAACATTAACATATCTTTCTTTTGAAATTGAATTATCCTAAAAGTTAATATGAACAAATAAATGCCACAGAGTTGTCAAGAAAAGCATTCAAAAGAAAAAACAGAAAGGGAGAAGTTGACTTACATAAAACATCATTTAAAATAGCCACTCAAGTCAGTTCATCATAGTATCGGCATATAAATAGATATAGATTAGTAAAACAGATTGGCGAATCCAGAGCTATATCTGAGGATAAATGAGCATTGAATATCCAATGACAGTAATAACTGTGTAAGAAAACTGGATTAATTATAGAAGGTACTGGCATAATTGGCTATCTTTCCAGAAGAAAGTAAAATTAATCCCTATTTTACCCCAAACACAAAATAATTCTAGAAGCATTAAAGATTAAATGAGAAAAGAATAAGATCATAAAATATTAGAAAATGAATATTTAGTCCACTTCATCTATTATCTAGAGATAGAATAAATCAGACTTAGATGTATATAGACCATACAAAATATTAAGACTTTTGTATGGGAAAATATTCCATAAATAAAGTGCATAGAAAACAATAATGGATTTGGGCAAAAAATGATAATGCAAAGAATATGAGTTAATATCCATTTTATATAATAGCTCTTTCAAACATCCCAATAGAAAGATTAGCAAAGACTATGATGAAGCAATGCACAAAAAGGCAATTCCAAGTGGCCAAACATTAAGATGCTCAACCTCACCAAGCGTCAGTGAATGCAAATTGAAGTAATGAGATATTCCTTTATGCCCATCAGACTGGCAAGCACTAAACAAAGCAATAACACCTATTGCTGGCGGGATACAGAGAAAAGGGGCACTTTAATATATTGCTGGTGGAAATGTGCTTCATTATAGCTTTTTTGGAAAGCAATCTGGCAATATCTATTAAATTAAAAATATCCTTTGACCCAGACATCCCACTGTGGGAAACTATCCCAGAAAAATAAATGCATCAGTAGGTAAGGATACATACACAAAGGATTTTTATTGCATCACTGTTTTTGTACCAAAAAGTGGAAACTTAGTGAATTCCTATTAGTAGTGGAATGATTGAATAGTGTGACTATTACAGAATGCAACAGAACACAACTTAGTACCATATCTCCTGACTTGAAGAAATTTCCATCACATATGACTGAGTGGGAAAAGCACAGTGTAAAAAGGTGGGTGTAATATGATCACATTTTTAAATAAAAAAAATAAACACACACATGCATATGTCTGTACATATATGTGTGTGCATCTATATCTATCCATCTATCTATCTATCTTTTTGTCTGTCTATCTACATCTGTATCTGATTGGAGAAAAAGATGAGATTATACAAACCAGGTTGTTAAAATGGATTAACTGAGAGTAGAGCTGGGGGGTGATGTAGGTAGAGGGGCATAGAAAGCTGAAGGGCTCAGGGGGATGTACAGTCAAAAAAAGGGGGGAATATAATAAAAACTCAACAGGTGTGGTTTGACCCTGTTTGTGCCAGACAATACTGAGATCATCTCTAATTACTCCCTTTCTCTGGTATTCATACCTTGTATAGTCTCTTCCCTTGAGTGTGGATGGAAGCTGTGACTTGGTTCTAACCAACAGAATATGGCAAAGGTGATGGGAATGTCACCTTCATGATTTTGTTATTTCTATCTTGTCACTGCTATCTACCTAGAAGACCCTCCTTACTGACTTTCCCTTGCTGGCCTGAGTGAAGTAATCTGCTCTGTGGAGAGGCCCACGTGGCAAGGAATTGAGGGAAGCTTCCAAATGCTAGAGAGCAAAGAGCTGAATCCTGCCACCAATCACAGGAGCTTGGGTATGAGTTTACTCAGTTGAGCCTTTAAATGAGAACCCCACCAGGCCAACACCTGACTGCAGATAACCTAGCTAAGCTGTGCCTGGACTCTTGACCCAGAGAAACTGTGAGATAATAAATGAATATTGCTTTAAGTTTTAAATTTCTGGCATTTCACGTGCAGCAATAGATAACTAATTTAAACATTTATATAAAATCATATATGTGTATGTATTTTTAATTAGAAAAATTAATCTTAGCTACTATTTATTGAAAATCAACAGTCCTCCAGACACTCCACTTACTTTATCTCAAAGCCCCACAAAAACTCTGAAGTACACGTATCATCCTTATATTACAGGAGAGAAACTTAACTCTTGGAAGTTAACTTGCCAGGTCATATAGCTGGTGTTTTGCCAAGTGAAAGTTAGAACCCTGGATGCCCCACTCCAAAGCCCCTTTCCTTTGTGTATGTGTATAAGAACTTATCACCCATCCCATTGGGAGTCCAGGCAGGCAAAATACCAGGATTGTCCCTGTTCCACCTCTCTGAGAAACTGCCACAAACCGATAAACCTCCGGGCACTTAAAGACCAAAGATACACCCTGTACATGACAGGTGGCCTCCCATCCATACCCGAGCAGCCTTTTGGTCTAGATCTGCTTAGTACTCTATCTAAAACCATCAGGACAGTTCAGAGGGTGGCATGTTGCACTGGGCTACGCACTTCAGGTCACTAAGAAAGCTCCACGTGCCCAGAAGCCAAAGGTCAGAGCAGCAAAATGTGGACATCAGACCGAAGGACGCATGGGGAGAGGCTGTCAGTACTTGCAGAAGGAAACTTTAGAGTTTTCTATAATGGGCCTGTGAAGATGTGAAATGAGTGTTTTGCAGAAAAAAAGAAAAGCATAGGATCAATGGTCAACTCATTTGTATAATGCTGAATTGGAATTAAACAAATGTCTGTAGAGCAAGACTTTTCAGAGACTTTAATCAGCTAATGTACAATGAACATTCACATTAACTTAAATGTGTTTGAATTCAGAAAACTGACTTGGTTGAAATTTTCATACACTAATGTTAATTTTCAAAAAATAAAAAGTGGGAAATGCTTCTCTTCTCTTTCCACCTACTTCTACACGTTCCTCTGTCTCTACAAAGTCAACCTGACCTTACACTCCATCCCTCTCTGCATAAACTTGTGTCATTCAGATGCGATGAATTACTCTGGGAATAGAAATCCTGATAACTATTTTATAAAATTCTCTAAATATTCACTAAATGGATCAAAACATATTGGAATTAGACAAACACATAATCTTTCTAAATACAAAGCCTAGTGTATCTGGTATTCTTCAAAAAATGTTAAAAAGACATAGTTCCAGACTTGTCATTGCCAAGGGGGAGGGAGGTCAGGGAAGGGAAGGCTTGGGAGTTTGGTACTAGCAGATGCAAACTGCTATATATAGGATGGATAAACAACAAGGTCCTATTGTATAGCACAGGGAACTATACTCAATATCCTGTAATAAACCATAATGGAAAAGAATATGAAAAAGAATATATAAATATATATATTTTCTGTGTACATTTTGCTGTACACCAGAAACTGACACAACACTGCAAATCAACTGTACTTCAGTAAAAAAAAAAATTTTTTTAATAAAAAAAGAATTAGTTCTGATGAATTGAGTATCTTAAAACTACTTATTAATAATAGATTATAATAATGATAATATTTATATATGTGCCTTTTGAATAAAATGGTCATAATCATCTTGTCATTTAATATTCACAATGACTTAATGAGATTTAAGTTATCTATTATTAGCTCTAATTTTAGAGATAAAAAGAGACTAGAGGTTATTATATGTCCAAGGTCACAATTCTATTGAGTAAGAGAATTGGGATTGGAAATTGATTTGTATTTTGGTAAAATGTTTTAGGAGAATGTTCTACATTCTAGGTGATTGTCTCAGATCAAGCAATTCATTAATTATCTCTTCAGCTATATCTAGTCTTCCATTCAAGCTGATCACAGAAATTTTCTTTTATTTTTAATATCTGTATTTTTCTTATAGAGAGCCATTTGGCTGTTATAATAATCTGCTTGTTTTTGCTTTCTGGCTTTGTTTTCCTCCTCCCCATTATAAAATCAATTTGAATGTTTTAATTATGTTTATAAAAAAGCCTTTTCATACTGATTCTCCTTTCAGTTTTGGAGTGCATGTTCTCTTTTTTCTCTGCTGACTCTTCCTCATGGTAGCTGCTTTACTTATGGGCTATGAAATTTTTTAATGTAAACTCAGTTGTTGCTTTAGCAGTTTTCTATGGCTGTCTCCTGTATCCTTGGGGGGTAGAGGGAGAACAGAAAGAAGATTATGGATTTCCAAGTCCTCGGAAAATTTTTATGTTAATTTATCTGCATATGGTTTATTATGGATAGCGTAAATCTAAACCTCAAAGCTATGTATGATGTAATCCCCAACTCCCATTTCTTGCAGTTAATTTTTTTTATACCCACAAGATGTTCCTGCAAGATATTTCCTTACCTCATACTTAAGCTACTAACTGAGTAGTTTTTTTTTTTTTTTCCTCCTTAATCTTATATCAGGTATGGAAGAATCCTTTGTAAAGGCCAGTTTTATGTTATTCAGTAGTTTCAGTTCCCTGTAGGCATGGGTTCTACAGTTTTACCCCCCAAACCTAATAGGAAAATAATTGCTAATAGAGGACTCAGTGTTAACTGTTGCTTATAGCCCAAACTCTAATTCCTTACAGGTTTCTTTCACTAGGCACTTGAGGATTTCCATTTCTTGATTTCTGGCTCAGCTGTCTATGTTTCTAACTTTTAAAATATTTATTTATTTATTTGTTTATTCATATATTCATTCATTCATTCATTTATTTAATAAGTCTGGTACCCAACTGTTTATGGTTTAAACTAGGAAGGGGAATTCCTTCTTAGTCAGCCATATTAAATAGTTATCTATCCCCTGTGTCCCAAATCACATCACTTCTCAATATTAATCTTCCACTTTGAAATCCATAAAATAATTGACATTATGGAAACAGTAATTATGACTTGTTCATAAAATCTCAGAAGACTAGAATTAAGAAGCAGATGATAAAAATCAAAAGAGCAATTTGAGAATGAATGAAAAGGAGGAGGTGTATCCAAGATGGCCAAGTAGGAAGACTCTGAGCTCACCTCCTCCCTTGGCACACCAAAATTACAACGATTTACAGAGCAGCTATCCATGAGAATGACCTGAAGATAAGTAGAAATCATTTTCCACAACTAAATATATAAAAGAGGAACCACACGAGATAAATAGGAGAGGTGGAGATGCAATATAGTCAAGACCCCCACCCCTGGGTAGGCGACACACAAAGAGGATAATAACAATTCCGGGGATTCTCCCCCAAGGAGTGAGGGCTTCAAGCCCTACATTGGACCTCCCAGCCTAAGGGTCATGCACTGGGAAGATGGGCCCTCAGAATGTCTGGACTTGAAGGCAAGTGGGGCTTGTGTATGGGAGAGCCAAAGGACTGTAGGAAACAGTGACTCCATGCTTAAAGGGCATACATAAAGGGCATACACAAAATCTCACATACTTGGAGTCCCAGCTCAGAGGCAGTAATTTGAAAGAAGCCTGAATTAGACCAACTTGCTGATCTTGGAGAACCTCCCAGAGAGGCAGGAGGCAATGAGACTCCCCCTGGGACATAGATACTGGTGGCAGCCATTTTGGGGGGCTTGTTCTGTTGGGAGGACACTGGTGCTGCTAAGCACCAGTTTGGAGTCCTTACTCTAGATTATTAGTGCCTGGAGCTTTCCCATTTAACAGTGGGCCAGCACAAGCCCTGGGCCCCTGAGCCCCCATATTGAGCCACACTGGGGATCAGTCCCACCCACCAATGGGCCAGAACAAGCCCTTGTCCCCTTAGCCAGCAGCCCTGGTACCCAGCCCTGCCCATCAGTGGTTCAGCAACCACTGCACAAGGCAGGGCCTGGCAGCCAGCCAAGCCCAATGACAGCCCCAGCTACCAGCAAGCCCACAGCAGTTGGCCCAACCACAGCAGAAGGGCCCACACAACCCATACAGTGGTACTGATACAGTATATAGCTCTGGTCACCATAGTTGAGTTGCTGCTGGGCCCCATAGGCTGTCTCCTATATAAGGCCACTTCTCTAAGATCAGGAGAAATAACTGACCTACCTAATACACAGAAATAAACACAGAGAATTAGGCAAAATGAGGAGACAAAGTAATATACTTCTAATGAAAGAACAAGACAAAGCCCCAGAAGAAGAAGAGCTAAGAGAAGTGGAAATAATCAGTCTACTAAAGAAAGATTTCAAGGTAACGAACATGAAGATGCTCAACAAACTTGAGAGAAGATGGATAAATACAGTGAGAGTTTTAACAAAGAGTTGGAAAATACAAAGAAACAAATAGAGCTGAAGAATACAATAACTATTACACACACACACACACACACACACACACACACACACACTACAAAGAATCAACAATAGATTAGAAGATGGGACACAGCAAAGCAGTTCTAAGAGGGAAGTTTATAGTGATATAAACCTACCTCAGGAAACAAGAAAAATCTCAAAGAAACAAGCTAAACTTACCTCTAAACAAACTAGAAAGAGAACAAACAAAACCCAAAGTTAGTAGAAGGAAGGACATTATAAATATCAGAGCAGAAATGAAAGAAATAAAAACTAAAAAACAACAGTAAATATTAATTAAAAGCTGACTCTTTTGTTTATCTTATCCGAAAAATTGAAGAGGAAGGAATACTTTCAAACTCATTCTATGAGGCCAGCATCACCCTGATAAAAAAACCAGCAAAAGACACCACAAAAAAAGAGAAAATAACAGGACAATATCACTGATGAACATAGATGCAAAAATCCTCAACAAAATAGTAGCAAACTGAATTAAACAATATGTTAAAAAGACAATCATACACCATGATCAAGTGGGATTTAACCCAGGGATACAAGGATGGTTCAATATCCACAAATCAATCAAGGTGATACACCAATTAACAAATTTTAGAATTAAATCACATGGTCATTTCAATAAATTCAGAAAAAACTTTTGTCAAAATTCAATATCCATTTATGGTAAAAACTGTCAACAAAGTGGGGATATAGTGAACATAATTCAACACAATTAAGGCCATATATGACAAACCTATAGCCTACATCATACTCAATGGTGAAAAGCTGAAAACATATCCTCTAAGATCAGGAAAAAGACAAGGATGCCTTCTCTAGCCACTTTTATTCAACATTGTATTGGAAGTCTTAGCCATAGCAACCACTCCAAAAGAAAAAGGGGAAAAAAAACAAAAGGAATAAAGGGAATCCAAATTGGAAAGGAAGAATTAAAACTGTCACTGCAGATGACATGATATTATATATAGAAAATCCTAAAGATGACACCATAAAACTATTAGAATAAGTGAATTCAGTACAAGTTGCAGGATACAAAATTAATATAGAGAAAGCTGTGGCATCTCTATACAGTAACAACAAGCTATCAGAAAGAGACATTAAGAAAATGATCCCATTTACAAGTGCATCAAAAAGAATAAAACCTAGGAATAAATATAATCAAGAATGTAAAGACCTGTACTTGGAAAACTATGACACTGATGAAAGAAACTAAAAACACAAATGGAAAGATACACCATGCTCATGGATTAGAAGAATTAATCTTGTTAAAATGACCACACTACCCAAGACAGTGTACAGATTCAATGCAATCCCTATCAAAATGCCAATGGCATTTTTCACAGAACAAGAACAAATAATTCTAAAATTTGTAGGGAAATAAAAAAGACCCTGAATATCCAATACAACCTTGAGAAAGAAGAGCAAAGCTGGATGTATAACACTCTCTGATTTCAAACTATGCTACAAAGTTACAGTAATCAAAACAGTATGGTACTACTGGCACAAAAATAGACACAAAGAACAATGGAAGAGAATAGAGAGCCAGAAATAAACCCATACTTGTGTCAATTAACCTACAAAAAAGGAGGCAGGAATATAAAATGGAGAATAGACAGTCTTCTCAATAATGGTGTTGGGAAAAGTGGGCAGCTACGTTCAAAAGAATCAACTGTATTACTTTTTCACACCATATACAAAAATAAATTCAAAATGGATTAAACTTAAATGTAAGGTCTGAAACTATAAACTCCTACAAGAAAACATAGGCAGTATGCTTTTTTACATTGGTTTTAGCAATATTTTTGCAGGCATATCTCCTCAGGCAAGGGCAACAGAAACAAAAATAAGTGAATGAGACCTAATTAAACTTAAAATTTGTGCACAGCAAAGGAAAATATCAATGAAATGAAAAGGCTGCCTACTGAATGTGAGAAGATATTGACAACCAGTATATCTGATAAAGGTTGACATCCAAAATATACAAAGAACTGATACAACATAACATCAAAAAAACCAAACAATCTGATTACAAAAAGGGCAGAGGACTTGCATAAACATTTTTACAAAGGAAACATAAAGTGGTCAACAGCAACATGAAAAGATGCTCAACATCACTAATATAAGGGAATGAAAATCAAAACCATAATGAGATTCCATATATATGGAATCTAAGGGAAAAAAAAAAAAAGGCCATGAAGAACCTATTGGCAAGATGGGAATAAAGACACAGACCTACTAGAGAATGGACTTGAGGATATGGGGAGGGGGAGGGGTGAGATGTGACAGGGTGAGAGAGTGTCATGGACATATATACACTACCAAATGTAAAATAGATAGCTAGTGGGAAGCAGCTGCATAGCACAGGGAGATCAGCTCGGTGCTTTGTGACCACCTAGAGGGGTGGGATGGGGAGGGTGGGAGGGAGGGAGATGCAAGAGGGAAGAGATATGGGAACATATGTATATGTATAACTGATTCACTTTGTTATAAAGCAGAAACTAACACACCATTGTAAAGCAATTATACTTCAATAAAGATGTTAAAAAAAAAACCACAATGAGATATAACCTTACACCTGTCAAGATTCCTATTATTAAAATGACAACAAATAACAAGTGTTGGCAACAATGTGGAGAAAACAGAACACTCTTGTACTGTTGATGGGAACGTAAATTGGTAGAGCCATTATGGAAAAGAGCATGGAGATTCCTCAAAAAATTAAAATTACCATACAATCCAGCAATTCCACTTCTGGGTATTTTTCCCAAGAAACCAAAACATTACTTTGAAAAGATTTATGCTAGGAAGTGTTCTAATCTGATTCTTTTACATGTAGCTGTCCAGTTTTCCCAGCACCACTTATTGAAGAGGCTCTCTTTTCTCCATTGTATATACTTGCCTCCTTTGTCAAAGATAAGGGGACCATATGTGCATGGGTTTATCTCTGGGCTTTCTATCCTGTTCCATTGATATATATTTTTGTTTTTGTGCCAGTTCCATACTGTCTTGATTACTGTAGCTTTGTAGTATAGTCTGACATCAGGGAGCCTGATTCCTCCAACTGCGTTTTTCTTTCTCAAGATTGCTTTGGCTGTTTGGGGTCTTTTGTATTTCCTTACAAACTGTGAAGTTTTTTGTTCTAGTTCTGTGAAAAATGCCATTGGTAGTTTGATAGGGATTGCACTGAATCTGTATATAGCTTTGGGTAGTAAAGTCATTTTCACACTGTTGATTCTTCCAATCCAAGAACATGGTATATCTCTCCATCTGTTTGTATTGTCTTTAATTTCTTTCACCAGTGTCTTATAGTTTTCTGCATACAGAAACCTACATTCTTAGGTAGGTTTATTCCTAGGTCTTTTATTCTTTTTGTTGCAATGGTAAATGGGAGTGTATCCTAACTCAAAATGGATTAAAGACCTAAATGTAAGGCCAGACAATATAAAACTCTTAGAGGAAAACATAGGCAGTACACTCTATGACATACATCACAGCAAGGTCCTTTTTGACCCACCTCCTAGAGAAATGGAATTAAAAACAAAAATATACAAATGGGACCTAATGAAACTTAAAAGCTTTTGCACAGCAAAGGAAACCATAAACAAGACGAAAAGACAGCCCTCAGAATGGGAGAAAATATTTGCAAATGAAGCAACTGACAAAGGATTAATTTCCAAAATATATAAACAGCTCATGCAGCTCAATTTTAAAAAAACAAACAACCCAATCCAAAAATGGGCAGAAGACCTAAATAGACATTTCTCCAAAGAAGATATACAGATTGCTAACAAACACATGAAAGGATGCTCAATGTCACTAATCATTAGAGAAATGCAAGTCAAAACTACAATGAGGTATCACCTCACACCGGTCAGAATGGCCATCATCAAAAAATCTACAAACGATTAATGCTGGAGAGGGTGTGGAGAAAAGGGAACCCTCTTATGCTGTGGGTGGGAATATAAATTGATACAGCCACTATGGAGGTTCCTTAAAAAACTAAAAATAGAACTACCGTATGACCCAGCAATCCCACTACTGGGCATATACCCTGAGAAAACCATAATTCAAAAAGTGTCATGTACCACAATGTTCATTGCAGCTCTATTTACAATAGCCAGGACATGGAAGCAACCTAAGTGTCCATCGACAGATGACTGGATTAAGAAGATGTGGCACATATATACAGTGGAATATTACTCAGCCATAAAGAGAAATGAAATTGAGTTATTTTTAGTGAGGTGGATGGACCTAGAGTCTGTTATACAGAGTGAAGTAAGTCAGAAAGAGAAAAACAAATACCATATGCTAACACATATATATGGAATCTAAAAAATAAATGTTTCTGATGAACTTAGGGGCAGGACAAGAATAAAGACACAGACGTAGAGAATGGACTTTAGGACATGGGGAGGGGGAAGGGTAAGCTGGGACGAAGTGAGAGAGTAGCACTGACATATATACAGTACCAAATGTAAAATAGATAGCTAGTGGGAAGCAGCCGCATAGCACAGGGAGATCAGCTTGGTACTTTGTGACCACCTAGAGGGATGGGATGAGGAGGGTGGGAGGGAGATGCAAGAGGGAGGAGATATGGGGATATATGTATACATATAGCTGATTGACTTTGTTATATAGCAGAAACTAACACAACATTGTAAAGTGATTATACTCCAATAAAGAGGTTAAAAAAAAAAAAGATTTATGCACCTCTATGTTCACTGCAGCATTATTTACAATAGCAAAGACATAGAAGCAACCTGAGTGCCCATCAGTAGATGGATGGGTAAAGAAAAGGTGGAACACACACACACACACACACACACACACAGACGCATACACACACACACTAGAATATTACTCAGCCATAAAAAAGAATGAAATCTTGCCATTTGTGACAACACGGATGGACCTAGAGGGTATTATGCTAAGTAAATAATGCAGACAGAAAGACAAACGTATGATTTCACTTATATGTGGAATTTAATAGAACAAAACAAACATAACAAAGTAGAAACAGACTCATAGATTCATTAAAAAATGTGGTTTCTAGAGTGGTGGTATGTGGGGAGATGGATCAAATAGGTGAGGAAGATTAAGAAGGAAAACCTTCCAATTATACAATGCATAAATGAATAAATCATGGGGATGTAATGTACAGCATAGGGAATATAGTCAGTAATATTGTAATAACTTTGTATAGTGACAGGTAACTAGACTTATCATGGTGAAGATTTTGTAACGTATAAAAATCTTGAATCACTATGATGTACACCTGCAATTAAAATAATATTGTAAGCCAATTATACTTCAATTTAAAAAAAAGAAAAAAAAGAATGAATGAAAGAAAATATATTTCTTTTCCCAACAGGTAGCAAACCTATAAAATACTTCTCTAAGTGGTGTTTCAGTCCAGTTGATGATGTGTTGGTTATCTTAGCATATGATTTATGAAAGACTGTCTTTATTAAATCACACATATTTCTTGAACCATGGTCTGTGTTAGGCAGTGAGGATGCAGGGGTTAACAGGTGGGTCATGGCTGATGCCCTGTGAAATGTACACTCTAGGGGGAATAAACAGAAACCCCACAGTCCCAGGGCATAACAAGCCACGGAAGAAGTCTCTGAATGAGTGATGTTTTAGCCAAAAATTGAAAGATAAAATGAGATCGTGATTTAGTTTTGGTTATGTTGAGCTTGATAAATTCCTTCCAAGTGTGGACACCAGTAGCCTATCAGATAAACGTGTCTAGAGCTTAAGATATGATTCTTTATTGTAGATGCATATTTGGTGGTCCATTTGGATAGTAATTTATTATTCTAGCATGTTAAATTTTAATTTAATTGATTTACTAACACAGGAACATGTTTGCAAAATCCAAAAAGCACTAAAGGGTGTACGTTAAAAAGTGAGTCTCCCTCTGACAAGTACAGGTTTCTGGTAACTGACTGTACTGCTGAACTGAATGAATAAGCATTTTCAGAACTCTAATGGAAAACTGATGAACTCATAAAAGTGCTAACAAAAGATCAAGATGAAAAGGAAAATTAATTACATGGGACTGAGTGCACTGATGAGGATGATTATAATTTTTGTGACTTTCTGTTTGAATAAAAAAAAAAAAAAAGTGAGTCTCCCTTCAATCCCTGTCATCCAGTTAAACCAGGCCCCTTCTCAGAGACAATCAATCACTGCTACCAGTTTCTAGTTCAAACTCCCAGAGAGTAGCATGTGCATATTAATATTTTACACAAGTGATATCATATTATTCAAGCTGTTCCATATCTCAAATCTTGACTAAGCATTATATGTCAATCATAATTCTATACCAGTGCATATGGGGCCTCTCCAGCCTTTTGAACAGTTATGTACAGTCTATTGTATGGCTTAAACCAGTCCTCTAGTAATGGATATTTATATGGTTTCTAATATTAAATGATATTTTAAAATGTAAATCCCAAATACATCTCTCCTCTAATTAAAAGTCTTAAGTGGCTTCTTACATGGTACTTAGAAAAAAATCCAAAGTTGTCATGCTAGCTTTTTATCCTAGCTTATAATGCCATTAGTATTTCCTGCCTCTCTTCCATCCTGATTGCATCCTGCACTCCGCTTTTGTTTGCTCACTGTGATCTAGCCAAATTAACATTTTTTCCTGTTTTCTCACTGTATCAAGCTCCTCTTGCCTTATAGGTTTTTCAACTGATATACTCTTCTTGGCATGCTGTTCTCTCCGACTTTTATGTGATTGGCTTCTTCAGATTTTAATTTAAATGACTGCTCAATCTAAAGTAGCCACCAAGTCACATTCTGTATAATGCCACACTGTTTTAATAGTCTGCATATCTTTCTAAAGTCAAAAATTAACAAGCACTTAATATGATCTCTGAGTTTGACAGCCATGGGAATCCACATCTCAGACCTCTGACTTCAGGGAACCAAGGGCTCCAGCTGGTGTTCTCTGAAAACTATGGCTTCATTTTTACCAAGGGCACACTTCCCTGGGGCTGCTCTCAGCTAATGACTAACGGTGGAGTCCCCAGCAGCCTTACCAAACTTGCCTTAGAGGTGAAAAACATAGGCAATAAGCATAGATAATTATTTTAAGAAGAATTGTATAAAGGAAAGGAGAAACATAAAGTAGCAACATAAGGAGGAGATGGATATCAAGGGAAGACTTTGGGTTTTTTGTTTTGTTTTTTCATTGTTTATAGGAAGGGAGAGATTAGAGTGTGTTTCATGGTTTATGGAAAAGATCCAATAATGGTTGAGAACTTGAAGACATAGGAGAAAGGATAACTAAAGGAGTAAAATTCTCCAGGTTGATGGAATGGACAGGATCCAGAGCACAGCTGGAGTTTTGACTTTAGATTTTGTTTATCACAGAAATAAAGGAGGAAATATAGGTGTTGGCACAGGTAGTTGTTGAGTTGAGATGTTAAATGTCTTGTCCAGTGGATTCTTTTCTCTCTCTCATGCTTGCGCTCTCTCTCTCTCTCTCTCTTTATCCCTCTGAAGCAAAAGACAAAGATATGTTTTGAATGAAAGGGAAGAGAACATGGAAGTCTTCAGGAAAGTGGAAAGCTTTTAAATAATTTTATCAGGAATGGAAGAGCAAGTCAACGCATGCCGGCTGTTATTGATGACCATACATTTATAAATGCCTATACGTTTATAAATGTTAAAAAATAAAACTATAATACAGTGTACTAATTCCACAGTAGAGTAATAAACAGTGTTTTAAATGTACAGAAAAAAGAATGATTTATTGTACCTTAAATTATGTTTAAGTATAATAATAACCACCATTTCCTAAGCTCTGCCAGGCTCTGTGCTGAATACGTACATCCATGACCTCAATTAATCTGAACATCAGTGAAAGGCTGGTATTTTCCATATTATTAGTTAGCATATGAGTGAACTGAGTAGCACAGATAATAAATAAGTTATCAAAATCTCACAGCTGATAAGTCACAGAAATAGAATGTGAACTCTATTTGAAGGACCAAAAAAGACCCCTGAGTTATTTTCATGCCTGAAATGTGTGATGATTAAGCTTAGCCTTATTTTGAGCCCTTAACCAGATTTGAAATCCAAAATGACCGTGATCACTGAAATGTTTCTGAGTACTTTAAAAACTACCCAAGTACCTGCAATTTTTTTTGTTTGTTTGTTATTGTTCTTCAAACACTCTTCTCAGTCACAGCACTAGTTCTGAATCTTTTATCTCCTGAGGCCATGGTAGACATGGCTAATCAATCACGGCACTAATTTCCAATGAACTGAATGAACCCCATGCTCTTCCACCTGTTACTCCAGGTAGGCATGATTAATTGACCAAAGTCAACAGGAAAATTGAACATAGTATTTGCTGTCTCTGTTTTAAAAAGTAAACTGCCCTGGTGAATACAAATTGAAGAGGTAGATAGACTTTTAAAGGGAGACAAGGTAGAGGAGTCCTGTGGAAAATATCTAGATGAAGACTTAGTACATAGTAGGTGCTTTTGAGTTTAGCAGATTCTTGATCAATTACAGGCTGAGTCCAATTTAATGAGAGAAGATCAATTCCTTTCCTTTCTTTTCTCTGTGTTATTTAATCTCTTGAATTTTTGTGATATATCAGGAGGGCTTGGAAGTAGACTCTCTACTTCTCCGTTGAGAATATAGAGACTTCAACATGACTTGCTAGAGGATGACCGAGAAAATGGAATGTGAAAGTGCTGTCTCCTAGGCTCCAAGGTGCCTGTTTCAGAACACTTTGACAGATGGCTGCAAGAGGGTTGAGGGTAATTAGGTTGGTCAGCTGGAGGGCTTTCTAAGGTCCTGTAATCTGTCACCCCTTGATGCCTGCCTTCCCCTAGAAAGTGACAGATGATGCATTGAGCCACAGTGGTAATGTAAACCTCAGTGTGCTCCAGAATCCCATGTCTGCTCTTCTTATGACAAGCACTTCTTTTATGGATGATTTATTTCTCTCTGGAAAGCTCTATCTAGACACAGCCTTAGTTTCCAGGATATTCCTTATCATTACTGCATTCTTCCCAAATATGAGAAGTAAAATGCAGGATAGGCAATGAATCTTTCTGGAGGTCTGAGTTAGGATCCATTCAGAATTGGAACTATGGTCCACTCTAAATATGAGCTTCTTACGCATTATACTAGGATCCATGGATCTTAACAAACGCTGTACTCCTACTCTGCCAGTTTGTTTCACTATACTAGTAAGACTCAAAGATAGCATTTCTATATTCTTTCCCCAACTTATATTAAATGGGTTGTATTCCATCAACATATGAAATATATTCTATTTCTAAATATATAAAATTACAACTCCCATCTCTCTGGTCTTGTTATCCCCTTACCTGGCTTTCTCTTTTTTTTTTTTTTTTCCTTCATCTCACTTATTACCTTCTGACTTATTACGTTTTCATCTGGTTTTTTGTTTATCGTTTGACTTCCTACACTAGAATGTAATGAACGGTAACTTTGCTCTCTTTTGTTACAGTAACCTTGGAACACTGTATCTCCTTGATACATATTTGTTCAAGTTTAAATAAATGACAGATACCAAAAAAATTTATTTAAAACAGAACAATTCACATGATATAGTAACAGGAATACTACTGAATCTGGAGTCAGAGGGGTTCTTGTTCTTTGAGAGTCACAAGCGTGATACGTGTGTTGGTTCGGGGTGGGGTACACTTGATCTTTCTGAGACCCCGATACCTTATCTAAAAGCAAAAATAATAAGTCTTGGTCCACCTATATCATTGGATTTCCCTGAGGCTCACATAGTGTGAAAATACCTTGAAAGTTTTCAATAATACAAATATCATTTATAATCACTCTAAAATGTGTTCATAAACTCAGGGATAAAAAGCAGACTGTGTTTTAGTGGTCCTGTCAAAGTGCAGAACTTTTAGGAGGAAGACATGAGATCATGGTTGCTGAGGGGTTCTTCAGAAGTGTTCTTTATCCAGAATCCCGCTCTTAGCCTCCCTCCTCCCTTTCTTCTTTACTTCCTTTCTCACTATTACAAACCTTTATTTGTTCAAGAAAAAAACTTTGCTCATAGAAAATTAGCAGTTTATCCATGATATGCCTGTTATAATTTTATACTGTTAAGATGATCTGAGAGTTGGAAGTTTTCTTTAAGTTAATTCAATGAGGATGAAATGTTTCCTCCTATTTCCCTTTGTCAAGTCAGTCCTTTTCTACTCAGAAACGTGAGTTTGAAGCAACTGCTAGGAAAGAAGTTAACTTTAGGTAGAATCATAGTTTGTCTTATGCCCCAAAAATGTCCAGTGAGCAGATTCATGACTGGACTCAGAGTCTCTCCTAGCCTACAACACCATTTCATTCATGTCTCTCCATTGGCAGCAGGATAATGGATTAAGGTTCTTCTTAATCCATGTAGATAAAGGCTGGCCTTGAACACCCTATAACTGGAGAAACAGTAAGAACTTTGGAGTCATACAGAGCTAGTTTTGAGTCCTAGTTCTGGCACCTGTTTGTCATTGGTCCCTGAGCAAATAAATAAAATCTCTGAGAAAACAATGGTATCTACCCCATGTAAAGTGGGCATGGATTACATGCCAAGAGCAATGAACAGATTTAGGATACTGTGGAGAACAACATAAATATAAGGTCCTGCCCTCATAAGGTCACTGCCTCGCTGCACGTGATGACTCTTGCTTTCCCCTTTTCCTGATTTCTGTCATTTCTGGCACGGTGGCCCCATACCCAACCTCTAGACAAATGGCACGACCAATGCGATTCCCCAAATATTTCAAACTTACAGGGTCAGGTCATTGTTACTTCCAAGAATCCAGGTAATAAATATGAGGAATTTATTCTAATCTGTTTTAATAAGCTAATGTAATGACAGGAGAGTGGAGACTCACCCCAGAGTTCTCTCTCCAGGACTTTTCAGTTGACCAGTACTTCCTAAAATGCAGATGACTTAAACTAGGGATATGTAAATTGATTTTACATTGTATGTCAATAATACTTTCAGTTTTAATTGTTATACATTTAATATTATTTATCAGAAAAAAAAGAACTTAAGCCCATCAAAATCATGATTGATCTTATGTTTATTATTACTTATGTAGAAAAATGAATTGAATGAAAAATAAAAGTAATTATACAGGTGTTATGCAGGGATGGCAAAAATAGTGAAGGTAGACTTTACAAGTTGAGGTTTGGCAATTTCACTTTAAGGATTCCCTTCACCATTTCCTTATGTATCAAAGGAGTAGTTCTTGAGATAAGAATTTGCAATTCACTAAAAATGAAAGTTGATAGGATTATTAAATAAATGTAAATGTATATACCTTGGTAATTTTCAAAGCCATTTCACATATATGATCTTTTTTTTTAAATAAATTTATTTATTTATTTATTTATTTATGGCTGTGTTGGGTCTTCATTTCTGTGCGACGGCTTTCTCTAGTTGTGGCAAGCGGGGGCCACTCTTCATCGTGGTGCGCGGGCCTCTCACTATCGCGGCCTCTCTTGTTGCGGAGCACAGGCTCCAGACGCGCAGGCTCAGTAGCTGTGGCTCACGGGCCCAGTTGCTCCGCGGCATGTGGGATCTTCTCAGACCAGGGCTCGAACCCGTGTCCCCTGCATTGGCAGGCAGATTCTCAACCACTGCACCACCAGGGAAGCCCCACGTATATGATCTTAATTGATCTTATAATAGTGCTGTGAAGTAGGAAGCAAGAGAGATAGAAGAGAGAGAGAGGGTGAGAGAGAGCACTAGACTAGAGGGTGGAATATTTGGGCTAAAAATTACAATTAACGCCTGCAAATCACAATGTAAAATGAGAATATAACAGAAGGGTGGCTGAAACTGTGGTTGTTCTGAAAGTATGAGGATTTATTGACAGACCAGGAGATGATTGATTTAGAGAAAAGATAACTAAAGGAAACATGGAAAAAATATGTTAATATTAAAGGCTATTTTGTGGAAAAGGAAACAAATTTATTCTGCATTGATCGAGAGAGAAGAACTAGGATTAATGGCGGAAAGTTTCAGGCAAGCAGCTTTTTAATCAATGTAAGGCTGACCTTTCTAATAATTAGAATGTTCTACAATCAGCTCCTGATCAGCTTTCCTAGGCTGCTTCTATTCCTCCTTGCTGAATTCATAGTTTTTCTAAATATTCCAGGTTCCTTTTCAACTGTCCCCCCTGCCAAAGTCACTAATACAAGGTTTCTTTTCCTTCCTATTTCCTCTGCATGAACATTAACTGAAATATTCTGTTTAGAACACAAATAAATGTAAATATATGGCCTCTGTTAATATTAGACCTAGACTTTAAATGTATGAATAATTTTTATTTGAAGGTAGGTTTTCCCTGTGTTGGAATAGTCTACAGTCTTTTCCCAAAAGCCTTCTTTTTAATCAACGTAACTTTGAAATTCTCTCATCTATAGCTGCATATCTAGCTCAGAAAAAAAAAAAAGTCTGAAAACATGGCCTAGCTTTGCCCAAATGACCTTGAGCAGAACAATTCCCCTTTCTGGATTTCAGTATCCTTATTGTTTTAAAATTAATCATTTGGATTGGACGATCTCTAGGGTTTCTTCCAGCTCTAATTTTCCATGATTCCATTAATCAACTTTCATCACAGTGGAATAGGCAAACTCTTAATTATCCAATGAAACTTTGATAGATTCTGTGTAAATAGTTGTAATTCTTTCTTTGTGTTGTATTCACTTAGGTTCCCCCTTAAATAAATAATTAGCTGCCTAATTTAGAACTGCATCCTTAGTCTGTTTAGCATATACATGCAGGCCTAACTGAGTGACACACAAAACGTGGAATGCTTTATTCACACGTGAAATTTATTCATAGCGTTGGACTTAAAAACCAAAAGGAAAATGTCTTTTAAGTTTTAAATCTGGAGTAGAACTCTTCCACGTCTAGGTGAAAATAGGATGCTTTTCTTTCCTTAGAAATTGATAACTTCAGGGACTTCCCTGGTGGTGCAGTGGTTAAGAATCCGCCTGCCAATGCAGGGGACACAGGTTCGAGCCCTGGTCCCAGAAGATCCCACATGCTGTGGAGCAACTAAGCCCGTGTGTCACAACTACTAAGCCTGTGCTCTAGAGCCTGCAAGCCACAATTACCGAGCCCACGAGCCACAACTGCTGAGCCCGTGTGCCACAACTACTGCGTGCCTAGAGCCTGTGCTCCACAACAAGAGAAGCCACCACAATGAGAAGCCCATGCACCGCAACGAAGGGTAGCCCCTGCTCGCTGCAACTAGAGAAAGCCCGCGCGCAGCAACGAAGACCCAAGGCAGCCAAACATAAATAAATAAATAAAATAAAATAAATTGATAACTTCATGTTTCTCCTAGATATTCAAGTACAGATCAAAGACAGAAAAATTGTGGTGAAGAGTTAATTTATATAATTTTTTAAATGACAGCTTTATTGGGATATAGTGCACATACCATACAAGTCACTGGTTTAAATACATAATTCAGTGGTTTCTAATATGTTCACAGAGCAGCAACCATCACCACAATGAATTTTAGAACATTTTCACCACCCCAGAAAGAAACTCCATAAGCATTAGTAGTTTCTGCCCATCTTCTCCCTGCCTCTCCCAACAGCCTCGGTCCTAGGCAACCACTAATTTCTGTTGTCTCTGAAGATTTGCCTATCCTGAACATTTTGTATAAATGCAATAAAACAACTTGTGTTTTTTTGTGACTGACTCCTTTCACTCAGCATCATGTTTTCAAGGTTCATGCATGTTGTAGCATGTATCAGTGCTTCATTCCTTTTTATGACTAACTGATATTCAATTGCATGGACTTACCAAATTTTGTATATTCATTCATCAATTGATAGACAATGTAGGTTGTTTCTATCTTTTGGCTATTATGAAAAATGCAGTTAGGAACATTTATGTACATGTTTAATGTGGACATATGTTTTTTTTTTTTTTAATTAATTAATTTATTTATTTATGGCTGAGTTGGGTCTTCGTTTCTGTGCGAGTGCTTCCTCTAGTTGCGGCAAGTGGGGACCACTCTTCATCGCGGTGCGCGGGCCTCTCACTGCCGCGGCCTCTTTTGTTGCGGAGCACAGGCTCCAGACGCGCAGGCTCAGTAGTTGTGGCTCACGGGCCCAGTTGCTCCGCGGCATGTGGGATCTTCCCAGACCAGGGCTTGAACCCGTGTCCCCTGCATTGGCAGGCAGATTCTCAACCACTGCGCCACCAGGGAAGCCCCAGGACATATGTTTTAATTTCTTTTGAGTATATACCTAGGAGTGGAATTGCTGGGTCAAATGTAAACTTTAAGTTTTTGAGGACCAGTAGCCTCTTTTCCAAAATGTCTACACTGTTTTACATTTACACCAGCAATGTATGAGGGTTCCAATTTCTCCACATCCTAGCCAACATTTGGTATTATCTGTCTTTTTGATTATAGCTATCTAGTGAGTATGGGGTATATCTAATACAATTTTGATTTGCATTTCCGTGATGAGTAATGATGTTGACCGTCTTTTCGTGTGCTGATTGGTCATTTGTATATTGTATTTGAAGAAATGTTTAACAAGTTACTTTGTCCATTTTTAAATTGGATTCTTTGTCTTTTTATCATCGAGTTGTGAGAGTTCTTTATATATTCTTTATACCAGTTCCTTATTTTATCTGCAGATATTTTCTTCCTTGTTCCGGGTTGTTTTTCACTTTCTTGATGGTGTCTTTTGAAGCAAAAATAGTTTTTACTTTTGAAGAAGTTCAATTTATCTGTTTTTTTTAGATGTGCTTTTGTTTTCATAGTTAAGAATCCATTGCCAAATAAAAAGTCATGAAAATTTACCCTCATGTTTTTTTCTAAGAGTTTTATAGCTTTAGCTTTTACATTTATGTTTTTGACCCATTTTGAGATAATATTTTTATATAAGGTAAAGTAACAGGTGAAACTTCATTCTTTTCCATGTGCATATCCAGTTATCCCAGCAGCAATTTTTGATCAGACCGTTTTCCTACATTGAATAGCCTCAACACCATTGTTGAAAATCAAGTGACCATAGATAATGTGGGTTTATTTCTGAACTCAATTCTATCCCATTGAACTACATGTTTATGCTTGTGGCACACCCTTAGAGGGCATAGAAGTTCTGCACAGAATACCGCCCCCCCATAATTTTCCCTATGCATCTCTTTCATCTGGTTGTTTCTGAGTTGTATCCTTTATAATAAAGTAGTAGATATAACTAAAGTGTTCCCCCATCTGTGAGCCATTCTAATAAATTTTTGAACCTTAGGAGGGGGTTTTGGGAACCTGTGGTTTGATAGCCAGTTGGCTCAAAGTCCCAGTGGCTTCAGGATTTGCAGCTGACATCTGATGTAGGATTAGCGTTGTGGGACTGAGCCTTTAACCTGCAGGAACTGTGCTAACCCCAGGTAGTTAGTGTCAAATTGAATTGATATGTAGGTCACCCACCCAGTTGGTGTCCACAGGGAATCAGTCATTGATACTGGAAAATATCTCAGAGTAATGTATATGAAACAAAACAAACAAAACTGGTTTTGGTTTATTGATTCTGCAATCTTGCTCAACTCCTTTTAGTTCTAATAGATTTTATTGGATTCCTTTGCATGGAGATTTTAGTAGATTCCTTAGCATGGAGATATATAAATGTGTACATATATATGTGTGTGTGTGTGTATATATATATATATATATATACACACACACCTGTGTTCTGTGTGTGTGTGTGTGTGTGTGTGTGTGTGTATATATATATATATATATATATATATATATATATATATATATATATATAGTGTAGCATGTTATCTACAAATCAAGTTAGTTTTACTTCTTCCTTTTCAATATGGATGTTTAGTATTTCATTTTCTTTCCTAATTGGTCTAGCTAGAACCGCCAGTACAATGTTGAATAGAAATGGTGAGAATGGACAATCTTCTCTTTTTTCTATGCTTGGGGTCATTCAGTCTTTCATCATTAATCACGTTAGTTGTAGGTTTTCAAAGATACCGTTTCTCAGGCTGAAGAAGTTTCCTTTGTTTCTCATTTGCTGAGTGTCTTTTTCATGGAAGGCTGTTGGATTTTGCCAAGTTCTTTTTCTGACTCTATGTAGATGATTACTGTGTGTGTTTTATTCTGTTGATATGATCCATGGTGTTAACTGATTTCTGAGTGTTAAATCAACCTAGCATTTCTGGGATAGATTGCACTTGAGCACAGTGTATAATACTTTTTATATGATGCTGATTTAGTTTGCTATAATTTCTGTGTCTATACCCATAAGAGGTACTGGTCTGTAGTTTTCTTCTCTTGTGTCTTCCTCTGATACTGGCATCAGTGTAATAGTAATTTAGAAAAGAGTTAGGAATGTTCCCTCCTGTTCCATTTTTTTGGAAGAGTTTTTGAAGAGTTGGGATTAATTATTTAAAAAAATTTTTTTTGTAGAATTCACCAGAGTAGATTTCTGGCTCTGGGCTTTTCTTTGTAGGTTTTTTTTTTGGGGGGGTGGATTACCTATTCAATCTCTTTACTTTTCGTAGGTCTATGCAGATATTCTATTTCTTTTTGAGGTAGTTTTGGCAGTTTGTGTCTTTCTAGGAGGTGAATCATTTCATCTAGGTTATCTAATTTGTTGCTGTACAATTATTTGTGTTATTCTCTTATAATACTTTTTATTTCTATAGGGTTGGTAGCAATGTCCCCTGTTTTATTTCTGATTTTAGTAGTTTGAATCTTTTCTGTCTCTCTGCATCTTTCTTTTCTCTCTCCCTCTCTCACCCTCTTTCTCACTTTATCTCTCTATCTTTGGTCAGTCTCCTAAAGATTTGTCAATTTTGTTGATCTTTTCAGAGAATTCACCTTTGATTTTATTGATTTTGTCTACTGTTTTTTCCTATTGTCTATTTCATTTGTTTCCTTTCTTATCTTTATTGCTTTTTTTTTTTTCTTCTTGCTTTGAGATTATTTTGCTCTTAGAATTGTAAGGTGGAAAGTTGGGTTATTCTTTCAAGAGCTTCCTTTTTTAATATGGTGGTTAACAACCATAATTGTTGCAATTTTTTCTTCTGAACGCTACTGTTAGTGCATCCCATATGTTTTGGTATGTTGTGTTTTTGTTTCATTTGTCTCAAAGTATAGCCTAATTTTCATTGTGATTTATTCTTTTTTCCATTGGTTATTTAGGAGTGTGCTGTTTAATTTCCACATATTTGTGTTTCCAAATTTATGTTATTTCAGCTTGCAGAACTTCCTTTAGTATTTCTTGTAAGGCTGATTTACAAGGGATAAATTTTCTGTTTCTGTTTATCTGGGAATGTCTTTATTTTACTTTCATTTATGAAAGATACACTGCCAGTAAGTGTATGTTGCTGTGCATAACAGTGTCCTGCATTTCTCTGATGCTCTGTTTACTTTTCTTCATTCCTTTTTCTCTCTGTTCTTCTGATTGTATAACCTCTATTGATCTATTATCAAGTTAACTAATTCTTTTTTCTGCCAAATCAAACATACTGTTGATCCTCTCTAGTGAGTTTTTCATTTCATTTATTGTGTTTTTAAACTCCAGAATTTCCAATTAAAAAAAATGTTTTTCTACTCTTTATTGATGTATGCTATTTGATAAAACATTGTCATTGTATCTCCATTTAATTATTTAATCATGGCTTCCATTCCATTAGTTCTTTGAACATATTTATAACGACTACTGTGAAGTGTTTGTCTGTTAAATCGTATATCTACTCACTGTGCTTCTATTATCTGTTCTTCTTTTTCCTGTTGTGCAGATCAGACTTTTGTGTTTCTTAACTTTTTGTTGGAAACTGGACATTTTAGCTAATGCATTGTAGCAACTCTGGTTTCTAGCTCCCCATTCCCGCTGGCACTTGTTATTGTTATTTACTTTTTTACTTTTTAGTGACTGATTGGATTATTTTGCTGAAGTCTATTTTCCCTGCAGTGAGTTAAATTATAAATGTTGGTATATAATTATGTCCAAGATAGATTTTTAGTGAGATTGTGAAAGTAGAATGTACAGAGCATATTCCCAATTATGTAGGTGGAAACAAGTGGTTCGTCTATGCTTATACGTGCTTACCTGATTTCTAAAAAGAGACACAGAAACTGGTAAAGAAGTTGCCTATAGGAAGGACTGAGACCTGACGAGCTGTTATGAAGATTAATTCACTTTTCCTTGCTTACTATTTTTACGTATATTTAGTTTTGCCATTTGTGTGCAATTCTTCCTAAATGTATAAGGGTATAACCATTGAGTTTCTTTTTATAAGAAAAAGACTCTTAGATATCTCCTTATACTAATTTCATGAATGCGTATTTTAAATGGGAATTAAATTACTTCATTTAGAAATTCTGTTCTAGTGGAGATTAATGTATTATATAATGCATTGTGTACATAGTTTATTATATATTATATAGTATATAATATGTTATATATGTAATACATGTAATGTGTATATATTATGTAATATTACATACATATTACATAATTATATAATATGTTAACATGTATATAATATGTAATATTACATAATATAGAATAAATTATATATAATATCAAAATGGATTATCCCAAATTTATTTTATATTTTTCAAAAACAAACCAATCTTAGACTAGTGTTTCATCTGGTAAAATCATTAATAAAATGTGAAGGTTTAACAAAAAAAAAATCTAACTTTTAGAATTGCAATGTTAATCTGCAGAAAATGCACAAATTTGTTCATTGTTTCCTTTCCTGCTGGGTTATTAGCCTCCAGGGATGGTTACCAGCACTGCCCCTTGTGTTCACTTCCACACCACTAGGGTCTCCCCTTACACAGCTGCTTCTTGCTTAATGAGTGTTCCAAGACCTTTCCCAGGGTGTATTTATTTCTCCACAGCTGCAGGCAACTCCTTCTCAAACTTCATTGTCTGAGTTCCTCTCCCCGAGAGGAGTTCATGCCTTCTCCCTTTAGAGTATGGCTCCTCTCTGATCAGGTTCACTGCAGCAAGATTAACCTGTCATTAAAAAGATATAATTGTACTTCAGTTTTCTCCTGTTTCTTAAATGGATGCCGAACTGAGCTCCAAAGCCCCTTGCCAGAAAGTGGCTAAAAAGCCCTTGGCAAAGGAAAGCTGATTATTTGCAAAACTGGGACTCCTAATTGGAAAATGTGATGGAATGAAAATAGTGAGTCCCCAGTAATCTCCTTCTAAAATGATAATGTGTTCCACTTAATGAATATTAATGTGTCATATTCATGAGCCTGGAAAATTTGAACCTGTGAGATAAGAATTTGTTCTACCTCTGAACCAACATGCTCACTCATTCACACTTTCCCCATTGACAGAGACAAGCTGCCATTCTTGATGGGACACCTCTCACAGACAGCAATTACTATGTATGCAGACACCTAATTGGTTGTGAATTTTTCTTATTTTTTTCTGTTCCTAGGGATAATTATGCATGCTTTCATACTCTTTACTCTGTTCTGTTATAAATTCCTAACAGCAAATGGCCATGTATTTTTAATTCCTTACTTTTTTAATTCCTTACTGCCCACCAGAAATGTACAACCTATGAGATTATTAAGAAACAAAATGGAAACTATACATCCAGATATGTGTTGGGTGTACAAGACTAATTTGAGGTTCTACTTATTCCAATAACGTAGTTAGTACTTAACATATATTTGGAAATCTACTTTGGGACTCGGCCAATTTTCCCAGCAAAAAGTGAAGTGAAGATCTGTACTATGATTAGCTGGGTAGAGCCAAATGTGATTTATTACTTTTAAGACACAGTTTCTGTATAATAATCAACGGTAGACCCAGTCAGGGGCCCAGCATTATTAGAGCCCATCCTTGAGATAATTATACTTTTCAGAACTTTGGACTTTTAGAAAAACAGCTTATTGAGATATAATTCATATACCTGACAGTCACCCATTTAAAGTATACATTTTTTAGTGCACTTTAATATACTAAAATGTAAAGTTTTTAATATAGTCAAAAGTTGAACAACCACCACCACAGTCAATTTTAGAACATTTTTGTCACTCCAGAAAGAAATTCCATAACCATTAGCAGTCACTATACATCTTGCCTTCTCCCCAGTAGCCACTAATCTACTTTCTTACCTATTCTGGACATTACCTTTAAAAGGGATCATACAATCTGTGGTCCTTTGTGACTGGCATACTGTTTTCACTTAAGCATAATATTTTCAAGGTTCATCCATGTTGTAGCATATATCAGTACTTCATTCCTTTTTTTCTTAAATTTTAAAACTTGGGACTTTTTAAGAGAAATACTAGTTACAGTGGAAGACCTGTACACACAGAATTCATTTTTCAATCAGTTGAACATATATAAATGAATACTTGTTAGATATAAAAATATGCGACAAGACCAAATACATTTTGTAGCAGGGAAAAATTAGATTTTGCCCTACCATTTTCTAGGGAGAATGGTGTGGGGAATCTTTTGTTTTATTTTGAGCTCAAAGCCAACCTGTGTGTGATGGCTTTTCCTTAGAGCTGAAATGTTGGCTCTGTATAAGAAATAAGAAAACATGGTGGAGAGAAGAAGTTTCTGAAGGATGGGAGAAGGTAGGGGCTGCCTGGTGGAAGGGGGTTCCCAGGCAGATGGGAGACCTAGGAACAGTAAGAGAGAAGAAACTGGGAAAGAAGAGACAAGTTTGAGGGGGGATTTATTGAAAAGTAAAATGCTGTGTCTTAGGTTACTATGGATTGAATTGTGTCTGTCCAAAATTTATATATTGAAGCTCTTACCTCTAAAGTGATGGGGTTTAGAGATGGGGCTTTGGGGACATAATTAGGTTTTGCTGAAGTCATAAATGTAGAGTCCCCATGATGGAATCAGTACCCTTATAGGAAGAGGAAGAGACACCAGAGCTTTCTGCAATTTGGCCATGTGAGGACAAAGCAAGAAGACAATCATCTGCAAGTCAGGAAGAGCATTCTCACCAGGAGCTGGATCAGCCAGCACCTTGATATTGGACTTCTCAGCCTCCAGAACAGTGAGAAATAAATGTCCATTGTTTAAGCCACCCAGGCTATGGTATTTTGTTATAGCAGCCTGAGCAGACTAATACATTTACCTTATAAAAAGTCTATACTGATAGAAAATCCTCAGTGAAAACTCAGTTTCATTTTGTATAGATGGGGTTACATGCTCAAGGCTCTTCTGAGGGTTGTGTGTGAAGATCACAAGAGACTCCATCCCAACAGAGTTATGTTCTATTTCTGTGCAGGCCCATGGTAATATATGACCAGTTGGGGTCATGTGCTTCCTATGCTTCCTCCAACTCCCAGCATCCGCTCCTGGAGCCCCTCACAGCTTGTTGCCAGCCAAGCGGATCACTTCTTTCCCAATCAGTGCTGACATGTTAACTTTGGGGAAATCTCAGTGCAACGATCCCTAGCCAAATCTTAAGAAACACCAAGATTGGGACTTCCCTGGTGGTGCAGTGGTTAAGAATCCGCCTGGCAATGCAGGGGACATGGGCTCAATCCCTGGTCTGGGAAGATCCCACATGCCGCAGAGCAACTAAGCCCGTGTGCCACAACTACTGAGCCTGTGCTCTAGAACCTGCGAGCCACAACTACTGAGCCCACGTGCCACAACTACTGAAGCCCACGCGCCTAGAGCCCGTGCTCCACAACAAGAGAAGCCACCGCAATGAGGAGCCCGCACACCGCAAAGAAGAGTAGCCCCCGCTCGCCGCAACTAGAGAAAGCCCGCGCGCAGCAATGAAGACCCAACGCAGTCAAACATAAATAAATAAATAAATTTATTATTAAAAGAAAAAAAAGAAACACCAAGGTTGGCCAAACTGCTGCTGATAAAATCAGTTTCATAGCAAATATGGGATTGGGGGAAAACAATAAAAGTGGCATTGAATGTATGTGTTACTGTAAAAAATAAATAAAATTATAGAGCATCCATTCCCCCAAACAAAGCAAATTTCTCATCATTCTGAATCTGAAACAATTACCTGCCTCATAGTCTTCAGATATTCAGGGAACATTGCTGCTGGACCTTGAGGAGCTGAGACAGACCACAACATTGCACACCAACCCTCACAGGCCTGAAATTAAACATCTTTCAACTTGCATTCTATCTGGTTTCATTTTTTTCCTGGGATTGAGAAACAGTGTTGGGTGATGGATAAGTGCCCAGACACTGAACTTTGGAGACTGAGTTTGAGATTTACATAACCTCTATGTGTCTCATTTGTAAACACAGATGAAAATCTTACTTACCTGAGAGAGTTATCATGAGGATTCCACGGCTTGATGTCAGTAAAAGGTTTGCATGGGTCCCTGCCACATAGGAAGCGCATGGGTGCCTTTATTGTACTTATTTCATTTTTTAGAAGATAGGATGTTGGTGCAATCACTAGCCTCTTTGCAAGTTACCTCATTGGTTTACAGTTGTTTGGGGGTGACTGATGTCCTGTGTAACTGGCTAGAATGATGGAGTGTAAAGAGATTGCTCTTGGCGCTGTTCAAGGCCTAGCCCAGTGACTATTTCAATGGGAACATCCTCTCTATATAGACTGGGATCAGAGGAAGCCCAGCCCCTGAGACTAGGCTTGGCAAATTCTGAGCTGGGATTATGATAGTTAAGTCTTTCATAATTGCTCATCCACAGACAGCACCGTCTCTGGAAACTAAACAGGACCTGAGGCATTACAGTAGGAGAGACTTCCAGCCTCCAGAGCGGTAATTAACAGCTCCAAGAGATGAACAATTTCCTAATGCCAATGGTGGTAATCTGTACATTTACAGGTAGTTTTTATTTTCTTCTACTTTCACTATAATAAATAACAATGTAGCTGGTAGAGAAGAAGGAAAAAGATACGCACAGTGCTGTTACCGGTTTTAACCTTTCTTGGAGGAGAAATCTAAGAGGAGAAATGAAATGAGGTAAAACAGAGACAACACAAATGATAGTGAAATTAATTTAGGGAAGCATGAATGATTTTCTTTTACATTTTAATACTTTCTTTAAGTGCCTTCTTTATACATATACTCACAGGCATCGATTTTTACCAAAAACGTGAAAAATAAACTTAACATACAGATTATTTTTAGTGTAATCTTCTATTGTCTTTTTTACTTATTCTCTTTCTACACCTCAGCCAATAAAATCCTCTTAATCCCATTGTCTCTTTTAGCCAATTCCGTATTGATTTGATTACAGTATTTTTATTTTTTTTTATTGGAGTATAGTTGCTTTACAATGTTGTGTTAGTTTCTGCTGTACAGCGAAGTGAATCAGCTATATGTATACTTACATGCCTTCTTTTTCGGATTTCCTTCCCATTTAGGTCACCACAGAGCACTGAGTAGAGCTCCCTGTGCTATACAGCAGGTTCTCATTAGTTATCCATTTTATACATATTAGTGTATATGTGTAAATCCCAATCTCCCAATTCATCCCACCCCCCCCCCTTTTCCCCCCTTGGCATCCATCCATTTGTTCTCCACATCTGTTTCTATTTCTGCCTTTCAAACAGGTTCATCTTTTTAGAATAGTCTGCATCCTGGCATGGCAGTACCTCCTTCTCCATTCTTCCTTCCCATTAAAAAAAAATTAGCTAATACCTGAAAGTTATTTTTCCATGTAAACTTCAAGAGCATTTTATATAATCATCAAAAGGATTCTCTTGGGCTTTAATGGAAATGTTATTATATTTATTAATTTAGAAAGATTTTGTATTTTATGACCTTAAGTCTTCTATCCAAAGGGATGGCAGATCTTTCCATTTGTTTAGATATTGTTCTACACCTTCCAAGAGATTATATAGCTTTATCAACTATGTCTAATGTCATTTCTGTTACATTTATTTCTAAGTCTTTTATAATTTGTTTTTGCTTTTATGATTGGAAATTTTTTTTTGCCACTTCTGTGTGTAGTTGTCTATTGCTAACTTATAAATCCTGTTATAAATTCTATGTTTTTTCAGTCTTTTGGAATTTTTGAGCAAGAAATGTGATCATTATAAAACAGTTTCAGTTCTTTTCCAATGTTTATGTGTATTTGAGTCAAATTAATGTTAAAATATAATGCTGATAGAAGGTGTCCCTCTCTGATTTCTTATTTTAATTTAAATATTAAATATCACTCATTTAAGGTAATACTTTCTGCTATCTTTGGTAGTCTGTATTTTATTTGTTTTCCTCCATTTTTTACTTAAAATTTTATTTAAATTTTATTAAGCATCACTTCAGCATTGATTTATTTGCACGTGTTTTGATCTTTATTTTCTTAACATAATGTATTACGCAGATAGATTTCTTGATATCAACCATCCTGGTTTCCTGGAATAAACCTTCCTTAGTCATAATGGTTCAAATAATTTTGCAGGGTCAGTTTTCTAATATTCTATTTAAATTGAGATTATACAGTATTTTTGTCTTCTGCAGAATCTTTATTATGTTTTGGTATTAAAGTTAAACTGTACACATAAATGAATTGGATAAATATCTATCTTTTTATCTATGGCTGGTTTACATAACATTGGGATTATCTCTTACTTAAAGATTAGATAAACTCACCTGGAAATTCGCCTAGTCCTGGTGCCTTTTGTTAGACCTTCTATAGTAATTAGCCTACTCAAATTTTCCACTTCTTAATCGGTCGGTTTTGGTAATTGATATGTTTCTAGGAAATCATCTATTTCATTCAGGTTTTCGAATTTATTACCAGAGAGTTGCATGCTTGACAAAATGTTAATGGAAAATGTAGACAAATACAATGTTCATAATGTTACTTAATGTAAATAGGTAAAGGATATGTACATGGTCATATATTGGATGATATAAAATGAAAAAATTGATTGGATTTGGGGTTAGGTTGTTGGGTAATTATTTTTCCCATGGGTTTCTGATATTTTAATAAGATATCAGCAATATTATTAAAAAGATGAAGCATTGTACCATAGTGGTGAAGAATGTATGTACTGAATTTGGATAGACATGGACTCAAATCCTGGGTCTGCCAGCTGATCCCTGTATGAGGTGGGCCAGTTACTAGGAGTCTCCTGACCTCTGTTTCCTCATTTGTAAAATGGGGACAGTAACAGTGCCCCTTTTCCTAGGGTTGATGTGAGGACCAAATGTTGTGATGCAAAAGAGCTAGCACAGTGTCTGACATATTATTAAGCCCTAACTTATTATTAGCTATAGTCATCAAAAAAGCAAACTATCAAAGAGCCTGATGGCTGCAGTTTGACTCTCATCACAATTGATAACACTTATGATTTTGTTTAGCCTTCCCAGCCTTAAGGGATGAGATGGCCAAAATGAATAGTCTTGAGGTACAGCTGCTTTGTTACTAATAAACTTACAGACCCTGTTGAGTCAAGAGTTTAGTGGAATTCAAGTTGATATGCAATGCAGATGGCAGGAAGAGCTCCAGGCAGGGGTATCAGAGTGACAGAGCACAATGAAAGAGAATAAATAGGCCAAATGAGGAAAAGCTGGAGGAATTTAGAAAGAGGCAGCAGAGCGCTATTGACAAGGATGCAAAGAGTTTCAGGCTGTCAGGGTTTAAATCTTGTTTCCACTACACAGACACCATCTGTGTCTTTGAGACTTAATGTTTTCACCTTTAAAAGGGGACTAATAATAGCACTTGCCTCATAAGATTATTTTGAGAATGAAACTAGATGATGCATGAAAAGTGCCTGACACATAGTAGGCACTCAATAAATGTTTCATATTAAGAGGTGGTCAAAACAATGCAAATAGATGAAGACTCTCTAATCAAATATGGAGTGGAGTAATGTAAATTCTCATGAACTACACCTGCAGTCAGCAGAAAAGATGATGGAACAGGAATTTCTAAGGAACCTGATTCCTAAATGAGAAAGATAATGGGGGAAAAACAGTATACCATCATTTTTTCTACCCCTTTCTTAAACTTGTAACTGAATTTGGAAGAAGTCCATGTTGGTCAGGGACATGGTATTCAGAATCCAATTGAATTCTCTGGATGTTAATAGTTACGGCAATATAAGTAATGAGAAGTGGCAATAAGTGTGCATTTAGAAATGATCCTTTGGCAGAAAGTAGAGGATCTTTTCTGTGGGGGGATGGTAATGTTGTGGAGGAAAGCAGAATCGACAAGAACAGATATTGGCAGAATTGATAAGAACCGATGTTGGGGAAAGGCTAGGTTGGGGGAGAAAACGTGATAAGATGATTGACATACATGACGGAAATTTTAGAATTTGAGAGATTCAATGCATTTTTTAAAATATTATTTATTCTCAAAGTTTTTGTTGTTTTGTCATTTTCTTTTAAGCAGGTTATATTCAAGGGAGCTGATTTTCTTTTAAGCAGGTTATATTCAAGGGAGCTGATCCTTATGGGAAGAGAAAGGGGTTTACTGCAGGGAGAGACTAAGGGAAACATCTAGAGTGGCTATAGGATAGGGTTCCTTCTCTTGGATGCAAGGAGAACAATTCTGATTGAAAACAGAAGGACATATTTTGTCCAGTTAGAAGAGAACATGCTTCCCTAAAGACACAGAGTACATAGAAAAAGAGGTCTTAAAGAACATATAGAAAAAGAGGACTAGTCAGATAGGCACACAAAAAAGTGGACGGGGAAGGAGAAATCAATGTGGCCGTAAATGCTGAAATTCTCTGTCTATTTGTAATTTCCAAATTTACTTGAAGTTTGTATCCTGATGTTCTGTTGCAATAGTAAAATAGCCTGAGCACTCTAAAGGGATGGCCGAGCATGCCATGCTGGAATAGATCAGGTAGACAAGGAAAGAAAATCATAAGTGTGAGACAAGGAAAGAGCCCCTAGGTGTATTGTCTTTGGATCAGAACCCCTGCTTTCTGGAATGGATGGCAGAAAGATATTAAAAGAACAGCAAAAGCCAACTGGTACCTCATCAGGGCTGTGTTTTTAACATAGATGATGTCTCTGAACTCCTAGTCAAAGAGAGGATTATGCCAAGGGGATTGAGAAGGAAATGGGGAAAATATTCAGAAGAATGAGAGAGGAATGCCAGTTAAAACAAAGAGATATCATGTATGATCTACCAAATTGGCAAAGACTTAAAACAAATTATAATACCTAGTGTTACCTAGGATAATGGAGACCGGCACTCTACTCTACACATTACTGGTGGGAATATTCATCAGCACAGCCTTTCTTCACTCAGATTTGGTAATGTGTACAGAGAGCCTTAAAAATGTGCAAACTTTCAAAGCCATTGTTTTAGTTAGGATTAGTTCAGCTGTATATGACAGAAAACCAACTTCTAAAGTGACTCAAGCAAGATAAAAGTGTATTTCTCTTTCTTCCTGGAGGTAGGCAATCCAGGGCGAGTACGGTACTCCATAGACAGTGCCATGGACCCAGAAGAAACCTATCTTGTTGCTTGACCAGCCTCAGCAAAGGTTTCTTCTCATGTCCTTGGAGCTCCTTCAGCTCCAGCCATCCCATCAGCACTCTGCCAGAAGGAAAACAAAAAGAAGACTTTACCTTTAGACAGCACTTTGCAGAAGCCACACACTACACTTCCACTTAGATCCTAATGCCTAGAGCTTCTGGCTGAAAAGATGTCTGAAAAATGTAGCTTTTATTGTAAACATCTGCGTGTGCACCAAAAATTCAAGGTTCAAATAGTAAAAGAAAAGCAGGGAACAACTACTGGGGATAGCTTAGCAACCGTCTGTGACCCATTTCATTTTTATGAATTTATCTTAGGAAGTAATCAGAAAAAATAATCATATATATATGTATAGATATTTATTGCAGCACTACCATAATATGGGAAAATGAGAAATCATCTAAGACTTCCAATAGGGGACTTATTTAATAAATGTGGTACACATGTACATCAGATACTCTGCAGTCATTAACATGGTACGTGAAATAAACATGGAAAAATAATTGTGAGGCTTTACTGATTGAGAAAAGCAGTGCATAAAACGGTATGGTTGGTATCATCCTAATTTGTAAGAAAAAGTATAAGAAATAAAAGAATGGATATACACAAAATGTTAGTCTTTATGGTTGGTTGGTGGAATTATTGGCTATTTTAATTTGTACTTTGTATTTTCCAAGTTTCTTTCCAGTGAGTATAAATGCATAAATTAAAAATGAAATCTCCAACCAGGATTCCATACCTCGTTTGCACTATCACAGAAATCTTTGAAATCTTACTGTTTCTCAAACCAGCATAGGGATCTGCTGACTCTCCCACTTTTGACTTTTTCTATACCAATCCTTCATAAATAAAACTAGCACATTAGTTTCCCTAGAAGAAGAACTCTTACCGTATTATTTTTCTGTTACTCTTGAATACTCTGCAATTGCTTCTTGAGTTATAATAAATAAAAAATGCTTTCCTTGAACTTCAAAGTTCTCTGCTAGATGTTCCAAACCTACTTTGTTCACCTTGTCATGCCAAAGACATCTGTCCTGCCAAATGTGCTATTTGCTGGTCCCAAACATCCAGCCATTTTCTGCTTCTATGCCTATACTCAAGCTGGTAACTATTTCAGAAATGCCCAGCTTTCTTTATCTTTGGCTGTTGAAATCCATCTTCCATGATCTTTAATGTTCTTCTCAGATGCTATCTCCTCCCTGAAGCAATTCCAGTAAATGTGCTCTCCACTAACTTTTTTAATAGCAATGGTTATCTTCTGTCTTATACAATAGCTATTTTGGGGCTTGTCTTCTCCCTTTTCTTAGAATCTTGCAAATTCCCTTAAGCCCAGTCCTCTATGCTATTCATCTTTGTGCCATCCCCTTCACCCACCCTCTCCCTGCCATTATACATATCACAGAACTTAAGTACAACGGGAGCTCAGCCAATATTCATTAAACTAAATTTAATTGAATATAATTTACATGCTGTCACAAGAAGATCACCACTGCCCACAGGGAAAAGGGAGAGGAGGAAAAGAAATGGTAAAGTGATGTTGAGAAGGTGATTCACAGCTGTGAAAGAAAACAGTCATAGTGAGAAGAAGTTTCCAAAGAATGAGAAGAGTTTCCAAAGAATAAAATGTCACCGAAATTTAATCTAATAAAAAACATAAGATTTAGGGAAATAAAAAAAAGCAATAATCAAAGTCATTTGTCATTATGCGTGGGTTTCTCCATAAAATTGACACTTGGTCTTATGTTGAACATCTCTAGTGACAAGGAACTTATTACTTTGCACAGTAGCTTATTTCTTTAGGGGACAATTCTAACTGATGAAAGTTTCTCTTCTTTTTTGTATTGAGACATAATAAGTCTTTATCTTTGTTTCATGTGTCCTATTTCACCTCAAATCTTCCTTCTCTTTGAGAGCCCTTCATATGTTTGATCAAAGCCATCATGTCCTCTCTAAGTGTTTCCTCTCTTAAGCTAAGCTTCTTGGTTTTATTCCTCATCCCTCATTCCAGGGCACTCCCAAAGGAGCCTATCTTTCCAACAGGTTAATATTCTATCACTGGTATTATCAGATCTGATGCACATATTGCCCTTCTTCAACATACAGTGTAGGAGATATGCTCCTATCACCACTTGTCCCACTTTCCCATAAATCTCTCAGCAGGTTTTAAACTTTATGAAACCTGAAATAAAGCAGCTTTAACAAATAGCTATTCGTATTGACATCTTATCTGATTCTCAGCACAAATTCCTAACTCTTCCATTCCAACAAGTTTGCCATTTCCAGATTATTTTCCTTAGAAATTATGGAAGCACTACTGCATATGTGTAAGAAAGAGAAGGTCCAGAACAGGTGAGTACTGCCTCAGAGGCACAGATATTTGCAGTCAACGATGGGCACAAAAGACAGTGTTACTGAATCGGGTCCAGCTGCTTGCCCCTCCAAAGTCAATACTTAAGAGAGAAAAATGTTGGTAGAAAGGAAAGTTGCTTTTCATCAGAATGCCGGCAATCTGGGTAGATGGTGGACTCAGTGTCCCCCCAAAACCACCTCTGAAGATTCTGCTTGACCATGAAAGTTTTCAAAGGAAAAGCGGAAGTAATCTCAGTTAGTCACTGAGATAGGGCGTCAGAGTCATCACCATCCCCCACTGAGTGTAGGCTGGTTGACTTCTTGTGGTCTTCCTCTAGATGTTATCTCGTTCACACTGCTTTGTTCACACAGTTTGTTCACAAGATTACTGAAGGGGAA
The DNA here is from genome assembly GCF_949987535.1 of Balaenoptera acutorostrata. Taxonomy (NCBI): domain Eukaryota; kingdom Metazoa; phylum Chordata; class Mammalia; order Artiodactyla; family Balaenopteridae; genus Balaenoptera; species Balaenoptera acutorostrata. The sequence continues at coordinate 40,764,320 of NC_080066.1, forward strand.
GCTAGGGAAGAGATCTGGTCATCTTTTAATTACTAATTCTTCATTTCTACTTCTTTGATCTATAGAAAGAACCAACCATGTAGGCAAGGTATTGCATGATCAAAAGACTTGAAAGGTGTGCTTGGGCTGGAGATGAGTTGAGCACGGGGGTGCCTAGTTTTAAAAGTGAGTTACAATACAGCTTTGCTAAAGTGAGAAGAAGAGGGGCTTCATGCTGAGGGCAGTTTTCCTGCAAAGAGCTGCTTACAACAGTGCTCGCAAAATGAGTCAATGTTTAGATGGGCAATTTCAAATATTGCCTTATTATTTTTTTTTCTGTTAATCTCATCTCAACCAGGAAGCTGTATTACTAGAAGTTTGGACATTAGAAATGGGACATGGTTTATTTCACAACTCTCTAGAGGAAAAGGATATCTTGGATTTTGTAATTTACTTTCAGGCCACAGATAAATGCTAAGCTCTTGTCTATATCTGTCTCTGAAATACAGTGTCAGACATACAGGAAACAGGAAGTGAATGAATGAATGAATGAATTGTATACAGTACACAGCTTATGAGACCATGTGAAGAATCCCTTTAGGGACAAGAAATTATCTTTGTCATGGAGGAATGGTGGGCATCACCTAGAGAGAAATAAAAACACCAGAGAAAGTTGCTACAAAGAGCAGAAACTTAATAAATGCTATTTCCTTCTCCATGAGTTGAATGCAATTTTTGCCAAATAAACATACTTAGAACCAAAAGGACATCAAGTACATCTTTATATGGATAAGGGAAAAACCTGGAAGTCAAGTATCTTGTACAAGGTCATGTCCCTAGTTAGCTGAACAATTAGGGTACAAACCCAGTTGTCCTGACTTCCAATTCAGCATTCTTTCTGTCATAAAAAGTAAGGGATTTTTTCTTTCTTTCTTTCTTTTTTTTCTTTTTCTGGCTTACACAAGCAAAATATAGTTACTAGGATACACCCCGAAGAGGCAGAAGTGGGGAACCAGGGAAAAGCAACATTACACCACTGCTGTACAGGAGTCAAGAGACCAAGGCAAGAAAGATGACTCAGACATCTAAGCCACCAGTATGCCTGCGGGATGGGGACACCAACAACTTCAGCAAATAGAATGAGACAAAAAACAAATTAGATTTTTTTTTTTTTAAAGATCAAATTTATAGAGAGAATGTTTTGCTTATCTCTTTTAAATTTTATTTATTTATTTATTTATGGCTGTGTTGGGTCTTCGTTTCTGTGTGAGGGCTTTCTCCAGTTGTGGCAAGTGGGGGCCACTCTTCATCGCAGTGCACGGGCCTCTCACTATCGCGGCCTCTCTTGTTGCGGAGCACAGGCTCCAGACGCGCAGGCTCAGTAATTGTGGCTCACGGGCCCAGCTGCTCCGCGGCATGTGGGATCTTCCGGGACCTAGGGCTCGAACCCGTGTCCCCCGCATTGGCAGGTGGATTCTTAACCACTGTGCCACCAGAGAAGCCCCACAAATTAGATTTTTAATAAAACCCTTATTAGATAGATGTAGGAGATGGAAGAGTTACAAATATATGATTTTTATCTCAATAGTATCTCCCTAACTTGAATGGTGTTAATTTCATTGATTGATTTAACACTGATTGAGTGATTAAGGGAAATGAAGGGATAATCCCGAATCCTCAAAGGAGACAGAGCAGCTGCTCCTGACAGTGTCAAGCCGGCCTCATTAATTGCTGTCTGCAACCCTTGAAAAAGGCCCCACTGGACCAAACTCTGGATTAGTTGTGTTAAATAACAAAAATTCAACTGAGTAAATTCAACAATCAAATTGGCTTTATCAAACAATTCATGAATAAAGCAGCATCCCAACTAGCAAGTAGAGCTTTGCCAAGCTACAGAATAGGAAAGGTTTTTAAAGGTAGAAAGTAGGCAAAAAGGAAATTATTAGTGAAGAACGTGTTGTTTCAGGGAAGGTTGCGCACCTTAGGGGAATAGGAGGGTTCTATAGGGTGGATTACCCCAATAATTCTGACCAGGTAATTCCAGATTGGCTGGTTAAAGGTTATATTCTTGAGAGAAGCTAAAATTGCAATTAGGTTTGGTATTATGTCTCAATTTGGCGATAAAGTCTTAGCACGAGTGACTCCATTTTGGGCCTGCTGTCTCTTTTTTTAACAATTTCCCCCTTTTGATTAGACTCTTAGCTTAGCTGAGAGATGTGATAAAAATTTAAAGCATTAGGTAGCACTACTCTCAGTTACTGCTCTGTAGTTCTTGCACCTTTTGTTGATCCTTTGTGTGGCATTCACACATCATGACATTTTTTGCCTAATGTCTATAATATTCACGGGCCATAACTTCAGGTTCACAATTTTTAACTTGGCCATTCTCTTCATTTCTTTTCTAATATTCCAGTCTTAGGGAGATTATTTGCTTGGTGGTTAGCAGCTGTGAACACGTATTTAAAGCTTTTGAGAGAATACAACACACCAGGGAGATTACTCTGATTATTATAAGCAGAATAATCCCCATTGCTTGGAGTGCACTTTATAGCCATGGTCCCCCAAACCCAAACCAGTCAAAATCAAATAAGTCAGAGAAAGACCCTGTGGAAGGAGTCACCTTTTTAAGCCAAGTGTCTTGCTCAGTGACCTTATGTAACTGAGTTTCAACCTTCCCAGAAATGTTAATCCAGGTGCAGCAGGCTGTGTTGCCCACAGAAGAGACACCTCCCTGCTCAGCTAAAAGAGAATTAAGAGTGATCCTGTTACCAAGAACAAATTTACCAGAGAATCTAAGGATTTTTTTGTCATCTAACGTCTTAGCAGTGGATTCTGCAATATTCTCAATAGTTAAGGAGAGATTTCTGATCATATTCTCTTCTACATTTACTCCTAACTAGGGAAGTATAGCCCTGCCAAAGGAAGCAGATCCTTAGTCAGGAATGCCTTCTGGTAATTCCTTTCTAATTAAACTATTTGAATTCAGGGGGGTTGACCAATGAGGTGCCTCAGTCTGACTGTGAACAGTTAGCACAGTTAGGTAACCTAATAACATTGCTGGGTTATGCACCAGGCATCCAGGCCAAGGAGAATGATAACCACCACAGACAACAATTAATCTTCTTGAGCACAAAACACTTCCGCTAAGATGACACTGCTAATAAATTCGTTTGCAGGAATTGTTGCATTTGCCCATTTAAGCCAGGGATCAGTTAGATTTTCTCCTAGCCTGAAATAAAAAGTTGTTCTAAATTTCAGAGTTTACCAGCTTTACCAATGCCTTGGAGGATGTGAATGATGGTGTTATCTTTCCAGGCCAATGCCAGAGTAAAGGTAAAAAGGGAAGAAAAAAAGTATTTTATGTTAAAGTATAAAGTCTTATTCTGGCGTGTTGGGAGGAAGCAATCTACTGTGCCGTCAGCCACTCCTCTTCCTAGTCAATTTTAGCTGGAGGTCTCCATCATTTGTACGGGACCAAATGTCAGGTGCAGCCCTCTTCAGCTGTGAGATGCATACCAAGGTTCAAGTCCCTGAAGTCTGGCTGTCATCTGGGTAGGGAGGAAGATCTAGTTAGTCCCTTTTAAGGAAATATAAGGGTAATCTTTGCTCTTACTAATTCCAAATGAGAGGGTAGGAGAAAATTCTAAATATTAGTTTGGGAAGTTACAGTCAGACATTTGAAGAAACTGTACGAATTCAGGATTCAGTCCAACTTACAGGTATATACCAAAACCTCAGAGATAATTAAGAGGACTAGAATCTAATATAGACAAATGAGCAAACATAATTTTTCTTTCTACAGTTATTCCCATTTCTTTTTTCCAAGGATGACCACAGTAAGACTGATTTGTTTGCATTAAATGTGGCTTGAATATTTATATAAGTGCAGCAAGAATAGTGATTGACCATATGAACTCTTTCTAAGACTGCTTTGCTGGAGCTTTGCAAGCAAGGTACCAGGTTGATTTCTTCAAAGGGGTTTTATTGGCTCTGTAAAGTCAATTAATTCCTTAAAACTATCTGGTCATATCTGAGACTAGGAACAGCTCTCTTAAATATGACATTCGGGTCAAAGATTTGGTAATATAATCGATGTTTCCAGTTGTGTCCTGTTACAACGAGAACAGGTTCCTTTTTATTTTTTTTAGTTATTTATTTTTAAAATTTAATTACTTAAAAATTTAAATTGAAGTATAGTTGCTGTACAATATTATATAAGTTACAGGTGTACAATATAGTGATTCACAAGTTTTATTTATTTTTTTAAATTTTTATTATTTGCCCTTTAAAATCTTAACATATTTTTTTTTATTTTATTTTTTTAATTGAAGTATTGTTAATTTACCAATATAGTGTTGTGCCAATCTCTGAAATCCACAATTTTTAAGGGTTATACTCCATTTATAGTTACTATAAAATATTGGCTATATTCCCCATGTTGTACAGTATATCCTTGTAGCTTATTTCATACCTAATAGTTTGTACCTCTTACTCCCTGACCCCTATATTGCCCCTCCCCCCTTTCCTCTCCCCACTGGTAACCACTAGATCGTACTCTATATCTGTGAGTCCGCTTCTTTTTTGAAGGAGAACAGATTCTTACTGAACTTACCTAATTAAGTAACATTTTCCCATAAAAAGAATACTCAAGAGTTTTCAAATTCTGGAGGGATCAGATAGAGAGAAAAAAATAATTGTTTCATCTTTCTTTGTGAAGGTATACTTTACCAAACTGTTGTATGTCATAGATAGTTTAAGATAAAAGGTTTCTGTATTAAGGAACCACCCATGTTTCAAACAAAAAGTCATTAAAATTATAATTATTCTACTGAGTTCATTCAGACCCATGTAATTCATACTTGTTCTGCTTGAATCCAGTTTTTTCATTAGTTCCAGAAATTCTTACCCAGTTCAGTTTTTTTTTTTTTTTTTAAATCGTGGGTTTAGATTTTTTTTTTTTTTTAAACTGGTTATGTTTTTCCTTTATAGCTACTTTATTTATTTATTTATTTATTTTTGGCTGTGTTGGGTCTTTGGTTCGTGCGAGGGCTTCCTCCAGTTGCGGCAAGCGGGGGCCGCTCTTCATCGCGGTGCGCGGGCCTTTCACTATCGCGGCCCCTCCCATTGTGGGGCACAGGCTCCAGACGCGCAGGCTCAGCAGCTGTGGCTCACGGGCCCAGCCGCTCCGCGGCATGTGGGATCTTCCCAGACCAGGGCTCGAACCCGTGTCCCCTGCATTAGCAGGCAGATTCTCAACCACTGCGCCACCAGGGAAGACCCCAGTTCAGTTTTATGATCTTAAACTTATCAGGAATCTGTCCAAGTTCTTTCCATGAATCTCCTTGAAGATAAGGCATTTTCGCAGAAACATTTTGGTAAAAGCATCAAAGTAAAACAATAACCATGAAAAGACTTAAAGATGCTTTTATTAAAGAGCTGATCAGAGTTCATTATAATGGAATTGATGAGGAAATTTGGTTATTTCTGTAACATGTAACATTTTAAGATAATAACTAGAATTATGACTAATAACATATATAAGACATATGGGATTTCCAGGAATTACACAGAATTTCTAGAACACTTATAACACATACCTATACAAATATAACATAAAGAATGCTTAATACTACTTCTTATTTGACAATGCTTTCCATGTAATTTAATATATCAAATAAGTCTAATTAGTTTAACATCTCTTTTTTTTAAGAGAGACAATAAATCTTCTGAGATCTTCCAGGAGCCCCCTAGAAAATCCTAAGGTTATTTCTACGTCAAAAAGACTTCATCTAGAATTTTACTTTTGGGAAGTTTGTCAAAAGTATCCAAAGGTTTTAAAACACTTGGTCAAATAGGATCACGGGTCACTGTGAAACAATACTTAGTTATTCATTTAACCATACTGACAACTAAACACTTCACAGGCAAAACAGAAAGTTAAATAGTTGTAAAAATCAAACGAAGAAACCAAAAACCTTAGCTCTTTTAATAGAGATTTAACTTTCTAAACTTTATCATTTTAGCAGAGAGAAAAAACTAATTTTCATTTTGCACCAATGTACTTTCGATATTAAAACTTATTAAATAAATTTATTTCAATCTTAGCCAGCTTGACTACACATAAAATTACTTTCCCAAGGTTTTTGGGTTTTTTTTTTTCTCACAAATCTTCCACAACTTTCTTTTTTGCATTAAGATTTTGTCTTATGTTTTTCCTCTTTTATACTGAAATAACCAGTTTCACTTTAGGACAAAAATTACTTTCTTTTCCCTTAACAAAAATACATCTCCATACCTCATACCTTTTCTTAACCCAAAAGACATTCTACTTGCTTTGTGTAAACAGTTGTTTCTCCTATTATTTTTAATAACTTTAATCGCATATATTAATTAGAATTTTAACCCCTAGAAATGTTTATTTCTAGTGAAAAATAAGAAGTAAGCAATTGTAATCTATCTGTTACAACAGTATTCTTTAGATTGACAAATTTATGAATACATTTCATGATCTCTAGAAGCATATGCTTTCTCATACTACAATCTTTTAATGTGGCATACAGCATGTTTACTAACGGGAACAAACATCTCTGGTTCCTTCGTAATAAGAAGACAAAAGTAGGCAAATCTGTTTAGTAATTAGTGTTTCATTCTTTTATCATATTTGGAAATAATCTGGATGTTCAATGAATGTAACTTTAACTCACCATTGAAGTTAACTTAGCAAAACTTAAGCTATCAGGTTACCAGAAATATTTGGGAAACTATATTAAAAGTTTACCTAAAATCTTTTTATCCTACTTACATTTATTTAATTTACTTGTTCTTAAGAATTACATTTATATTAGCCACAAAAACTTCATAAGACATTAGACAAAGTCTGCCATAATCACGAACTATTTTTCTTTCTGACAGATTTTGTAAGAGATAACATGAACTTACGTGACTGAGTAAGCCTAGGTAGAATAAAGGTATTTCATTTAATGTTGATAATTCTAAAGACACGCCTGTTTTAATTAAACCAAACGAACTTAAACTAGCTTTAGTACTGAATATTTTCCCAGATCACATGAACCTTGAAGGCATTTGGGTTAATTTCTATTATATTTCTGAGATTTAGAAATAATTTATAAGCACTTATTTGTAAGCCAGTTAGAGATTTTGTTTTGTTATTTTTTTACAAATTAATTTTGGCAATACCATCCAGATGTAGACATATACCATACATCTACAACATATATACATATACATATATATATGCATATATATAAGCATATAGACAGATGCACACAGAGAACTTATAGCTTCTGTTTCTAAAATTACTGCACTGAATCAGGTACACAAAACTCACTAGTTGTAAAGGAATTTGTATCTCAGTGTTTTTTAAAATTTTCAAAAGACTTTTCCAATTTTGATTTGTTTTGCTTTATTTTGTTTTTGATAAAAATTACCTCCCTGATGTTTGTACTTTCACATTTACACCTCAGAGGCACAGGGAGAAAATGCAGTTATAAGCCATTTTAATATAAATATGAGACGTTTTGGGATTGATTTTAAAAAATAGCTGAACTTTGAATTGCCTCTAGAGCTGCATTTCTGGTTTTGTAGAGATTTGTAAGATAAGGACAGTTGCTCTCAATTCCCCAGAGGACTGGGTTGCAGCCTAAATGACATCATAGGGTGATCCACCCACCCAATGACATTACCCTTAATTTGCTTTTTTAATATGTATATGTTAGGGAGAAGATTTCTAACTAAGATGGAAATCAAAAGATTTCTGTGTTCTAGATTTAGAGCTGTTTGCCCTTGGAATGTTTTTTAGTAAATCCTTTCACAAAGGCTTCAGAAGGTTTTTCTTTCCCTCTGGGTACATCGTTTTATTTTTAGCTTAAGGGAGGAGACCTAAAAAACATTCCTATTGGGCTCTGAATATCAGCTTCCTACCTGGCCAATCTCTGATCACAGAGCTACTTAAAAATTCTTTTAGATATCTTGTCAGTTTTCAACAGAGACAAACAGTAACATTTCTGGCAGTATTAAATAACCCTTCCTTGAAGGTAAGAGCAGTCCCCAAAGAGGGTGCAAAATATATTCTATATTCCTCTCTCTACTGGGTATTATAGACAGAGATCCAGGAGGGCTGATTCTGGTGAGCATTTTTACCCTTAGCCAGCTTCTGCCAGTTTTTCCAGGATCCCCTCTACAGGCTCCAAGGGGGTTTAAAGTAGAGGGTATACCTTTGGTATCCTAAATTTGGCATTCTTAAAAATAATTTTAATTTTCCTTCGGTGTTTAAGGGAATAATGTAGGAATTTACCAGAAAATCTCCCAAAGTCTCCTCAAATCTAGGAGGGACCCATTTGAGGGGTTAGATAGGAGGGCATTGGAGTTCATGTTAAAAATTTTGCATAGGCCCTTTGAGGTCCTATCTCTTTTCCAGTGTTCCAGCTGATTGCAACTGAGACATTGTTTCCTGGGCCAGCATTTTAATGATGAACCCTAGGAAAGTGCAATGTGAGGGGTCCAGGTGTTATTTTAGGTGCCTGAACTTGGAGCTGTTGCAGCTGTAAAGTTAATGGATTGGCAGACTGCTGTTTACAGTCTTGTGTCATTAAATTTTCACTATCCTTTTGCAACACATTTTTTAAAGAAGCTGTTTTAGAATCTTGGAGCTTTTGGGAAGCATCTACATACCAATGAAAATAGGCATTGCATTCTGTCTGTTTGATATGGGAACCCTTACTTTCAAGGGCACTTATTAAGCAAACAGTCTTGTCTAATTGGATCATTCCCCATAAGGGCCATTGTAATCCTAATTTGTCTTTAGTAAGATTTTGCTGTTTGTGTAGATATTTACAGCTTCTGGGACCACAGTTCTCTGACATAAAATAAGCAGGTGTGTCAGAAGGTGGCATGTGAAACTCTTTGGGTTTTGAGGATCACATTTTATATATTTGTTTGTTTGTTGCTGAGCCCTTGGGTCTTTTAGAGCCAGACTAATACCTAAAGGGGATGTGATGTGGGGTTGGGAATTATGTGGTGTTTACATTACACAAATGTGTGCCTTTTTGCGTGGAAATTTTCTTGATGTTGCTGGGTGATCTGGTGTCAATCTATCCCATTCCATGACCAATTTATCCTAACACAGGAATCTTTGATTCAGGTGGCAAGAACTCTAACTCTTAAATGCCTGATCCATGCTCACCACTTTTTATGGCTTTTCTTTCTGCTTCTAAGATCTCCATTAGCAATAGCCTTTATCTACACAAAACATGACAAATGGACATGGGCACCTTAACACACCAGCAGTGACCAAGAGATATTACTGCAGACTGACCAAGAGAAGACCATGCACACCATCAGCAATTTCCAGCAGCAACTGAACCAGCAAACTCCAGTAAATGGGAACTGTGGGCTGGAAATGAGGCAAGGCATTCCAAACAACTGGGGAATTGTAGAGGAAACCAAGGCCTATGGTCTCGGGTTCCAGATAGAACTGTCTGCCAACTCAAGCTGACTTGATAAGCCCTTGACTGGAAAGCCAACTAGATTGAGAACTCAATGTAAAGAAAGTGGAGCTCAGAACTGAGAGGATACTTACCCACGGCCCTCAGAAATAGAAAGATAGTGAACTAAAGGGGTTTGTGGGATATCATACCTGTGTTTCTCATTGTCCCTGAAGCCCTTGAATGTTCTCCTTCATTCCCACTGCTGCCACCAAATCTGTTAAATAACAAAAATGAAAATACAAATGAGCAGATTTAAAGACTAAATTGGCTTTATTGAACAATTCATGAATCGGCAGCCTCCCATTTAGCAAATAGAAAGGAGCTCCTCCGAGCTACAGAAATGGAAAGATTTTTAAAGGTAGAAAAAGGGCAGAAAAAGGAAATTATTAGCAATGAAATTAGACCTTTAAGGAAAGGTCATTCTCCTAAGGAGAACAATAGTGAATTACCCCACTAGGGCTGACCAGGTAATTCTAGATTGGCTGGTTAAAGCTTACTTTCCTGGAAGAAGCTGATCCTGCAATTAATTTAGGTATTGTCTCGGTTTGGTGATCTGGGCTTAGCACAGATGACTCCATTTTGGGCCTGTTGTCTTTTTTAACAGTTAATATTTTTCTATTTTCTTTGAAGTATTAATTTTTTTAAAAGCTGGCAATATACAGCCAAAGACAAAAGTCTCTTACTTCCTTTCAAGTTGTTTGATTTTTTTAGATCACAACCTTGTTCGGGATTGTTTTAGATCACAATCCTGGAGTTTCCTCTTTCCTCAACTCACTGCACACTTCTGCAGAGCCATTGCCAGGGCCAGGGTCAGGGTTTGCAAAGGGGGAGATGTTGTTAACTTCTGTTGATAGCAATGATCTACACTGATGTTTTGTATTCATTTTCGTTCTCTTTGGGACTTGGTTATGCTAATTTAAAAAAAAAAAAGAATCTTCTTTCTCTGTAACATTGTTTGAAAGTGGAAATAATTAGACCATTTGGGAAAGTGGCATGTAGTTCAGGGAAACACACATGCTGGATTTTCTAGGACAGTGCCAATTTCAAATATACATTCTTAATGTTTCTGTAAATTTATGACATATGCTGAAAATTTAATGTTCAGTGGTGCATCCTATATCTTCCATGTTTCTTTTTGTACAAAATCTGTTTTTCATGCTTTTTGCTTTGAGGATTATGAGTGTCCTACACACAGGTCTGTAAGACAGTGCTACTCAAAGTGTGGTCCCCAGACCAGGAGCAGTATCACCGGGGAGCTTGTTAGAGATGCCAGTTCTTCAGCCCCACTCCTAGAACTGGTGTTTTAACACGCTCTCAAGGTAATTCTTTTGCACGATACAGACTGAGAAGCACTACAGGGTATAGTTTCCGTAATTACTGATTTTTGATACAGGACACGTGCAAATGAAAACTTTGAGATAGCATGGGAATCCCAGGAGTCTATATGACTCCAAAAATGCAATTTAAAATTTATGAGGTCATCTGACATGGTAATTACACTTTCTGAACAGTCCTGCTTCTTCAGCAAAGAGGTATTTATGAAGTCCTGTGATGGCCTTTATGCCCCATAAACCACTGTAACTATACTGTCTTCTTCTGTGAAAGTCTGGACATTGGAAGGAGGTACCCACTTGGTAAAGATTAGTTCCCAGTCTTGCTGGGAGGGTTAATGACTCCTGCAGCTCTAACTACCTAAGAAATGTGTCCAAGACAATAGAGCGTGCTGGGAAGGATAAAGCCCTGGCCTGCCACCTTATTTATTTGTTTTCTTCCTTAAGGCAATAATTCTGCTCGGGTGCTCTGTCCATTGACAGTAGATGGTCATCTGTTTATTACAGTTAATAAAAGGAATGCAAGATGGGACCTATGCTAAATATTTTTGGATTACGAAGGGTTTGTACCATATTACTGGAACATAGAAGGGATTACAATATATCAGATATACCAAGTGGGATATGTCAAGACAAATAGAGTATGAATACTCTATTGTATGTCAAGTGGATTACTGATATAAATTTTTCCAATTCTTACAAGCCTTCCTTGGCCAGTTTCTCTAAAGTAAAAAACTCCTCATCTTTCACTATCATCTTACCCTCCCCTGTTTTTCATAGCTCTTATCACAACCTGACATACATTTTTTTTGTCTATTTTTCTCTATTTGTCTTTCCCACTGAAGCGTAAGCTCCAGGAGAGCAAAAACTTTGTCTGTTCTGGTTCCGTCTGTACAACCAGTGTCTAGAACAATATTTAGCTCATAGTAGGTACTTAGTGAGAGACTGAATATACAAATAGACAATGGCCATACCCTATGTAAAAACAGAACTTTGGCACACAACCTGGGGCAACCAACACCTTATATACAATAAATAACCCGGGAAACCAGCCTGCTGTAAGTCAGAAAGATAGAATGCTATCTCTAGTAACAACCCAGGAAGCTAAACAATGACTTCTGTAGTGATCAGCCCCGAATTACCGTGGATTCATTAAGAACTGAGAGCTTCCCTACTTTTTGTTCCCATTTCCAATTTAGGAACAACCAGAAAAAGTCAAATATGCACCCCTAACCAATCATATAGGATGTCCGGCTTCAAGTTAGCTTTCCTGAAACTTCCCCATGTCAACTCTTCCAATCAGGGCACATCTGAAGCCTTGCCTTCTCTTTTTCCACTATAAAGATTTCCACTCCTCTGCCTGCATCTGAGTTTCTGCCAAAACATCAAGAGATGGGCAAGTGGCGGTGGCTGGCTCTCTTGCTACAGCAAGCTCAGAATAAATAGTGTTTGCTCTTCCCATTTGGTTGGTCATTGTTTATTTCCACATCAGTAAAGGAACAAGAACAACATGGGTTGGGAAGACCACCCAGAGGAGCTTATGAAATCTAGTAAAAAGTGGACATTTTTATGAAATATACTGTCTGTATAATAAACAGTGTGTGTGTGTGTGTGTGTGTGTGTGTGTGTGTGTGTGCGTGTGTGCATATAGAGAAAGCAAGAGGATAAAAGAAAGGCAAAAAGAAGGTGTTTGAGTGAGACTCACAAAATGACCCTGAGGGGCATTAACAAACACTAACAGTCTTTATGGTTCTGTCAAAATCTTTATATTAGATCCTTGAAAAGAAGGTAATTACAAATTTTCCCAAGAGAAATTTCAACAGTGAGCCCAGAATGAGAATTTAAGAATCAGCAAATATAAGATAGTAGGATCTACCTTCCCAAGTGTAGCATCAGGGGTCACAACCCCCAATGTTCCACTGGACAAAGATAAAGATCAATAAATCCTAACGACCGCAGGACTCAAGAATAATTAGCCCCTGAATATTAACAACCCCTCTAAAGATGGAAGCAACATGTATAATTAGGTCAAAGTCCAGTGATCAGAGTGGTGAAAATGTGCGCCCTCATCCAATAGGGCTGGCCAGAAATTGGTCCAAGTGTCCTGGGAGATTCCAGAGAGCATCTCTTTGTGTGGATCTAGAGTTTAAGTTAACTGAAAGGGAGATTACCTAAAATGAGTGTATTGCTATTGATGCCTTTTATTTTAAGGCTTGGACTGTAAATTTGCCTAGAGATTCATGTCCCATCCAGCTATATTTTTCTGGTTGGTCCATTTCACAGGAGCCTGTGAGTGGACAATCTTGTACGCATGTGTGTTGATGCTCAGGACACATCTCCATTTTGGGTCAGGCAGCACACAAGAGTATTCTTGACCTTTATTAAGCATAATATGTGTGCCTTGGTCTTGACAGAATGTGATTAAGATGGATAAATTAAAGGGCAAAAGTGAAATCCAGTTATTTTCAAAGCAACTGTAATAGAGCAGATCAATAACTTGCAACTTGTTTTTACACCAGTCTTTATTGTTTTTGACAGATCCCCCACTGCATTAAGTGCTGTCTATTTCAGTGTTATCTAGGCACCCTCCGACAGGTCAGCTGGTTTCACTGGGATTATTTCATCCTAGGTTGAAGTGTAATGGTTCATTCTGGGCATGCTGAAAGGCAGGATTTGTAGCAATGTGTGAGCCCTGTGATTCACTGGTGAGATTGTGATGATGAATTGCTTGCCAGAGGGGCAAACACAAAGTGCTATGAGATAAACCAAGGCCATTATTATCCAGGCATTCTTTGGTATGTCTGGTCGTTTTCAGCTGTGGATGCTGCTTTTTTTGTAGAAGATGGGATGGAGACAAGTCTCTTGCTGGTAAAATGCTGAAGGGACAATGATGGAGCATGTTTTCATTCTAGAATTATGAGACAGAAACAAATCTCATGACATAATCTGGTCATTTTCAGGCCCCAGGAAGAACTTCATTTAAACATCAGAAGAAAATGCTTTGAACACATACAGTACAATATAGTGTGATATTATTATTGATAACAGATTCCTTGATCTTTTGCTAATTGTCCTTAAAAGGAGAACTCCAGAGTTGTCCATTGATTGATCATTTCCATGTCTCAGATGGATTAGTTTGTCTTTTCTAAAATCTTAATTATTCTGTGTTTTTTTTCTTGTTTTTCTTTAATGATAGCAGAGAAGCTGTACTGTTTTTGCTAATTCCTACACTCTAACTTCAGAGTATCCAAAGGCTTGAGTAATTCTGTAATAACCAAGGTAAACTAATCCTCTTTGTTGCCACAGAGAAATTCCAAAATCTCAGTGGCTTAATACAGATAAAGTTAATTTCTTGCCACAAGCAAACATTACTCTATCTCAGGTGACCCTTCCTCCATCTTGGAGTGATGCTGTTTTTAAACTGTGGTCTCCAAGATTATCATGGCAGCAAAGTAAGGACCAAAGGCATGAGTTACAGAGTCATTTGAGAGGTACTTGGCATCAATTTCACTCATTCCATTAACTAGTCATATTGTCCCAATCAAAATGGAGAGTAACAGTTTGATGTTTGTTGGATATTTGATGAGCACTAAATTTCCACCACACCGGTTCCTTGCAACCTCTCTTTTCTAGGCAGATCCCCTGGGATTCGTTTGTTTGTTTGTTTTTAATTCTTTATTGCCTGAAATTTATTCCCCCAATCTCTAACTTTTATTCCTCTCAGTTTACTCAGTTGCCTAAAACAACAGGAAGATACACACTACTATATATAAAATAGATAACTAATAAGGACCTACTGTATAGCACAGGGAAATCTACTCAATACTCTATGATGGCCTATATGGAAAAATAATCTAAAAAAGAGTGGATATATGTATGTTTATAACTGAGTAACTTTGCTGTACACCTGAAACTAGCACAACATTGTAAATCAACTACACGCCAATAAAAATTTAAAAAATAAAAAAAATAAAAATAAAAGACTGGTTTGTATTATCTGGGGCTCCTTGGATCCATATCAAGACCCAAAGTAAATATTCAGTCTCAGTTATCTGAGCTAACTGCTGACATTGTTCACTTCAAAATTTAACTTCATTTGAAGTTGTATAGGCTTTTCCCAACTAGGAGTTTTATTTATGTATTTATTTTTAAGCTTGTGAAATCACCTGAAATACTTACATACGCAATCCACATTTTTGTTTCTCTCTCTCTCTTTTTCAAATTTAAAAAATTTTTTTGATTTTTGTTTGATGTAGATGCCCCACTAAAGCCTTAGGTACCGACATGCCTGGTGAAGAGGTTATTTCTTGGGGAGCAGTTATTACCAAATAGTCTAAAACAGGAACAGCATAACTTTTCCACTCAGTCATTTTATTTTATTATTTTTCCTTTTCAATAAAGTGTGTGCCCTCTGGGATTAATTCACGTTACGAGGCAGGAATCAAGTTAAACGCGTCCATTAAAATGCATATGAAATGAAACAGCCGAAGATTAAAAGAGTCTGTATTTTAAAATACCAAATACATGGCCATTTTGCAAAGAGAAACAAACAGTTAATAAAGCATGGCAGCTGTGCAAGTGCTAGGAGGTGGCCCTCCTCTGTCCCTCCATCATCTCCTGAGATACCCTCTGTATGAGCTCCCCCCATTCTTCTTCAACTCTTCACTTAGGAAACTGAAACCTACGTTCAAAATTATTCTAAAATTAGTTGCAGCTCTTGTGAATAGACCATTATGTTCCCAGCTATCCATCTGAAAAGTGTATGAGACTGTTCACATTTCTCTCCATTCTGAAAAAAGCCCATCTTAACCAGCAGACTATCTCATTTGGGGTCTGACCCACCCAGGGCTTCCTTGAACCACAAACTTTGGCACTTTACTTAACCATTCAGTCTGTTGGCTAGAACATTGCTGTGTTTGAAGGGTGGAACTTCTTCAGGAATGATGTCTCATATAGCATGCAGTGCAGCAGAAAGCTGGACAAAGCATATTTTGAAGTTGCATAGATGAGGGCTAAGTCCGGACCCTGACATCTGACAACGGTGGTCCCCCATAGGAGAGATGGCTACTTTCCTTATCAGAAAAATGGGCACTGATCAACATCAATTGTAGGATATTTGTGGGTATTAACTAGAAATATATGGGTATTAGCCTGGTACACAGCAAGAGACAATAATTGATAGCTCTTATTCACTTTTATTTCAGATTCTTTCAGTGGATTACTAGTTTTGGGTTTTCTGGATCCAACTACTTCTCATCCGGCAATGCTTGGCACGATTTATTTTAGCTTTCACTTCAAAACACAAATAAGAAATAGAAACCCACTCTAGCTAAATGCCTTGCCTATGGGCATAAAGTTATTGAATCACCCAGAGCCAAGGCATTAATCTCGGTTTACTGAGAAGCATGCAAATCTGAAGGCATGTTTCTTTTACTTTTTCAGTTGGAAGGAGTCTTGGACGTCACCTAGTTCCCACAGGCAGCCTTCCGGGCCTTTGTGGTAAGGATGGATATTTGGGAATATTATTCTTTTTGAGCTACCAGGGATTTTTGTCTGTTACCTCATTTCCTTACCACGAAAGTTGAAAATCAGTCTGCGGTAGCAGCTGGTAGAGTTTCTATTCTATATATCAGGAGGGGTCGCTTTTTCCTCATCTTAGGGATAACCTCTGAAGGAAAATATGATGAAACCAGGGAAATACTATGAGCTGAGTAAAAAAAAAAAGAGAGAGAGAGATTTAAGTGAGACATTTCTATTGCTGTGATTTTATATTAGAAACTACAGTCCATGCATACTGGGAATAAGGATCAACTGTAAAATCTTGTCTTATCCAACTTTAATTCACAAAATGTATTGAATGCCTCCTCTGTACTTAGCATTGCTACTGTGACTAGGTGAATGGGAGCAGTGTGGGCTGGTATCCCTACCCTCACATTCCATAAAATGTTTCAGAGATAAAATTTACAAACATAAATTACTTATAGAACTGGCATCACAAAATTAATTAATTGCCATTATTTCTGTTCCAAGTAACAGGTGTTATAAAAGATAAAGCAGAAAGAGGTGCCAAACCCTCTCAAAACAGCTGGGAAGTTCGTTTTAGGGGAAAGATAAAGAGCTTTTTTTTTTTTTTTTATTGGAGTAAAATTGCTTTACAATGTTGTGTTATTTTCTGCTGTACCATGAAGTGAATCAGCTATAATGTATACCTATATCCCCTCCCCCAAGTTGGACCTCCCTCCCACCCCCCCCATCCCACCCATTTATCCATATCATATGAGGTATTCACAGGATAGGAGATGGAGAGGTTCAACAGGACGAAAGAACAGACAATATCAGAAATAGACATGGAAATATGCTTGGCCCCCAAATGGAGGTGATGGGCATGAGAGAAATACATTTGCAGAGTGGCCATCAAACAACATGCAAACAGATACAGGAGTTCTACAAATACCTGTTGTTATTATTTTTTTAATATATGGTTTCATATTTTATTAACTATTTAGGGAATATTAAAATCAAATAAAAAATTAAAAACAAACCATCAAATATGGTCTACAACAAATTTCAGCATACTGGAGCATGCTGATGCATTAAGTATGTTGCCAGTACAATTCATTTTGTGCAGACATTAGATTAAGCTTTTTTGGTTTCTGTGTATATACTTGATTCTTTTGTATAGGAGCCTTGGATTTATTTTTATTTTCCTTCTCAATGTAGGCAGTCGTGTGTCCAGTCATGGGAACTAGTACAAGCAAATTCAATCACACACCCCACAGTGCTAGTATTATGTTGTAAATAGTTCTAATGCTTCTTGGTAGCTTTGGGTGATATTATAAGGAATTCAACTGTAGAACAAAATGTCCAAGTACACTTAATACTCAGAAAAAAAGCAGTTTAAAAATACAAAGCCTACAACTGTTACTGTTTGCAACAATTGATCTGTGAGAATCAGGATTATCTAGATATGGTGAATCTAACAAAACAGAGTGTAGAAATAAATTATGCTATATCTGATGTAATCATTCCTCCCCCAGTCTGGCCCCAAACCTCATCTGGTAAACACTTTAGTTTCTTGAAATGTATCTTATTGTTCCATTGGTTTATTTTTTAAGCAGTTATTGCTATAATGTGGAGTTTAAAATATGTCTATGCTGGACATATACGCTTTTTCAAGTATATATTGAGAATCTGCATTAGATTTTTTTTTGGATAGAGGTTTATGGTTAAACAATATTTGAAAATTATTGATTTAGAGGCAGAAAATCTGAGGCCTTTGTTCTGAACCTTAGGATCTCCAGGCCTTGAAAACATGTAAGGAGAGGTAGAGGGGCAGAGAACACAAAGAACAGAATTAGCAAAGGACAGAATGTATTGGCCTTAAATTTCAGCAGCTTTGATTTTCCATGGTTATCCTTTTGATGAAGCATTAAGAGAGCTAGAGTATCCCCAAATTGGATAATTAATCCCTTTATAATTGCTAGATGACTCATGCTTTAGTGTAAAACAAAAGCCTTTCTCAAAATTAGCATGTGTGTCTGGGAGTAGCCCCAATCTGGCTGTGGTCAAAGGCACTGCATTACATCTAAATTCGAATGCTCTGGTTGGCAGCCACTGCTGTCTGAGAAGAGTCAGTGTCTCAGAGATGTGGAAGGACCTGAGCCATGACCCCTTGGGAGAGGGGGTAGAGGTGACCCAGTAGAGGCTTCTGGGTGATCCTGAAGACTGAGGGATAAAGCACTTGGAGCTAGCTGCCATGGAACAAAGAATTCTAAGAAAACATTTTCTCATCTCCAGTTACTCAGAGGAGAGAAATCCACATGAAGGGTGAGGTCAAGCAGATACCACTGAGCAGTGTGCTACGACGGACAGAATTCATTTTGACCTGCAATGGCTCATCCGTGACGAAGCAGATTTGCTGAAATAACTCTGTCTCGTGTAGAGGTAGAAGAAAGGGTTAGGAAGGAAAGAATCCCCACCCAGCCCACTGAGGATCAAAACTGAAGGGGGAGCCAGATAATTGGAGGCAATTGAAACTCCATGGACCACTTCTCTTGGTCTGCACTCACCAGGGCTTATTCTGTGCCAGCCTCGACAATAGTTTTTGTGGCTACAAAGATGAAGACACAGCCTTCATCCTCTAGGAGCTTGCAAACTGGAAGGAACAAGATCCATAAGTGATGGTAACACAGTGTGGTGGGAGCTCATCTGAAGTTTAATACAAGGTGGGAGAAGAGCCCAAAGAACATCCAGTGTAGGTTGGCCAGGCCTTAAAAGATTAGGTACAAAGAGGGAAGGAATAGAAGGACAATTTTTGATATAAGGGACAATGCATGCAAAGGCAGGAGGTGAGGGAGGAAGATGTACATGAAGCACAGCAAAGAGGGAGCCTTGTTCTCTTGGTTGGAGAACAGGGGAGATGAAACTGGAAGCACAGGACAGGCAATATCACAAATGAACCAAGGTCCTGGACCTCAAGCAGCATATATTCTACCAATAAAACCAGAAAGACAAAAAATAATTTAATATACACAGTGCAACATAGGACTGTGGTTGGCTTTTCTATTGCTGGAACCCATAATCAAATTTAGGAGGATAAGTGGAGAATAAGAGGTAATTTCATCTGTATGCCTGCCTGTAAGCAGATTTGAATAAACAACATCACAGAACTCTTTGATGAATCGCATACATTGGAAATAAGCAAGGTTGTCTTTGATCATGAGGGAAGAGGCAGTGCTGCAAGTACAGTAATAAATACAGAGAAACCAATGTGATAGCGGAAGAGAAAATAACTTCGGAAGAGGAAAACGATCTTCCCGGAGGAGGTGAGATCTAGTTGGGTCTTTAAGGATGAAGGGATGCTTATTAAGAAGTCAAGGAGGGTTAAGGCCATTCTAGCAACAGAGACCAGCCCGTGCAGAATCATAGAAATGAGAAGCGGCAATGGAGAGCTGGAGGATGAAACGTAAGCTGGGAACCTTTGATTAGGAGGCTAGAAAATGTGTGTGATTGCAGAAAGGGTGAATGATAAAGAGGAGAGGTCTGATTTTGTCAGTGTTGGGGAGCCCCTGAAGGATCTTAAATGAGGAAAGGATAAAATACAGAGATTTTCTAGAAGAGCTTACTCAGTTCTATAAGCTAAGAAAAGTTAATTAGGAAATGTGAGAAAATTGCCACTATAATTTCCTTAGCCTGTACGTAGTTGCTGTTTGAAATTTTGTTGAAATGAGTTTTATATATTCTCTCTCTTTGAAAAGATAAATGGCATTTTCAAAGCCCACTGCATCTAGTTGGGTGAGTTGCCTGATTAATTGCAGGAACTGTCCTAACCCAAGAAACTTGTCAGAGTGGTTGCCTCCAAGGAAGGGAAGTGAGCTGAGAGAAGAGAGAGGTGAGAGGGAGACTTGATGAAGAGGTACCACTTTGCCCCTTTTTTTTTTTAAATTTATTTATTTATTTTTGCTGTGTTGGGTCTTCGTTTCTGTGCGAGGGCTTTCTCTAGTTGCGGCAAGTGGGGGCCACTCTTCATCGCGGTGCACAGGCCTCTCACTATCGCGGCCTTTCCCGTTGCGGAGCACAGGCTCCAGACGCGCAGGCTCAGTAATTGTGGTTCACGGGCCCAGTTGCTTCGTGGCATGTGGGATCTTCCCAGACCAGGGCTCGAACCCGTGTGCCCTGCATTGGCAGGCAGATTCTCAACCACTGCGCCACCAGGGAAGCCCCAACTTTGCCCCTTTTTGATATCACAACATGCACTTGTATTATCTACCACCATGTTATTTACTTAATTACTTTTTTACCAAAAAGAAATGTCCATATGGCTCTCTTTATATAGTTTTGTGACACATAGATTTCATTTTCTGATAAGCACAGATTTTTAAAAAAACAAATTTTGGGGAGAAGGGCAATAACCAAGGAAGTGTGAAACATAGAATCCTAGTTCTTATGTCATTAAGATGAAAGTTGAGAAGGAACTGAAACATGCAAAGATGTTTCAATTGTTAAATCTTTGCACTTAACATGCAAAGATGTTAAATGTGAATGGATTAAATGCTCCAGCCAAAAGACACAGCCTCACTGAATGGATACAAAAACAAGACCCATATATATGCTGTCTACAAGAGACCCACTTCAGACATAGGGACACATACAGACTGAAAGTGAGGGGATGGAAAAAGATATTCCATGCAAATGGAAATCAAAAGAGAGCTGGAGTAGCAATACTCCTATCAGATAAAATAGACATTAAAATAAAGAATGTTACAAGAGACAAGGAAGGACACTACATAATGATCAAGGGATCAATCCAAGAGGAAGATATAACAATTATAAATATATATGCATCCAACATAGGAGCACCTCAATACATAAGGCAAATGTTAACAGTTATAAGAGAGGAAATTGACAGTAACACAATAATAGTAGGGGACTTTAATAACACTTCATTTACACCAATGGAAAGATCATCCAGACAGAAAATTAATAAGGAAACACAAACCTTAAATGACACAATAGACCAGATAGATTTAATTGATATTTTTAGGACATTCCATCCGAAAACAGCAGATTACACTTTCTTCTCAAGTGTGCACGGAACATTCTCCAGGATAGATCACATCTTGGGTCACAAATCAAACCTAGGTAAATTTAAGAAAACTAAAATCATATCCAGCATCTTTTCCGACCACAACACTATGAGATTAGAAATAAATTACTGGGGAAAAAAACCATAAAAAACACAAATGCATGGAGGCTAAACAATATGTTACTAAATAAACAAGAGATCACTGAAGAAATCAAAGAGGAAATCAAAAAATACCTAGAGACAAATGACAATGAAAACATGATGATCTAAAACCTATGTGATGCAGCAAAAGCAGTTCTAAGAGGGAATTTTATAGCAATACAATCCTACCTCAAGAAACATCTCAAATAAACAATCTAACCTTACACTTAAAGGAACTAGAGAAAGAAGAACAAACAAAACCCAAAGTTAGTAGAAGGAAAGAAATCATAAAGATCAGAGCAGAAATAAATGAAATAGAAACAAAGAAAATAATAAAAAAGATCAATAAAACTAAAAGCTGGTTCTTTGAGAAGATAAGCAAAATTGATAAACCATTAGCTAGACTCATAAAGAAAAAGAGGGAAAGGACTCAATAAAATTAGAAATGAAAAAGGAGAAGTTACAATAGACACCGCAGAAATACAAAGCATCCTAAGAGACTACTACAAGCAACTCTATGCCAATAAAATGGACAACCTGGAAGAAATGGACAAATTCTTAGAAAGGTATAACCTTCCAAGACTGAACCAGGAAGAAATAGAATATATGAACAGACCAATCACAAGTAATGAAATTGAAACTGTGATTAAAAATCTTCCAATAAACAAAAGTCCAGGACCAGATGGCTTCAGGTGAATTCTATCAAACATTTAGAGAAGAGCTAACACCCATCCCTCTCAAACTCTTCCAAAAAATTGCAGAGGAAGGAAAACTCCCAAATTCATTCTATGAGGCCACCATCACCCTGATACCAAAACCAGACAAAGATACTACAAAAAAAGAAAATTACAGACCAATATCACTGATGAATATAGATGCAAAAATCCCCAACAAAATACTAGCAAACAGAATCCAACAACACATTAAAAGGATCATTCACCATGATCAAGTGGGATTTATCCCAGGCATGCAAGGATTCTTCAATATACACAAATCAATCAATGTGATACACCATATTAACAAATTGAAGAATAAAAACCATATGATCATCTCAATGGATGCAGAAAAATCTTTTGACAAAATTCAACACACATTTACGATAAAAACTCTCCAGAAAGTGGGCATAGAGGGAACCTACCTAAGCATAATAAAGGTCATATATGACAAACCCACAGCAAACGTCATTCTCAATGGTGAAAACCTGAAAGCATTTCCTCTAAGATCAGGAACAAGACAAGGATGTTCACTCTCACCACTATTATTCAACATAGTTTTGGAAGTCCTAGCCATGGCAATCAGAGAAGAAAAAGAAATAAAAGGAATACAAATTGAAAAACAAGGAGTAAAACAGTCACTGTTTGCAGATGACATGATACTATACATAGGGAATCCTAAAGATGCCACCAGAAAACTACTAGAGCTAATCAATGAATTTGGTAAAGTTGCAAGATACAAAATTAATGCCCAGAAATCTCTTGCATTCCTATACACTAACAACAAAAGATCAGAAAGAGAAATTAAGGAAACAATCCCATTCACCATTGCAACCAAAAGAATAAAATACCTAGGAATAAACCTTCCTAAGGAGGTAAAAGACCTGTGCTCAGAAAACTAGAAGACACTGATGAAAGAAATCAAAGATGACACAAACAGAGGGAGAGATATACCATGTTCTTGGATTAGAAGAATCAATATTGTGAAAACGACTATACTACCCAAAGCAATCTACAGATTCATTGCCATCCCTATAAAATTACCAATGGCATTTTTAACAGAACTAGAACAAAAAAATCTTAAAATTTGTATGGAGACATAAAAGACCCCAAATAGCCAAATCAATCTTGAGGAAAAAAACTGGAGCTGGAGGGATCAGACTCCTGACTTCAGACTATACTATAAAGCTACAGTAATCAAGACAATAGGGTACTGACACAGAAACAGAACTATAGATCAATGGAACAAGACAGAAAGCCCAGAGATAAACCCACGCACCTATGGTCAACTAATCTATGACAAAGGAGGCAAGGATATACAATGGAGAAGACAGTCTCTTCCATAAGTGGTGCTGGGAAAACTGGATAGCTACATGTAAAAGAATGAAATTAGAATACTCCCTAACACCATACACAAAAATAAACTCAAAATGGGTTAAAGACCTAAATGTAAGACCGGACACTATAACACTCTTAGAGGAAAACATAGAGAACACTCTTTGACATAAATCACAGCAAGATCTTTTTTGACCTACCCCCTAGAGTAATGGAAATAAAAACAAAAATAAACAAATGGGACCTAATGAAACCTAATGAAATAAACATTTTATTTTCCAAATAAAATAAAATAAAATTAAAAAAAAAAAAGATGAAAGTTGAGAAGGAATTGAAACATGCAAAGATACTAAATAGAACACAAAGAGCCTTTTAAGCTTTGTCGATAGCACAAGGCTTTAGGCCCATTCCAAGCAGGTGATGCCATTTAACAGGTGGTAGGGGGAAGAGAGAGTTATTCCCAACTTAGTTTGCTATGAGATTCTTAGTAACTGAACTAGGCTTTAAAATGGTAAGAGAGAAGATAACAATGTAAAAATGCAATGACTACTCAGGATAGATAAGGAGGAAACAAGTGCTTACCTGCTTAAAGAAGTTTAAATCCTCAGCTCAGATGACTTCCATCTCGGGGTGCAAAAGGAACTTGCAAATGTAATCTAGGCACCACTAACCATAATCTTTGAGGATTCTTGTCAGTCAGAAGATTAATGATGGGTAAAAGGGGAAATCCTGAGTTTCAAAACTGGATAGGGAAGTTGAATCCTAGGCATTGTGGATATTGACATATGGATATTTCTCTTGGGTGAAAATTGACAGCAATAAGGCATCAGATAGCAATTCTCCCCAGAGGTTATATGGACCCTGAGTTAACTTAGGTTTACACAATCCTTGTAGACTCAAAATTTAAAATAAGTGTCTATTATTTGTAAGCACTACATCTCTAGGAAGGGAGCGAGCAACTGCTGGGTAGCCCTGAGTTGGTGTGCCTCACCCCTCCTTTACACATCAGAATCACATGCTCTCCTTGCATTTAAAATAACTGAATGCCCCCTCCCAGAATTGCCCTGTAATCAGCAGGGGAGGAGAGTCCTCATAACGGAGGGAAGACAGTTATAAGGTTTGGCAAGGAAAGGAAAGAAGGACCTTGGTGCCGTAAGTCAGCAAACTTCAAAAAGGTTATTTGAAAGTAATAGTGATTGAAAGGGTTGGGGATTTGTCATAGGATTTGTCCAATAAAACATTTAGATTTCTATCTAAAATGGTTATATGATTGTCTAAAAGAGTAGAACTTGAAGGGTCTCTTTCTTAAATGAAATTTCAACTTTTGGAAACAATTTGAAGTTCTATTGGTTCTGCAAGGCTGATTTAATTACTGCAACATACAGAGAGGGAGATGTGTTTCTTTATAGAAAGAAATGTCCTCTTTTCATCCTTTCCTCCTTCTCTCTCTCCCTCACTTCTTACCTTTAATACTTATATACTGTCTCCTCTGTGCTTAGGCACTGTGCTTGATGCAAACTAATGCTCTCAACTCCTGGCATTCACATCCTGGTGGGAGAATCTAAGAGGCAAACTAATGTCATCATACTGAGTCATAAGGGCTAGACAACAGACAGCTTGAAAGAAGTGTAGAGAGAGCAGGGAGGAGGTGCAGAGAAGGCTCATTCACCTTGTGACATTTGTGTTTGCCAACTGAAGAAGGGAGGTGAGATGCTTCAAACATCAAGTACAGCATGTGCAAAGGCACCGTGTTGGAACAAGGGCAGGACATTCAAGTCTACAAAGTTAATGTCAGAGGAGATCAGCCTAGAGACAGAAAAGTGCCTTGACTTACAGTAGAAGACATCTGTTAGAAGTGGTGCCCATCAGGAAGAATGAAGAAATGTCTTCTTTTGTATGGGGCACAGTTAGATTGGTCTGCTCTCTTTGGCCACTAAGATCTCAATTTGTTTTTCAATTCATTGATACTCAGTCCAAATAGTGATAATGATTATGCAACAATGCCTACAGTGTTTTTCTTCCCCTTCCCTCCTTCCTTCCTTCCTCCCTCCCTCCCTCCCTTCTTTCCTTCCTTCATTCATTCCTTCCTTCCTTCTTTTTCTCTTCTTCCTTCCTTCTTTCTATTAAGAATTTGTAAAGAAAATAATTGATGAACATAGCTAAACCAATATAGGAGAGTAAAACAGTTTAATGGAGAGTTAACTTAATGAGTAGTCTGTTTATTTAATACACCGTAAGTATTCATTATATTTTCCTTCATTCATTTATGGGGCAAGTACTTATTGAGCATCAGCTTACTCTGGGCCCTCTATGAGCCACTGAAAAAACAGGAGTGAACAAGATGATTAAAGTCTTTGATCTCATGCTCTTTTGCTCTATGGGAAGGAGGCAGGCAATAGAGAAGTCTATAACATCTGCCATTCCTTCTCCAGGCAATGACCTCTCTTGTCTTATACGGTTTTGTAATTGTTCTTGCTCTGTTTCCTTTTCCTTGTCTTTTTCCCCCTCCCTCTGATCTCTTTTTCTTGCATCATCCCCCTTTGGAACTCAGCTGTGCTGGGGAAGAATAGGGGTTTTTTTGCTTATCCCATCCTGGATTTTGGCAGGGAGAATGACTGCTATATTGCATCAGAGATGAAAAGAGCTCCCTCGCTGGAAGGAGTCTTAGACCCAGTGACATTTCCTGGTTGCTACTATTTCACATCCTCTCTCATACAACCATTTGCTTTTTCACTGTAGAATTCATTCACTACCAATGTCATCAATGTGGTGACTAAAACCCCCTGTGAAACTTGGTGTCCTTTCTCACCAAGGTGGGCTGAGCTCTTTCCATTTACTCTCATTTGGCTTTGGAAAGCATTATCCAAGTTCATTATCTAAGTTCTGAGCCCTTAAGGGTGAGTGCTAGCCTCAACCACTTTCCTAGGGGAAGCTGCTGCTTTAGGACCTGTGGATCACCTTTTATCAGAAGGTGGTCCCATGGGTGTCTATTTAAGGCTAGACAAACACCTATTGTTTGAGAACAGTCACCTCTAATCTAGAAAGCCTTTTCTATTTGATTTGGGGGAATTAAAGAAAAGATACCACAGGTAAGCTATATCAGTTATATGTAGCTTAGCGATAGTGCAACCCAAAATATTTTTGTAAGAAAGAGATGCATGGTGAATATAACTTTGACCTTTGTCCAGCCTGGCTGATGGACCAAAAGTTGTTTTTTCAGGACAGGGTTTAGCAAAAAGTTGATCTTGGCACAGAATGGTACGGTCTGTTAACATAAGGCCAGTCATTCATTCTACATGTTCTTTGTGAACTTTTCAAATCAGAAGATCAAAGGCAGTGTCAAATTCTTACCTCTGGCCATAAAGCAGCTTCTAGGAGAGCAGAAAGCCTGGATGGGACCATAGTCATTTTTGTACTTTTAATGACAGAATCTGTGGCTGGAAAATTCTACAAAGCAGTTGTTTAGAGGCTCTTTACTGATTTCAGCAGGTTTCTTTTGGTTAGTCCAGTTCTATTTCTCAAAGAAAATGATGTATTTTCCTCTTGAGACAAGAGGAAGAACTGCATTTTGTTGTTGATTATGTATGGAATGTTTTTTCTGTTATTTTGCTTTACAATCAAATCCTCCTTCCACCAAAAGAACTGCCAGCACAATCCTAGCACATAGAGATCACCTGTCCTCTGAAGTAAGATCTAAGTCTGTCCCCAAATATGACAATTTGCACACATAGCCATAGGGCATTTTCAACAGCATGCTAAATGTCTTATTTTTTATCAGTTTTACTTTTTTATTACTGTATCGCTACTTATGAATTTCTAACGCATCCCCTCAATTAGGTCAAAAGCTACCATGAGGGTGCTACTTAAGCTTCCTTCTTTCTCCCTATTAGGAATTTGTAAAGAAAATAATTGGTAGGAATAGCTAAACCAATATGAGGGAATGAAACAGTTTAATGCAGAGTCAGTCTAAGGGGAAAGCAGTTAGTTTTCATTAATAAGCATGATATTTGCTGTAAGTTTTTTTGTAGATGAGCTTTATCACCCTGAGGAAGTTGCTTTTCATTGTTAGTTTTGCTGAGAGTATTTATCATGAATGGATGTCAAATTTTGGTAAAGGCTTTTTCTGCATCTATTATACAATTGTATGAGTTTTCTTCTTCTGTCTACTAGTATGGTGAATTACACTAATTGATTTTCTAATGTTGAACCAAACTTGCATTCCTCCTTGGTCATGAGGTATTATCTTTTTAAAATCTTGCTGGACTCAGTTTTTGAATATTTTGTTGAGGATTTTTGTTCCTATGATCCTGAGGGATATTACTCTGCAGATTTCTGTTTGTGGATTGTTTTTGTTTTGATCTCAGCGTAATTCTGGCTTTATAACATGTGTTGGGAAATGTTTCTTCTGCTCTTGTTTTCTGGAAAAGCTTATGTAGAAATGATGTTATTTCTTTCTTAACTGTTCAGTAGAATTCCTCAGTGAAGACACTTGGGTCTGATGTTTTCTTTGTGGGAAAGATTTTAGCCACAATCTCAGTTTCTTTAATAGATATATAACTATTCATGTTATCCATTTCTTCATGAGAGAGCTTTGGTAGTTTGTGTCTTCCAAGAAATTTGTTCGTTTCACCTAATTTATCCAATTTGTGAGATAAAGGTTTGTTTTTGTTTCTTTGTTTTTTGCTTTATATCTTTATTATCCTTTTAATATCTATGGGATCTGTAATAAAATCCCCTATTTCAGAATTTCGATTATTGAAAATGTATTTATTCTCTCTCTTTTTCTTCCTCAGTTGGGTGAGAGTGGGATAGAACTTGGTAAACTTTTTGTATAATAGACTACATAGTAAATATTTTTGTATATGCAGGTCACTTGGTCTCTGTTTCAACTACCGAACCCTCTTGTAGTGGAAAGCAACCAGAGAAAATAACCAAGTGCGTTTATCTATGTTCCAATAAAACTTTATTTACCGAAAGAGACAGTAGGCTGGATTTGCCCATGGGCTGTGGTTTGTAGATATTGGACTAAGAGATTATCAATTTTATTAATCTTTTAAAAACACTAGTTGTTGTTTTAATTGGTCTCTTTCCATTGTTTCTCTTTTTCAGTTTTATTCATTTTTGCTCTTATTATTATTATGTCCTTCTTTCCTGCTTGCTATAAGTACAATTTGTTCTTCTTTTTCTAGTTTCATAAGGTAAAAGTTTAGATGATGGATTCAAGACATTACTTTTTTTCGAACAGAACATACCTTTAATTCTATACATTTTTCTTTAATCACTGCTTTAGCTGCATCTCACACATCTGAATATGTTTTATTTAAATTTCCGTTCAGTTAAAATATTTTCTAATATCTTTTGTAACCTCTTAGTTGACCCATAGGTTATTTAGAAGTGTGTGTTTAATGTCTAAATTTGGGAGATAGTTCTAGATATTTTTTGTTATTGAAAAATTTATAATTAATTCTTCATAATCTGATAACTAAGTTTATGTAATTTAAATTAACTTGAATATGTTGAGGCTTTTTTATGGCATAGAATATAATTCTGCTCTTTGATGGTGTGTCTGTAAGTGGCACTTGGTCTCATTGGGTAACACTCTCTTTCAGGTGTTCCATAGCTATGTTAGTATATTTTTACTTGCCTTATGTATTCCTGAGAGGATTTCTGAAGTCACAAATTATTAGTTTTTGCTTCATATATATTGAGGCTTTTATGTTAGGTGCATACATATTTAGGTTTTTTTTTTTTTTTTACTTCTTTGTCCATATATAATACTTTTTTTTAATCCTTGGTACTATTCCTTATTCTGATGTCTACTTTGCCTGATATTTATATAGCCACTCCAGCTTCCTTTTGCTTAGTGTTTTCATAGCATTTCTTTTTCTATCTTCTTACTTATAATTATATTTTATACTTAAATTTGGGCCTTGCTTTTTTTAGAGTCTGATATGACAATATCTGTCTTTTAACTGAGAGGTTTAGCATACTTACATTTAATGAAATTATTGTTATGTTTTTTTAAAAAATATCACCTGGCTATTTTTTTTAAATTCATTCTGTTTCTTGACCTTTTCTCCATTTTTTGCTTGCTTTGCGATTGATTACAAGAAGCCTTTGCTTTACACAGTAGTGCGGGACTATAAAAATGACCATGCAAGCTGAAATCACACAAAGTGATAGTAAAAATCAATGAGATAGTCTATGATTGTTCTGTGGCCCTTATTTTTTTTTTTCAAAACATTAAATACTCTCTTAATGTTATAAATGTATAGAAAATGATAAATAGAAAACTAAAATTTCCTTAGTACACTGTAATTTAAAACATTAGAAACATTAAGAATTAAGGTTTTATTTCTTTGTAAAGTAGTTATCAGGAGTCGATTGAATAGTGCTTGCCTCCTCATAATAGAACATATCATATGGAGTAAGCATCTTGTCTATTTCTTGACAAATTGTCATACTCTTTTCTAAGTTTATATCAGCTTTCAACATTTTGTCCTTTGTGCTTCCAGTGTCGTGAAATATCTTTGGGAGTTCCTTTAATGTATTTTTACCAGCATCACTTCTTCTGGGACACTTTAATTTTTTTCTTCACAACCAAATCCCTCTTTTGCATCAGTAAGTTTTTCCTAAGTTCTTCTGGCTGCATACCTATAGTCTGTTGGACAACAATGGTATCAATATACCGATGATCAGCTACTTCTTCCATAACTTTATTTATGTTCAATTTGAATATCACTTACAGCATCATCACTTTTTGTTTCTTTGCGGCATGTTCATTTTTCTTGGCCAATTCTCTCTTTAGATTATCCATTTTTATAAAATGTCATGTTGGCTTATCACTGGGTGACATGGAAGCAACAAAACTACATACTTTTCTGTCTGTGCAAGAGCTGAGTAATAGATGTGCAATGACTAATCCCTAATAGACTTTGAAGGAAGTGATTTGATAGGTCACAGATCATGATGCACATCTGTTATTTACACAGTAATTTGTAAACAAAAAAGCTTTCACTGAGGGTTTTACTTTATACAATCATTTGCAGTTATTATGCAATGATAACTGCAATTTGACTTGTTCTGGGGGAGTCCACTATACGATAATAACTAAAATATGTCCATATCAGAAATATTCAAATTAAGGACAAACATAATGATTTTAATGATTCTATTTTATCTCTATTATTGGTTTATTATCACTGCTTGTTTTTAAAATATTCTTTAATGTTACCTCCAGGATTTACAATATATATCATTAACTTATCACAGTCTACTTTCAAATGATATTATATCACCTCACGTAAGGTGTAAAAACCTT
Source organism: Balaenoptera acutorostrata (assembly GCF_949987535.1). Taxonomy (NCBI): domain Eukaryota; kingdom Metazoa; phylum Chordata; class Mammalia; order Artiodactyla; family Balaenopteridae; genus Balaenoptera; species Balaenoptera acutorostrata. The sequence goes on from NC_080066.1 coordinate 40,795,231, forward strand.
CCAATAATAGACTTCCAATTCTTTCCTCCCTACTTTTTTGATATTGCTAGCATAGATGATACTTTTACATATTTTATGTAAATCCCCAAACAGTTATTGTTTTTTCTTTAGATAGTCACTTATTCTTTGGAGTCATTACTATTTTAAAAATGGTCTTTATATATTTACCTTTATTTTGAGCATTTCCAGACTTCACTATAGTTTTTTGCAGATTCAAGTTTCTATCTGGTATCATATTTCTTCTGAGTGAAAAAAAATTTTCAATATTGTGTGTAGCTTAAATCTGCTGACAATAAAGTCAGCTTTTTGTTTGTTTGATGTGTTTGTTTTTTGAAAAAGTATTTATTTAATCTTAAGTTTTGAAATATATTTTTGCTGGGTATAATTATGTAGATTGACAGGTTTTCTTTTCTCTTCCATAATTTTATTTTATTTTATTTTTAAAATATTTATTGGAGTATAATTTCTTTACAATGGTGTGTTAGTTTCTGCTTTATAACAAAGTGGATCAGCTATACATATAAATATACATATATCCCCATATCTCCTCCTTCTTGTGTCTCGCTCCCACCCCCCCATCCCACCCCTCAAGGTGGTCACAAAGCACCAAGCTGATCTCCCTGTGCTATGTGGCTGCTTCCCACTAGCTATCTATTTTAGATTTGGTAGTGTATATATGTCCATGCCACTCTCTCACTTTGCCCCAGCTTACCTTTCCCCCTCCCTGTGTCCTCAAGTTGATTTCTACGTCTGCGTCTTTATTCCTATCCTGCCTCTAGGTTCTTCAGAACCATTTTTTTTGTTTTTTTAGATTCCATATATATGTGTTAGCATATAGTATTTGTTTTTCTCTTTCTGACTTACTTCACTCTGTATGACAGACTCTAAGTCCATCCACCTCAATACAAATAACTCAATTTCGTTTCTTTTTATGGCTGAGTAATATTCCATTGTATGTATGTGCACTGTCGATGGACACTTAGGTTGCATCCATATCCTGGCTATTGTAGATAGAGCTGCAATGAACATTGTGGTACATGACTCTTTTTGAATTATGGTTTTCACAGGGTATATGCCCAGTAGAGGGATTGCTGAGTCGTATGGTAGTTCCATTTTTAGTTTTTTAAGGAACCTCCACACTGTTCTCCATAGTGGCTGTATCAACTTACATTCCCACCAACAGTGCAAGAGGGTTCCCTTTTCTCCACACCCTCTCCAGCATTTATTTTTTATAGATTTTCTGATGATGGCCATTCTGACTGGTGTGAGGTGATACCTCATTGTAGTTTGATTTGCATTTCTCTAATGATTTGTGATGTTGAACACCCTTTCATGTGTTTGTTAGCAATCTGTATATCTTCTTTGGAAAAATGTCTATTTAGGTCTTCTGCCCATTTTTGGATTGGGTTGTTTGTATATTGATATTGAGCTGCATGACCTGCTTTTACATTTTGGAGATTAATCCTGTGTCAGTTGCATCATCTGCAAATATTTTCTCCCATTCTGAGGGTTATCTTTTCGTCTTGTTTATGGTTTCCTTTGCTGTGCAAAACCTTTTAAGTTTCATTAGGTCCCATTTCTTTATTTTTGTTTTTATTTCCATTTCTCTAGAAGATGGGTCAAAAAGGTTCTTGCTGTGATTTATGTCATAGAGTGTTCTGCCTATGTGTTCCTCTAAGAGTTTTATAGTGTCTGGCCTTACATTTAGGTCTTGAATCCATTTTGAGTTAGGATACACTCCCATTTACCATTGCAACAAAAAGAATAAAATACCTGGGAATAAACCTACCTAAGAAGGTAGGTTTCTGTATGCAGAAAACTATAAGACACTGGTGAAAGAAATTAAAGACAATACAAACAGATGGAGAGATAGAAAGCGCTAAAAACTATACTAAAAAAAAAAAAAAAAGACAGACAGAACCCAGGACAAATGGTAAAAGCAAAGCTATACAGACAAAATCACACAAAGAGGCATACACATACACACTCACCAAAAGAGAAAGTGGGGGAAAAAATCTATATATAAAAAAAAAAAGGAAGAGAGCAACCAAATCAATAAACAAATCTACCTATGATAATAAACTCTAAATACTAAACTAAGATAAACATAAAACCAGAAACAAATTTGATGCAGAAGGCAAACCCTAAGTCTACAGTAGCTCCCAATGTCCACCGCCTCAATTTAAGGATGATTCGTTGTCTATTCAGGTATTCCACAGATGCAGGGTACATCAAGTTGATTGTGGAGATTTAATCCACTGCTTCTGAGGCTGCTGGGAGAGATTTCCCTTTCTCCTCTTTGTTCCCACAGCTCCTGGGAACAGACATTTCCCTTTGTTGTGAAAAGAACGTTTCCCTTTCAGCTTTGGATGTGGCCCCGCCTCTGCATGTAGGTCGCCTGAGGGCTTCTGTTCTTCGGTCAGACAGGACAGTGTAAAGTAGCAGCTGATTAGGGGGCTCTGGCTCACTCAGGCTGTAGGGAGGGAGGGGTATGGAATGCAGGGCGAGCCTGTGGCAGCAGAGGCCACCCTGACATTGCAACAGCCTGAGGCATACTGTGTGTTCTCCCAGGGAGGTTGTCCCTGGATCACGGGACCCTGGCAGTGGCGGGCTGCACAGGCTCCCAGGAGGGGAAGTGTGGATAGTGACCTGTGCTTGCACACAGGCTTCTTGGTGGCTGCATCAGCAGCCTTAGCATTTCATGCCCGTCTCTGGTGTCTGCGCTGATAGCCATGGCTCATGCCTGTCTCTGGAGCTCGTTTAGTCGGTGCTCTGAATCCCCTCTCCTCGTGCACCCTGAAACAATGGTCTCTTGCCTCTTAGGCAGGTCCAGACTTTTTCCCGGACTCCCTCTTGGCTAGCTGTAGTGCACTAGCCCCCTGCACACTGTGTTCACACAGCCAACCCCAATCCTCTCTCTGAGATCTGACCTCTGAAGCCAGAACCTCAGCTCCCAGCCCCCACCTGCCCAACCGGGTGAGCAGACAAGCCTCTCAGGATGGTGAGTGCTGGTTGGCACCGATCCTCTGTGCAGGAATCTACCCACTTTGCCCTCTGTACCCCTGTTGCTGCACTCTCCTCTATGGCTCTGAAGCTTCCCCCTGCCCCGTCTCTCCCAGTGAAGGGGCTTCCTAGTGTGTGGAAACTTTTCCTCCTTCACGGCTCCCTCCCAGATGTTCAGGTCCTGTCCCTATTCTTTTGCCTCTGTTTTTTCTTTTTTCTTTTGCCCTACCCATGTACGTGGGGAATGTCCTCCCCTTCTGGGGAGTCTGAGGTCTTCTGCCAGCATTCTGTAGGTGTTCTGTAGGAGTTGCTCCACATGTAGATGTATTTCTGATGTATTTGTGGGGAAGAAGGTGATCTCCACATCTTACTCCTCCGCCATCTTGAAGGTCTTCTCTTTCAGAATTTTAAATATATCACTACATTTTTCTGTTGGTCTGCCTTGTTCTGCTAAGAGGTATGTTATAATTCTTGTTTGTTCCTCTGGATGTACTATGTCTTTTTACACAAGGGTCCCTCAAGATTTTCTCTGTATTTTTGGTTTTCAGTAGTTTGAATAATATGTCTTGGTGTTTAATTTGTCTTTAAAAAAACAATCTTGGAGATTCACTGCACTTCTTGGATCTGTAGCTTTATATCTTTCATTATTTTTGGAAAAATCTTGATATTTATTTCTTTATGTATTTCTTCACTTCCAATATTTTTTTTCTTTTCTATTGATGGGAATACAATTACATGCATTTTAGAAGAATTGGTGTTTTCATACAGGCTTAGATGCTGTTTTATTTATTTTGCTCTTTTTGGTTTTGATTAGGTAATTTCTATTGACTTAATCTTACATTCATTGAATCTTTTCTTGGCTCAATTGAGACTACTATAAACCCATTCAAGTAATTCTTTATCTTTGATATAATACTTTTAAAAAGTATTATTATTTGTAATTTCCATTTGACTCATTTTTTTTTATAATTCCCATCTCTCTGCTGAAATTCTCCATTTATTTACACATATTGTTTATGTTTTTCACTAGATCCTTTAAGATTCTAATCATAGATATTTTAAGATTCAGTTCCAATGCCTGTGTAATCTGTAAGTCTAGTTGTGTTGATTTCTTTGTCTCTTTAAAAAAATTTCATTTCCTTTACTCTTTGCATGTTATTTATACTATGGCACTGAGTGACAGATATCTCATGCAGAATAGAAGAGACTGAAGTCAACAGTATTTCCATCTGGAAATGGACATATCTCTTCTCAGGCAGTTAGTATGGGAGATTGATTCAACTTAGGAGTTGAGATAGGTTTGTTTTTTTTGTTGTATTTATGGTTAATTTCAGTGCATAATAATCTTCAAATTCTTCGGATGCCTTTTTCTTAAAGTGGAAGCTGTTTAGTAGAAGATTTTTCTCTAATGCTTGTGCTCCACTTTTAGCTTTTAGCCATCACTGTATGTCTGTATCACAGAGGGGGTAGCCTCCATGATATTTCTCCTCTCCCAGCTATATACTCTTTTTACTTGTTACCTTGGCTTGCTAGGATAATATGATTGATTGAAGAGAGTCTATTTTGACCTGATCCTTCCTCACTTAGGTAGGCTGTATGTGCCTGAACTTAGAGAGTTTTAGCTTGTCTCCCATCTTCTCTGTGTCAGGTGGCAAACTCTATCTTCTTTCTATGACAGGTCTTGTGGGAGTTTCCTGCTCCTCTTCTAGTGGTAGAAAACTTCTATTAGTGCTGATTAGGATTCTGGGCTCAGAACAATCTGCTACCCCTCCTGCAGGGATGGATGCCATTTTCTTTCATACCTAACCTCCTCCCCCCCACAACAATGGGTCTTTACCTGTACTCTGGGGATGACAGTGTTGCTGCTCTTTCCTTTCTGGTTCAAGGCTTTTTTTGCTGCACGTGACAGAAGACAGATGGGTCTGAGCAGGAGCACAGGCTCTATGCCTTTCTAACAGTGGCAGCCTGTTCTCTCCTCTATGTCAGTACTCTTTCGATAAGTTCTCTCTAGCTTCCTAGTGTGTCTCATCTTTCCTAACATACCCAGTGGAGGTCCACAGACAAAGAGCTTGAGAGTGGATGTAAACATTGCCTATCTGCAGCTACAGCAATGCTGTACTCACAGGCTAGCCCACACTTGGCTTTTAGCAACTTATTCATAGTTTAACTCATTTTTTCTTCCTGCTTCTATTGCAGAACCTATCTGTATCCTGTGCTTGTGCATTTCATCTGTCCTTGGGCGGGGTGGGCAGGGATTTTCTTCCATGGATTTTAGTTCACTTGGTTGTCCTGTGACTTTAACAATCTGATGGGTTTAGACAATGTTGTAGTTTTATAGTTTAGCTGACTTTTTCTTGTTCTTTAGGTGGAGGTGATGCTCTTTTTAGCTCTCCACATCCTAGATTCTTTTCTGTTGCATCTCATTCCTTATAATACATTATCTGGTGTTTAGAAAAGAATTATGTACATAATAACAGAAAAGGAAAAAAAAGATTCTTTCTGATACATGTTTTATACACGTCACTCAGTCTGCCTAGTGGAGTTTAGATAGTAGAGAAGCAAGAGTGAAAGGAGAGAGACCATATTGCAATAGTCTAGTAGTGTGTTGGTTGATGTGGACTAGGGTGGAAGGGGTGGTGATGATGAGAAATGGTTGGATTTAGGTTATATTTGAAGGGAGTACTTGTGTTACTTGTTGATGCACAATATGTGAGTATGAGAGAAATAAAAAATCAGGATCGCTGTCAGATCTTGAATTTTAACTACTGGGTAACTAAGCTGATAACCTGAGTTATTGCATAGGAATATGGATACAGATTTGTCTTACATGGAACATTAATTTTCTGCACACACACACACACACACACACACACACACACATGCTGTCCAGATTGGCTGAGACAATATAAAGTCAGAATAAAATGAAAGCTCAGAAGAGGGGACACATGTCATGCACAGGGGAGTCACTGTCAACTCTTTACTAAGTCATTGCATTAGCTTAACTAAGAAGCTGTTGTATTGTAAAGAAAAAGGATGCTAAATAAATTCAAAAGTGATTTATGGGGAACATTTGTCTAAACTTTGTTTTTTATTAAACACCAGCTGATTTAGAACTTTACGTATTATAAATTGTTTTCATTTACTCTTGTGCAGCCCTTAGCATTTACATAAAATACTCTTTTCTGGTGCATCTCATTTTTTATAATATAATGCCTGGCCTTAAAAAAAGAATCATGCACATAATAATAGAAAGGAAAAAAAGAATAAAAAATGAGGAGGAATATAAATGACTTTAACAAGTGCACTATTAACACTTAACATAATTGCAGCTTATACTTGAAGCACTCACAAATCTCATACTCTTTCCAAGCATTACTCTTAATTTTCCCAACAATGCTGTGAGTGCATAGGGGAAAAAAGCAGGGGAAGATTTGGTAGGGTTAGTTGTTCATGGCTTGAAAATCACCACTTTGAGGCTGAAGAAAGTAAGTCACTTTAAGGCATCTCCTCCTCCCAGTCTTTCTCCTGCAGGTTCTAACCATTTCATATCCTCCATCCAGACAAGGGAAAGAGGAAGGAGGAGGTATTATTGGGTTTGAAAGAAAAGGGTTCAAATAGTTAAGTGGGCGGAATGTAGAGTGGTAAACATACAGAGGGCTCTGTCTTAGAATACAGGAAAGCGACCTTTATCTAGGGATTGATTTATTCTGAGGTAGCCAAGTATGACTACATCAGCACCCTCCTCCCTGTGTTAATTATACAAATGACACTGGCATAGGCAGAGGCTATGAACATTTACACACTGTGTTCTGACTTAGGCCTCCAAGGAACTTAGTGGGATAATTGTACAAAAATGAATCCTCATTTGCTTATTAATGTTTACTATGGGAAATGCACGCGAGACAGGATTTTAAGAGATATAAAACTTCATCTCAAAAATCAGTTGAGTACAAAATGACACAATAGTTCTCTAAAATAAGATTGAACCTGGCTTTAAACCTTTTCCTTCTGGCTACGAAGGAATTCCAAAGGAGATCCTTCTTATACCAGGACTTACATTAGGTGGCTTCTTACACATAGCAGAACTCTCTAAAATGGTTTGGTGGTCTTCAGGTCAGACTGGTAAGTGCTGATGTGCTTGGCGTCCAGGGCAGTAGGGGAGGTTCTGAGTTAGGCAGATGACACAGCCACTGTGTTTTCTTGCTAAGTCCCTGGGGAAGAAGGCAAGTTTCCTGTTGTTCATTCACCCCTAACCCTAAGGTCTCTAGATCAGTCATTGGACAACACTTTTCCCTCTCTCCTCTCTGTGCTTGGTCATCACCCTCCTCTAAATCTCTCTCCTCATTCACCTCTTTCTAAGACCATCCTCTCCACAATCTGTCTTTGGTTTTGGTAACGAAAGGCAGGAAGGATATTTTTTCTCAAACGTTTGGATATGATTTTTGTAACATAAACAGTGCTAGGTGGAGAATGTCTGGTTTCAGTTGTTCTAGTAAATATGGAGATGAAGGGCATTTCAAGAAGGAATAGTTTATGTAAACTCTTAGAAGCCTGAGAGCATGTTTCCTTAAGAGGACAGGGAACAGAATTAAATGGAGCAGATGGTGCGCTTGACGCTAGACTTCAGATGAGGCTGATCACCCATGATACCATATTCCAAGTTATTTCCAGTCTGGAGCGTTTCTTATCCTTCCTTCCTTCCTTCCTTCCTTCCTTCCTTCCTTCCTTCCTTCCTTCCCTCCTTCCCTCCTTCCCTTTCTTTCTTTCTTTCTTTTTCTTTCTTTTCTTTCTTTCTTTTTTCAATTAGAAGGTGTATTTTCTGATGGAGACAGCAAACTCATGAGGAAAAAGTAAAGTGTAAATTTGAAGAATTTCCTTGAAAACTTGAATTGTGATAATGATAGAAGGCCTCTCATTTATTGCTTTATCTCCATGGTAAAATCTATCCCATTTCTAAACTGCAAGAAGAGTTCGAATATTCCTCATTGTTGTCCAAAATCTCATTTTTTCCATAACAGTAAGAGCTAGATTGACTCAAAGTCACTTATTGCTAATCATGCTGATGGTCTAATTGAAGTACAAACGTCTGTGCTCACTTTTTTTTTTAATAAATTTATTTATTTATTTATTTTTGTCTGTGTTGGGTCTTCGTTGCTGCACGTGGGCTTTCTCCAGTTGCGGTGAGCGGGGGCTACTCTTTGTTGCTGGCTTCTCATTGCAGTGGCTTCTCTTGTTGTGGAGCATGGGCTCTAGGCCTGTGGGCTTCAGTAATTGTGGCACGCAGGCTCAGTAGTTGTGGCTCGCAGGCTCTAGAGCACAGGCTCAGTAGTTGTGAGCTTAGTTGCTCCGCGGCATACGGGATCTTCCCGGACCAGGGACTGAACACATGTCCCCTGCATTGGCAGGTGGATTCTTAACTACTGCGCCACCATGGAAGTCCTGTGTGCTCACTTTAAGAATGAGTAAACCATGGCTCATAAATGTTCAGAAACATGCCCAGCTCGTATGTTAAGGTCACTCAATGTCCCAGCACATCCTTCGGTCTATCCAACTTACTGGCATCTCACTTGACATGGGTGATGGGGCAAGCAGGTGGGACAGGTTTTCTATTGACAGGTAGAATCATTATCATTCTGGAGTCAGAGCTGTGGGGGCCACCAGATTACTTACTCTAAGCATGCACTGGGAGAATTGCATGGTTGTGATATAATGCAAGGCTGGATCTATTTTTTATTCTCCTAGTACGAGCAGCATTGCATGACCATAGCATTTCATACACAGAATCTCTGCTTCTGAAACAAGATTAATTTTAGGTAGCCCCATACTGGGACTGTGTGAGAATGAAAACCAATAATGATCTGTGCATGAAAGATGACTTTGAACATCGTGTATTAATAGAATTCACAATAAGATATGGTTGTACTGTAGAGCTCGGCAGGAGCAAGGCACTCTATACATAGAAGGTGACATTATTTTTATAATAATCTAATGCTGCTCATATGCCAGCTCTCATAACACCTAACCCTTCCCTGTTTTCCAAATTGTGTGGGTGATGATTTGCCTAGGTGATGTGTGTCATATCATGTGTATACAGGCAATCTTCTTTGGTTGCTGAAGTTGTCAATTTCTGAGCAGTAAGATGGGGAAAATTTAGCATCGTGTCTCTGCTTACATTTGCAAGGTTTGGCCCTGTACCATTTCCTCTGGTCATTTCTCAAGAATCCTGAAAGAGCATATAAAATAATAAGCCTTTTGCAATTACACGTCCCAACTATTGATTTGTGTATTTTTTCTTAGGTTAGATCGTGGATATTATTTAGATAGTGGCACGCAGACATTTATGGCATATAATGTTAGAGGAAAACATGCTGTAATTTGAATTGGATTTTTCATGGATACAGTAAAAGCTTGGAATTATATTCCTGGTCAGTGAGCAGAATGCCCAAATCTACTTCATTATTTTACAAGAAAAATATGGACCAGTATTTTATTTACTAACTTGAAGATTTGTTTTAATTTCTATAAAGCTGAATAAAAACCTTCAAATTTACACTGAGAGAGTCCTTGTTGTCTTTGTATTTTACTCTGATGACAAACAAGAAGGTGAAGTTCACTTCCACCAGGTTCTGAAGGTTTTCTCCAAGAATATCTTAACTTCCAGGACACTTCTTAGGAGGCATCAGCCTCATTTGATGGCTTCGCCAAAAACAAATGCACAAACAAACAAAAAAACCTGAGATGTGTCTTTCACTGCTATTTGTTTTAGCTCTTTCCTTGTATTCCTCTAGCAAGACATCTGGCTTCTTCTAATGATCCTTTCTGGTTTCTTGGGGAACCTCCTCTTCAGCTATCCCCTGCAGTATCTTCTGCAACAGAAATCATCTTCACCTTTAGAGTTTGGCACCAGTCCTGATTTGCTCCAAGTTTATTTAACCACTCTGTGGTTAGGTGAGAATGTCAAATACATCAACTCGTTGACATGAATGGTGGCCCAGCATCAAAGCAGCCAGCCATCCACAAGTCTTCTTCCACAGTCACACAATCAAAAATCCCTTGCACCCCATCAAAAATCCCTTGCATCCCAGGCACAATATGCTCCTTGACCTATGATATGAACAAAAAATCAGCTGTTAAACTTCTTTCTCTTCTTTTATCAGACACATAGCAAGATTGAACACATTGTTTCACTAGAGATGGAAAGATTTATTGTTATTGTTATCATTTTTTGAACAAACACTTCAACAGTTTTGCATGAAAATGACTTTCAAGTTCATCTCTTTCATGAGCTATGCTTTTATCCCAACAACACCCAATATTCCCAGAAATATCTTAGAGTCTCCTTTTACATGTTGCTTTCTAAATTCACATCCTTCTTTGCTTTTTCTCTCCACGCCTTATTCCTTGCTTCACTCAGGTCATGTTTACCAATAGTCAGTCAATGGACCAAGTTCTCTGATCAGGGTCACAAGTGGGAGAGGTTTTGGAGCCATCAACCTTTATCATGAGAAGTCAAAGCAAATGCCTGCATTCCATGAAATAGGAATCCTTGATCTTTTTTGTGACTTGATCTCAAACTCTTCAACTGTTTGCCAGTGGTAGAGATAAATACAGACTGATTTATCTCTTTGCTCTTTCAATGAGGCTGCTTGTAGTGTCAGGCCTTTAATAGTGGATTTTGAAGACAGAAACATGGTCATTAGCAATATGACCTTGGGGGATGTTTTATAATTTCTGGGTGTCTCAGTTTCCTCATCTGTAAATTGGGGATAAAAATAGGACCTAGCTTACAGTGTTCTTGAGATGCTTATAGAAACTCAGTGTTTGTGTTTTGAAAGTACTTCATAAATGGCAATTGTTTGTTATAGTTAAGCCCTTTTGAGACATTGCCACATATTTTCAGGAAGGTTCCTAGGTGTTGGCAGAGTATGCTCTGCATTTATGAGTTGTTTTATCACTGGAACCTGGTATAGTCTCAAGTACCTAATAATTGCGCAGAAAATGATACTTTAATATAAGGAAAAATATCTCAGGGATCAAAACCACAAGCTTGGGGTCTGAATTATTTAGGATATCAATTTAACTACAGTAAAAGAGAGAAACTCAAACTAACAGGGACATAAAGAAGAAAGAATTTATTTCTCTGCCACATAAAGGTCCAGGGAGATTCACGGGCTAGTGAAGTGTTCTATAATCATCAAGAACTCAGGCTGTCTCTGTCTCGTTGCTCTAAGACTTGCCCTGCAGCTGCCACTCATAGTCCTAGAGAGTTGCTGTAGGTACTGTCATCACATCTGTATTTCAGCCAACAGGATGAGGGAAAGAAGAGGGGAGGAACATTCTATTTCCCCTAAGGTACAAACTCAAAGTTATACAGTTTACTTCTTCTTGTGACCCACTCCTCTTGCCGGCCTCATTCATCAAGAAGGTTGGAAAGTGCACTTTTTAGCTTGGCAGCTTCCATTCTATAAGAAAGTCAGATTTTAGTTTATATGTAGATGGCTGGCAAAGTGCCCTGGCATCTTCCTTAAGGGCCTGAAATGCCACGTTGATCTGCACGGAGGTACTATGTCCAAGGGAATAGCTCTGGTGTATGAGCTACAAAAAAAAACACCCATGCTCAGCCATTGCCCTAGAGGAAGAGATCCTAATTTATCTATTTCAGTTAATGGCATGATTGATCTTCCAGTCGCCCAGGTTGGCCTCCTTGGAGGCTTCTCTCTCCCTCGACAAAAAAATCCAATAAGTTTGTCTCCTCTAATGCCTCTTACAAACATCTCCTCTTTTCAACCCACACTAACACCCCAGTTTAGACCTAATTATGTACCACCCAGACAATTGCAATTACATCCAAATTGGTCTCCCTTCCCTCAGTTTCTTTGCTTTGCAATTCATTCTACAATACAACTGCTAAGTTAATCTTCCCTGAACACAGCTATGATCATCTCTGGCCTGCTTAGAAATTTTCAATGGCTCCCCACTGCCTATTTCACAAAAGCCAAATGCCTGTATCAAGGCACCCTGCATTCTGACTCAGGCCTACCTTTCTAGCCTTATTTACCCTTCTTCTATAAATCTCATGTTCCATGGATTGTTCCATATTTTCCCATGTCTACCCACCTGGAAAGGACTATTTTGCCCATCATGGAACACATCATCCCCTTTCTGTGGGTTGAAACCATTCCCATCTTTAGAGTTTAGTGCAAACACCACCCCCAAAGATTGCTTCCTGCAGGGAAGAGATAGTCACTTCCCATGAACTGGCTTCAGAATTTATTTTAGCTCTTTATTGTGAAATGTCTTATATGCAGTTTTAATGAGACAACTCATGTGTGTACAGCTCAATAGGTTTTTATAAGGTGAATACCTGCATGCAACCAGCACACAAAGGAAGAAAGAAAGCATTAGCACCCCCCAGTAGCCCTCTTATGCCTCCCTCTGGTTATAACTTTTTTATACCCACTTAGAGGGTAACCACCATCCTGACTTCCAGCATCACAAATTAGTTTTGTTTTTGTATCTTAAGTAGAAACACAGTCATTAATCTTTTCTTCCTATTGTCTTTTGGATTCAACATTATGTTTTAAAGATTCACTTGTATTGATCATTTACTCTCTTTGCTATAGAATATTCCATTGGGTGAAAATCCTACAGTCTATTTATCTCATTTTATTCCTGAAAGGTGTTCAGGTATAGTTTCCAATTTGGAACTATTACAAACAGTGCTGCTATGAACATTCTAGTTCCTGTGTTTTGGTGAACATAGGTCTGCATTGGAAATACTCGGTCATGGGGTGTCTTCTATTTTAGTTGATAATAGCAAACAGTTTTCCAAGGTGGTTTTACCAGTCAACACTCTTACCAGCAGTGAACTAGAGTTTCAGTTGTTCCATATCCTTGTCAACACTTAGTAATTTCTGGATTTTTAATTTTTGCCATTCTAAAATGGATATTTTGGGAATTCCCTGGTGGTCCAGTGGTTTGGACTCCATGCCCTCACTGATGAGGGCACGGGTTCAACCCCTGGTCAGGAAACTAAGATCCCACAAGCGGCATGGCCAAAAAAATAATAATAAAATAAAACAGGTATTTAGTGATATCATATTTTAGTTTCAATTTGCAATTCTCTAATGAGTGATGGAGTTGAATATCTATTTCTAGATTTATTAGTCATTTGAATATCCTGTCTTGTAAAGTGTCTTTTTACATAATTTGCCCATTTTTCTATTGGATTTTCTATCTTTTTTCTTATTGAGTTAAAATTTCTTATAATCTTGGTATGATTCCCTTATTAGCTATACATGTTGTAAATTCTTACATACATTAAAAAGTATTTAAGTTCAATAAGAGCAGGGAAAATATCTTTGAAAAAAAAAACATTCTCTCTGCAGAGTCAGACACAGTGCTTGGCATATAATAGGTTCCCTATAAAACAGTTGCAAAATGAATGAATGATTCAATAAACAACCTTATCATGCGCAGATATTTTTGAAACAAGGATCCTCTTTCATTCATTTCTCGTCCTCATCCAATGTTGCATTCACAGTGGTTCATCTTTGTCAAGTGAGTGACTGGAGAACCTCCAGCAACTAGAAACCTACTGTTGCCTGAAAAGTTCCCCAGAATAGGGGTCTCGCGGTAGTGACCCAGTGGAGACTCAGCAGGCTGCATCCCTTGTGTTGCTGTTGTGAAGGCTTCCAAAATACCTTGCTTACCCTTGCAAAGAAACGCTCAGGTTTTTCAGCCCATGGGTAACTCCAAAAGTAGGATTTTAAAAATTTGAAGTGCCCATATGTTCAGTTTGAACTGAGAAATGGTCTCATGAGTAATTTAAAACAGTTACAAAAGCAGTGGAGTTGTAACAATTGAAATATCACACACATATGTGTGCACCAAATTAGAAAACCCCGTAATACTCAGTCACTGACTATTTCTGTGACGGTGGGGCTTGTGACACAGAATGAGCATTCTTATTCAATGCTTACAACTGAGAGTTCAATCACACCTCAGAGATTTCACCATTTTTTCTAGAGCTTGCTTCTGTTTGTAAGCCGTGTGCTTTGCTTCAGTGAAAGGCTTTCAGCTAGTGATTGTGGCTTTACGTGTTTCATTGCCACTAGTACTAAACAACCTAATAATAATAAGGAAATCAGCATATTTGTACTGTAGCATTTCTCTTTTCTCAAGCAGGTGTGTAAGTGATGAAAGATTTCTTTTTTCCCTTTTTTGATGTTTCCACCACTGCATTTAAAATAGAAATGTATAATGTACATGCTGATTTCTGAATCAGATGAATTTAATTCCTGCATTTCATTCCACAAGTGATTTTCCTAACCCAATTAGGACTTGGGAGATCGATGAGCACAAAAGGGGGGTAAAGATCTAGTTATAAGAATGCCAAGAAAAGCTTGGAGTGGTCTTGCAGAGTTAGGAGCTAGATATTATGGTGGAAAAGCACAAACCGATGCTCTAGAATAAGGATTAACATGCCTTTTCTGTAAAGGCCAAGCGGGACATACAACTCTGTTATAAGAACTCCACTCTGCTGTTGTAGTGTGTGCAAAAGCAGGCAGAGACCTATACATAGATATAAAAGAATGAGTGTGGGTTTGTTCCAATGAAACTTTACTTACAAAAACAGATAGGGAGGCAGATTTGGCCTGTAGGCTGTAATTTGCTGATTCCTTGTCTAGAAGACTTGGGTTTCAGTTCTGCTACTTATTAGGTTGTGGTCTTCCCTTATCCATAATCTCACCTCCGAAATGGGGCTAATGATACATGTGGTACCTGCTACAGGTAGTAAGGATGGCCTGAGATGTTGTAAAAAGCCTTATAAACTCATAAACTCTATGTACAAGGTAGATGTTAAAACCATACAACTTTAGAATCAGAAAGAACCCCAGTATTAATATTTTCCAACATCTTTGTTTCTAAAATAATAAAGTCAAGACTCAGAGAGCTTAAGATAGATGCTAAAGGTCACACAGTGAGTTGACAACAGATTCAGAACAAAAATGCCATGGTGATGGGTAGGATCAATAATGAAGAGACAGTAGTTCATGTAACTCCCTTTCTAAATCACACATCTTCACATCCCTTCGTTTGCAACACGACAATACATATCAGCTCTTTCCTCTCCTACTTCCAAGATATCCTGGAAAGCAGTGAGCCTTTCTCCCTAGGAAAGCACCTGGTCTCTGAGCCTGAAGATGTGGGATGGACCTGAGAGCACCTTTATCTGCAATATGTCCACTTTGCTCTGAGAACAGGTGAGGTAGGAGAGAATACCCAAGTGGGTGATTGGCCACTGGCTCCTTGGTTTTCCTGGCCATTTGTAATTTACACAGCAATTCGAGTGCAAGGAGAGCCAGAGCAGGGGTGTGCCCAGGATATAGACACCCTCTGAATTCATCCAAACTGTTTAATGGAAGTTGTCTAGCTCTGGAGCTACCCTACATGACACAAAATCTATTTGCTGTAAGGCAAGCTTCCTTTTGGAGCAATTACTACTGCAATAGGACAAGTACTGTGTTCACTTCTCTTGAGCCTTTTTTCTAAACCTCAATATAAGAGCGGGATGGTTCTCCCCTCTTTCTTCACTGCATACCCACCTGTGAACAAACTGAAGAAACAGTCACTTCTAAGATGATTCTATACGAAAAGAATCTGAGATTTAAGCATTCTATTCTAGTGGGGAAAAGTAGAGTAGGAATAAGAAAACCAGAGTCTAGTCTTGGCTCTCCCATTGAACATATGTTAGGTCTTGTGCCTATCTCTTCCCATTTCTGGACTTCAACATCCTCAATTACACAACAAAATGATTATGCTAGATGATATATAAAGCCTTCTCTCAACATTTTTTATTCTTCTACAACCCTGTGATTCAGTTCTGTTGATGATATCTCTCTTTATATATTCATGAGCTATTTTTATTGAGCACTCACTATGTCTAT
The DNA here is from genome assembly GCF_949987535.1 of Balaenoptera acutorostrata. NCBI lineage: Eukaryota > Metazoa > Chordata > Mammalia > Artiodactyla > Balaenopteridae > Balaenoptera > Balaenoptera acutorostrata. The sequence goes on from NC_080066.1 coordinate 40,811,184, forward strand.
AGAAGCTTTCCCAAAAAGTTGAAGTTATGACACTATTGAAATGCTTAAAATTCACTTGGGTAGACAAGGCAGGATATGACGAATACTTGATGAATTGCCACATGATGAGTGTTAAGGATGAGTCAGAAAACATGGTAGCTTGGGTCAGGGAATGTTTCTTTAAAAAGGTCAAACTTCATCGAAGGTAGAATTGATCTTAGCATTAAGTGACAAAGTAAGAAGATGCTGCATTTTTAAAGGTTGGTAGAACTTGGATATACTGAGAATAAGACAGGATGGAAAGGTAAATACCAACAGATCTTCCATTTAGGGAAAGTCCAGCTGGAAAAGAGTACTTGAGAAGAATCAGAAGGTAAGTTTAGATAAGAAGTTTGGCACATAAAGAAGGATGTCCTTGAGGGCCAAAATAAGAAACTTGGACTTTTTTTTTTCTAGAGGGAGTAACAGGTAATTGTCTGAATATTTCTGGATAGTTGAATTAAATGATAACAACCAGGTATGATGATTATCTGACAGCAGCATATTGAATAGATTGAAAACAAGTAAACTAGATAAAACAGAGAATATTTGGGTAGCTATGGAAACAAAATAGATATGAGGTAATGAGATGCTAGTGGTGATAAGAAAGGACAATTGTAAGGGATTGACACATATACATTATTGATACTATGTATAAAATAGACAACTAATGAGAACATACTGTATAGCAGGGGTCCCCAACGCCTGGGTCACGGACCGCTATTGGTCCGTGGCCTGTTAGGAACTGGGCCACAGAGCAGGAGGTGAGTGGCGGGCAAGCGAGCGAAGCTTCATCTGCCGCTCCCCATCGCTCCCCATTGCTCGAATTACCGCCTGAACCATCACCCCCCCACCCCCAGTCCGTGGAAAAATTGTCTTCGACGAAACCGGTCCCTGGTGCCTAAAAGGTCAGGGACAGCTGCTGTATATAGCACAGGGAACTCTACTTAATGCACTGTGGTGACCTAAATGGGAAGGAAATCCAAAAAAGAGGGGATATATGTATATGTATAGCTGATCCATTTTGCTGTACAGCAGAAACTAACACAACATTGTAAAGCCACTATACTCCAATAAAAATTAATTTAAAAAAGAAAGAAACATTACTGATGAAGAATTGACAGAACTTTGCTCTCTTATTAGGTCTGGAACTTAGACCAAGGAAGAGAATTATTCCGGGGTTTTGTAATGACAATAACTCAATTGCCATGCTTGTAGTTTTCTTATTTTTTGATATGGGTAGACTGTTGGTGTATAATCCTAGATGTTAATGTTGTGTGACAAGACATTTATTTTATCTGTAGGTTTCACCACATAATACCACCCAGAAGAGAGGGATTCTGGCAGGATTTATTTCTGTATAAAGATTTAGGACTATGTTGATTTCTAATTTGAAACATGTGCTGAACTGCACCTATTTCTCAGGTTATTAATTTTGAGATCATTCTTACTTCATCTTTACCAATATTAATGTCTTAGGACTCCCCCTCATGATGAGGTGATTTGGTCCATGTCATTTGTTCTGTTAATTCTTTTAAAGCCACAATCTCTCATTTTTTTTTTTTTTTTGTACAATTCAGTGGCTTTTAGTATATTCATACAGTTGTGTAACCATCACCACAATTAATTTTAGAACATCTTCATCGCCCTTATAAGAACTACATAACTGTTAGCAATCACTGACCCCCAAGCCCCACAGTCCTAGGCAAACACTAACCCAATAATTTTGTCTCTATGGATTTGCCTATTCTAAATGTTTCATACAAATATAGAATTATACACTATGTGGTCTTTCATGACTTGCTTTTTTCACTTAGCATAATGTTTTCAAGGTTATTTCATGTTGTAGCATGTATCAGTACTTCATTTTTTTCTTTTTTTTTTTCTGACTAAATAATATGCATTGCATTGCTATATAACATTTACTTATTCACTCATCAGTTGATTGTCATTTGGGTTGTTTCCTCTCTTTCTTTTTTACTATTACGCATAAAGCGGCTATAAAAATATGTGTGCACATTTTGTTGTGTACATATGTTTTCTAATTTTTCTTGGGTATAACTTAGAAATGTTGGGGCAAGTGGTGACTCTATGTTTAACCTCTGAGGAACTGCCAGACTGTTTTCCAAAGGAGATGCACTATTTTACAGTCTCATCAACACCATATAAGTGTTCCAATTTCTCCACTTTCTCTCCAACATTTGTTACTATCTGTCTTTTTGATTACAGCCATCCTAGTGAGTGTGAAGTGGTGTCTCAGTGTGGTTTTGTTTGCATTTCCCTAATGGCTAGCGATGCTGAGAATGTTTTCATGAGTTTATTGTCCATTTGTATATCTGCTTTGGAAAATTATTCAGATCTTTTATCCATTTTTAATTGTGTTATTTTTTTATTATTATTGAGTTTAAAAGTTCTTTGTATATTCCAGATACAGCTATTATTTGCAAATATTTTTTCCCTTTTGTGGGTTGTCTTTTCACTGTTTTGATGGTATTCTTTGAAATGCAAAATATTTCAATTCTTATTAAGTCAGATTTATCTATTTGTTTCTTTCATAGCTTGTCTTGTTGCTGTCATGTCTAGCAAGGCTTTGACTAACCCTAGTTCCTAAAATTTACTCATAAACTTCCATCTAAGGGTTTTATAGTTTTAGCTCTTAGGCTTACATCTATGACCCGTTTGGAATAAATTTTTGTTTATGGTGTGAGTTATGAGTCCAACTTTATTCTTTTACATGTGGATATGTAGTCGACCCAACACCACTTGTTGAAAAGACTCTCCTTTCCCCATTGAGTCATCTTGTTACTCTTATCAAAAATCAATTATCTGTAAATGTGACTTATTCTGTTTTTAATTTTTAACATATGGTGTTTTAGGAATCTAGGAAACTACTGGTGACAAAACTCTGTCACACAGAGACCAGATGTCAAATCAAGGCTAGAGGTGACTGCATCCCAGACCCATATACTGGTCCCATTTCATATTGCAGGCACCTGATGAAATGGAGAGTTGAAGTCAAGAGAAGTAATGACGCTAATGATATTAACAGTAGTAATAATAACTGTAAATATTGAGTACCTACTATGTACCATGGACTGTTTTAAGCATTGTATCATATAATCCCTGCAACCACCTTGCCCAGGCAGATACTACCGAAGAGAGAGAGAAGTGAAAAAAAAAAAAAATGTAGTGCAGAGAAATTAAGGAACATGTTCAAGGTCAATTAGCCAGGAAATGACAAAATTTAAAGCTAGACAATGCAGCATTAGAGATCATCTTACCAATCACTACTGTAGACTTTCAAGACTTTTCTCAAATAATTTTTAAAAAATCACCAATTTCCCAAAGTAAATTGATTTGGTTTTATTTTTTCTTCATGTGTACAAATGTTGTCTCTGTTCTCACCACTGTGTGACTCACATGAAGAAGAATCTAGGTGTTGAGGTAAATCGTTTCATATTAACCAAGGAGAGGCCATTAAAGCCGATGAAAGTATTCTGAGTTTTACTCCAGGGTTGCAAAGAAGAAACCATGATTTTGTCTTCACAGGATTTATTAAGTCAATGAAAGGGAGTGCCCATAACAGTGTTGTGTATGTAAAAGCTGGATCTGGATGTGTATTTTGGAAAGATCATGGCTTCTGGGGTCAAATAGTCATGAATTCAGTGTACGACATGGGTTAAGATCCTAACCTCTATGAACTCTCATCAGTGAGACAGAAACAGTAAAACATTCAGGATTGTTATGAGAATTTTCAGATAATAGTACTGCCTAGCACAATGCCTCCTGCATAGAACAAATGCAATAAGAGCTATTTTTACTTTTATTATGATGGTGGTTATTTTCTTCAAATGGGAAATGGCTTACAAAACATGGCTAAAAGCATGTTTAAAACTCACACATGGATTGGCAAAAAGGAGTGCTATTGTATACCTTTCAGTAAAATTAGGGAAAATATACTACTTTCCGGAAACTCAACACTACTTTCCATCTGCATTATCTCCTGACTTGAATGGTTGGGTGCCCACAGCCCTTTTGCATTAAATTTTACATAGATTTTATGACCCTATTATTACATGTAATATCTGAATACTCCAACTTCTCAGTTCCTCTCTGTCTCCCTCCTTGGTGTGGTAGGAAATAAAGTTCACAACAGCATTATAATAGTTCAGCCAGAATTCAAAAGTGGGGATTACCACATAGTTATCTTGAGGAAATTACAAAAATGTATACTTTTTATGTCCATATATAAAAATTGCATTAAATTTAGGGCAAGCCAAAACATGTCCCAGCTTGAGTTTCCAGAGCTTATGGCTTCATAATGCTGTCCTCTCTTTCCCCCTCTTCACTTGAAAAACAAATAATAAACAGAGCCAGAGTAACTTGGTTGGTCCTGAAGAAAGATGGAGTTCTTTCCTTTCTGTTTTGTATTTTTTATTTTGTTTTGTTTTCCCCAGGGGACAAGGGATGCTCTTCTCTGAAATGGGTGCCTGTCTTTACAGGCTGCCTCTTGGACCCATATCTGTGTCCCATTATGATCCAATCTTTGGTTCATCTGTTTTATTCATAAACCCTCTGGAGCCTTGTAAAGCTGACCTTTAATATGAGCCCCTCTTAACATTAGGAAAGGATCTTCAACTAGCTTTTGCTCCTAGAAACTTCTTCAACAGTCCACTAATCTGTTTTTCATCTTTTGGTACCCACCTCCCATACACATGACCATGTGTGCCAAGCAGGTATAATCCAGAAGTTCTTGGGGAAACTGGCTTCACTGGTTGTAGAGAGCTAGTCATTCTGAAGGTAGAAGGAAACCTGGGTAACAACGTAGTCAGTATTTCTCAACCACAGATGTTTCCATACCCAGTGAAACCCAGAATCAGTCTATGGACCCAGAAACTTATCAAAATTCCTAAGAATTACCTTTTCCATGACCCTTATGCCCACCGGCAAATATGATAAGCCACCTCCTGCCCATCTTGTCTGTCAAAAGCTAACAAAGTAATGACCTTATATGAGTTTTTCCTCTTCTTCACTTGGTTTCTTTGTACACCACAAAAATCCTTGATGTTTGCTATTCTACCCCTGCCGGTGTCTCCCTCCCAGTTGATTCTTACACAAATTTCTTTATCTTCAGTTAGAATTAATTGGTCCAAAGTGTTGATACTAAGATGTACAGGCCTGGGAGTACACAAACCCAGGAGAATAAGGAGCCTGTATCACCACACAGTTGGCTTCCCTGAAGTGTTAGGTGAAAGTAAGGCCACTGATTGGGCCTGTAAAGTGTTCTGGGGCCCACATGATCGGGGTCTGCGGAGGCTGTAAGGATTAAACAAACGGATAGCATTAGATTGTATCACTGTCTTTTATTGTGCTGTAAAATGGCTCATGTGGGGGGAAAATGTGCATTTAAACTTTTCTGCTGAGATCAAACGTTGTGCTAGTGGTTTTCAACATAATTCATTTGTTCCTTTTTCTTCTTACCCTTTTGACCTCCATCCCCAGATTTCTTTCTTTCTTTCCTTTCCTTCTTTCTTTCTTTCTTTCTGTCTTTCTTTCTGTCTGTCTTTCTTTCTTTCTCCCTCCCTCCCTCCCTCCTTCCTTCCTTCCTTTTCTCTCTCTCTCTCCCTCCCTTTCTCTCTGTCCTTCTGGCTTGAATTTAAACCTACTAGTTCTGCCATTACTAATTATGTGACTTTGTGACAAGCTTATTAAATTCTCTGAGGTTCATTTTTTTGGATCTCTAAAACTGGGATAATATAACCTCTCTCATAGGCTATTGAGAGTTTCAAATGAAACACAGTATGTAAAAGACACAGCCTTGCATTTTTCTTAGGCTTCACAGGTACTGAGCATATGTGAATTAATTTTTCCTTCTCCCTTCCAAAAAGTTATACTGCAGACTACAGATGGGGACATCTATGGTCTGATGTTTCAACTCTTGTAGAACAGGAATCAGTGTGACTCAATGGGAATTGTCCACATGCACAGATGCTCCCACTGCCCCCCAAAGACTTCCCTGGACAGGGGAGAGGGTGCTAATGATGCAGGTGACTGAAAAAAAAAAAAAATTGGCTTCAGTACATTGAGATCTACCAGTCTTAGGGGCTGAATTGCATCCCCTGAAAATTCATATGTTGAAGTCCTAACCCCCAGTATTCCAGCATGTGACTGTATTTGGAGATAAGGTCTTGAAAGAGGTAATTCACTTAGAATGAGATCATTAGGTTGGGCTCTGATCCAACATGACTGGTGTCCTTCTAGGGAGAGAAGATTAGAACTCAGATAAGCACAAGCACAGAGGGAAGACCACATGAAGACACAGGGAAAAGACAGCCATCTACAAGCCAAGGGGAAAGGCCTCAGAAGAAGTGAGAATTGTGAGGAATTGTGAGGCCTCCAGAACTGTGAGAAAATAAATTTCTGATGTTTAAGCCACTTGGTCTCTGGGACTTTGTTACAGCAGCCCTAGGAAACTAACAAAACCATAAACCCATGCCTATGTTTCTGTAACTGTAAAATTAAGCTCAGCTATAGGAGGAGAAAGCAGAAATACTTAGCTTATGAAGGGTCTAGAGTTTAGAAACACAAAGGGAGATTCTTGGTCAAAATAACTTGCTCGATGACCAATGAATGGTCTAACTGACTGTCCTGGCTACAAAATGTAGGCTAAACAATTGAAGAAAAAGCATGCTTTGACTTGAAGCTGACAGGCTGGTGTCAGGCACTCCTCTGCATAATGCGTTTTCAGCAGCTGCTGAGAATTATCTCTGCCTTTTAATCCTCTCATTTCAGAGTTGTTTCAGGCAGATTATTCTTAAAAACCTCATGCAATTAATATAAATTATTTAGATTGGCTGCTTTAGTGAGTGTCAGATTTTCCAGCATAGGACAAGATGTTATTACTATTATTACTATTAATTACTGTGTTGCAGAGCACATATGACAACTGGACTTGAAACTGGGGGGAAAAATTGAGGTTTAATTATAGCAAAAGTTTATGAGCAGGAAAACTTGGAATTGGAATCACTGTTTTCCATCAAAAGTTTACGGGCAAGAAAACTTGGAATTGAAATCACCGTTTTCCATCAAAAGTTTACCTTATGGTAGTTTCTTGGGATGTGTGGTTTAGAGATAAACTGCATGGCTGGCCTCGCAGATTTGTCCCATACTAGCTGTGTAACCTTGGTCATGTGCTGCTCTCTCTGTGTCTATTTTGGTGACTAAGGTTAGGGTCTACTCCATGAGGCTGCTGTGAAGTTGAAATGATTTAATACATGGAAAGCCCCCAGAATAAGCCTCGTACATCATAATTTCCAAGCACATGAGATATCTAATTATTAATATTGTTATTATTAAATTCAAGAAAGTAGCCCAAGGGGCAATAGTGTCGTATGGTAGACAAGGAGTCAGGCCAACTGAGACCTGAATCCCAGCTCTGTCAATCACAAGTGACTGAGTAAATACCTTGAGTTATGTGAGCACAAGTGCCTTAGCTCTCTACCTCACTGGCGGGCCAGGTGTGTGATGAATATTAATTGCTCATATTTACTGAGTGCTATGACTTCCCAGGTACTGTGCTGATAACCTTACTGTGCCTACTAAGTTAACACTCTCTTCAGATTTGTATCCTACCTACTCATTATTTTCATTTCCTAGACAAAGAAATTAAGGCTTGGAGACAGTGAGCAATTGGCTTGGGGTCCACTCAGCTTCTCACTGGCAATGCCAGGCAGTCTGACTCCAAATCCTAAACATTGTACCCAAAGCACCTGGCATGGTGTGGGTCTTGTAGGAGTTGGTTAATAACTATATTTTATTTTGTTTTTAAATGGAGGGCAAATCACCCATTTCCTTGAGATGGCATCCGGCAGGAGCAAGTTGTCTTATATTTAAAGAGGAAGAGTTGATACAAATTAAAATGGGCATAGCCTATCAATAACTATCCTTGATCTTATCAATGATTATCCAATCTCTCCCTACTCTCATCAGCCTCTTAATCTGATTTCCAGCCCTTGAACCCTGCTCTTTGGAGCTGAAATTTACTTATACTTTGCTAAAACTTCTAGCAAACATTAGATTGAATGACTGAGATATCACCCACTTATTTATATTCATGCTGATCACAGTTGGAAAAAACAAGCTTTAATAATTATAGCCAGTTAAAATAAATAATTCAAGCCCCCCCCCTTTTATTAGAGTGCTTTGTGCTACATAGACTTCTTGAATGAATATTCTGTTCACTTTGGAATCACATTGCTTTCTGCTGATGCAGACCACCATTCTTTCATGGAAGAAATATTTATTGAGTTGGTACTAAGTCTTAGAGGCTATTGTGAGTTCTGGGAGCATAGTAGTGACAAAAACATTAAAACACCCCTACCCTAATAAACCTAACATTCTAGAGGAGGGAGCCAGACAGTAAGTAAATGAATGATGCCAGAAGGTTATAAATACTTTGGAAAGGCAGCACGTTGTAATGGCTGGGTGCAGACTATGAAGTTAGACTCCTTGATTTCAGTCTCAGCTCTGTCTCTTGCCAACTGTGTGACTTGGACAAGTTATTAACTTCTCAGTGCCTCCATTTTCTCATCTCTAGAATGGGGGTGATAATAATACTATCTATCTCATAGGGACATTCTATCTCATAGGGACATTCAAAACTTATATGAGTTAATATCTATAATGGTACCTAAAGGAATATATAAGTGTGTTCTACATAAATGTTTGATAAATGTGGAGAAAAATTAACCAAGGGAAGACATAGTAAGTTTTAGAAGAGATGTCATACAGTTTGTAACAGGGAAGTCACTAAGAAGGTATTGTTTAGCAAATCTGCTGGATATGTTTAAATAATAGCATGGACATGGGGTATGAAAGAAAAGGAAGTATCAACAATGGCTGGAAGGATTTTGCCCTAAAAAGGAATGAATGAATGAGATGAGGAAATTGGGGTGCAGCAGGTGTATGATAGGGGAATATGAGGAGCACACATTAAGTCTGAGGTGTGGGGCTTCCCTGGTGGCGCACTGGTTAAGAATCCACCTGCCAGTGCAGGGGACACGGGTTCCATCCCTGGTCCAGGAAGATCCTACATGCCGTGGAGAACTGAGCCCATGTGCCACAACTACTGAGCCTGCATTCTAGAGCCCACGAGCCACAACTGCTGAAGACCGTGCACTTAGAACCCGTGCTCTCCAACAAGAGAAGCCACCGCAATGAGAAGCCTGCGCACCACAATGAAGACCCAAAGCAGCCAAAAAAAAAAAAAAGTTTGAGGTGTGTTGGGAATCTTTAATGGAGACATAGAAAGGTAGCTGCAGGAGTTTAGAGTTCAAGAGAGAAGCTCATGTTGGAAATATAAATTTTGGAGTCATTGCATATGGATGGTATTTAAAGCTATGAGACAGTATGGGAGCACAAAGGAAGTGAGGGTAGATAAGGAAGAAAAGCGAGAATGAAGTCCTAGATCACCCAAATTAAAAAAGAGGAGAAATCAGCCAAGGCAACTGAGAAACAGCCAGCATAATGGCAAGAAAACCAAGAAAGTAATGTTCTGGATGCAAAGTGAAGGGGGAAAAGTGTAAGAATTTGGAGAGAATGATCAGCTTCCCTAAATGCTGCTGACAAGTCAACCGAGGCTGACAATTAGCCATTGGAGTTAAAAATGTAGAGGTTATTGGTGGCCTGGAGAAGCATGGTTTTGGCGGAGTGATGGGGGCAGATACTTCACTGAATTTAAGAGAGTTATTTTAAGAGATAGTTGAAGAAGAGGTATTTGAGACCATGAGTACAGGCAACTCTTAAAGAGCATTGCTGCTATAGTAAGAGGTGGGAAGGCAGCATGTAAATGCTAGAGTGGCTAAGTACGGTGGTGGAGAAGTTCTCTAATGATTGCATCACTTTTCTTAATGAAGTAGGAATCAAGAATACAAGCTGAAAGAAAGAGTTAGGGAGATGTTAGAGGTTTGAATAAAACAGCAAACGTATAAAATTGTTCTGCTGGAAGTAAGAGAGTGAATGGACCAAGGATTTGGCACTGGATTTCTGGACACTATTAAGAGCCCACTTGAAGTTCATGTGTACATATTTCAAGGGACACTAGTCAGAGTGTTTGTGTGTTTTCCAACTGCCATGCTCTTTAGTTAGGGTACATGCATGAAGTAGGCACAGAGTAGGACTTAACTAGGGTTCTGCTTTTGCTAATTGTGTGTGATGAAGGGGAAGATGAGCAAGGAAATTAAGGGTATATGTATGGAGTGATTTTTAATAAATACAATGGAATTTAAACTGGGATGGGGAGTAGAAAGAACATCAGGAAGAGAGACAGTGAAAAAGTTCAGTCAAGATTTTATTGGAATCAAACTAAAGAAAGAATTATCTGGAATGATAAGAAGTGGTGGTCAGAGAGTGGGGTGCATAGAACTATGATTGTGGAAGGGTTGCGGTTATTGGTAATGACTGGGTCTGGATTATGAACATGGAAGTGGGTAGCTAAGGTAGAGTGAAGGATGTAATCAAAGGGAAAAAAGGCTCAATGAGTTGAGATACTGAGGTGTTGGATAGGTCATTGCATGTGTATAAGAATTATCAAGGACTTCCCTGGTGGCACAGTGGTTAAGAATCCACTTGCCAATGCAGGGGACACAGGTTCAAGCCCTGGTCAGGGAAGATCCCACATGCCGCGAAGCAACTAAGGCCGTGCGCCACAACTACTGAGCCTGCACTCTAGAGCCCGTGCTCCACAGCAAGAGAAGCCACTGCAGTGAGAAGCCCACGCACCACAGTGAAGACCCAATGCAGCCAAAAATTAAAAAATAATTAATTAATTTTTTTTTAAAAAGAATTATCAACTAATAAGAGTAGTGCTGGAAAGAAGGTCAGCCTGGAGGAAAAAAAAAATCTTCCAGAAACTAAGGGGAATGACACAGGACATGACTGAAAAACAGAAGAGTTGTTCGTGATCTAATCTGATGTCAAGGGATTCAAATAATGAGGCTTTAGAGGGAGAAGTGAGGGATGGATTGAGAATAGTCTCGAAGGGCAGGGAGGAACAAGGACACCTTGCCACCTCTACGTCCAGTAGCTGTAGGGCTGTGGCAGTAACACAACTACCACCAGAGGGCTTCAAGGAAGTAGTTCTTGGGGAGACTCTGGTTTCAGTTAGAGTGAGAAGTTCAAGAGGAAATTCAGAGAATAATTGGAAGGTGGAGGAGATTGAGTTGCTGAGGGACTGAGAATTCTCAAGGGTGCAGGGGGATGGTTTTAGAAGTTGGGGAGTAGTAAAAACAGGGAATAGAAGAGGGGGCATGCAGAACATTATGGGGATTAGAGGGAAGGGGTGGGGTGACCTATAATTTACTTCTAACAGAAACAGGAATATGGGGCAACAAGAGATTAATCCTAATGGATTAATCCATCAAGGTAGGTGATGGTGAATATTGGGTAGACAGGTTTGTAGGCTGGGATTCCCAGATCTCTGTGGATGGAGACCCCTGAGGTGCTCTTAGTTTGTCAGCACCCAGAACAGTCTTGATCACTGGTAGGGAGGGGTGGATTTACTCAGTGTGCAGGGCTCCCCTCTGACAACTGTGAATGGAACTGAGGAGGTCTGGGAACGTGGGCATCACTTAGGCCTCTCTTAATACTCCTTAATGGAGTATTCATGCAAAGCTGCACTGACTAATGGAGTTGAGCACTCATTGACCTACCTGCTGCTAGTTTGGAGGCTGAAAGTTTTCACACTGCGGTTAAATAGACTTCACAGCTGGCTGTGTTGGATTGTGAACCCCTTATGGAGGAGACGTGCCCCTGGCAGTCAATCAAAAGCAGAAGTCTGTTGTTCCAGGGATGTGTTTAAACAGATCCCTCGGGCAGTGGCTGCAAGAAAATAAAAACTCCTCTAGCCAGGACATGCCCCAGGTTTCAAGTTTTCACATATGCCCTGGGGCCTGAATTCCTCTGGTCTTCCCAAGCTCCAGGTTCCAGAGACATTGCAGTACCATTCCATTTTGGTGTTTCTCCTTGTTGACTCTTTCTTTGCTGATTTCTTCTTCTTTTTTTTTTTTCAGTTTTTTTTCCCCTTGTTCTTTATTTTTTTCCAGTTTTATTGAGAAATAATTGACATACATTACTGTATAAGTTTAAGTCATACAGCTTGATGGCTTGATTCACATATATTGTGAAATGATTATAGAAATAGGTTCAGCTAACATTCATCATCTCGTATAGATACAAAAAAAGAAAGAAGACGTGCAAAAAGAAAAACATTTTTCTCCTTGTGATGAGAACTCTTAGGATTTGCTTTCTTAACAACTTCCCTGTATACCATACGGCAGTGTTAACTATATTCAACTATACCCCAATATAAAATATTTTTTAAAATTACAAATTTCCAATTATAAGATAAATAATATGAGGGATGTAAGGTACAACATGCTGATTCCTTCTGAGGGTAGCAGACCACTGAATCCCAGGAAGTTGCAGTGCCCTGTGTTTACTGTTCATGCTAATTTGGCTCTGCTGCAGAAGTGTAAGTCATTCCTGGTGCTCCGCAGGGTAGAAATCCATAGGTGGATGGACAAGTATATAATAAGTGGAAACATCAGGCAGGCACTGCTGGCAAGCTGTAAGTGGGAGGGGAGCTGGTGAAGAACACTGACAGGCAGTGAAGAAAAAACAGTGACAGAGAATGAATTCCCCGAGGGACAATTAGCCCACCATGAAAACATACTCTAGTGAAACAACTCTGAGTTCCAAAGACAATTCTCAATTAAGTCCTCAGATGGTTTGCTGCTAAGAGCTGATGAATTGGTTTATTCCCCATTGCTCTCTGCAAAGTACCTTCAAACACCCACGACTCCATCTGTTTCATTAATAAGTTAACTTAAATCCATAAAATTAGCAAAGAAACAGAGCAACCGGTCTGTGATAAGTGACCAGAATTCATTCCTGGGGTAGCCTTTATAGGATACTCTGCAGGGGTAAAAGCTGAAGAATAAAGATATTTCAAGGATAAAATTTGCTTTGAGTTTCCATTTTTTTTCCAGTTCATAAGATAGGAGAAAAAGACCAGGCTTAGGGGAAAAATAAGTTGATTTCATTGTCTTTTCTTGTCATGTTCAAAAGGTAAACATTAGGACTCTCCAATAGGACACTGACCCAAAGGCAGCTTTATACTGGGAGATGTGTCAGTAGTTTCACATGGAAAGTCTTACAAAGTAACTCCTGGCCAGTTTCTCTTTATCTTTCTAAAGTTATGACTGAGTGCGGATTAAGACTGAACAGCATTTACTGTGCTGTGGTCTGGACCTTGAGAGCAAGAGGGTTTGGATAAGAGTCAAAGCCAAGAATAATGAGAATTGTTGGGGGAACTTGTCCTCTGCCTTTCACGGAGGGGAACTTTGTCCTGCTCACCAATAGGGAAGAGTGGTTGGTTTTTGTTGGCCCTACCAAGTGGAATAAAATGAAAAAGGAGAAATAATTTCAGTACTTGCCCAAACCCAGCTCTTTGGTGACCTTGGCAAGATAAAATTTTATGGAGTGGTAGGGGCTGATGTCAGATGAGGAAGCATCGAAAAGCTTGGGAAAGGAAGAAGTGGAGACAGCCTGTATAAACAAGTCTGGCTATTAAAAGAGAGGAAAAATGAAGCAATGGCTTGGACAGGGAAGAGTGATGGTCCTTGGATAAGGCAATTTTACGCTGAGATACTGAAAGTTGTAGGCTGATGGGAGTCATCCAGAGGCAGATGAGAGGAGAAAGCAATGATGTGGGAGAGAAGGGGAAACATTGACAGAGGAAATATTTGAGGAGGTCAGCAGAGGGGGAACCCCTTCAATAAGAGGAGGAGCATTTAATGCTGAAAGGAGGAAAGAAGGAAATGAGAGCATGATGGGACTTAGCCATCCCAGTTGCATACCAACCAAGACGGAGCAGAGCTGTTGATAAATTGTGCCAGATATTTACATACAGAGAGAGAGTTATTGTTGATCTAAGCTTGACACATGCTTAAGTCTGAGCATCTCTTTTATGTGCAAACCTTGCATTTGTTCCCCAAATTTTGATTTTTTGAAAATGAGAGGGGGTGCAAAAATTATGCCCTTGTGATAAACTGCTTATCATAAACTCATCATTTCTTAGGGAAAAAAACATGTTGCATTTTGCATATTCTAAAACAGCATCAACGGAATAGGGCAGAGAGAATATTATTTCTAAATGCTTATGCATCATCCTCTTAAAATGTTAATGTCCCATTTCCAGCTAAACAAATAAACCTCTACTACTTGGATGCAACTAGTTCTAATGAATGTGAGTGCCAGGCAAGAAAATAAAGAACCGGCTTTTGATTGCAGAAGCATCTTTCATACGGGAAAAAAAAAATTAAGTCATTATTTAAAAATTGCTCCATTAATGTACCACGAACAAAGGATGGTGAGCTTGAAAAGACTAAACAGCTTTTATTTTTGAGCACTTTATTTTCAACGGGATTATAAACAAGATCCTCATGAAACTCTTCAAACAGACAGAACACCAGGATGGAATACTGAACTGCTTTGGCCCACTTACAGTCTACCAGAACCAGTCTTGTTGTGCTTCCTTAAATGTAGTTGCAAGTTGTTTCCCTGTTGTTGTTGTTGTTGAGTTGCGGAGAAAATGGAAGCGGCATATAGACGCTGTTCTTTCTGTAGTTTACAATGCAAAACACCTGGGAGAACTAACTAAGCTATGAGAGACTTGATGTTTACCTGGGACAGCAGCAATGAAACCCACTTGAGCATCTTTATGTTAGAAGGTGATTTGGAAGATGATTCAAATATTAAACTGGCAGTGAAAGTGAGTTTGCTTCTCTCTCCCAGGCCATTCTGTTTCCTGAATTTGATTGAAGTAGGCATAGCAAATTTAAGGTTATTGCTGAAGCTATTTTACATTTTTAGAGAATATATGTAATCATACATACAAACACCCACACACATTCATATTCACATAAATATCATTGAGAGAGATCTATTCCTGAAAAGACCTGTGGTCTACTTTTGAGACCTGTGGTTTGGAGATGATTGAGAAGAATTTTCCCATTATTATGATGGAGACAGGCCAGCTTGAGGCCAGATAATCATAATTTGTAGGTGCACTGGTGGCTAAGAGGAACATACAACATCGTTTAGCTCAACTTCTGAGCCAGGGAAATATATGCCCTTTACCCTTGGGATGAAAAACTAGTTCTTAGGATGAAATGATACCCTCCTCCCAAATCGCCCTTGTATGTCCATAAAGGAACACCCAAGTATCTGAATATGAATCAGCTTCACCTGTACACACACACACACAGCTTTCTCTCTTATTCCTTCTGTATTACTCACTCCATTTTAGTTCATGCTCCGTTTTTTTTTTTTTAACATCTTTATTGGAGTATAATTGCTTTACAATGGTGTGTTAGTTTCTGCTTTATAACAAAGTGAATCAGTTATACATATACATGTGTTCCCATATCTCTTCCCTCTTGCGTCTCCCTCCCTCCCACCCTCCCTATCCCACCCCTCTAGGTGGTCACAAAGCACCGAGCTGATCTCCCTGTGTTATGTGGCTGCTTCCCACTAGCTATCTATTTTACATTTGGTAGTGTATATATGTCCATGCGACTCTCTCACTTCGTCCCAGCTTACCCTTCCCCCTCCCCGTGTCCTCAAGTCCATTCTCTAATAGGTCTGTGTCTTTATTCCCGTCTTGCCCCTAGGTTCTTCATGACCTTTTTTTTTTTTTCTTAGATTCCATATATATGTGTTAGCATACGGTATTTGTTTTTCTCTTTCTGACTTACTTCACTCTGTATGACAGACTCTAGGTCCATCCACCTCACTACAAATAACTCAATTTCATTTCTTTTTATGGCTGCGTAATATTTCATCATATATACGTGCCACATCTTCTTTATCCATTCGTCTGTTGATGGACACTTAGGTTGCTTCCATGTCCTGGCTATTGTAAATAGAGCTGCTCCTTTCTTTAGCAAGCTCCTGCTATAAGTATAAAGGAAACGTTGATCATCTTCCAATATATCATTAAGTTGAGGAAATGTGTTTTCAGGGTGTATGAACACAGATGTGCACTTCACCCAAGCCTCTAAAAGTCATAAGGCTGGCAAAGATACATCCTACCTGAGAATGGCACAGACCACTGTGTTCCTTATTCCAGCTATTTATACATAAGCCAAGGAAGATAAGCTTTCTAGTTATGTCCACACTGTGATAGCACAATGAATAAATCAACTGTCTAATTCAATCCAGCAAATTGTTAATTCAATTACCAAATAAAACTAAGGAAAATTAGTTAGTTGTCCTGATGTATTCTTACTACAAAAAATCTTTTAAAATAGATTAACTTACATCTATTAGAATGGCTGTCAACAAGAAGACAAGTGATAACAAGTGTTGGTGAGGATATGGAGAAAAGAAAACACTTGTGCACTGTTGATTGAAATGTAAATTGGTACCATTATGGAAAACAGTATGGAGGTTCCTCAAAAAATTAAAAATAGAGAATTCCCTGGCAGTCCAGTGGTTAGGACTCCACACTTCCACTGCAGGGGACACGGATTCGATCCCTGGTTGGGGAACTAAGATCCTGCAAGCTGTGTGGGGCGTGGCCAAAAAAAATTTAAAATAGATCTACCGTGGGATCCACCAATCCCACTTCTGGGTATGTATCTAAAGGAATGGAAACAGGGTAAGGAAAAGATAGATACCTGCTCTCCCATGTTTATTGCAGCTTTATTCACAATAGCCAAGATATGGAAACAACACAAATGTCTGTCAGTGAATGAATGGATAAAGAAGTTGTGGTATATGTATAAAATATGGAATATTATTCAGCCAAGAGAAGGAAGGGAATCCTGTCACTTGCTGCAACATAGCTAGACCTTGAGGGCATTATGTTAAGTGAGATAAGTCAGACAGAGAAAGACAAATACTATATGATATCACTTATATGTGGAATCTAAAAAAGCTGAGCTCAAAGAAACAGAGTGGAATGGTGGTTACCAGAGGATGGAAGGTGGGGGAATTGGGGAGATCTAGGTCAAAGGGTATAAATTTGCAGCTAGAAGATGAATAAGTTCTGGGCATCTAATGCACAGCATAGGGATTATAGTCAATAATAATGTATTATATAATTCAGGATTGTGAAGAGACTAGATCTTAAATGTTCTCACCACAAAAAAGAAATGATAATTAAGTGACATGATGCAGATTTTAGCTAACACTACAGTGGTAATCATATTGCAATATAAAAATGTATCAACTCAATACAGTGTACACCTTAAATTTACACAGTGTTATATATCAATCATCTCTTGATAAAAATAATAAAATAAAAAATCCGCTTGTGCTGGTTCTAACCATCTTCTCTTCCCATTCCTTTTCTGTCCTACTAAGTTAGTTGTTTTCCCCAAATTTCCTGTTGGAATCAATGAGGTGGCACTGGGCTCAGAGGAGTTGTAGAAAGGACGCTGATCTTTAAGAGTTTGACTAATAAAACATCTAAGGTTAGGATGGAGACAGAAGCTGAAAGCTGAAGAGCCCTTGACAGCAGACTAATCAATGTCGTGAACATATCTAAAGAAAGAAGGTGCCAACTCAAGTAGGTGGGTGGTAAGACCCAAATACACACACACACATTCATGGCGATCCCTGAAGGGTGAAATCCCACTCATCTCCCAGCAGGAACCTAGGGAGATGTCATAGGAAGCACCGTGACAAAGAACATCCTTTGAGAGGAGCTGGATGTAAAGTGAAGCTCGTCAACCACTCATCTCCCCAGACCCCACACCACCATCTCTTCCCCTTCAAGGCAAAACACCTTGCCTTGATCACCTGTGCCTGAAACAAGAGTCAGGCTGGATGTACCCATTTTCCCTTACCCTTCGCTTCTAGAATTCATCAATTTCTATTGATGCTTACCTTGAAACCTCTTTCTGCTCTGCTGCCTGAACCTCGTCTCGTACATGTACAGCACTTTCCAGGCTCTTCTGCCAACTGGCTCCAGACTGGGCTAGCCCTTGGGAAAGCTGGAAGGCCGGGGAGATTGGCGCGTGGGAGAAGGGGGAAGCCAGGGCATCGTGGCCTCTGCTCTACATCCGGGAAACACCATTAGCAGCAGCCACCTTTTCTCCAACCTCTCAGAGAGTCAGCGTCCTCTTTACAAGCCCCCTACTGGGTAATCCCAGCTGCTCACTCTGGAATACCTCTTCTCTTTGCTTCTCCAGCCAGGGGTGGCATTGCTGCCTGTCTTGTCACCAATTCTGGGTTGCTCCAAGTCCTCTTTGGCTTTGCAAAATTTCCATCACCCATGAAACCCATTTCCTTCAATAAGTTTCCCCCTGATTCAAATATACATGTGTTTTATTTTATTTTTTTTTAATTTTGACTTTAGACCCTGACATCTTCTGTTGTCATCAAGTCCCATTCATTTCCACTCTCACTGCCACTCCTATTCCAGGTCCCCAGGAACATGAGTGCTTTCCTAAGAAAGGAGCGTTCCCGGGAACAGGGCCATGGGTACAGTTCTTTCCCAAGTCCTACTTTCATCTCTTGCTTAAGAACCTAGGTAATTAACACATAACTGGCATTTGTTGAAAGCTTTCTTGAAAGTGTCATTCATTATGCACCCACACCAAGAGCACCACAAACGTGATCTCATTTAATCCTCTCAATGAGCCTGCGAGGAAGGCGCTGTTAATGATACTACCCACCAGGGCCCTTGGCCTTCCCCAGTCATTAGAAATTGACTAGAGGCCAGATAAGAATTTCAGGCAAGGCTTTATTGGGGCCCCTGCTGCAGCCGGTGGGGGAGGGGTGTGGAAAACAAGTAACAGTTTCCCTTGTTCGCTCCCCAAGGGGGGGGCGAGCTGGTTCCTTATATGGGGTGAGGGTAGGTAGGGGTGTGTCCAGGGGCTCGGGCTGGAGGGGTGGCTTGGGTAGATTGCCCACCCCTTAGGTGGTGTTGAGTGCAGGGGGCATGCGCAGTACCCTGCTTTTGCTCCCAACACCCTGTCTTTGTTCCAGGCTCTTCAGAAGTGGCAGCTGGGTTGCTTTTTGGTCTTTTTGTATCTTGTTGTCCAGAATTTGCCCCAAATGCACATGCACGCAGTTATTTTTAGTCTCTTATAGTGTCTTTGTATCTTTTTGCTCGAGGGAATGTTTGCCCAGGTGCAAGCACTGTAGCAAAGAGTCCCAGGTCCCAGGTTTTAGGTCCCAGCCTGTCTCATTATCACTGCCTTTTACAGATGTGTAGAGGATGTAGTTCTGCCCCTCTCCCCCAACCAGACCTGTATTTTCACTGTCCTGTAAGAAGTCATGCATGTGTCCATCCCTGTTCCTTTCCATATGGTTTTCTTCCCTTTCTGAAGTACCCTCCTTGGCTCTAACTTCACTCAAATCAAACCTATTTCTTTCTTTCTAAGTCCCTTTCTCTGTGAAGCTTCCTATGTCAGAATCCTTTTACTCTGAACCTCAAGCGCACAGGTCCCTAAACGTATTTTACCAGAAATTATATTTAACTGACAGCTTCCTGGAAGTGACAACTCATGGAGGTATCCTTTTGCTTAAAGAGGCTATGACCCCACTCAACCTAGACGGGGTCATTGAGGCATCCAGGGGCTGTGGAGAGTGGGGTTTGAAAGTCACTTTTTAAGACCACACGTACTCTAGGTCAAAGTTTTATATTCAGGGATTTGTGAGCTATGTCACAAGAAATTTACTACCAATTATGTTTCAAGTATCAAAGTTTGGAAATGATTTTCTCTGCCAATCTTTAAAAAAACAGAACAAAACAAAACAGAATGTTGATAAATTAGACCAGATGTGGAGGTATATGCCTTGCATGTGTTTTTGTTTTATTTGGCAAAGTCAGAGGCCATGTTCTCATTCCCCACCACGATCCCACCAGGGCTCAGGGTAGTGGGTGCTTACTAAGTATCTACTGCTTTGTTGCAAAAGGAGAATTAGAGTCCTGGGGTTGAGGTTAACACTTGCTACTTTTGGATGCCCAACTTTTATTATCTTTGCTTGATAACAGCAGACTCTCATCCCTTTGGGGAATTTTTTCTCTCTCTTGTGTTCTGTCTTAGTGGGATAGCAAATCCCACAGGGCTCTGCTCAACCATAGCTAAGAAATACTCTTCTGATCTAAGCCATGCTGACTGGGGACTCTCTTGAGTAGAGTAACCACTGTCTAGAAAGAATAGAGCTATTACTTACCAAGTAACTCCTTCTATCTTAACCCTTGAACTGCCTTGATTCTTGTCCCTTTCTGACCCCCTTTTTCCTGATTCACCAAGCTTTCAGTTCTCAGTGTTAGTTGTTACTATTCCAAAAATTTCCTTTTTTCGCAAGTTATCACCAGAGAGTATTCCTGTTGCTTACGAACAAAGAACCCTGACAGTGAATGCAACTGTCTTCTCTGTTCCAGCTTCAGGTACCCCATAGGAGATAAATCTTTTCACAAAGTGGAAAGGGAGAATAAATTCCAGAATCCAGCTTGCTTTAATCCAGCTGATTTGATATTCTCATCCCAAGATATTTGCTGGGGGAGTTGGAACATTGTACAATCAAGTTTCAGAAGTATACAACCTGCACAACCATATGTGACCACCTGGAAAAATCCCCTCCATCGCTGAGGGCAGCTTGGATTGAATTAAATTCAGCGGTGCAGATGCATAAGTGAGCAGGCTGGGAGAAGGTGCAAAACAGATAGTTTCAAAGTATATGGCCCAGTTGGAAACAAATTATTTGGTTGAGTTTTGCAGCACAACTTGTCCAATGACTGCTCTGAGTAGGAAATTTCTAAAGCTACAGGATTATAACGGTCTTGTTTTAATAGCACAGGGGAGGGAAATTGGGCCCTGAGACCCTCTATCAGCAATGTGGCAGTGATGGATTTTCCTTCTGGAGCCCTATTCCCTTACTTGACCTACATGATTACTATACACAGTTGGATCTGATGACTTGGCACATGGGGGAGTGTCTTGGGAGAGTGAATTAATGACAAGTAAGTTCCTCCAAAAGATTATTCTGTTGGCCTGCATGACACACCCAGTGATGGCTATTCTTTAACCTAAACACCAGGAATCTGTTCTGCTTTACTCCACTAATGAGGTCACCACCCAGAGGGGCAGAGGAGCCCATCCTGCAGGAGGACTTGTCCCAGAATTGACATTCCCCACTAAGGAAGGGGAGGGAAGGAATTTTCTGTGCAACTCGGGAAAGCGCCTGGCCTGTGGGCTTTTCACCTCTCTGTTTACCTAGAAGCCACAAGGTTTAGGTCCTAGCCTCAGGCAAGGTCTTCTAGAAGATTCTACCATGCTTTCAGAGATTCCTGAGGACACTTTTCTGGAAGTGGCATCTAGGTCAGTAATGAACTTGCCCGTTCTCTCTGATGGTGCCTTTTTATACCATTAGGTCTGCAAATAATGTCCCTGAGTCTGTTTCCACTCAGAGAGGATTATCCATTTGTATGGTCAACATGTCTTGTTTCAGGCTGAGCTTCTCATGCGTGAAATGCATTGTCTTTCCCTTTCAGAAGTTTACTGCCTCAGTGACCT
The DNA here is from genome assembly GCF_949987535.1 of Balaenoptera acutorostrata. Classification (NCBI taxonomy): domain Eukaryota; kingdom Metazoa; phylum Chordata; class Mammalia; order Artiodactyla; family Balaenopteridae; genus Balaenoptera; species Balaenoptera acutorostrata. The sequence continues at coordinate 40,832,795 of NC_080066.1, forward strand.
TTATATTTGACAAAAAGCCTTTTTAATCCACCTCGCTGCTGCTTTCCTAAGTGGTTCCTCCTCTGGCTGGCATTATTGAAAGGACTTTCCCTGTTGACGGGCGTTATTAAGACATGATGTCTTTTGTATCGAATCGAAACTGTGCTCTTTTATTTGCCTTTATTTTCTTTTTCTAAGTTTGCATTGACAACGTGTGCACTTACACAGGATAATCGCATAGATGTATATCAAGCATGACCACCGTATGTTAACATTAGATGCAGAATTCTATTCATTTCTCCTGTTTTCTCAGATTCCAGATGGGAACAGTTCAGGGTTAAAAGGTAGCAAGAGTAAACCTTCCCAAACTCCTTCTACGACTCTGAGTACCAGGATTGGATGATGTATTATTTGGCTCCCAGATTATCTGAGTGCTTTGGTGGGTGGATATTTGCAATGAGGCCTTTGTTCCAAGCCCTGGTTAACATAAAGAGGTTTGTTCTCAGATCCCTGAACAGAGCAGAGAAAACACCGGTGAATACTAAAGGTGATTGTGCTTTCAGCCTGTGGTCTGTTACCACGGGCAACCAACGCTCTATAGAGGGGTTGTGTGTTGAAGAGGGTGCTAACATCTTTTTAAAAATCAGTTTAGAGCAAACCATTAGGATCTGTGCCCTGTCTTTACCATTCACTCCTCTGGACAAGTCACTTCATTTCTCCAAAGATTACAGATGTCATCAGCTAGCAGGAAGTTCAAGTAATGCCATACATGTAAAAGAATGGTGTGAATTTTAAAGATCAAAGTATGGGTTGTCTCTAATACTATGCTTTGGACTCTATGTTAGTTAAGAGAAAATAGATTCATTATCTCTCATATGGGCTTCTCTTCACTAACATTTGTTAACAACCTTCTCAAGGCCAGGCCCTATGCTATTCAGTTGATGCTTGATAATTATTTTTTTCCTGACAACTGATGACATAGGCATTAGTATCTCTATTTTGAAATTGGGGATTCTTATGACCTGAGAGGGAAAGTGGGTCATCCCACCGTCACACAGCTTGTAAGTGACAGAACTAGGATTGAAAACGGGCCTCTCTGATCCTGAAGTCTAAGGTTCTTTATTTTATTTTGCTTGCTCCCCTCCACCAATCTTTTTTTTTTTTTTTAGAATAAAAAACTGTAATCCAGAGGTGGAAACAGTTATCTCTGGCATTCCACTGCAGGCATCTTGTGATCTTTCTGGATTTGATCCACGCTGCTTGAGGAAGCCTCAGCTCCTTATTTCATTAGCCCAAAAGAGTAAAAACACCCCCATGTGACAGTCGTGGGGATAATACTGCCATTGATAATGAAGGCAACACCATCAAAAGCAACTACGTTATCAAAACTAAAAAAAGATCACTTTTAACAACAAATTGTGACTAATTAGACTTTGAATAGGAAATCAAAAGAAAAGGCATGAAGGCTCAATTTTCCATAGAGCTGACAGTCTGACCATTTTAGGAGTGAGAATGAAATTATTTTTAATTAACATGACTAATCATTTCCTATCATTTTGAGGCAGTTGGCTTTGTCTTCAAAGAGGTGTGGTGGAGTGCTGTCCCCCGCTCCATGGCTAGTGTCTGGGGGCCCGTCTAACCACATGGAACACTGGAGGCCTGGACCACTCTGGCTGGTGTATTTCCCATCTCAGAATCATCACAGCAAGAAGCTCAGGGCCCCATTTGTGTCTTTTCTCCTGACTGTTTTTCTTTCTAAGGCTACATGAAACTGTTTCTAATTTCATGAATGTCCATTTCTAGGGCCGTTTACTCATCATGAAAGTACAGCCTTCAGTGAGTAGACAAGCTATGAGGCAGGTTCTACTTCTTCTCTTTTCTCCACTTGTCACAACAATGTCTTCCCAGATGTTTGCACAGACTGCCCGGCTCACTTCTAGCCTGTGCCTTTACTCTTCAGGAGCCAAGGAGGGGCCAGCCTGTAGATCACCCTCACTCTGAGCGCCAACAAGGACGGGCGGCAATATTCTATGGTCTGTGCCCAAGAGTATAATTGTGAGGCAGCTGTGAAATGACAGTCTTGGGGGCTGTCTGATCCAAACACCCTCTCTCAATCCCAGTCCTAAAATATCCTTTACAGGGAGACCAAGCTTTGGTTATCTGCTTGGTGCTCTTCTGCTGTTTTCTCAGGTCTTGGGGTGATTCTGAAGAGTGATGTGACCTCAGACAACTATGGTTCTTCTCTCCTGATGTCAATCTACTCTCCTAGTATATCTTAGATGTACTCTCGGAATCAAAGATTCTCCCTGTGCTGCCACCACTGCCACCAGGGGAATAGGAAGGAATGAAATGGGTAAATGGATCAAGAAGCACCATTCTATCCCCGTTGGGTTTCCTACCAGATTCCAGGAATGCCTTCAGCCTGGAGCAAGGCGTTGGGAACTTGTAACTGTCTTCCTTGCTTTTTACTCTTGAGACTAGGACAATTCATTGCCATGACACTCCTACTTTCTCAACCCAGAACTTAAGAGCTGTGACCCCCATCTTGCTTTTTCTGATTTTATGTCCTTTGACTTTTTTGTTTTTTAAATGTTTATTTTCAATTATACAAGCGGGATATGAATGTATGTTCTTATTAAAAATTCAAATAATTTCAGACAAGTCAACTTGCCTTTTATCTCAGAAAGGAAACTTGCCCTTGACCTCAACTCATATCCTCTTCCAGATGAACCATTATTTTCAATTTATCGCATATTCTTCATATCTTTTTCTATGCTTTTATATACATATATGCTCACAGGGAGAAGTATGGAACTTTGTCTACTTCTGTTTGCTTATGAAAATACAGGTATTGTTTTGGAACTTGATTTTTTTTTTTAATTTGACAATACATCTGAAAGACTTTCCCACATCAGTACTTCTAAATTGAACTCATTTTTAAACTGCTGCAATGTGTTCAACACAAATTTCGATTTACTTATTTCCCTTGTTTGGACATTTTGATTTTTTTTTTTAAGTTTTTTGCCATTGCAAGCAAAGCTGTAGCAAATGTCTTTACATATGTATCTTTATGCATAAGTGCACATCTTTCTGCAAATATTTCTTGAGCATATACCAAAAAGTGGAATTGATGAATTAAGATTCTTTATATTTAAACTTTTCATGGATTTTGCCAGACTGTTCTCCAAAACAGCTGAATGAGTTGATGCTGCTTCAAGCAGTATACAAGATCATCCACAAGCTCATACTCTTACTAACACTTGTTATTATCAAATATTCAATCTAGTAGGTGAGAAGAAGTCTGTCCCACTAATTTTATTTTCTTCATGACTCATAAGATTGAGCACATTTTCATAACTCCTTTGCCATTTTGATTTCTTTTTCTATGAACTACTTATATTCTTTGTCCATATTTCTGTGGGTTCCTTCTGATTTCTGACACCTGTTTCAAGAGTTTCAGCATCTCCTTGGCCCCAATCTTTAATTGACAGCATGAATAAGAGCATGGGATTTAAAGTCCGCCATATGTTGATTCAAATCCCAGTTGCAACCCTGCCTAGGAGTGTGACTGTAGCAGGTTACACACTTATGCTGGTTTTCTGCCTTCCTGTCTATAACATGGGGACACTAATGCCTACTATGCAAAGTGTGTTTGTGTGTGTGTGTGTGCACAGGTGTGTTAAGATGAAGATATATGTGAAATGGCCAGTAGGCCATTATGATCTCCCCAATGGAATGATCAGTTCTGCTGTTTTATATCACTTTCTTGCCAGGTTCCAGGCATGGGCTGTTGGCTCCTTGATTTGGTATTTACCATATACCTCTAGCAATAAGGGCAGGTGACTCCCATATTTTGAGTAAATCCCAGAGCTAATGCTGATGTAGTTTTGGTCTCTGTATAGTTCCTTAGTTGCTTTGCTTGGATTTTGAACCCAAGGTCTGGTTAGCCCTCTGAAGTCACTGTATCTGCATGTATCTTTCCTCCATATGCACCTATGCCCCTTGTGCTCTTCTGCTAATGTCATGCTACGTATGGGGCTGTCATCTCAGCCTGACTCCCCAGCCTTCCCCTTCTCTATTGCTCTTTCACTGACAGAGCCAATACTTGACCCTGCATTTTCAGATTTCTAAGCCCATGCTCTCAACCAGGGCTAATAGCTCTACAAATATCACCCCTGGATCTCTGACTTAATCCCTCTGAGCCGCAGCTTTCTTATCTGTCCCGGAAATAATAATGCCAAATTCACACTACTGTTGGGGGCTTCAGATGTGATAGTTAACATAGCACAATGTCACATTCCCCCGTCCTCTTGTCTGACTCACAAATCGTCACCAAAGTAGTTTTCCTTTTGTTTGTTTGTTTGATTGTAATTCCTTTGTGTAGTAGATCTTCAGTACACAGTGGGTTTTATTAAGATTCAGTGGGCATTTGGCTGGCCTCCTTCTAAGAAACACAACCAGAGGTAAAATGTTAAAATGATGATGAATAATTATGATGAAAACCAAAGTCATATTTACTCACCATAGTTTCACATTATAGTTTTGGCTAAATGGGAAATGACCTGTTAAAAATTAAAAATTAGTTACTGGGACTTCCCTGGTGGCCCAGTGATTAAGAATCCACCTGCCAATGCAGGAGACATGGGTTAGAGCCCTGGTCCGGGAAGGTCCCACATGTTGTGGAGCAACTAAGCCCATGCACCACAACTACTGAGCCTGCACTGTAGAGCCTGTGAGCCACAGCTACTGAGCCCGCGTGCCACAACTACTGAAACCCATGTGCCTAGAGCCTGTGCTCTGCAACAAGAGAAGTCACTGCAATAGAAACTTGCACACCGCAACGAAGAGTAGCCCCCACTTGCCGCAACTAGAGAAAGCCCTCGCGCAGCAACGAAGACCCAACACAGCCAAAAATAAATAAAATTTAAAAAAATAGTTACTGGGATTTGAGGAATGAGATTTTATAGAGATTATTATTTTTCTAGAGAGAAATATTCCAGGGCTAGATAAAGAATATCCCTGGGTAGTGCTGGCTGGCCCTTTGCATGTCACTGCATCTTTGCCCATAAAAAGGGCAGTTCATGGACCAGGGAAAGGGAAGTTTGGCTTTAAAATATTTTTTGAAATGTAGGCTCCGAAGAGGTGGGTGCAATCTAATAAAAGTTTTACCTGATATCCAGGAACCAAGAGAGGTTGGCACCATTGTTTTGTAAAGGAATTGATGGCACCGTATGTCATGGAACTGACCACAGTGGCAGGTCAGATCTTCAGGAAAGCTGGTGGAAGGGATGGGGTGTGTCACTGGGCATGTCCCCATGGAAGGGCACCCAAGTACTTCTTTCACCTTCTTCTCTGTGCCTCTTCAGACAGGTTTGTCATCCCAGGAAAATTGAGGCAGCTTAACAAGCTCTCAACCAAATAGCTTGCTTGGTTGTTTAAAAATCAATATTGCCCTTTTGGCACTGAATTTTCCAGTTACTTTGATGGCTTCTCAACCAGTACAAAAATGGTGAATGGGAGGTCAAGAAAAATAATGCATTTTGAAGTCTCACTTAGGGCATTTTTACTCTAGGGGGTAAAGACCTTCCTTTTTCACTCTGACAAGACTTTTTAATTTTTAAGTTTTGTTTTTCTTTCTGAATTAATTGATCCTGGAGTTACACGCCAGCTAAATATTTATTGATGACGTGTGAGCTTGAAAATGAACCCCACTGGATCTCTGCTCCTCAGTACTCATGTTTCCTCATCTTCCCGTCTCATTCTCAACGTGTCCTAAAGACAGTTTTGTCGTGTGTGTGTGTGTTTGTGTGTGTCTGTGTGTGTCTGTGTTTTCTTAATTACAGTTTCTTTCCAGCTGGAGTCCAGCCTCTCCTCTCACTTGGTGGGAAGTATCCACACATAGGTTGTAGAGGATGTACTAATTAATGGATGTCCAAACATCTGGGGGAAAACAAGCAAAGTTACAATTAACACCCAATAAACAAATACAGAAAAGGTGGACAGATGAAGCACATCAGAAAGATGGCTTGGGGGAACGCACTGTCTACCCTGTCTGCGCCTGTTTCCTAGCACCATTCCATTTGGAATGGTTTATCTCACTGTCTGTGTGTCCTAACTTAATGCCTGACACTGTAAACTGAAGCCATTCTCTGGTCAACAAGGAGGGACTCTCAGGAAGGGGGGCATGATTATTCTGCTGGCAATTCACAGACACCCAGGAGCTTTACTGAAAGAGCCCATCTCTGGTCCTCACGTGTGTGTGTATACACACATGTGGATTAAAATATTGCTTCAACTCTCACCTTCCAGCCAGCCTGAAATTATTCTTTCTCATTCCCAATTCTCCCTGTTGTAATTAGCTCTTCAGACCACATACCAGAGGGTCTACAAAAGCAGCACAACAATAAAAAATAATAAGAGCTAACATGTATTGAGTGCACGCTGAGTATGAGACCATCTTCTAAGTGCTTTCTCTGCATTATTCCATGGACACCTCACAACATCCTTAGGAGTTAGGTGTGGTTATTCTCTGCATTTTACAGAGAGGAAAACTAAGGGACACAGAAGTTATGTAACTTGCCCAACATCAGTCAGCTGCTTGTTGCATGGCTGCTATTCATAATTCTTACCCCAGATTTACTTGCTAATTGGTAACTGTTCCGCCTTTTATCCAGTGTGTTTCCTGACCCCGGACTCTCTCTCTTGTTTGATCTTGTATATGCCAGTTTTTAACTTTTTTATCATGTGATCTATCTGGCTCTTGACTCTTGGGTCCCTCTCAAGAACTCTAGCTAATACTCACCACAATGATTCTCCCCAACATGGGCTGCTTCCATCATTCATCTCATTTATCTACGCTGGTAGGTCTTCACGATGAAGACTGAACTCCAACCTTTGAACCTATACTCCTCCAAGTCTTCTCCATTCTCTAGAAGGAGGCAGGACTCCTGCTTGGTATGATCTTATGTATTTCAGTCATTGTAAAGTTGAGTTCACCAGTGGTGCAAAATCTCAACAACCATTGACTCCCAAAGCATGATTTTCAAGATAACACAGGAGAATAAGAGAACTCATAGGAGCTTCAGTGTTTAGTAATCCTTTGCTGCCTTGAGTATAGCTCTCAGGTTCCTTACTGGTTCTGGCTCATGGCTCCATCTTCATTATGCACCTTTCCCTTGCACTTTAGTTTCTAGTCTCTAACCTTTCTTTATTACTGGCAGTTTCCTAGATGCCCCTCCCTGGGCTTTTCTTCTTTTCTGTTGATTCTCTAAATGTGAGAGTACCCCCAGATGTGTTCCATGCTCTCAATCCATCCAGTTCTATGACAAATATTATTTATTTTTAACAACTCTCAAGTGTACCTCTCTAGCCCTACTCTTGACTGGAAACCAAACTGGCATACCCACTTTCTTCATTTTTCTGGCCCAGTTAGTGGTCTAAAACCACTATGTTGTACACAGGATTATTCAGTGGAGAGTGTTAAAGTGTTAACACCCAGCCCAAGTCCCAGTGGATAAGCTCTATGACTAGCATGGGGCTACATCTGGAGAAACAAGCGATACCATTCCTTTCATCGAAAGGCACTGACATCCTACCAAGTTGTATACTCATGAGGCTGTGTCCTCCAATAGGAGGACATCATTTTTTAATACAAAGTCAAATTAGCCTACAGCTTCTCCTACATTTTAAAGAAAGTAGGCACTGACATCCTACCAAGTTGTATACTCATGAGGCTGTGTCCTCCAATAAGGGGACATCATTTTTTAATACTCACAAAGTCAAATTAGCCTACAGCTTCTCCTACATTTTAAAGAAAGTTCCATGAGAGCAGGGTCCTTGTGGGTCTTGTTTGCCATTGTAGTCTCAGTATTCAAAACAGTGCCTGGAACACAGAAGGTACTCATTCATATTTGAAAAATACATTATAAAAAAATAATAAATAAATTATTTTAAAAATTCCTTCTTCTAAAACCTGTTGCTCTGCTTTTGATAAATTCAACTAACGATGGGACGAATGAGATGTTCAAAATTGGCAGAAAAATGATCTAAAAAAATGATCTAGGCAGAAAAATGATCTAAAATTTAAAAATTCATGAATCATGAATTAAAGATAATAATAATAACTAAATTTATTGAACATATTATGCAGTAAGCACACTTAAGTTCAATCTTCACATGACCCCTATAAGGAAGACTCTTGTATTATTTCTATCTTATATATGAGGAAACTGAGGCACACAGAGTCTATGTAACTTGAGCAAGGTCATGTGGCTACAAAAGTGTTGAACAGAGCAGGGATGCTACATGGTACATCTGCAGAAAGAAGTGGAGGAATAGAAAGTCTCAGGGCAGAGTGTCTGACTGGGAGCACCATGGTTTGGAATAGGTCCATAGGCAGGGATTGATTCCTGGAGCTCCACATGGCATTCCAGACCCTTTCAAAGAACAAGCACATCATTTATTATCTAAACTGGGATATGTTTTCTAACAGAATGGGTTAACGGGCATAAGCTGGATCTCAACAGAGCCAACTGAGACACATAGGAGCCCTACTTCTCCACTCCTGGTTTGTATGGTATGGCCTCTGTCCACACTAGGCATCATGTTCTACTTTTACTCATGTACTTTCCACTTTTCAGATTGACTCTGCCCACCTGATGTCTTGGCAAGCACACAGTAAATACATATTGAGCTGGATGGATTATTCATGGACAATTCTGACATTGAATTATCTCATTCAGGATGCATAATGGCTTTATACTATGATGTCATGGGAGTACTTTGTCAACATTTTTTAAACAACTTTAAAGTAATGTAAATAGTACTGGCTAAACAAAATCAACAATGACAAACAAAAATGGGTAAATGAGTTAAGGTCCTTGTTCTGATAGATGTTTTACGGAGGGGAAGTTATTTAACTATCTGGGTATCCTTGTCCTTTTTAAAAATATGAATGAATCATCATTGGGGATCCTAAAAGTCTCGTTTTATTAGTCACTTTCTAAAATATAATTGTCAATCCTAACCTAAAATCATCTCAAAATGTTGCCCATAGCCATTTTCTTCTCTGCAATCCAAGACCATGTGATGGAATGTGTTTGCCAGAGAATTAAAATGAGACACTTTCCATCTATCAGGAGATCACAGAAAGCAGAAAATGAGCAATGTTGAGACATGTTGTTTTTCCATAAAGTTGTTAAAATTATAATACAATGATGATAAGAAATAAATATCATCCATTCTTTTTTAAAAATAAACATTATATTTTAGTACAGTTTCAGATTTACAGAATTGTCATGAAGATAGTACAGACAATTCTTGAATACCCCACACTCAGTTTCTGCTCTTAACATCTTACATTGGTAGGGTATGCTTGTCATAATTTATAAACCAATGTTGATGCATCATTATTATTAATATTTCTCTATAGGTAAGTCCCCCATTAACTTCCCCCCTGGCTATTTTCAAAATGTCCTACCCTTTGGTTTTCTGCATTTAGTTTTCATTTAAATATGATATGCATGTGTGTGATTCTTTTGGTATTTATTCCCCTTGGTGTTCTCTGAGCTTCCTGGATCTGTGATTTGGTGTCTGTCATTAATTTTGGAAAGGTCTCTGCCAATATTTTCACATATTTCTTCCACTCCATTCTCTCTTCCTTCATCTGGTATTATAATTATGTGTATGTTACATCTTTTGAAATTATCCCATTGTTATTGAATGTTCTGTTCTTTTCTATAACTACTTTTTCTCTTTTCATTTCAGTTTGGGAAGTTTCTATTGACCTAACTTCGAACTCATGGATTCTTTGCTTTAACTGTGACTAGTCAACTATGAGCCCATAAAAACATTATTTATTCATGTTACAGTGTAACATGTAATATAAGTAACTTTCCTTTTTATTTGTTCTTAAAGTTTTCATCTCTCTGCTTACTTTACTCATCTGTTGTCTCATGTGGCATACTTTTTCCATTAGATCCCTCGACATATTAATCATAATTATTTAAAATTCCCTGTGTTATAATTCCAACATCTGTATCATATCTGAGATGGGTTTTGATGGACAACCTCCTTAGACTGTGTTTTTTTTTTTTCTTTTTCTTGCCTTTCACTGTGCCTTATAATTGTTTGTTGAATGCTGGATGTGATGTATTAAGTAATAGAAACTGAGATAAAGAGGACCTGAAAATGAAGTTTCATGTTAATTTGACTAGGAATTATTCTTTGTTTAATGCTTTTGTACCTGTAGGTGCCAGAGGCTTCACATTCACTAGTGTTCTTGGTTTTGTCTCCTCTCTTGACTTTGGTTTCCTTGAGTATTCCTCCTCAGAGAGAATCTGTGTCTTGCAGCTATTTCAGCTATAGTCTGCAAAACTATTATGGTACTCTAGCCATGTTACTGTGGTGATAAGGCACAGGGAAAGAGGAGTGTCCTACAAACATGCACTTAAATCTCAGTCTTTTAGTGGGCTTGCTTCTCTGACCTGTGACCTTCAGAAGTGTTCCTTCTGTTAGAGCACCCATCCCCATTCGGTGAGAAAAGAAGTCTAGAGAGGACTCGAGAGAGAGAGGAATGCTTTCCCCATGATTCTGAGACAAGATTCTGTTAAAATCTTCCCCCTCCCCAGTAGTAAGCCTTTGTTATAGGGAGGGTTCAGGGCATATTTCACAGGATTATTCTTTCTCTCCTCTTGCCAGTTCCAGGAGGTGCTCTCTTTAGACCTTCACTATGTGACGATTCCTGTAGATGCTTGGTGGGAAGTCACACAAAAGTGTGGAGCCCCCATAAGGTAGCAACCCAAGGGGTTCTCACTCTCAAGTTAGGCCACATTCACCCTCCAAGTGTTCATCAAAATGATCATTTAAGATTTTCTACTAATTTATGATTCCAGTGGTTTCTGTTCTGTGGAAGCAGTTCTTGGCTGTGACTCTTTGGATTCACCTCTGTCTCCAAATTCCAGGCTGGTGGTTTGCTCTACAAACTCATTTCTCCGATGAGTCCTACAAAGTCATTGGTTTTCAGTTTCCCCAGCTTTTTCTTATAAGGATGGGGGTGATGACTTCAACATCACATCACTGAAAGCGGAAGCCTATTTTCTTTTGAAGCCATGAAGACCCCACATCTTGCCACTCTCTTAGGGAGGAGTTAAGAGTGATGATCATCATTTTAAAGAATTGAACCATCAGGGACAATGTAGGAAAAGTGTCTCACCCGGGCTGTGCCATCCTTCCATGACTGTGGTTGGAGAATTATATCAATAACTTTCCCTAATATGGTTATGCTCTGGAGATACCACATTTTAATCAGATGCTTGAGAGCAGAAGAGGATAGAAGCCTCCATGGATGGGCTGTATTTAAGGATGTCATCATTATATTTGTATTTTATAATTGTTCCTCCAAAGGATGTTGTGAGCTGATTGATAGCAGAGCCATCTCCCCTTCCCATCCTCATCTCTATTTCTACTGTGTTGAGTTGAAGAATTTTAAATTCATTTCTACTCTCCAAAGGAATTCTTGGATACCTGCAACCATGCTTGTTTCCTCAGCTAAAATACCAAGTCATTGCAGTCCTCCAAGATCCTGGGTTCCAGTGAACCCAGTGATGCACCATGAAGAAAACTGTCAAGAAACAGAGGATGGTTCAGGAATACTGACTCCCAACAAATTCCTTCACCCTACCCCCTCCAATGAAAAAGGAAAAAAAAAAAAAAAGGATAAAGTGCTGTCCAGAATTTTAAAAATCCCAAAGGGACTCTAAATGTTCACTATTACAGCACACACATTTATACACAGAGAAATTTGAAGGTTTTCTGATTTCAATTAAGATTATTATGTCCTCTGAGTGATGGTTTCTCCTTTTTTCCCCCCAGAAATCCTTTTGGCTGATATCTTTTAAAAGAGCATTAGCTAGGGATAACTAGGCTTACTTTTATTGCATCTACTTTTCCTCCAGGTTTCTTTGTCTTAAATTCTGAAGTCTTTTCCCCTAGCCTGCTAAAGTTTAGCAGCTTGAAATCAAGGACATGAGTCATTGTTACTCTTCATGTGAAAGATAGGCTCTGTGGCTTTTATAGCAAAAAGATTCCAGAAATAAGATGGAAGTCAGATAATTTGGGGCTGTGAAAAGTCCTTTACTATGAAAACAGAAGACCAAGGACACATTTCTATCATGCCTATTATTAGTACCTGGGTTTCATTGGTCAAATTACGAAGCCTCTGAGCCTCAGTTTCCTTAACTGTCAAATGGGGGTAATAATACCTGCCTTGTCATTTGACAAATTATTGGGAAATTCTAATGACATGCAGAAATTTCAGGTCTTTGTGAAGCACCATGCACATAAATGTTTGTATTTTACTTTCCTTAGCAGTATTTGAACATGGTAGCTTATTAAATATTCAGAAACAAATCATGGATACTTGTTGATGTGGGATGTCCTCATGAGCCTGTGACACTCAGTGGATGGTGAGCCATGGAATGGCCTTGAAAACTTTCCTCAATGCATAAAGCAGAAGAGTGATATGCTTTTGGTTGTGGGCACTAATGATACAACCAAAATAATACATTCAACTTCCTAGGGGAGAATTTTGCAAAGCAAACTACTCCTTAGATTCATAGGTTCTTATAACAAGCTATGCAAGGGGAAAGTACTAAAATTTATCATTTAATAGATACATAACAATCATGATTCATAAGGACTCAAGTAGCTACTATTAATAGTTATGAAATTCAAATCTCACCGACTAATATTTTTAAAACATTATCCCTCCGCATGATCTTTAGCAAGCTACCCCTATGTTTGTGTTCCTGTACCCATCGTGCCAAGTACGTGTGTGAAAATCTAGTACACTAAATTGATCCTTTTCTGACCCCAATTTTCAAGCATTCTTAACACAAGGTTACAGATATAGAGTATATATTTAGAATGTGTATGTGTGTGCGTGTATGTGTGTGTGTGTATCTCTCGTGCAAAGTATATGCGTACAAAGTAAATGCACATGAGTATTTCAAAATCAGTCAACCTGACTCTAAATGTTCAGCTATTTATTTATATCATTCATGACCTTTAGAGAGGGTTTTTTCTTGCTTCCCCAACCCCTGGAAGGCCTCTCCTGCCAGTTCGGCCTCTGGCATCTCAGCCCCACATATTGAGCCCTCACATGGGGAATTTAATTCCAGATTACTAATATCAGAGCATGCTATCAATGTTCTTTGACCAGTCAGTGTCTTAATGCATCTTAGAATTAAAAGAGGTCAGTTTCTGATTCTCTGGGCTTTTGCTATTAAACTCTCTTCCTTGTACTCCCCTCTGTCATTATATTACTGTCAAAAACTATGTGTCCATCACTAGATATTGCAATCCCCACCACTACCACCAACACACACACATGACCACATTGGAAAACTGAGCTCCAAAATGGTCCATGGACTTGACCGAAGTCACATATACCATTACTGACTTGGGACTCAAACATCTAAGACTTCTGAAATCTCATCTGCCTTCTTCACATTGAATTATTTTGATCTCCGACTTCCATTATTTCAGAAGAGCAAAATGCATGGCTTACTTCTCTATCCAATGGATTAAAATATTGAGTGAGGTATAGAACATATTGTACATTCTAACTGGAAAGCCTAGCAGTATGCTACTCCTTCAGGATGAAGAATTTAAAATCTGTCTCCGTCTTCATTCTCTTGTATTGTTCACTGTGTCCCAGTGAGAAGATTTAAGAAGGGATCTTATTATGGCTTCTGAAGACTGCTTTTTAAAATTGAGCTATAATTTTCAAAAATATATTGCAAATATCTAAGTTTGATGAGTTCTGACTATATACCTTGTAACTGCTACCCAAACCAAGTTATAGAATATTTCCAACTTCCCAGAATATTTCTTCATGACCATTTCCAGTCAATCTCCATCCTAAACTCCAAAGAGGCAATTGCCTTCTGATGGTATATATTCTTTAGTGTCTAATTTATTTTGAGTTTGCATAGGTTATTTCTTGAGATTTATCCACAGTGTTGTATGTATCAGTAGTTTATTCCTTTTGTTGCAGAGGAAAATCAATTGCAGTAATATGCCACGAAGTATATTGATGGTTATATTCAGTTTGAGGTTATTGTAAATAAGGCTGCTTTAAACTTTCTTGCATAAGTCTTGTGGGAATACATGTTGTCATTTATTTTGGGTACATATAGGGGATTGGAATTGTTGTGGTATAAGCTCTATGTATGCTTAACTTAATTTTTTAAAATTACCAAAGGTGTTTCAAAGTGATTTCTACAAGTAGTGTATGAGCATTCTGGTTGCTTCATTTCCTTTACAGCAATTGACATTATCAGGTTTTTTTTTTTTTTATGATAACTATTCCAGAATATGTTAATTATTTTTTTAATTTTGGTTTTAATTAGTATTTTCCTGAGGACTAATTGAGTGTCTTATTATAAGCTTATTGTCCATTCATACATTTTCTTTGTGATTTATCTAAGTCTTTTGCCCATTTTAAAAGCTGGATTGGGGGGAGGAGCTTCAAGGTGGCAGAAGAGTAAGACGTGAAGATCACCTTCCTCCACACAAATACATCAGAAATACATCTACATGTGGAAAAACTCCTACAGAACACCTACTGAACGCTGGCAGAAGACCTCAGACCTCCCAAAAGGCAAGAACCTCCCCACGTACCTGGGTAGGGCAAAAGAAAAAAGAAAAAAACAGAGACAAAAGAATAGGGACAGGACCTGCACCAGTGGGAGGGAGCTGTGAAGGAGGAAAGGTTTCCACGCACTAGGAAGCCCCTTCGCGGGCGGAGACTGCGAGTGGCGGAGGGTGGAAGCTTCGGAGCCACGGAGGAGAGCGCAGCCACAGGGGTGCGGAGGGCAAAGCGGAGAGATTCCTGCACAGAGGATCGGTGCCGACCAGCACTCACCAGCCCGAGAGGCTTGTCTGCTCCCCCGCCGGGGCGGGCGGGGCTGGGAGCTGAGGCTCGGGCTTTGGTCGGATCGCAGGGAGAGGACTGGGGTTGGTGGCGTGAACACAGCCTGAAGGGGCTAGTGCGCCACAGCTAGCCGGGAGGGAGTCCGGGAAAAGGTCTGGAGCTGCTGAACAGGCAAGAGACTTTTTCTTGCCTCTTTGTTTCCTGGTGCACGAGGAGAGGGGATTCAGAGCGCTGCCTAAACGAGCTCCAGAGATGGGCGCGAGCCGCGGCTATCAGCGTGGACCCCAGAGACGGGCATGAGACGCTAAGGCTGCTGCTGCCGCCACCAAGAAGCCTGTGTGTGAGCACAGGTCACTCTCCACACCTCCCCTCCCAGGAGCCTGTGCAGCACGCCACTGCCAGCGTCCCGTGAGCCAGGGACAACTTCCCCGGGAGAACACGCGGCGCGCCTCAGGCTGCTGCAACGTCACGCCGCCTCTGCCGCCGCAGGCTCGCCCCGCCTCCTCCGTAGCCTCCCTCCCCGCAGCCTGGGTGAGGCAGAGCCCCGAAGCAGCTGCTCCTTTAACCCCGTCCTGTCTGAGCGAGAACAGACGCCCTCAGGCGACCTACACGCAAAGGTGGGGCCAAATCCAAAGCTGAATCCCAGGAACTGTGCGAACAAAGAAGAGAAAGGAAATTTCTCCCAGCAGCCTCAGGAGCAGCGGATTAAAGCTCCACAGTCAACTTGATGTACCTTGCATCTGTGGAATACCTGAATAGACAATGAATCATCCCTAATTGAGGAGGTGGACTTTGGGAGCAACAATATATATATATTTTTCCCTTTTTCTCTTTTTCTGAGTGTGTATGTGTATGCTTCTGTGTGTGATTTTCTCTGTATAGCTTTGCTTTTACCATTGTCCTAGGGTTCTGTCTGTCTGTTTTCTTTTTTTTTTTAACTATAGTTTTCAGCGCTTGTTATCATTGGTGGATTTGTTTTTCGGTTTGGTTGTTCTTTCTCTCTTTTTTTTTATTACTTAAAAAAAGATTTTTTTAATAATTATTTTTTGTTTTTCATTTTAATAACTTTTATTTTATTTTATCTTTTTCTTTCTTTCTCTTTTTCTCCCTTTTATTCTGAGCCATGTGGATGACAGGGTCTTGGTGCTCCAGCCAGGCATCAAGGATGTGCCTCTGAGGTGGGAGAGCCAAGTTCAGGACATTGGTCCACCAGAGACCTCCCGGCTCGACATAATATCAAATGGGAAAAATCTCCCAGAGATCCCCATCTGAACGCCAAGACCCAGCTCCACTCAATGACCAGCAAGCCACAGTGCTGGACACCCTATTCCAAACAACTAGCAAGACAGGAACACAACCCCACCCATTAGCAGAGAGGCTGCCTGACAAAATAGACTTTAAAACAAAGACTATTACAAGAGACAAAGAAGGACACTACATAATGATCAAGGGCTCAATCCAAGAAGAAGATACAATTGTAAATTGTAAGAAGATACAATTGTAAATATTTATGCACCCAACATAGGAGCACCTCAATACATAAGGCAAATACGAACAGCCATAAAAGGGGAAATCGACAGTAACACAAGCATAGTAGGGGACTTTAACACCCCACTTTCACCAATGGACAGATCATCCAAAATTAAAATAAATAAGGAAACAGAAGCTTTAAATGATACATTAAACAAGATGGACTTAATTGATATTTATAGGACATTCCATCCAAAAGCAACAGAATATATTCTCAAGTGCTCATGGAACATTCTCCAGGATAGATCATATCTTGGGTCACAAATCAAGCCTTGGTAAATTTAAGAAAACTGAAATCATATCAAGTATCTTTTTTGACCACAACGCTATGAGACTAGATATCAATTACAGGAAAAGATCTATAAAAAATACAAACACATGGAGGCTAAACAATACACTACTTAGTAACCAAGAGATCACTGAAGAAATCACAGAGGAAATCAAAAAATACCTAGAAACAAATGACAATGAAAACACGACCACCCAAAACCTATGGGATGCAGCAAAAGCAGTTCTAAGAGGTAAGTTTATAGCAATACAATGCTACCTCAAGAAACAAGAAACATCTCAAATAAACAACCTAACCTTACAACTAAAGCAGTTAGAGAAAGAAGAACAAAAAAACTCCGAAGTTAGCAGAAGGAAAGAAATCATAAAGATCAGATCAGAAATAAATGAAAAAGAAATGAAGGAAATGATAGCAAAGATCAATAAAACTAAAAGCTGGTTCTTTGAGAAGATAAACAAAATTGATAAACCATTAGCCAGACTCATCAAGAAAAAAAAGGGAGAAGACTCAAATCAACAGAATTAGAAATGAAAAAGGAGAAGTAACAAGTGACACTGCAGAAATACAAACGACCATGAGAGATTACTACAAGCAACTCTATGCCAATAAAATGGACAACCTGGAAGAAATGGACAAATTCTTAGAAATGCACAACCTTCCAAGACTGTACCAGGAAGAAATAGAAAATATGAACAGACCAGTCGCAAGCACTGAAATTGAAACTGTGATTAAAAATCTTCCAACAAACAGAAGCCCAGGACCAGATGGCTTCACAGGCGAATTCTATCAAACATTTAGAGAAGAGCTAACAACTATCCTTCTCAAACTCTTCCAAAATATAGCAGAGGGAGGAACACTCCCAAAATCATTCTATGAGGCCACCATCACCCTGATACCAAAACCAGACAAAGATGTCACAAAGAATGAAAACTACAGGCCAATATAACTGATGAACATTGATGCAAAAATCCTCAACAAAATACTAGCAAGCAGAATCCAACAGCACATTAAAAGGATCATACACCATGATCAAGTGGGGTTTATTCCAGGAATACAAGGATTCTTCAATATACGCAAATCAATCAACGTGATACACCATATTAACAAATTGAAGGAGAAAAACCATATGATCATCTCAATAGATGCAGAGAAAGCTTTCGACAAAATTCAACACCCATTTATGATAAAAACCCTCTAGAAAGTAGGCATAGAGAGAACTTTCCTCAACATAATAAAGGCCATATATGACAAACCCACAGCCAACATTGTCCTCAATGGTGAAAAACTGAAACCATTTCCACTAAGATCAGGAACAAGACAAGGTTGCCCACTCTCACCACTATTATTCAACATAGTTTTGGAAGTTTTAGCCACAGCAATCAGAGAAGAAAAAGAAATAAAAGGAATCCAAATCGGAAAAGAAGAAGTAAAGCTGTCACTGTTTGCACATGACGTGATGCTACACATAGATAATCCTAAAGATGCTACCAGAAAACTACTAGAGCTAATCAATGAATTTGGTAAAGTAGCAGGATACAAAATTAATGCACAGAAATGTCTTGCATTCCTATACACTAATGATGAAAAATCTGAAAGTGAAATTAAGAAAACACTCCCATTTACCATTGCAACAAAAATAATAAAATATCTAGAAATAAACCTACCTAAGGAGAAAAAAGACCTGTATGCAGAAAATTATAAGACACTGATGAAAGAAATTAAAGATGATACCAGCAATGGAGAGATATACCATGTTCTTGCATTGGAAGAATCAACATTGTGAAAATGACTGTACTACCCAAAGCAATCTACAGATTCAATGCAATCCCTATCAAACTACCACTGACACTTTTCACAGAAGTAGAACAAGAAATTTCACAATTTGTATGGAAACACAAAAGACCCCGAATAGCCAAAGCAAACTTGAGAAAGAAAAACGGAGCTGGAGGAATCAGGCTCCTGGACTTCAGACTATACTACAAAGCTACAGTAATCAAGACAGTATGGTACTGGCACAAAAACAGAACTATAGATCAATGGAACAGGATAGAAAGCCCAGAGATAAACCCACACACATATGGTCACCTTATTTTTGATAAAGAAGGCAAGAATATACAATGGAGAAAAGACAGCCTTTTCAATAATTGGTGGTGGGAAAACTGGACAGCTACATGTAAGAGAATGAAATTAGAACACTGCTTAACACCATACACAAAAATAAACTCAAATTGGATTAAAGACTTAAATGTAAGTCCAGACACTATCAAACTCTTAGAGGAAAACATAGGCAGAACACTCTATGACATAAACCACAGCAAGATCCTTTTTGACCCAACTCCTAGAGAAATGGAAATAAAAACAAAAATAAACAAATGGGACCTAATGAAACTTAAAAGCTTTTGCACAGAAAAGGAAAACATAACCAAGACGAAAAGACAGCCCTCAGAATGGGAGAAAATATTTGCAAATGAAGCAACTGACAAAGGATTAATCTCCAAAATTTACAAGCAGCTCATGCAGCTCAATATCAAAAAAACAAACAACCCAATCCAAAAATGGGCAGAAGACCTAAATAGACATTTCTCCAAAGAAGATATACAGATTGCCAACAAACACATGAAAGAATGCTCAACATCATTAATCATTACAGAAATGCAAATCAAAACTACAATGCGATATCATCTCACAGTGGTCAGAATGGCCATCATAAAAAAATCTGGAAACAATAAATGCTGGAGAGGGTGTGGAGAAAAGGGAATCCTCATACACTTTTTGTGGGAATGTAAATTGATACAGCCACTATGGAGAACAGTATGGAGATTCCTTAAAAAACTAAAAATAGAACTACCATACGGCCCAGCAATCCCACTACTGGGCATATACCTTGAGAAAACCATAATTCAAAAAGAGTCATGTACCACAATTTTCATTGCAGCTCTATTTACAATAGCCAGGACATGGAAGCAACCTAAGTGTGCATCGACAGGTGAATGGATAAAGAAGATGTGGCACATATATACAATGGAATATTACTCAGCCATAAAAGGAAATGAAATTGAGTTATTTGTATTGAGGTGGATGGACTTAGAGTCTGAGCTACAGCGTGAAGTAAATCAGAAAGAGAAAAACAAGTACCGTATGCTAACACATATATATGGAATCTAAAAAAAAAAAAAAAAAAATGGTCGTGAAGAACCTAAGGGCAAGATAGGAATAAAGAGGCAGACCTACTAGAGAATGGACTTGACGACATGGGGAGGGGCAAGAGTAAGCTGGGACAAAGTGAGCGAGTGGTAGTGTATATATGGACATATATACACTACCAAATGTAAAATAGATAGCTAGTGCGAAGCAGTTGCATAGCACAGGGAGATCTGCTCGGTGCTTTGTGACCAGCTAGAAGGGTGGGTTACGAGTGTGGGAGGGAGGGATACGCAAGAGGGAAGAGATATGGGGATATATGTATATGTATAACTGATTCACTTTGTTATAAAGCAGAAACTAACACACCTTTGTAAAGCAATTATACTCCAATAAAAATGTTTTAAAAAATAAATAAAATAAAAGCTGGATTGTTTGTATTTTTGTTATTAATGTTTTGAAATTCTTTATATATTCTGGATACCATTTTCTTGTCCAATATTACATATTGCAGACTTCCTTCTTGTCTGTGATTTGCCAATTTATCTTCTTAATGATGCTTTTTGATAAGCGTATGCCCTTCATTTTGATGAAGTCCCATCAATCATATTTTTCTTTTATTATGAATGATTTTTGTGTTCTGTTTAGGAAATTTTTGCCTTACCCAAATTTGTCAAAGTATTTCTCTATATTTTCTTCCATAAGCTCTATAGTTCTGACTTTTACAGTTAGGTCTCTATACCCTCTCAAATTTTTTGTGTGTGTCTCAGGAGTGAGTCTGAGGTCAGGAATTATATTGTTTATGTGGGCATCTATTGTTCTAGCACCATTTGTTGAAAAGAATATCCTTACTCCATTTGTTTAACTTGACACCTGAATTCCTGCTCTTAAGCACTGGGAAAGGATATTGCCTGCCTGCCATGTTCCATGCATTTTCAGAGTCACGTGAATGACTTCATGCATACTTCAAATATTATGGATCATATCACCCTGCCTTTGCATGCTTAGTTTCTTCTGCCACAACATCTTTTCTTTTCCTTTCTTCCTGTTTTTTTTTTTTTTTTTTTAGTACCACCCAAAACACAGCTTAATAGTCTTAGAAACCTTCCTTGATTTTTCCTGTATGGTGTGGCTCAGTGCCTCTTTTGGGGTGTCATACAGCACCATGGATTTCTCTTTCAAAAAACTTGTCTTACTGCATGCTAATTTTCTCTTTATTTGACTGTCTCCACAATAAGACAGTGATTTACTTGAAGACATGCTTGTCTTTTTATCTCTGTATCCAAAGTACTTAATACAGTGACAGGGAAAAAAAAGAAAGGAGCCACTCAAGTCATAGTTTTAATCAAATTTCTCCTGGATATTCCACAGAAGTAGTGAAATATCATAGGCTTTACAGCGAGATCATTTTGATTTCAAATCTCATTTCTGCCCCTCACTTGCCGTTTTAATTGGGACAAGTCATTTAATTGCCGAATCACAGTTTATTATTCTGTAACGTACAGATGTTTAGAAATACTTTCAGGATATTTATCGTATATGAAAGGAATGATGTCCAGAACCTAGTAGCTGCTAAATAAATGGGAGCTAACATATTATTCTTTTAGTATTAAAATGGCAAAGGAAAGGCTTCTGTCTGAGCTCTTCTACTTACCTATTCTACTACCAAGGGACTTTTGACTTAGTAGTTCCGTAGAAAATATTATGCTCTTATCTGTTCATTAACACAGAGTCACAATTTGGAGGCAGTTTCCAAGATATAGTTTCAAAATGGAACCTGGTTTATAAATGTATTCTGTATCTATCCAATCACACCAAAAAAATTGAAACCAAGCAGAAATCAAATCTTAAAATAGTGATATTACATCATTACAGAGTTTACCAAAGAAAACTGTATTCCAAATTGCAGAGCTGTAATTCTATACAGATGTCCTGGGGACATAATACTAAGAAGAGTGAAATGTATTCCTGGAACCCATGAGATGTGGTTAAGGCCCTAATTCACATGACTTCCAGAGAAAGCACTTTAACCATTAGGTAGGTATTCTAGAAAGTCATATTCCTAGGTCTATTCTCGAGAACTTCTCCCTTCTACCACCCTCTCCCCAGGTTATGTCATTTACTCCCATCTGTCCCACTTAGAGGCACTTGAGAAGCCCACAGAATTGCAGTATTTTCTCTCTGAAATGCTTTTAAGTAGCATTTTAAGGACACTATTTCCCAACATCACTCCCACTTATGGCGCCCTACAGCATGGAGTGTACAAATCACTTCCTCACACATTGGCTTTCGTGCATGCTAAATGCTTTTCTAAATTGACCTGATACCTATTAAACCTGAAGTGGACTTTTTGAGATCTGAAGAACGTTTAATCAATGGGGCATTAGATTGAATAAATCATAACTGAGATGAGTTCCTTAAATTGATACGATCTTTAATGAGCATTGCACTTGATTTAATAATCTATTTATTAAATACATTTAAAAATTGGTAAATTGAACACTTGCCATAGAGCAAGCAATTAGGGCTATTTTCATTCCGTGTTTATTTTCCTGAGTTGAGACAATGTTTGTTAAGTCTTAAACACATTGAGTAAATTTTCGTATCATTTTTTTTCAATAACTCTCTAAATATTAAATCTTAGTGTTGGTTACACCCACTCTCTGTTAAATTACAGAGAATACTAACAAGCATAAAGGAAGATTTACTAATTCCACAATTACTAGTATTGAAATCTCTAGTGAGTTTATAAAATCTGCATAATAATAAATCTGGGTTAAGATTGGTTAAACCTCTTTAACCTCTATTAAATCCAGTGAGAAATGTGTTAAAGAGATCCTGTCATATTGAAGCAAACTTTAAAAGAATATCATATTTTTTTCCCCAAATCTCATTAAACTGACATATGCGGTTTTTGGATTTCCTTTATTTCCTATTAAATTATTGCAAGTTATTACTTACATATTTATGTGTAAAAAGTAGCTTTCTTGTTCCTAAAGCCCTTCTCCCTCTGGGCTGATTCAGTTTCTGAAGGCCTTATACAAGCTCCGGGAAATTGCAGTCCCTTCTCCCAGTAGCAGTGCATTCTCCTTAGACAAATCTGAATGTTCCCAATTTGAGTTTCTGCCCTTTGTATCCAAATCCTTGATGAAAATGAACAATTCATCCCATTCTGATGTATAAATCTCTTATTCCAGTACATCAAGATAAAGGTCATAGACTACATTAATAATGATTCCTTACTTGTGTTACTAATAACATCTTACATTGTTAACCCTGAAACTATTTTAAAAATCTAATTTACTTTTCTCTATGGATGCCAGGCTAGATACTCATCTTATATAACTCAATGGGATAATTCATCTTCACTCATTTCTGGAAGGAGAAGCCAGCCTGAGATGGCAGTTTATTTTCCGTATTTGCCTGAATTATAAAACCAGCCTAGCCAATTCTAA
This sequence comes from Balaenoptera acutorostrata, assembly GCF_949987535.1. NCBI lineage: Eukaryota > Metazoa > Chordata > Mammalia > Artiodactyla > Balaenopteridae > Balaenoptera > Balaenoptera acutorostrata. The sequence goes on from NC_080066.1 coordinate 40,856,124, forward strand.
TCAATCAATGAATATTTATTAAGCTCCTACTGTTTTTTTTTTTCCTTGTACAAAAAACTCTATTTTCAAAGCACTACAATGTGATTAGGAAAATCCATTCAATTCAACAAATATTTCTTGAATACTTATTGAGCATGGCATAATACCAGGTAAGTGATACAAAAATAAGGAAGATGTGAATACTTCTCCCTGAAACACTGTTATCTACTTAATGTGGAGCAGGGAGGTGAAAAGAGACGTATGAAAAAAACTGCTGAGGATTTTATTTTCATGAAAATGTAGAACACATGGCTTTGAGTAATGAAGAACACAGGGGAAATATGCTGAGGTCAGATTTTTATCTTATTTATTTTCCAACTGTACTGAGGTACAACTGACAAATAAAATTGTAATACATTTAAAGTGTACAAAGTGATAATATTATATACATAATACTCTTTTACATTGTAAAAGATTACCCCATGGAATTAATGACAATTAACATATCCATCACTTCACATATTTGTCTTCTTTTTTTTTTAATATAAATTTATTTATTTATTTTTGGCTGTGTTGGGTCTTCGTTGCTCCGCGCGGGCTTTTCTCTAGTTGTGGAGAGTGGGGGCTATTCTTCATTGTGGTGTGAAGGCTTCTCATTGCGGTGCCTTCTCTTGAGGAGCACGGGCTCTAGGTGCTCAGGCTTCAGTAGTTTTGGCACGTAGGCTCAGCAGTTGTGGCACACGGGCTTAGTTGCTTCGCAACATGTGGGATCTTCCGGGACCAGGGCTCGAACCCATGTCCCCTGCATTGGCAGGCGGATTCTTAGCCACCGCGCCACCAGGGAAGCCCTGCCCTTTTTTTTTTCTTTTTGGTGAGAACGTTTAGGTTCTTTTTTCTTAGTGAATTTCAATTATACAATACAGTGCTATGGACTATAGTCTCCATGTTATACGTTAGATCCTCAGAACTTATTAATCTTACAACTGAAGGTTTGTACCCTTTTACCAACCAAACTCTCCCTATTTTCCCCAATCCCAAGCCCCTGGCAACCACTTTTCCACTCTATTTCTATGAATTTGACTTTTTTTTTTTTTTTAATTCCACATATAAATAAGTCATGCCATGTGATATTTGTGTTTTTCTTTCCAGCTTATTTCACTTAGCATAATGCCCTCCAGGTTGGTCTATGTCATCCCAAATACAAAATTTCCTTCTTTTTTAAGGTTGAATAATATTCCATTGTATATATACCACATTTTTCTTTATCAACTCATCCATTGTTGGATGCTTAGGTTGTCTCCATACTTTGGTATTGTGAGTAACGCTGCTGTGAACATGGGAGTACAGATACCTTTTCAAGATGATTTCATTTCCTTTGGCTGTATACCCAGAAGTGGGATTGCTGGTGGTTCTATTTTTAATTTCTTGAGCAACCACCATACTGTTTTCCATAGTGCTGTTCCACTTTACATTCCCACCAACAGTGTACAAGTGTTCCCTTTTACCTGCATACTCATCAGCATTTATTTCTTATCTCTTTGATAAGAGACACCCTAACAGATGTAAGGTGAGATCTCATTGTGGTTTTGATTTGCATTTCCCTGGTGAATAGAGTTGCTGAACACCTTTACAAGCACTTGTTGGCCATTTGTATATCTTCTTTGGAAAAATGTTTATTTAGGTCCTTTGCCGATTTTTAATTGGGTTATTTCTTTTTTTGCTGTTGAGCTGTGTGAGGTCCTTGTATATTTTGGATATTAACCCCTTTTTGGATATGTGGTTTGCAAATATTTTCTCCCATTCCATAGGTTTCCTTTTCATGTTGATGATGATTTCCTTTGCTGTGCAGAAGATTTTCAGTTTTGTGTAGTCCTGCTTGTTTACTTTTGCTTTTGTTCCTTTGGCTTTTGGTGTCAAATCCAAAAACTCATTGCCAAGACCAATGTCAATGAGCTTGCCTCCTGTGTTTTCTTCTAGGAGTTTTATGATTTCAGGTCTTATGTTCAATTATTTAATCCATTTTGCTTTTTTTTTTTTTTTTTTTTGGTGAATGGTGTTTCATTCTTTTGCATGTGACTATTCAGTTTTCCCAACACCATTTATTGAAGTGAATATCCTTTCCCCATCGTCTTTGGCTTCTTAGTCCTATGCTAATTGGCATATATGTATGGGTATATTTCTATGCTCTCTATTTCATTCAGTTGATCTATGTGTTTGCTTTTATGCCAATACCATACTGTTTGATTACTGTAGAGAGAGAGAGAATTTAGCTAACGATTTGAAGAAGAGCTCTAAGCATGCATTCCATTTTTTTCCTTTAGCTCTTTATAACAATGAAAATTAAATTAATAAAGGAAGCATTCAGGTTACGGTGTTTATCCAGAATTTAGGTGGAAACAGTTGGCAGGAGCCACCCACGAAGTGGAAGGGTGGTGCCATTGGCCACAAAAGGTAGTTTGGAGATTCAATTTTGTGGGTAGATGATGTGTTCTGTTTTAAAGGTGCAGGAACAGTAAGATATTCCTGCTGAATGTGTCCAGTAGGCAACTGTAGACAGGCAACAGGAGCTCTGTGATTAATGAGGATTTGACTTGATTGAACATGGGGCTGGAAATGTAAATTTAGGAGTCATTAGCATAGAAGTGATGTTTAAAGCTATGAGAATGGATGAGCTCTCTTAGGGTGGGTATTAAAGGAACAGAAGGCAGAGAGAAGACTGGCTTCTGGAAGGCCCATTCTAAGGGCGGCGGTGAAGAGGAAGAGAATCAGTGAGGGAAACAGAAAGAAAAATGAGTTGCAAGGCTGAAGGTTAGAGAAAGCCAGTGAAAGATATGGCCAAGGTCAAGCAGGAGCATCAGCTATGTCCTTTCACGTGAGCAAAGAAAGAGGGTAGACATAGAAAGGGCATGACTGATCAAGTAATAAATAAAAAGAACCATTGGAAAACTTGAGGAGAATAGTAAGGAATTGCCATGAAAGACTCTTTTGTGTATAAATATGTTATTCCATTTTGTTTCTGGGACCTCATGTGAGCTTTCCCTAGGGTCTTTTATATACACTTCAGTGGAAATACTTGTCATATAGGGGACTGGGGTGAGGTTCATACCCAGGGCTGCCACTTGCTGGCTCTGAAGTCCTTGAAGATGAAACTTAACCTCTGTGAGCCTGTTTGTCATCAGTAGGATAAGGTTATTAATACATGCTTCATACAGCTGGCTTGACAAATAAAATAATTAACATAAAGCACTAGATTATGCCTGACATATGTGTAACTATATATATTGCTATATGAGCATAAATTTATGTACAGATGTATAGCAACAAAATACTAATTGCCATTTTAACAATAAGTGAGTTTTTGAAGTAATTAGGAGAGTGGGGTGTTATCAGGTCTTATCAGGGTGTTATCAGAGTCTTTGAAACAGCAATTGGGCCATAAACCTTACACTTCCTTCAAAAAAAAAAACCTAATTTAAAATTCATAGACAATTTAATTTACGGCTTAAGGAAATACTGAGATAAGTGTTCTGGAGTGTGTTTTATTAGAAAGTGCAAATTCTTGTATTTTTACAGTAGTAGAAAATTGCAAACAATGGAGATATTGCATCAATGGGGGATTAGTTAAATACATATAATATATCCATAAAATGGACCACTATGCCATGGAAAGATTTTTAGAAATCAGTTTACAGGACTAGGTACATGATTCTGTTTAGGAGATGGTTTGATAGATATTACTTCTACATCTCCCTCCCTCCTTCCCTCCCTCCCTCCCTCCCTCCTTTCCTTCTTTCCAAAAGGAAAGTGTGTTATATTTATAAGCAAATAAATAAAAAGAGATATTTCAATTTTACTGAGGACATACCTCATAGACCATTGAACACCTTCTCCTACACCAGGAAAAAAAATACCTCAAATATAGGTGACGCCACAGCCCTGCATGATTGTTGCACAAAGCAAAGGTGTGTCCCCAGAGAAATGCAGAGGTGAAAGTTTCCTCCGAGTCCATGTCTGGTTGGGGAATGTGGCAGATGGCATTTTCCAAAGATTTCTGTATCAATATATCCCCTCCCACATGCTCTTATTCCAATGTGACCTTGACACTCCTCCATTGTGAGGTGGGTTCTGTGTTGCTTCCTCTTGAACCTCGGTGGAGCTGTGACTATGATGGAAGTGATACTATATAACTTTTGAAGTTGAATTACAAAAAGAATACAGCTTCCACCTCATCCTACTGGAACACTCACCCTTGGAACCCAGCCACCATGCTGTGAAGAAAAGACCCTAGGGAAAGCCCATGCGAGGTCCCAGCCAACAGCAGCCAGCAACTGTTAACATGTCAGTAAATGAGCCTTCACAAGGTTCCAGCCCCTGGCCTTTGGGCCACCCCAGCTGATACTGGGTAGATCAGAGTTGAGCTATGCCTGCTGATCCTGACCCAAATGGCAGGTTTTTGAGCAAAGTAAATGCTGTTATTTTAAGTTACTAAATTTTAGGACCATTTGCTATGTAGCAATAGGCAACGGGAATAGAGAGTGAAATGTGATTCTTGATGGATCACTGGTGAAGACCTCTGCAAACAAGAAGCTATAACTTTAGGACATATTTTAAGAGTATCTTGTTTTAGAGAAGCCTCTTTCTCTTATCTTTTCTTCTATATTTTATAATCAGTGAAGATATACATTTATGTAACTGAGAAGGAAGAAATGCTCATTTACTGGCTAACCACAATGTACTAGGTATTTTGCTGCACACTTCATATACATAATCTTATTTAATTTTCACAGCAGATTTATGAGGTAAGTACTATTATCCCTCAGTGTACAGACAAAGAAAAAGAGGATCAAAAAGATTAAACAACTTGCCTGAGGACACATAGCCAGTAAGGGCAGGGCCCATAGGTTAAACCCAGGTCCTCTGATTGCTAAGACTGTGTTCTCCCTGCTCTGTCCAGCTGCCTCCCATCAGAAAATGTGCTATATATTCAGCCTCCATGTCCAGACTGCTGACTTCATACTTTCAAATGTTCTATTAGTCAATAGAACTTCTTTATATAGTCTTAAACTACAAGAGCCTTCAATATGAGATGGCAAGAGGTTGTCTAATCAATAGAGCATATGTTCCCAGGAGGACTGGTGGGGGATACATTATAAGAGGGCAATGCAAGATCTGCAGAAAACCATGACTGAACAAGATTTAAGAATATTCCAGGAAGAGCTGCAGTAGATGGAAAGTCAAACAGCCAGGACAGATCATGGCAAGGGGTTCAATAGAGTGTATGGTGTGATTGGTTTGGAGGTCTAGTGGAGATGGGGGGACCAAGGAGTAGGCAGCACTTGCTTCTTCATAAATTTTTGGGCAAAATTTGTATGTATGTATGCACGCATATGCATCTATCAACCTATCTATCTATCTATCCATCCATTCATCCACACAGGTACACATATTAGATTGAAGCCAACCATTAAGGCCTCAGGTGTAACTTTCAAAATCTTTGTCAAGGAAGGGCTTAAGAACAGTGATCTGGTAGCTAATGGGGTGAGGGATTGTGCTCAGAGCCCTCTTCACATATTAAACAGTGTTTTTATTTTATTCAAAGTATATGTTTATATGGATGACTTGGAAGACTGAAACCGTGAATCCCTGGGGTGTTGTATATGCCATAGATCCAGTGAAACATCAAGTGAGAACTGCTCGAGAACATAAATCCACTGATGGTTCTGATGTTTCAATTCCTTAAAAGTGGAATGTTTCAGAATTTTTCTCATGTTCTTGCCTATTTCACACGGGAGGAGATGAGGTTCTCAGAAAAAGCGTAATGGCTCCTATTGGATCCTCTCCCCGAAACTCTCCCTTACACTCATTATGTAATCCATTTGGGAGAAGCAAGAATTCTGTGCACCTTTGTACAGGTTCTTCCATACCTAGAGCTCCTGGACAAGGACGTGGGGAGACCAACCTACTTTTTACTGCACTCATGGTGTACCTTGGCCCAAGGCTGTATCTCCTAGAGAAAAAGAGACCTTACATATATTGTATGTGGGGTAATGACAGGTCTTGGAAAAATAGAGAATGACACCAGTGTAAAAGGAATTGTAGTATTTATGTCCACATGTAAGAAATGTACACTGAAACTTGCAGTAGGTTTGCAAATGATTGTAAAGGCTAGATGGAATTTGTCCTGTCACTATGAGTCTATTGCTCTCATGGTTTGACTTTATGAAAGATCTAGTTCAATACGTTGTCTTTAAAGACTGTTGATTTGTATATACTCAGCTGCATAATGCCCCCTGAAAGATCTAGAAGCAGGGTTATTGATCTTCAGCAAAGGATTTCCCTGCTCTCTCATATTTTCCAGTTCCCTTGCAGTTAGATAGGACCATGTGACAAATTCTGGCCAATGGCAAGTAAGAGGAAATGGTGTGTATAATTTTGGGAAAAGCAAAGAACAAGCAAGAGCCTCTAGCCATATCTTTTCCTGCAGGGACAAAGTGTTTTTTGTGCCAGTTGTTGAGTGACCAACTATCCTACTTTGTCTGGAACTGAGGGATTTCCTGGGATATGGAGTTTACAGTGTTAAACTGGGAAAGTCCCAGGAAATCTGGGAGAAATTAATCACCCTAAAAATAGCACCATTACAAAATGGTAGAGCCTCCACCCACGGTGGCTATGGAGAGTCTATGTAGCCAGAACCCCTGTGACTCACGTGGGTCATGGTGCATGCGGGAGAATGGGTTTTTGTTGTGATAAGCCACTGAGACCGTGAGGTTGTGTTTTTTAATATAACGTAGCATAACTTGTTTACCCTGAGTAGTAAACACAGTACTCCCAATGAATGAACTCATCTCCTGCCTTCTGGATCATTTCCTGAGAAGTCCTACTATGTACACTCACCATGTAAATATCTCCATCATCAAAGCTGTATACCCTCAGAGGACGTTAGATCCCTCCTTTTCCATAAATTTTAGATAACAAGTCTTTTTATTCTGTTTCTGCCAGGTCTCTCAAGCCTGCCTGCCTCTCTTCAACCCCACCACTGCCCTCAGGGCTCTGGCCCACATTCATCCTCACCCTTATCCTCCAATAGGCTCCTAACTGAGGTCCCCACCTATTGCCCCTTCCTACTCCAGTTAATTCTACACAACATTTCCAGGTTAATGTTCCTAATCCTTTCACTCTTGCGTTCAGATTCTCCCACTGGCAACCAGTTGAAAATGCATGAAGCCAACTATGCCTTAAATTGCAAGCCCAGCCTTACTCCCCATCACTATATTTCATCTAGAGGTGTAGTGTTTAGCCAAATATGACTATTAGCACTTTTTCAAAACATCCTTCTGGTAGATTGATTGCAAAAATAACCCAATCATATCTCTGAATCTTTGTCCCTTGTAATCTGACTTTGCAGCTCTTTCCTTAAATCTGGGCTTTCCTGTGACATGCTTGGCTCAGTAGAATGTAAGGGAAGTGGTGATGTGACAGTTCTGAGCCTAGACTTCATGGGGCCTTGCATGCTTTTGCTCTCTCTCCCTGGCTCCTGTGCCTTTGTCATGAAATCTTGGTCTGGGCTAGCCTGTTGGAGGATGAGACCCATGGAGCACAGCCAAGTCAGACCAGCTGTTCCAGCGAAGGTCTTACAACTGTAACAGAGCCCATCCAAGACCTGCCAGGACACCAGCGGACCTGCAGTTGACCGCAGGTGAATGCCTGAGCCTATGGAACCAGGTTAGATCTGAAGAATTTCCCAGTCAGCCCGTGGTCTGGTGAGATTATTATTTTAAGCCTATTATTATTATCATTAAACTTATTATCATATTGAGTTTTGAGGTAGTTAGTTAGGTAGCAATAGCTAACTTATACAATGCCTCAAGATTTTTTTTTTTTTCTTTTTCTGTGCTTGTGTTTCTGATATCCTCCTGCCTAGGCTTGTTGTATGATTTTGCATGTGAAGGTAGCCTGACTCTGTGGCTTTGTCCTGGGAGCAGAGTCATTCTGCTTCAACTTGTTTGGTTTTTCCACCCTTACTTTTTCTCATCTTTAAGATCCTGAGAAGGTTGGATTTAGGTGAACCCACCTTGCCTATTCATTCCTATTCAGTGATACTCAGCTGCAAAGACAAGCAAAAGCTCTTCAAGCATTATGTTGGCAAGAACACTGAGAAAGAGTATTCATTCTCTTAGGATTTCTTTTAAAAAAACATAGCCTGGGGACTTCCCTGGTAGCGCAGTTGTTAAGGATCCACCTGCCAATGCAGGGGATACGGGTTCAAGCCCTGGTCCGGGAAGATCCTACATGCTGTGGAGCAACTAAGCCCGCGTGCCACAACTACTGAGCCTGTGCTCTGCAGCCTACTGAGCTACTGAGCCTGCATGCCACAGCTACTGAAGCCCATGCACATAGAGCCTGTGCTCCACAACAAGAGAAGCCACTGCAATGAGTAGCCCATGCACCACAACAAAGAGTAGCCCCCGCTTACCGCAACTAGAGAAAGCCCACACACAACAATGAAGACCCAACACAGCCAAAAATGAATAAATAAGTAAATAAAATTTTTAAAAAAACAAACCATAGCTTGAACGTTAGAAGTAGTCAAACTATGTGTCACATATATGAATGTGTAAGGATAATTGTGTCCTTTTGTTGAGCAAATGTGCATTATAAATGGAATAAACAGAGACATGGGCAGAAAAGTCAACAGTCTTTCTTGAGAATAGAAGGAATTCTTTTTTCTAAAGGTCTGCCCAGCCTATATCTCATCAAGTACAGCTTGTCAAGACATCAAGTAGCATCATGTTTCAGAAAAAGTTTCTGCAGAAAGCAAAGGAGTTGTTTGGAATGTGATTTCAATCACAGAAGAATCTGGAAACCATGAGATCCTCAGGTTTTTTTCTTTATTCTCTACAACATCCAGAAGCCATTTTCTCAGCATAGAACTCCTTGATGAATTTTGCAATCGCCAGGCTGGAAGCCTCTCTTCAGGTTTGAGCATCAAGCTGTGACTCTGTCTCTGGAACCATCCCTGATAGTGGCAGAGCTATCACAGTGGCTCCACCAAAACTTTGCTTACTGATGCTCCCAGGTCAGAAACCAGTCCCTGGCTGGGTTGGTTGGAAGCACTGATGAGCTGAAGCTGAGCAGCCTCACGAGCTAGAGAAGGATTGGAATGATCTTGAGATGCAGAGAAAAGCATTGCTTTGATTGAATTGTTCTGAGCCGAAACTATATTTAAAAGGTCTGTGTCCCTAAACATTGTCCTCTGGGACAAAGCAATGAGGTCTGTAGACAAGCTTCTGGAAATTAAACTTATCCAAACTCCCCATCTGGTGTAAGGATTTGCTTTGCTTGCTGATCTTACGACCCTTAATGCTCCATTTCCTCTGACCTCCTTACGAAGTACATTTCAGAACTTGCAATGTATCATTCTCTTTTAATTTGTGATTTTTTTCTCTAGTGACTTAATATTTTTTGGGTATTGTAAACAGTGCCGTGATGAACATTGGGGTGCATGTATCCTTTAGAGCCATGTTTTTCTCTGGGTATATGCCCAGGAGTGGGTTTGCTGGGTCATACGGTAATTCTATCTTCAGTTTTTTAAGGAACTTCCATACTGTTCTCCATAGTGACTGTACCAATTTACACTCCCGCCAACAGTGTAGGAGGGTTCCCTTTTCTCCACACCCTCTCCAGCATTTATTGTTTGTAGATTTTTTGATGATGGCTATTCTGACTGGTGTGAGGTGATACCTCATTGTAGTTTTGATTTGAATTTCTCTAATAATTAACGATGTTGAACATCTTTTCAGGTGCCTCTTGGCCATCTGTATGTCTTCAAGGGGAAGGGTGGGGGAGGAATAGATTGGGAGTTTGGGATTGACATGTACACACTGCTATATTTAAAATAGACAACAAACAAGGACCTACTGTAAAAGATAAATAAAACATTTTGTGAGTGTGGTTACCTAAAATTAAAGAATTTAAAAAATATTTATCTTTGTATTAGCAGTACAAAAAGAAGTATAGACATTTACTTCATCATTTCTCTGGTATCCCTACTAAAACACTTAGCTTGAGTCTAGTCATGACAAAAGATCTAGAAACACCCAAGTGAAGGACACTCTTTAAATGGGGACTAAACGTACTACTGCATGATCCTGGATTAGATCCTAAATACCAAGAAAAACAGAAATAGTTATAAGAACAATACTGGGACATCTGACAGAATTTGAATATGGGTTATAGATTAGGTAATAGTAATAGGCAATGTGAATTTTTCTGATTTTGGTCATTGTACTGTGGCTATATAAGAAAGCATTCTTTTTCTAGGGAAATACCAAAGTATTTACAGTAAACAAGCAAACCATCTTTAATTTACCCTCAAATGGTTTAGGTGAAACAATTTACTTGTGTATTCTTACGGACAGGGTAAAATGAAATTCCTAGTGCAGATTTAAGCTTTAATAACTTTAAGGAGTGATAAATGGAATATTTATAAATGGAATGGAATATTTATAAATGGAATATTTCCTGGCTTATCAATAAACAAAAGATGTCACAGTCACCAATGATTGCAGCCCTCCAATGTGAGCTGGTGAGCCCTGAGGAGACTCAGGGCTGAAAAGAATACCTGCCATCTAGCAGCCATCAGACTGCAGCCACTCCCTGTGGTGAGCTCTGAGGAAACTCAGGACGTGAAAATACAGGCCCCAGATAGCTGAGGTGCATATCAAAGGAATGATTTCAGTGAGCCCAGACTCTTGCATCTTCCCATACATAGAAAAGGGCTATATTCCTTAACTTGAGATAGCTGGTTTTCTTTAATTAACAATAATCTTTTGACGTTCCCAATTACCTGTCCTTTGTTGCAAAGCTCTTATATATCCTGGCTTTCCCCCTCGCCTCCTCAGAGCAGTTTCTCAGTTATCTGAAACGGTGTCTCCAGGCTGCAGTCCTCATTTTGCCCCAAATAAAACTTAACTCACAATTCTTACGTTGTGCATATATTTTTTTTAAGTCAACAGTTATGGCGACCACAAATAAGGGACCCAGAGTGGACTTCTCTCCTTCACCTGAACTCTACAAGGAACTGGACCCCTGGTACCAGCAGAGGCCCCTTGCACTCATCCACCTCCTCGGAGAGTCCAGACGAATTTGGGTAAGTCTCTCCGGGTTCTTGGATCTCCCATGTTGGTTGATGATCCTGAGATTTATTTGGCGGTGTAGCAGGTGCCTGCCTCCTCCCAGCTGAACGATACTGTAAGGGACCCTGGTTGAAAGATACCAGGGAAATACACACCCAGGTGAAAGATACTGGCGGGGGCCTGGTTTTTAGGATACCAGGATTTGCTCAGTTGCAGGAGACTGAGTGGCCTGTGCTGAGTGGTTAGGTAAGAGGCTGATCTGATGCTTTTCTTCAATTCGGCTGCCTTAATAGAATTTGTCGGGATAAAAGTGAAGATATTACATGAGAGCGTTGCTCCGAAGAAAAGGGACAAGACTGTCCTCCTGGCCGGTCACGGCTTTCTCAGGCGACTGAGAAATTTACGGGAGTGGCGGAGGCAGAGTCCTCATACCGTACAGTGGTCCCATAGGGAAGCCCACTCATTAATTAAAACACTTGCTCGTCCAGCTGTCGCGGATAAGAACTGGCCATTCAGCAATCCGAGCACCGCGGTGGTCTTAGACTACCGAAGGGAGAAACTGAGTCACGTAAGAGGGCTGAAACGACTCTGGGGTGACACCTAGAGGAGTGAAGCCCACAAGCAGCACACTGGCCACCACACAATTTCACTAGGAAATTTTATCCCTGACAATTCAATGTAGAATGAGAGAGAGAATCTCTCAAACACAGAAAGGAGGGGCATCAGAAAACCAACCTCCAACTAACACCCCAGCCAGATTCATGTACAACACGTACGGAGCTCATACTTACAAGTACCCAGTTAATGGGGGAAATTATACTAGAAGAGAACTCAACCTAAATGGCCAAATTGGAGTTCTTCAGTATTCCAAAAATTGCTATTTTTGCGCGCACAGTTAGAAAAAAAAAAAAAGCTGGCTTGATAAAAATATCTTTTCAGAATGCTGACTTTAAACAAAGGCCTTTTAGGGGAAACTTGCATTTCTCTTCCTGTGTCGTTGAGATATAAATGTTCTACCTGATCTTCTTAGGACTTTCTGCGTCAATGTGTGTGCATGTGTTTTGAAAACTTGGCCTCTGCCGTGCTATTTCTTGAGAGTAAACTCTCTGGATTTTATTTAGGTGACATCCTCCCCACACGCTTATGGGGAAGCCTCTTGCATTTTATTGGTTTGAATCACCATTAATATATATTTTATTAATGGCCAAATGATGGATCCTTTTAAATTGGAGAAACTAACAAATTGACTCTAGAGCGCTCTCATAAACAGCTGTTTTATTGGTACCTATAAAACAAAAATCAAACTAAAGATGGAAAAAAAAAAAAAGGATAGGTATATCTAATGGTTAACCTAAGAACTTCTTTAGTGTAAAACAAGAAAAACTGGATTAGGAAGCTTCATTTGTGGTCTTTGCTTCCCCTCAATGTGTCTTACAGATGCTAATAAAGCATTAGAACAATTAACATTAACAGGAAAAATCCTGTAAGGAAAGTCTAGATACTATTTCCAACAAGGTAGAACTTTTAAAGGAATTATCTCAAATGAATAAAGAAATCTTTAGCTGGTTATTTAAAATGGGATAAATAAAATGGACATTTATGTGATTAAAACACAAGGTTTTAATATTTCTACACTACCTAAGGTTAAATGGGCCAAAAGGGACCCCCTACTGGTCCCCAACATTAAAAGCCAAACAAGTCTGTTCTGTTTACCCCAGTTTTAAAATATACATTTAAGGGGCTAGAAAAATATTTACACTGAGATACCTGAGCAACAATTATTTGGGGCAACAATTAGGCCAAAGGGCCTGAGTTCCTCAGCTCAACCCCACTCGGGATCCCAGAGCCTTTTATATAAAAATAGATAAAATGGACAGGGAACAAAAAGAAGAAAAACTTTTAGAACTCCTCCTGTAAGATAAAAGCTTGTTGATTGGATCTTAATAAAAGCTAAAAGTAAAGGTATGAAAGTTGACAGAATTGAGATGAAAGTGCATAAAATGGGTATATTTAAATGGGCTTTATATAAGGTGGTTACATCTCTTTTGTTTAATTATACTGTGGGATAGGCATGTTTCACTGGGAAATACTTTCCCTGCGTGGTATTATAAGACAAGGCATATAGATTGACCCCCAGAAAATATTAAACATACTAAAGGAAGCCAATAGGGTTACCTGAGTCATACAAATAAGTGAAAACTGGAAACTAACATTCAAGGGCTAATAAAAATAAAAATAGTGATTTTGCTCTGAACTTAACTTGTGAACTCAAAATGAAGATCTTTGCTGAATGCCTTATACAAACCTTTGAAGGCATAATAAATTGAACTCTAAAGTTCTAGAACACAGAACTCGTAAAATAAATTTCAGTTTAGTTAGAAATCTTGTCACTGATAAAATCTCTTAGTATCATTTAGGTGACAGACCTGTTCTTTGGGGTACTCAAAACTACTGTCTTTCTCCTGCAACTCTCTATGAACCAGAATGTAAATACAGGCCACAAGGACCTGGGACTGAACCTAATTAGCTCAATCAGACAGGACCTGAAACCAAGGGAAAAAAAAAAAGTGGCAATTTTAAAACTCAGACTGCTGGGGCTTCCCTGGTGGCGCAGTGGTTGAGAATCTGCCTGCTAATGCAGGAGACACGGGTTCGAGCCCTGGTCTGGGAGGATCCCACATGCCGCGGAGCGGCTGGGCCCGTGAGCCACGGCTGCTGAGCCTGCGCTTCTGGAGCCTGTGCCCCGCGGCGGGAGGGGCCGCGATAGTGAAAGGCCCGCGCACCGCGATGAAGAGCGGTCCCCGCACCGCGATGAAGAGTGGCCCCCACTTGCCGCAACTGGAGAAAGCCCTCGCACGAACCAAAGACCCAGCACAGCCAAAAATAAATAAATAAATAAATAAATAAATAAATAAATAAATAAAAACTCAGACTGCTGAAAATGCTCCCTCAGCCAAACTTTACAAAGAGTAAAGCCTTCGTCATCTGAGCAAGCAACTTTAATGTATTCCAACTGTTCTTTGTAAACTAGTAATTTTATATTGAAATACCTGATTCATAACTAAGTTTCTAAGTAAAGCTATGAGATCTCTACTTTTGCCTGTTTATATGTCTGTATACGCATTATACATGAGATATCTCTACCTCTGAAAAGTATTATCAAAATTGAATTTATAAAGAGCTCTATTCAATATAAAAGTAAGTGCTTACAAATTAAATATAAAAGAAACTGGCCAAAATGATTTTCAGGTTCACGTGAACTGGGAAATATTCAATATTAAGTTGATACCTGGTATTATTAAAGTTTGTTGATCTAATTAATATAGACTTGTCTTAAGAGTCATCAATATTAAGTATAATACTTTATTGTACTTAGGTTTAATAGAAGTCAAATAAGACCTTATTATATCTGTTGCAAGGAAAATAACGATATGAGATTTTAAATTAAAAAGAGATAAGAACTTTTTGGTAAACGCTTTAAAATTAATTGTATTTTAGAAATGTCTACTTCAGATGATCTTTATAGATATTTGGTGACTCAAAGTTCTAGAGTTATGCTAGTTTAAGTAATGGAAGTTTATTGAATAATTTCCAAAAAATTAAGATACTGAGACATCAATTAATAAATAGACAAACTAAAGGTGTTCAGGACTATTAATGAAAATGTTTGGTGCCACTCTGAGATGTCTTCTATAAGAAAACAAATGCTTTTAGAAATTATTGATATTTATGTTCACCAACCTACAGAATGCTAATGTAAAAAACAGTTCCTAATTGCTTACTTCTTAACTTTCACTAGAAATCAAGGTTTTTAAGAGTTGAGGATTCTAATTTAAACATGTAATTAAAGCCAATAGAAATAATACGGAAACATTTCAGTGTATAGTAGGAAAGTAGAATGTGTGTTTTTAGTAAAGAAGGTATGAGGAATGGAATTACATTTTATTGAGGAAAAAGAAAGATAGTATGTCTTAGAACTGGTTGGTTTATTTGGATGGCAAAAAGAAGGGACTGAAGCTAAAATCAACTTGAAAGGAAACAAGTCAGTTTTATTAGCTAGACTAGGAGAAAATTTCATCATTTTTGTGACTGCATAATTCTCTTTTGATCCTGTGTGATGACATGATCACAGGATGCTCTTGCTTGTGCCTTGCTCCATCACACTCAGTGTCCTTGTCTGATGACAGTGTTGTTTAAAATGGTTTCGGTCCAGGGAAGTCTCCCTGAAGTGTGTTTTAAAATATGTAACTATTGGAATGTTAGATAATTTTATTTGTTTCAAATTATCATTATGTTCCAGTCTATAATTTGGATCTTCCTGAAAGCTCCAACATGTCTACCCCAACCGTTGATTTTATACTTTCTTGGATTGATGACCTTCTCTGACAGTCTCTCTTTTCTCCAGTTCTTACCATATTTGTGTTGCTTCTGATTTGTGTAGTGAACATCTTCTTATAATATATCTAGTGACCCTGTGTTCCTGACTCTATGCTGAAAGTTATAATTGTGATGTCAGATAATACGTAGGGCTTTATTTCCTGATGGCGTTGTTGAGTGGTTGCATTTACCTCGTACTTTTTGTTTCCAGACAATTTCACATGAGAAATAGGCACCATGCAGATATATGAAGCAGATTGTGTGAGTTTCTGTGCCCTTAAGTGATCTGTATTTGTTGTTTTCTTTTCATTGTTTGGAGACTTTGGTTAAATGAATAAGTATTGTTTCACATTGACCTATGATCCTGTTGTGTTTTAAAACATTTTTGATATTTTTAACAAACTTCTCAAAATCTAACTAAAGCTCATTTAGCCTCCAGCTGACTCTGGGATGCTTCAAAGGAGCATCCTAAGGCATCTCAGAGATGAATGTTAAACTAAGTTTATTTGGTATGTTTAATTACTTCAGAAACATTGTCAAGTGATTGGAGAGGAAACTTAGGTTATATTGTATGGATATATATTACCAATATAGATATTCCAAAATTTATATGAAATCCCTAACATCTCATATGTCTTGATATAATGTCATAATTTTAGTTATTCTAAAATGCTATATGTCACAGAAATATCCACGTATCCTACTAATTGCATCGTACTCAAACCTTTAACCATGCTATTTTAAGTTTTGTCCCGATGCTTTTACAAAATGAAGATTTTCAAGAAGACTCATAAAAAGAACTTTTTAAAAAAAACATAAGTTGGGCTTCCCTGGTGGCGCAGTGGTTGAGAATCTGCCTGCCAATGCAGGGGACACGGGTTCGAGCCCTGGTCTGGGAAGATCCCTCATGCCGTGGAGCAACTAGACCCGTGAGCCACAACTGCTGAGCCTGCGCGTCTGGAGCCTGTGCTCCACAACAAGAGAGGCCACGATAGTGAGAGACCCGCACACCGTGATGAAGAGTGGCCCCCACTTGCCGCAACAAGAGAAAGCCCTCACACAGAAACAAAGACCCAATGCAGCCATAAATAAATAAATAAATAAAAATTAAAAAAAAAGAAAAGAAAAAGAAAAATATCCCCCAGGAAT
The DNA here is from genome assembly GCF_949987535.1 of Balaenoptera acutorostrata. NCBI lineage: Eukaryota > Metazoa > Chordata > Mammalia > Artiodactyla > Balaenopteridae > Balaenoptera > Balaenoptera acutorostrata. The sequence goes on from NC_080066.1 coordinate 40,872,764, forward strand.
CTGAAAACAAAGACTAGATTCCAAAATAATTACTGTGAATGTACAGGGAGCATATCTCTTTAAAAATAAATAAATAAATAAATAAATAAATAAATAAATAAAAATTAAAAAAAACGTAAGTTTCTGATGGCCTTTAGATAATACCACTGAACTATGTAACAAATGACGGAAAACCTGATTACTTCATTCGGATCAACAGGAATCAATTACATAGGACTGAATGAACTGATGAATATGATTTATAACTTTAAGACTTTGGGAAATATACTAGCTTTAATCTTTGTTTTTCAGAAAAACCTTTTCTTTTATGCTATGACCTACAAGTTGATAAAGTATACCCTTGTAAACAAAGATAAAACATTTATCTTTTTCTCCCTACCTGATCCTGCCAGAATTTGGCTTCTCCAGCTGGCTCTCCTATGGACTTGATAGTTTATTGCAACTGGATTACAACTAGTTATACTAATTGTTTTAATTTGTTCTTTGTTTCCAAGTTGTTTATGATTGTGTCTCCCTGCTGCATTATGACTTTGTCAGTATTACTAGCTGCATTACTTATCCTGTCTATTTTATAAGATCGTTGTCTCCTACAGTACTCAGTGATAGTAACCAGGCTACTAGCCTACTGAATTCTTAGGTCTCTGTGATGAGAAAAGCAGTGCTACAAAACCACGTGGCCCTTGACATCCTTACAACATTTCAGGGAGGTACCTGTGCCGTAATTCAAACTGAATGCTGTGTCCTCTAATATAACACGTTTAATTAACCACACGAAAAATCAGATTTCTGCCTTAAGTGACCCACTCCCAAGTCTTGACAACCTCTTGGAAAACTGGTTTGGTATGGGAAGTGCTTGGCTTAAATATTTATTTATAACTCTATTAATGTTATTAGCTATATTATTTGTATTTTGCCTGTTTTACAAGAATATTGTTTTTTGTATTACTAAGTGTGTGACTGAGTCTCCAACAAAAATAGTGATGACTAGGCGACTTGAAGCTGATCAAATATCTAGTTCTATATGCGATCAATGATTGTAATAGTGCAAATCTAGATATAGGAAGATGCAACAAGGGAAAACATTTCCTGGATCATAATAGATTAGTTAAGACAGAGGATCCAGAGAATCTTTAATCTGATGATTAAACAAGGCCGAATCTGAAAATTAACACCTGGAATGGCATATCAACAAGAAATTTTGCCTGATCTGGGATGAGCCTCCCAGCACCATGGGAAAAAATTTGGTCATGAAATGTCTCCCAAACATTGGTCAAGTTTCTGACCAAGAGGAGGGACTGGTAAATGGAATATTTATAAATGGAACGGAATATTTATAAATGGAGTATTCCCTGCCATATCAATAAACAAGGGATGTCACTGTCACCAATGATTGGAGCCCTCCAACGTGAGCTGGTGAGCCCTGAGGAAACTCAGGGCTGAAAAGAATACCTGCCATCTAGCAGCCATCAGACTGCAGCCACTCCCAGCAGTGAGCACTGAGGAAACTCAGGATGTGAAAATACCGGCCCCAGATAGCTGAGGTGCATATCAAAGGAATGAGCCGACTTGTGCATCTTCCCACACATAGAAAAGTACTAAACTCCTTAACTTGAGATATCTGATTTTCTTTATTTAACAATAATCTTTTAATTTTCCCAGTTACCTGCCCTTTGTTGCAAAACTCCTATATATCCTGTCTCCTCCCTCGCCTCCTTGGAGCATTTTCTCAGAGCTATCTGAAAGGCTGTCTCCGGGCAGGAGTCCTCATTTTGCCCCAAATAAAACTTAACTTGCAACTCTCACGTTGTGCACACATTTTTTTTAAGTCAACAGGAGCATGTATAAATGCTACAGATTTATAAAAACATCATTCAAACTGTTAACTATTTAAATTTCTTTTATACTTACTAGTTTTGTGAATTTTAATAAGATTCTAATTATGTTTCATTTGAGTCAATATTTACCATATTTAGTCAGAAGAACAGAAGAGTACACAAACAGATTTGATACATGGAAATGAGCATCTTTTACTAATTAAAAATATTAATAAAATTAAAAGTCAAACAAAAAACGAAGTAGTGACAATAATAATTTCTGAAAAAAAAGTTTCACTAACAACTTCATTTAGCACAGCAACTATTTCCACTTTTGCATATTACCATCTATTTCTGATCTGCATAGTTATATTTTATTTTATTAAAATTATAAAACAGCATATTCTTTTATATAATGCTTTTAAATTACCACTACATTGATAATACTGTGGTTTCCTATATCGTCTTAATCATTATATTTTTAAATGTCTACCTAACTATCCTATTCAATGATGTAATATCTACTTAGCTGCTCTCCTATATTTGGACATTTGAATAGCTTTTACTAGCTTATAAATAATTAACAGTGAATGTTTTATAAATGCTGTATTTGGAGACTTTCAAGATGGCAGAGGAGTAAGACATGGAGATCACCTTCCTCCCCATAAATGCATCAGAAATATATCCACATGTGGAACAACTCCTACAGAACACCTACTGAACGCTGGCAGAAGACCTCAGACCTCCCAAAAGGCGAGAAACTCCCCACGTACCTGGGTAGGGCAAAAGAAAAAAGAAAAAAAGAGACAAAAGAATAGGTACGGGACCTGCCCCTCTGGGAGGGAGCTGTGAAGGAGGACAGGTTTCCACACACTAGGAAGCCCCTTCGCGGGCGGAGGTGGTGGGTGGCGGAGGGGGGAAGCTTCGGAGCCACGGAGGAGAGCGCAGCAACAGGGGTGCGGAGGGCAAAGCGGAGAGATTCCCGCACAGAGGCTCGGTGCTGAACAGTACTCACCAGCCCGAGAAGCTTGTCTGCTCAGCCGCCGGGGCGGGCAGGGGCTGGGAGCTGAGGCTCAGGTGTCGGAGGTCAGACCCCAGGGAGAGGACTGGGGTTGGCTGCGTGAACACAGCCTGAAGGGGGCTAGTGCACCACAACTAGCCAGGAGGGAGCCTGGGAAAAACTCTGGACCTGCCTAAGAGGCAAGAAACCATTGTTTCAGGGTGTGCAAGGAGAGGAGATTCAGAAAACCGCCTAAACGAGCTTCAGAGACAGGCGCGAGCTGCGGCTATCAGTACAGACACCAGAGACGGGCATGAGACACTCAGGCTGCTGCGGCAGCCACCAAGAAGCCTGTGTGCAAGAACAGGTCACTATCCACACCTCCTCTCCCAGGAGCCTGTGCAGCCCGCCACTGTCAGGGTCCTGTGATCGAGGGACAACTTCCCTGGGAGAACACACGGCACACCTCAGGCTGCGGCAACGTCACGTTGGCCTCTTTCGCCACAGGCTCACCCTGCATTCCGTACCCCTCCCTCCCACCGACCTGAGTGAGCCCCTTAATCAGTGTGCCTTTAACCCACTCCTATCTGGGCAAAGAACAGACACCAGAGGGCGACATACATGCAGAGGCATGGCCAAATCTAAAGCTGAACCCCAGGAGCTGTGCAAAGAAAGAAGAGAAAGGGAAATTTCTCCATGCAGCCTCAGGAGCAGCGGATTAAATCGTCACAGTCAACTTGATGTACCCTGCATCTGTGGAATACCTGAATAGACAATGAATCATCCCAAAATTCAGGTGTTGGACTTTGGGAGCAATGGTAGACTTGGGGTTTGCTGTATGTGACTGACTAGTTTCTGATTTTTATGTTTATCTTAGTATAGTTTTTAGCACTTGTTATCATTGGATTTGTTTATTGGTTTGGTTGCTCTCTTTTTTAATTACTTTTATAATTGTTTTATTTTAATAATTTTATATTATTTTATTTTACATTATATATATTCTTTCTTTCTTTCTTTTTTTTCTCCCTTTTCTTCTGAGCCGTGTGACTGACAGGGTCTTGGTGCTCTGGCCAGGTGTCAGGCCAGAGCCTCAGAGGTTGCAGAGCCAAGTTGAGGACATTGGACCACCATAGACCTCCCGGCCCCACATAATATCAATAGGAGAGAGCTCTCCCAGAGATCTCTGTCTCAATGCTAAGACCCAGCTCCACTCAACGACCAGCAAGTTCCAGTGCTGGACACTCCATGCCAAACAACTAGCAAGACAGGAACACAACCCCACCCATTAGTAAAGAGGCTGCCTAAAATCATACTAAGTTCACAGACACCCCAAAACACACCACTGGACGTGGTCCTGCCCACCAGAAAGACAAGATCCAGCCTCATCCACCAGAACACAGGCACCAGTCCCCTCCATCAGTAAGCCTACAGCAGCCACTGAACCACACTTAACCACTGGGGGCAGACACCAAAAACAATCGGAACTATGAACGTGCAGCCTGTGAAAAGGAGACCCCAAACACAGTAAGTTAAGCAAAATGAGAAGACAGAGAAACACACAGCAGATGAAGGAGCAAAGTAAAAACCCAGCAGAACAAACAAATGAAGAGGAAATAGACAGTCTACCTGAAAAAGAATTCAGAGTAATGATAGTAAAGATGATCCAACATCTTGGAAATACAATGGAGAAAATACCAGAAACATATAACAAGGACCTAGAAGAACTAAAGAGCAAACAAACAATGATGAACAACACAGTACATGAAATTAAAAATTCCCTAGAAGGAATCAATAGCAGAATAACTGAGGCAGAAGAACGGATAAGTGATCTGGAAGATAAAATAGTGGAAATAACTACTGCAGAGCAGAATTTTTAAAAATGAATGAAAAGAATTGAGGACAGTCTCAGAGACCTCAGGGACAATATTAAACGCACCAACATTCAAATTATAGGGGTCCCAGAAGAAGAAGAGAAAAAGAAAGGGACTGAGAAAATATTTGAAGGGACTATAGTTGAAAACTTCCATAATATAGGAGAGGAAATGGTCAATCAAGTCGAGGAAGCACAGACAGTCCCATACAGGATAAATCCAAGGAGAAACACACTAGGACACATATTAATCAGACTATCAAAAATTAAATACAAAGAAAAAATATTAAAAGCAGCAAGGGAAGAGCAACAAATAACATACAAGGGAATCCCCATAAGGTTAACAGCTAATCTTTCAGCAGAAACTCTGCAAGGCAGAAAGGAGTGACAGGACATATTTAAAGTGATGAAAGGGGAAAACCTACAACCAAGCTTACTCTACCCAGCAAGGATCTCATTCAGATTTGATGGAGAAATTAAAAACTTTACAGCCAAGCAAAAGCTGAGAGAGTTCAGCACCACCAAACCAGCTTTACAACAAATGCTAAAGGAACTTCTCTAGGCAGGAAACACAAGAGAAGGAAAAGACCTACAATAACAAACCCAAAACCATTAAGAAAATGGTCATAGGAACATACATATCGATAATTACCTTAAATGTAAATGGATTAAATGCTCCAACCAAAACACATATACTGGCTGAATTGTTACAAAAACAAGACCCATATATATGCTGTCTACAAGAGACCCACTTCAGACCTAGAGACACATACAGACTGAAAGTGAGGGGATGGAAAAAGATATTCCATGCAAATGGAAATCAAAAGAAAGCTGGAGTAGCAATTCTCATATCAAACAAAATAGACTTTAAAATAAAGACTATTGCAAGAGACAAAGAAGGACACTACATAATGATCAAGGGCTCAATCCAAGAAGAAGATATAACAATTGTAAATATTTATGCACCCAACATAGGAGCACCCCAATACATAAAGCAAATGCTAACAGCAATATAAGGTGAAATCGACAGTAACACAATCATAGTAGGGGACTTTAACACCCCACTTTCACCAATGGACACATCATCCAAAATGAAAATAAATAAGGGAACACAAGCTTTAAATGACACATTAAACAAGATGGACTTAATTGATATTTATACAACATTCCATCCAAAAACAACAGAATACACTTTCTTCTCAAGTGCTCATGGAACATTCTCCAGGAAAGATCATATCTTGGGTCACAAATCAAGCTTTGGTAAATTTAAGAAACGTGAAATCATATCAAGTATCTTTTCCAACCACAAGGTTATGAGAGTAGACATAAATTACAGGAAAAAATCTGTAAAAAATACAAACATGTGCAGGCTAAGCAGTACACTACTAAATAACCAAGAGATCACTGAAGAAATCAAAGAGGAAATCAAAAAATACCTAGAAACAAATGACAATGAAAACATGACAACCTAAAACCTATGGGATGCAGCAAAAGCAGTTCTAAGAGGTAAGTTTATAGCAATACAATGCTACCTCAAGAAACAAGAAACATCTCAAATAAACAACCTAACCTTACACCTAAAGCAATTCGAGAAAGAAGAACAAAAAAAGCCCAAAGTTAGAAGAAGGAAAGAAATCATAAAGATCAGATCAGAAATAAATGAAAAAGAAATGAAGGAAACAATAACAAAGATCAATAAAACTTCTTTGAGAAGAAAAACAAAATTCATAAACCATTAGCCAGACTCATCAAGAAAAAAAAGAGAGAAGACTCAAATCAACAGAATTAGAAATGAAAACAGAGAAGTAACAAGTGACACTGCAGAAATACAAGGGATCATGAGAGATTACTACAAGCAACTATATGCCAGTAAAATGGACAATCTGGAAGAAATGGACAAATTCTTAGAAATGCACAACCTTCCGAGACTGAACCAGGAAGAAATAGAAAATATGAACAGACCAGTAACAAGCACTGAAATTGAAACTGTGATTAAAAATCTTCCAGCAAACAAAAGCCCAGGACCAGATGACTTCACAGGCTAATTCTATCAAACATTTAGAGAAGAGCTAACACTCATCCTTCTCAAACTCTTTGAAAAATTGGCACAGGGAGGAACACTCCCAAAGTCATTCTACAAGGTTACCATCACCCTGATACCAAAACCAGACAAAGATGTCCCAAAGAAAGAAAACCACAGGCCAATATCACTGATGAACATAGATGCAAAAGTCCTCAACAAAATACTAGCAAACAGAATCCAACAGCACGTTAAATGGATCATACGCCATGTTCAAGTGGGGTTTATCCCAGGAATGCAAGGATTCTTCAATATACTCAGATCAATCAATGTGATACACCATATTAACAAACTGAAGGATAAAAACATATGATAATCTCAATAGATGCAGAAAAAGCTTTCAACAAAATTCAACACCCATTTATGATTAAAACCCTCCAGAAAGTAGGCATAGAGGGAATTTATCTCAATATAATAAAGGCCATATATGACAACCCCACAGCCAACATCGTTCTCAATGGTGAAAAAGTGAAACCATTTCCATTAAGATCAGGAAAAAGACAAGGTTGCCCACTCTCACTGCTATTATTCAGCATAGTTTTGGAAGTTTTAGCCACAGCAGTCAGAGAATAAAAAGAATCCCAATTGGAAAAGAAGAAGTAAACTGTCTCTGTTTGCACATGACATGATACTATACATAGAGACTCCTAAAGATGCTACCAGAAAACTACTAGAGCTAATCAATGAATTTGGTAAAGCAGCAGGATACAAAATTAATGCACAGAAATCTCTTGCATTCCTATACACTAGTGATGAAAAATCTGAAAGGGAAATTAAGGAAATACTCCCATTTACCATTGCAACAAAAAGAATAAAATACCTAGGAATAAATCTACCTAAGGAGACAAAAGACCTGTATGCAGAAAACTATAAGTCACTGATGAAAGAAATTAAAGATGATACAAACAGATGGAGAGATATACCATGTTCTTGTTTTGGAAGAATCAACATAGTGAAAATGACTATACTACCCAAAGCAATCTACAGATTCAGTTCAATCGTTGTCAAACTGCCTGTGACATTTTTCATAGAACTAGAACAAAAAGTTTCACAATTTGTATGGAAACAAAAAAGACCCCCAAAAGCAAGGCAATCTTGAGAAAGAAAAATGGAGCTGGAGGAATTAGGCTCCCTGACTTCAGACTAGACTACAAAGCTACCGTAATCAAGACATTACGGTACTGGCACAAAAACAGAAATATAGAGCAATGGAACAGGATAGAAAGCCCAGAGATAAACCCACGCACTTATAGTCACCATATCTTTGATAAAGGAGGCGAGAATATACAATGGAGAAAAGACAGCTTCTTCAATAAGTGGCACTGGGAAAACTGGACAGCTACATGTAAAGGAATGAAATTAGAACACTTCCTAACACCATACACAAAAATAAACTCAAAACGGATCAAAGACCTACATGTAAGACCAGACAGTATAAAACTCTTAGAGGAACACGTAAGCAGAACACTCCATGAGATAAATCACAGCAAGATACTTTTTCACCCACCTCCTAGAGAAATGAAAATAAAAACAAAAATAAACAAATGGGACCTAATGAAACTTAAAATATTTTGCACAGCAAAGGAAACCATAAACAAGGCTGAAAGACAACCCTCAGAATGGGGGAAAATATTTGCAAAAAAAGAAACTGACAAAGGATTAATCTCTAAAATATACAAGCAGCTCATGAGGCTCAATAGCAAAAAAACAAACAACCCAATCCACAAATAGGCAGAAGACCTAAATAGACATTTCTCCAAAGAAGATATACAGATTGCCAATAAACACATGAAAGGATGCTCAACATCACTAATCATTAGAGAAATGCAAGTCAAAACTACAATGAGGTATCACCTCACACTGATCAGAATGACCGTCATCAAAAAATCTACAAACAATAAATGCTGGAGAGGGTGTGGAGAAAGGGAACCCTCTTGCACTGCTGTTGGGAATGTAAATTGATACAGCCACTATGGAGAACAGTGTGGAGGTTCCTTAAAAAACTAAAAATAGAACTACCATATGACCCAGCAATCCCACTACTGGGCATATACCCTGAGAAAACCATAATTCAAAAAGAGTCATGTACCGCAATGTTCATTGCAGCACTATTTACAATAGCCAGGACATGGAAGCAACCTAAGTGTCCATCGTCAGTGCACATATATATAATGGAATATTACTCAGCCATAAAAAGAAACGAAATTGAGTTATTTGTATTGAGGTGGATGGACCTAGAGTCTGTCATACAGAGTGAAGTAAGTCAGAAAGAGAAAAACAAATGCCGTATGCTAAGACATATATATGGAATCTAAGAAAAAACAAAATGGTTCTGAGAAACCTAGGGACAGGACAGGAATAAAGACGCAGACATAGAGAATGGACTTGAGGACACGTGGAGGGGGAACGATAAGCTGGGACAAAGTGAGAGAGTGGCATTGACATATATATACTACCAAATGTAATATAGATAGCTAGTGGGAAGCAGCTGCATAGCACAGGGAAATCAGCCCTGTGCTTTGTGACCACCTAGAGGGGTGGGATAGGGAGTGTGGGAGGGAGATGCAAAAGGGAGAATATGGGGATGTATGTATACATATAGCTGATTCACTTTGTTATACAGCAGAAACTAACAACAACATTGTAAAGCAATTATACTCCAATAAAGATGTTTAAAAAAAAAAAAAAAAGAAAACAGAGCTGCGACCCAGTGGTCATGGATTTGTCTTGTCCACATTGGATTATCTGTATTTACCTACTTTTACATCGGGGAGAATTAATTTTTACCCATTTTGTTTAATTTATTATTGCCTTGATGTTTCTGCCATTTTCTGTGAAACCTAGTTTTAACTGATATGGTTTCTAAACTTAAAAGGAGACCAACTGGCTCAAAATCTCTTAGTTTTAAGGCTCAGACAGCTTGCCAGTCTTTTATATTTCCTAAAATGCTTTCATTGCCTGAAAACTGTGAAAACAGAGAGACATTAAAATATTAGAATTGCAAATAAATAAATAAATAAATAAATAAATAAATGCTGTATTTGTTTTTGTTTGTTGTCACATCTGCTGAATTATATTTTTAAAGGATAAATTCCCAGAAATGCTATTTCTGAGACAAAGTGTATAAACAGCTTCATGGGTCTGAATAGTTATATCTATTTACATGTGTACTAGCAGAATTTTCCATTCAACATCACATAACTTCAGAAAATATGCTAATTACATCTTGGCTTGTGTGATGTATTTGTTATTCTAACACAAGTGATAAGTAAATTTAGGCTTATGAGATCGGGAAGAGGTGGATTAAAGGAAAGCCAGAAAAAAGTTCATGTGTGCCTAGGAATTGTATTATGATGATGAGAGTTCCCGGTTGCAAACGTAAGAAACACATTCCTGGACTAAGGACAGAATGACAGTCACAAACAGGGATAGGCAAAATGTATATAGCAAAAAAACAAAAAAACCAGAAAACCAGTTTCAATTTATGTTAATTTTCATTTTAGTAAACATAGTGTTGATCTTAGATGGAGAATGAGGTCTAGAAGCCAAAGATGACTGCATCTTCAACGGGAGGTCTGGATGATGGTTTGAAAAGAAATGAGACAAGGTTACCTGGACCGGCTCATGACAACTGAGTACCCAGGGTCCTGCTGACACCCCACATTTTCCCCAGAAGCACAAGCTCATTAGGATCTGAAATATCTTTCCCTACACTTGCACCACAACTAATATCTATGAAAGAATTTCCCAGCCCTTTGAAATGCAGCTTATAGGCACATAGAGTATATTCTTCAAATGACAAATAGGTAGCTTAGGGCAAACCTGGAAGCACCAGACCACTTTTATCATGGTTAATCTTTCCAGCCAGTTAATCATACGGTCCTTCCAGTTACCAAAGTCTTTTTAAATTTAAAGTGAGAGGGTCGTGGTGATTAGCTTTGCCAGGGTCATCGATCTTAAAGGGGATATGCTAGTGCTTTCACTCATATTGTACAATTCAGGGAAAAAAAATTCAAGCACTATATCTCCTCCCTTATCTTTAGCTAATATTAGGATGGAGTTAATGTTAATATTAACTAGGTTTTGCAGAAATGGCTTTCACACTGAATTAAACTTGAAAGGAAAGCACTTTCATGAGAAATAAACCTATATGGCATTTTCCTGTGTGTTATTTGCTACAGTTACTGTATATATACTCACATACACAATTTCTAAAGAAAACAAGAATAACAGTGATATGGTCTCAGTGAGATATCCGTTGTTTCCTGTCCTACGGTCAATAAAACAAATCTTATTGTGCATGGTACAATCTAGTCATCAATGGTGAGCCTTATTAGAATTAAGCCAAAGGACTTTTCCACTCAAAAGAAGAGAATGAGAGAAGTGTTGCAATTTAATGGTCCTCATTCTTTCTGAAGGTTTTGGCTTTGTTCATGTGTTCCCCACATGAATGAATGAATGAATGTGTTCCCATTTGTTTTTGCTTCTCTAGGCTCAGCTAACTTTCAGCTTTGGACCAAATCTTCAAATCTTAGACCAATAACCAGATAGGCAATTACATCATAAATACCTTCCAGGATGTCATTCATGGATTCTTTGGACAATATCCTGGGCAAGTAAATGAAAAATATTGAACCTACTAGAGTGATTACATTTTCTAAATGAATAGAGTAAAATGTCACCGGAGATGAAACCTAAATCCATTCTCAATTCCTTTTAAAAATCCAGCTATGTGATCATTAAAGACTCTTTACTTTTCCCTCTTTTGAACTTCTTGCCAAAGACTTGCCTATCTTGTCAAAGTTTTTCGTGAACAGGGAGATGAAGAGGGGAAAGCACATTGTCAGGTTAAGCTTAGCAGATTCTTTTCTCATTTTGATAACATTTGCCCTAGTGAGCCAAGAGGTGTTTAAATTTATTTGGTTTGCCAGATTTTTTAAGTTCTCTTTACAAAGTCCATTTTTGTTTCGAAGTTTCTTTTCTCTGCAAGTGCACGCTTAGAATCCATGCTCGTTTCTCCTGTTGTGTGTTTCATTTCTCATTTGTGATTAAAACTCTAAAGTCTAGACTGTGGACAAGATCAGCAGAGACACTGAATTTGGGGCTTTTTGGCTTGGAGTTTAGTCTATCTCCTTATAGCTTAAGCTCATCAGGAGCCCAAGAAATAATAAAAGAGTTACTTTAGTAGGTTGCCCTCAGTACTGCCATGAACTGAGGGGTGTGAGAACATCCTTACAGCTCAGATGGTGAATATGGAGAACAGGAGTCCACAGTAACAACTTGAATATGTGACTGATGAAGATATCTAGGATGACAAAGAAGACTGCCTTTATCTTGATCATATGATATTAGAGCTTGTGTCCTATTCAGACATTTCCCCTTTCACTTGAAATAAACAGAGAAAGATAAAAGACAGAGCCCAAACCGAACAGACTTTGCAAACAGATTCTGTTTTGCTTTAAGACACAAAATCAGTACAGATGTGAAAAACAAGGAGGAACTCATCATTACCTTTTATAAGACCAATTAAGAATTCACAATATCTAGCTTTGGAATCACGTTTGTTTGAAAGGCCATTTCTTGAGGTGTTGGCAGTTTATATACTGAACATAGTGAACTGTGTTGACCTATTTCTTGTGATGCACTGAGATATAACAGCAAGGAAGGTTATGTTGACTGGTGGGACTACTCAGAGGTCATGATGTACAGTTTCTATGCAGCCATCTGCAAATCACAATAAACACTTCTGTAGAGCTCACTTTATAAAAATTAGTAGAATTATTGAATAACCTCTCAGCTTCTGAAACACCCTCTTTAACTGGGATAATACTATCAAGAAATATCTAATATAACTTTATGAAGGGCTGCTCCTTTGTATGCAGGCCAAATGGAAATCAGTAACAGAGAGAAGAAAGGATGCAATGAAAGGGATGAGTGCATAGTGTTCAAAGCTTGCCTCTACAAAAATAAGTAGGAAGGGGAAAAGAAACAGATGGAGTTAGTGCTAACAGAGAAATAAAGAGGATTCTTAATAAAGCATGGAATGGGAAGGTGGGACACCAAGATGGGTAATCTATCCAATTTGGGGGAAAACAAAACAAAACCCCCAAAATTTCAAGATATACTGATCTGGTTGAGATGATGAACTCTTTGAAATCAACCTTTTTTCAATTTAAGAAGTATAGTAGATTAACTAGAGGGTAATTGTGAGCTTTTGCCTTTTATAAGAGTCCTTTTTGTAAGAGGCAGTAAAGAATAACTGATTCTTACATGAACATGAGTTGGTTGATCTGACCAAATGATGTGTTATTGGAGGTTTTAAAGTAATTAGACTGATAATGTAAGTATAGGGCATTAGAATACCAGAAGGTATATGTATTTATATACATATAAATACATATATCTTATTTATGTATATATCTATATATCTAAAACAAAAGAAACTTCCTATGGACTATGTCAGGCTCTCCTTTTGAGCAAAACAACTTACCTTTTAGAGAAGAATGTAATATTCCTGAGTGAATGAAAAGCCTTCTTCATATAAAATCAGCAAAATAATTGCTAAAGTTATTAGAATTTTATTTTCTTTCCAAAGACCATGAATGAAATGAATTCGTTCTCCCCACAAGTAGCTATTGAATTTCAACTCCATGTTAAATACTACACAAAATGTTGCAGAGTATATAAACAAGGATAAAAACATTGTCTTACTTCAAGGATCTTAAAGTCTTGCATGTATATGTGTCTATGTGTATCTATATCATCTATATCTATCTACATGATGTGTGTGTGATTTTGCTTATAAATAAGTATTTTTATTCACATAAAATTTTAACAATGAAGAAAATATATAATAAACACTCTTCTAGATTATTCATTCCTTGTTTTGACTGTACTAAGTTTTGGAAATGAAAGGTATGTATAAAACCTTGTCTTTACCATGCAGGAATATTCAACTGAGTAGGGGAAAACAGAAGGACCAAAAAGTGAGTAACTATAAAACCATACCCTGTATGTTAAATAAAACAGCATAAAAGAGGAAACAATCTAACCTAGAGGCATCACTAAGCTTTAAAAGAAAGCTTTCAAAAAGAGCTTCTAAGGACATTCCAGTGGGGGAGAGGCACAAAAGTGGGAAAAGGAAGTCTTTGAGGTAGATGGGATAGCATGATGACATGCACAGAAGTCATGAAACAATTACCCTTTTGGGAAATGTGTGGCTAGTCCAATTGAAGGAGCATAGACTATAAGATATACAGCAGTGGGAGAGTAGTCTGGAAAAGTACATGAGCAAGTACAGGGTGTGCCATGTTATGGAATCTGAACAGTAGCTCATGGATAAAAAGGAGCTGTCGTGTCATTTTTATTAAATTAAATGTATGTATTTGATTTTACTTCATTATTTTCATATATTTTCATATAATGTTATTTAGTAATTAATATGTTCCAATATATGCACTATGATTTTACACATTCAAGTTAGAAGGTATATAAAATATATAAATTTCAGAAAATAACTTTACAAAATCTCCCACTCTCCTATTTCTTCAGATAGTGCCTACTGATTCTCAGAAGTCATGATGAAAGAAGCTAACTTCCATCAACACTCCTTTCCCTTCTTCTTACACTCTGTTTTAGTTAACTATTTTTCTTTTTTTTCTCTGGTATTTACCATTATGCCCTTAAGTATTCTTACACCTTATTACTTGCTATTATAGATATCCTTGAATAAAAAGGTGAGGGAATCAAACATTTACATTTCTCTTCCCTTTTCTTCTTTTTCCCTTCCAATATAGTTAGTATGATCAGGGATTGCTACTCTGGATGACATTTTGAGCCAAGATTGGAATATTGAAAAGGATCCAAACATTTGAAAGTTTTAGTAGAGTTCTCAGTCATTAATATATTATTTTACTTTCCATAAGGCCAACTTTTTCTGGGTCATGTGTGATCATTGTATGACACCTGAATTCCAGGTGCATAAGCCCATTGCCCTAATTCTTTTGCTGTAAAATCAGTTTCTCCATCAGGTAGTGTTGTTGAATAGTGTTTGTACTCAGTCACAGCTTATACTGTCCACAGAAACATGTCAGGTATTGAAGACAAATCTAAGTCCAGGTTAGATATCTGTCCCAGGGGGCACAAATCACTCATACCCCCCACCCCCATAATGAAAGATTCCCAGTGTAATCAGCCTGGGAGGTTGGGTGGTTCCCCTATTATGATAACAGAGCTCAGAGCTGGTCATGCAACTGCAAAACTGGGCACTCATTCCTAACAGTAGCCAAGATATTGTTGGAGAAGAGAAGTCCATGCTGTTGAGCACTTGCATAATCTCCATGCCTGCTACCATAAACTTATCGAGGAAGCCCTGGGGTTGCTGATGAAAAGAGAATGTTATCCATGTGTAGACCATTTTGTTCACCTGATTACTAAAGCTCTTCCCTGCTGCAAGGGACTTTTGGTGAGTATTCACCTGAAAAACAAGCTCTCACTCAAGGTCCATTCTGAGATTCCTTTTCATAAAATTGTTACCTAAAATTATTTTTTAAGTTGAGGTATAATTGACTTACAATATTACATTAGTTTCAGGTGTACAACATAGTGATTTGATATTTTTATATATTATGAAATAATTACTATGATAAGTCTAGTCACCATCTGTCACCATACAAAAGTTACTATACTATTTATTATATTCCCAATGCTGTACTTTATATCCTTAAGACTTGTTTATTTTATAACTGTAAGTTTGTACCACTTACCTATTTCCCCTTCACCTATTTCCCCCCTCCCCCCCCCTCCCCTCTGACAACCACCTGTTTGTTCTTTGTATCTATGAGTCTGTCTCTGTTTTGTTCCATTTTTTTTTTTTTGATGCCACATATAAGTGAAATAATTTGGTGTTTGCCTTTCTCTGTCTACCCTATTTCACTTAGCATAGACCTTTTAGGTCTATCCATGTTGTCTGCAAATGGCAAGATCTCATTCTTTTTATGGCTGAGTAATATTCTACTTTATATATATACCACATCTTCTTTATCTATTTGTCTATCAGTGAACACTTACGTTACTTCCAAAATTCTTTGTCACCTATACACCAGACTTCTTTTTTTTTCTCTAAACATCATTTTTAATCCTTAGGAAAAACATTTTAAGACCTTAAGCTCTACTGCTTTTAAAATAGTGATTTTCATAAATACTCTTGATACTTTAATAATAGATACAATTAGAGCTGTACTATTAAGGGCTAAAGGCACAATGTACAATAACATTCCATACCTAATGGAAGAAAGTTCTGACTTTTAGCTCAAACCTAACAAGCAGACTTCTTATTTTTAAATCCCTAAACATCCAGCCAAACCAAAGTTCTCTAAAGTTCTTCATACTCTTATTCCATTATCTTATTTTCTTCATAGCTGAATAAAATCAGTGACTATTCTGTTCTACTCTAAAAATTTAAGATAGTGCCTGCAATATGGTAGACAGTCATAAATATTTGTTGAATGAATACATTAATGAAAACAAGTTAAAGTTTACAGGCAGTGGAATGTCAAGTGGGATATATAAGCATGGTGGAAGATAAATATTAATAAAAAAGCACAGTAAACATTATTTAACAGTATACCAGACACTGATCTGAGAGCTTTATATCTATCAAGTCATTTCATCTTCACAATTCCATGAGGTAGGTACTAATAGATTTGTTTCTGCTTTGCAGATAAGGAAAATGAGGCACAGAGAGGTTAATTAACCTTCCAAAGATCACACAGCTAGTCAGTGTCAGGGCCTAGAATTTTGACTCCAAAGGCCATCTTGAACTACTATACCATATTGCTGTAGAATTGAGGTAAAAGGTCACTTTGGAGAAACATAGAGAATGGCACAACAAATTCTTTAGAATATATTAAACATGCCTGTATTCAGCTTGCTGATGAGTCTATGTCAAAGGCCAAGGAGAAGGTACCAAGAAAAAAGAATTTTCCATAGTAGTTGAGATGGGACTTTGGATTGATGAGGAAGATGGCTGTGAAATTTGGGAGTTTGTATAAGGAACAAATAGGTGGACATGGAATACTCAATTTGTTTAGTAAATAATTTACCTTGTCCCAAAAGAATTCTGGCCTTTGTCTTCTTGAAGGCAAACTTTAGGCCCTTAGAATGACATGCCTGGAACCTTGGATCACACTGGATAGTCTTAACAAGGTGATTTTGGGTGGGGACTTTGGGCCAAGACAGGTGGTAACACCACGACTTAAGTTGGGGGTTTTGGGTTGCCCAGTCAAAGTGGAGCTGGAGATCAACTGTATGTGCAATCAATCATGCCTCTGTGATGGAGCCCCAATGCAAACTCTGGAAACTGAGGCTCAGGTGCATGTCCCTGGTTGGTGATACTCCATGCATGTGTCACACACTGTGTGTGGGAGGGGTTAATGCTGTGCGGAATCCACAGGGAGAGAATGACTGGAAGTTCCATGTTTGGAGACCTCCTGGATGCTGCTCTATAGGTCTCTTCCCTTGGCTGATTTTAATCTGTCTTCTTTCACTTTGAAAGTATTTATAGCCATATGTATGTACAACAGCTTTCAGTGAGTTCTAGGAGTTGGTCTAGCAAACTATTGAACCCGAGGGTGGTTTTGGGAACCACCATCCCTAACTTACAATTGGTTGTAGAAGTGAGTGTGGTCTTTTGTGGACTGTGTGACCTCAAACTTGACCTAAACTATGCAGTGAGGAAATAATAGTGAGGAAAAGAAACTAGCATCCGTGAGTGGCAAATTCTTCAGGATCAGCACTGAGCTCTTTGCTTGAGTGGTCTTGTACAAACACCCCAGGTGACCTGTGACAGATGTTATTATCCTGTTTTCAGATGAAGAAACTATGGCTCAGAGAGTTTTTGCGACTAACCTAAAGATGCTAAGGCCAAGGACTATTTTCAGGTCTCTAAATTTTTCTTGGATAGTAAAAGTAAAGTAAGACTTCATCCCCAGCACGAATGGTGGACTTGGGTCATACCAGGGGTGAAAGACCAGAGCTGTAAAGGGGGCCCGCCCAGCTAAGAGAAAGAGATGAAAACAATGCCACAAATTATTGAGTATTTCAGACCTCTGCAATATGTAACCAAATGAATCTGAACTGGGTTCTTCCTCAAGCTCATACTTTAGCCCTAATTTATCGAATATTCTACCTTCTATTTATGGAACTCAGTAAATATGTTTTAGAAATCTCATTGTATTTATTGCAAACACAAAGGACACAAAATAGGTACTACATTTGCCCTGGTGCAGTATTGGAGACACAATAAACAAGAACCAAAGGAAATGGAACACATATAAAATTACAATTTTGATAATTGCTTGGAAGGAAAAGTTCAAAGTGCTAGGGGTTTGTATGGGAAGGTCAGAAAAGCCTTCTTAGAAAAAGTGATACTTCAACTGAAAAGAATAGATTCTACTCAGGAGAGGTGAAAGAGTAAGAATATTCTTGGCAGAGGGAAGAAAAGGATTTTGACATGTTTCAGAAACCAAAGGCAGTGTAACTAAAGCATAGTGACAAGGAGAGAGGAGGGCAGGGCCAGGCCATTGTGAGCTATAATAAGGACTGTAGAATTGGTAGATAGCATAGAATCTGGATTTTAGATATGATAGACACCTAAGGTACAAACACAGAAGGTGAGAAGATGAGGGAAATATAGAAGGAAGGGTTAAGTTTATTGATGGAGATCTCGGATAGTGTTGAAGATAAAACTTAGATGCCCCAGTAGACAGAATGTCTGGAAATGTTGGTGCATATTGTGTATACAACCTAATCAACCTACCCCTTTCAATGGCTTTGACAGATGATTTCCTAAAGGGGCCACGTGAAATTTTAAAAAATAATAAAATAAAATAAACCCTGCATGCAACTCTTCTGTATGTCTCTCATTTCAGTAGGTTCAAATGTCTTATGAACAAAATTAAATTAAAATTTCAGATCACTCCTGGGGAATGGAAGTGACCATTTTCAATGGGAGAAAACAAGGGAGTAAAAAGGCAAGCCATTCTAACAGATTATTTAAAATTCAGTTTGTTATCAGTCCAACAACTCTTGATGTACTTACCATGTGGACATGGTCCCTGTGTCTGAAAGCCACTGTGGTCTGAGGAATACAACACTTGTGCTGATGCTTGGAGACTTGCTATTTAAAGCCTCAATTGTCGGCAACCCAATTTTCTTTTAGATTCATTCTGTTTGTTTTTGTTCAGTTCTAGGAGCTCAGCCTGAGTCTGAGAAATAATTTAAGAATCTTCACTCAAACCGTTGGGACACATCTTTCTAAATCATCAGCAACATTTTCTCTTTTCAAAGAGACCAGACCGGTCCTAGCTCCCTGTCCTCATTCTAAAGGAATTTATGAGAAATTCAAGTTCAAAATGGCTGATGGAGCATTTGAGGTTATACCTGCTTCCTCCCTAAAGCTCAGTAAATTTACAGAGAAAAAGAAAAAAATCACACCAGCATTAGGAGCTTGGGGAGCTGTCTGTCCATCAGCAGGCGGTAACATTTGAGATTCTATGGATGCTACAAAATTCTGTAATTGAGCACATGATAAAAGATAAAACAAAGCAAGCATCTCAACATACAGCATAGAGAAGCAAGGGTCTTCAATAAAAGGAGGTCTCTTGGGGTCAGAATAGGCAGGTGTAGGCTACAGGAGTGGGCTAAGGAGAAACTGGCAATGATATTGATTAAAATGAAAGGGCTCTGATATAGCATATCTGGCTGGACCAGTCTTTGCCATATAAACTGACTGTGGAAACTGCCATCTTGTGTACGTTTCTATTATTGTGCGAATTTGCCATCCTAGCTAGAGGTCTCTTACAGCTACAAGAGAAAGAGGCAGAGCAGTGCCAGGTAAGTCCTGGCCACCACACAAGACATGGAATACCATCTTCCAGCGGTAAAACATCTAATGCACAAGAAAGAAAAAGCTGTGTAGACTACTTGTCTGCCCAGCTTCTCACTGCAGAGCTTCTGTAAACCAATCTCTCTACCCTGAGGGGGACGGTGATTTTCCTTCTCCTTTAGATCTCAGGCACAATCATATTATCAAAATCCTTATATTGTTGATCTATAAATCTCACTGTATTTAGTTATTTTCATAATGTTATAGCCACCGATGAACCTATCACCTATAGCAGAAGCTAGGATCTTGAAAATGTTCCCCCCATCCCTCTGCCACCCCTCATCCATTAAGGCGATCATCTTGAATCCCACCCCATATTCATCATATCCTTGATTTCCTTTCTGCACATGTTTATTTCTTATACAGAAATTCTTTTAAAATTATATTATTTGTATTTGACTTTATAAAAATTGGTATCATGCTGTGTATAATCCTTTTACAGTTACTTTTTGCTTAATATTATATTGCTATGTTTTATCCCTATCCTTGCATCCCTGTTCTCTGTAGTTACGCATTCTGACTGCCATGTAATATTTTGTTACCTGCATTTACGTTAGTCATGCACTCTCCTGCTGGTGAGGGTTTAGACGGTTTCCAATTTTCTGATAATGTGAACAATGCTGCTATGAACATGCTGGACCATTTCTCCCATGTTCAGGTGCAAAGTTTTCTCTTGGTGTACACTTAGGAGTGGAATTGTCAGGGCATAGCAGAGAGGATGTCCAACTTTAGCCAGGAATACCAAACCATGCTCCACAGTAGGTGCTCAGCCTACACCCCCTCCAACAAGGTATATTTTATCCATGTGCTTGTCTCCAGTACTTGATATTGTAGGATTTTACATTTTTGTCCATTAAATCATATAAAGTGTCATGCCGTTGTGGTCGTTACTGACATTTTCCTGATCAATAATTATGCTGAACATTTCTTTATAGATTTATTGGTCATTTGTGTTTACTCTTCCATGAAATGCCTGTTCTTGCTCCCTACTACCTGACTTTTTAAAATCAGTTTTTTGGTGTTTTTCTAGTTAATTTTTGAGCTTTTAAAAAACATTTTCAATAGCAGTCTTTTGATTTTCCATTTTGCAAAGATGCTTTCCCAGATTGTGACTTACTTTTCCACTGTCTGGAATGGGTCTTTTGATAAATAAAATCTGAATTTTAATATTGCTTATTTATTGATATTTTATATTCCTTGCTATTTCTATGTTATTTAAGGAGCTGCTTTTTATAAATTAATGTAGTCATCTTGCTAAATTATCCTATTATTTCTAAAACATTTTCTGTCTTTTATTTTAGTTCTTCTATGTAAGCAGTTATGTTCCAGTGATGACACTTTTGCTTTCTCCTTTCCAAAACATATGAGTCTACATTTTTCCTTTCATGTATCTTAAATCTTACTGGACTGGCTAGTACTTCTGTTAAAATATTGATTAGAAGTGGTGATAGTGGATCCCCTTGTCACCTTTCCTATTGTGAAAGGAATGTTTATAATATCTCTCCATTTATAATTAACTTTACCCATATATTTTTATTCTGAATGAGTGTTAGATTTTATCAAGTCATTTTTTTGCATCTATTAAAATAATGTTCCCTTTTCAATCTAATAATGTAGTAAATTTCAATTACAGATTTTTAAATATAAAATTACCTTTGCTTATCCAGAATAAACCCAACTTGGTCATGGTGGATGATATTTCTTTTTCTCACCTTAGAAGACTGATAAAAATCAATACTAGATGTATCTTGGCTTAGTGTTTCTTTACTGCTACAATTCTTAATAGTTATAGAATTAATCAAATTTTTTATTTCATTTTTACTCAATTCTGATGTTATATTTTCCCAAGAATTTGTCTACTTCTTTTAATTTTTGTAATATTAAATTTTATAATATTAAAGAATACCAACTTTTTAATCTTCTAAGTTTCTACACACATTTCACTTTTTATATCATTTTAATGTTATTTTTGTCTTCTTTATTTCTTGATTATTTTGCCAGATTTTTGTCTACCTTAATTTTTTCAAAGAACCAACTTATGTGTTCTTTTTTTCCACTGCCATTGTGTTTTGCTTTCTATTTTATTAATTTTTGACTTTACTTCTGTTGTGTTTTTCCTTTCTTCCTCCCTCTCCTTTCACTTTTCTTCTTCCTTTGTTTCTTTTTCTTACCTTTCTTCTCCTTCTCCTTCTTTTTACTCTTATTCTTACTCTGATATTCTGTGGATAACACTTTAAAAAAATTTATTGAAGTACAGTTGATTTACAGTGTTGTGTTAATTTCTGCTGTACAGCACAGTGATTCAGTTATACATATATATATTATTTTTCATATTCCTTTCCATTACTGTTTATCACAGGATAAACCCTCCTTGGCAACCACAAGTCTGTTCTCTATGTCTGTGAGTCTATTTTTGTTTCATAGATATGTTCATTTGTGTCATATTTCAGATTCCACATAAAAGTGATATATGGTATTTGTCTTTCTCTTTCTGACTTACTTCACTTAGTATGATAATCTGTAGGTCCATCCATGTTGCTGCAAATGGCATTATTTCATTCTTTTTTATGACTGAGTAATATTCCATTGTATATTTGTACCACATCTTCTTTAGGTTGTTTCCATGTCTTGGCTATTGTGAATAGTGCTGCTATGAGCATAGCGGTGCATGTATCTTTTCAAATTAGAGTTTTGTCTGGATGTATGCCTAGGAGTGGATTGCTGGATCATGTGGCAACTCTATTTTCAGTTTTTCAAAGACCCTCCATACAGTTTTCCATAATGGCTGCACCAATTTATATTATGGATAACTTCTTAAGATCAACACTTAGCTCATTAATTTGGAGGTTTTCTTCTTTTATTATGTAAGGTCTCAAAGCTATAAATGGTACATCATTTTTGCTGAACACATGTGTTTTGTGATATTTGTTTCATCATAATGTAATTATAAATGTTTACATTTTTATTCTTAATTTCTTCTACAGTACACCCATACATTTAAAAATGTCTAAGTAAGTGAGGATTCTAAAAAATATCTTTTTGTTATTAACATTTAGCCCAATTGTGTTTTGGGTGAGATTATGATCTGAAAAATATTTATTTTATGAAATTTGTTGAGGCTTTCTTTATGGTTTTGTACATAACCAATTTTTGAATGCATGAAAAAAAAGCGTACTCTCCAGTAGTTGCATGCAGAACTCTAAAATGTGGTCATTAAGTTATACTGCTTGATTATGTTTTCCAGATCCTATATATACTCACATTTTTTCCCACTATTTGACTTATTAATAATCGAGAGAGGTATTTTTAATTTTTCTATTAAAGTAGAGGAATTATTTTTCCTGTAGTTCCATTGCTTTTTTTACTTTCTATATTTTCAAGCAATTTTGTTAAATACTTGCATCTTTAAGCTTGTTATATTGATATTTTTATTGCTGAATTAACTTTTTATTTTCTATTTGTGACCATATCAATCTCTAATAATTTGGTTTTTAATGTTTTATTTGATATTAATATTCTCATTTGATATTAGTAACTCATGTTAGCTTTCTTTTAGTTAAGCATTTGATTGATATTATTTTTCTGTCCTTTAAGTTTCACTGTTTAGTGTCTGGGGTAGTTTAACAAATATATCCTCAAATTCTTTCATATTCCCCTTTCATATGATGGAGCTTAATTCCTGACCCCTTAACTGTGGGCTGGTCTGAGTTACTCATTCTAATGAAAACAATACCGCAGAAATGACGGTTTGTCCCCAAACAATTCCTCAGGCCAAAGCTTCACTCTTTGTGGTCCTGGGAGAAGCAATCTGGGTCTTGGCATTTGAAAGGGAAAGGGGTGGGATTCATTGCCTGAGATTAGTTAGTACAATGCTTCTCAAACTTAGTCATCTGGAGAGCATGGTAAACCATAGATTCCTTGGCCACATCACCACAGTTTCTGATTTTGTCCTTCTGAGGTGGGGCTGAGAATCTGCATTTCTTACAGATTCTCAGCTGACTGCCTCCATTTGGAAGACCATGCTTTGACTAATGCCGAGTTAGTATTCACCTATTTTTCTCAGTTCCTCATACTTCTGAGCTGTCTGATTTTATTCTAGAAGATACCTGGACCAAAATTCTGACTATTTATAGGTATAGATTAAGGTTGCCAAATAAAATGCAGGATTTGCAGTTAAATCTGAACTTCACTAGAATATTTACACTAAAAAAAAGTATTTGTTGTTCATCTGAACTTCAAATTTAACTGGGTGTACTGTAATTTTTATTTCGTGAATCTGACCTCTCTAGTATAGATAGAGGCATTGTTTATCCCAGAGTCTCTTGGAGGGCTTGTAAAAGCACAGATTTATGAGCTCCACCCGCTCAGTTCTGTTTGGGTCTGTCTGGGAGAGACCCCAAGAATTTAAATTTGTCACAAGTTCCCAGATGATGCTATTAATGCTGGCCTGGAGCCAGACTTTCAGAACCTTTAGTTCATCCCAAAGCAATGGTCAGGGAGAAGCAGAACTATTACTTTATCCTCTGACAAAACCACTATGCCCCACAAACCAGCATGCACCCTAGAGATTTTTCACAGTTTTTGATGTGTCTTGGTTTTTCTTCTATGAGCCTTTTGGGATCATTCCTGGGAGAGACAGCCAGAAACTCTCCTAGTTCAACATCTTGGTAAGAGCTGGAACCATAGAACAGTGATTTTATTTTAACTTGCCCCTGAACTACAACAAAAATTCTCCTAAAATTAGTTATATTATTTTATACCAATGTACACCAATAATTTATATAGTTATATAAATAATAATCAAATTATATAAATAAAATAGTTTTAATTTTTATTCACCAATAACACCCACATTTTAGAAATAGCAGAATAAGAAGAGGAATCTTAATGCACCTGGAGTTAATTTTGTATATGGTGTGCATTAGGAGTCTTTGTTGGATATCTTGTGTATGTCCCTCTAGATTAATTCTCCTCCATTTTGAACCCATTTCTGGCTCAGAAATACTCATTTATATCTTGTGCAACAGAGATCCCTTGACCTCTGGCTTCTGGTTTGCTTCAGGCATTGAGGAACCAAAGGAAATTAGAGGGTAAGAGGAAGGTGAGGTGGGGTATTTATGATACTTCAATGGATACTTCTTCCCTGAAGTATTGCCTGGGGCTGGTTGTGCCTCTAGATTAAAAGTTACTTCTACTGTCAAGGTCCTTCTCCTTACATAACACCTGTACTTTCCAATCCTAGTAACCCTCTCTTACCCTTTTTATCCTTGAGTCTAGAGGGAGTAATAGTTCTGCTGTTTCTAGCTCTGGGTTATGACATCCTTTGTGGTTTCACTATTTCCTGCTAGCATCTCTGTAAATAATCCCTTTATTAAACCCTTCCCCAAAGTATCCTAATAAGTATGTGCCATCTATTTCCTGCCGGGATTGAAATGGCACCTTTTTATTTTTATCCATATGGAAAAACCGATTGTTCTAGCACCATTAAGTAACTATTTCATCATTTCCTTATTTATTAAAAAAAGCCATTTCTATGATATATTTCCATACATTTATGGGTCTGTTTCTGGACTCCTTAGTGTTCATTTCATTCCATTTAGATTTGTGAGTAAGAGTCTCTGTAAGACCCAAGAATCTATATTTTAAACAAACTCCATAGGGAATTCTTAGGCACACTAGATTTTGAGAACAGCTTAGAATTTTTTTTTAACTAATTCAGTAAGATTGCCAAGTTGATAGCAGAGAGGTAGTTGTCAAGAAAACTGTCCTTGTTTTAGAGGAAAAATAACTATCGAGTTTTATAATTAGCCCAAGAAAGACACTTAGTCTTATTTTTTCCACTTTTTTAATGAGCAATTTTGGAAGTTTGGGAAGGTAGATAATTCTATTTTGACAGGTCTCTTTCAGACAGTTTAGAGCTATTGTACACATCAGGTACACAAATGGAGATTCTTGATTACGCAGAATTTAAGTGAAAGGTAGCCAAAAGGACAAACAGAAGTTTGGTTGTGTAGGAATTTTCATTATTTCAATTCAACTTAGCTAGAAGAGCATTTGATTTGTCCTAGGTTATCTGCATTTATTTGAAAGTTGCTAATTATTCTAACTTAGACATGTCTTGCAAGGTTTAATAAATAGATTGTGATGAGTAACCATGCTGTTTTCAAAAAGAATTAAGTTTACAGGAAATTATGTATTAGAAATATACACTAGATTCAACCAATTCCTATCTTGGAAGCTTTGACAGCTGGCTTATGTAAATGCCTTAAGGCTATTTACCTGGAGTGACCACCCACATTTAGACCAAAAAACAAACCAAGTGACTAATATCTATCCTCTAGTCTTGCAGTCTCCAGAGCCAGGTGCCTGTACTGGGGGTACAATATACGATCCTATGGGGCGGGGCGGGTGCAGGAAAAAGATATCAGAACTTCTATTTACATTTATTTTAAATACTATCATTTGCAATTTTCTATTTTTGGTTGCATGTTATAATATCCATAATATTTGTAACAAGTGATAGCAAATATATTACATTCTACATCAGTAAATCCACATATACTGGGGATGTATGCTCTTGTATTTTTAATTGAGCATAATGCAAGTTCAGGTAAGTTCAGAGATCGCTGCTCTAAAGCCATGCTACTCTTAATGGAGCCTACTGACCACCAGCAATAGCCTTCTCTGAGTGATTGTTTGAAATGCAGGTCCAAATCCAGTTAGTGAGTCAGAATCTGCATTTTCATTAGATCCTTAGGAGATTTCTTTGCCTAGTTAACTTTGAGAAGCACAGAGAGCTGGCCTTGTAAATCCTTTCAAATTTAAGTCACAGGGATCCTATGAAGGAAAGAGCAGATGAAAACTCTTTCCTAGTTATTTAATTCTGTTAGTAGGACAGGGGGAAATTTCCTGTTTACCTCCTCTCAGTTTTAGCTCAGAAAAGCCAAAGGTGGTCTGTCTTCTTCGGTAAGAGATGTTTTTTTTCCCTTGTTCTTTTTTCCTTTCCTTTTTTTTTTTTTTTTTAAATACTATTATGGTTTTTTCCTCTGGGTTATATTATTTCTTTAAAAGACAATTCCCTGTGAACAAATACCTGTACTCGAGACTATTTTGCAGTGCAAAAACTAGAGAGAAGTCTACTTGATTCCCTGAGATCTGCTTTGACTCGTCTTCAATATCGAAATAGCCTTCTAGTGGATAGCTCTTATATTTTCCTCCAACACACTCTGTAGTACAATCAGTTACCTTTCAAAAAGTAGATTTTCAGGTAATTCCTCTATTTAAAAACATTTTATCAGAACAGTGGTTTCCAGTTTTTTAAAGCATCCTATCATTAAACATAATTGAATATGGAATTCCTCAAATATTTATATTTCTATTTTATGTTAATATCTATAAAGCATAATCATGAATTGCAATATTAAGCTCTCATTAGCATACTACTATATTTCATAATAATATACTAGGTAAAAAGCATGAGAACAGGATGAAATAAATAGTATTTTACTATCTCATTGATCACCCTGAATTTATACTATTATTAGATGATAGCTTATAAGAAAATATACACTTAGGACAAAGTTCGTTCTTAACAGTCACAGATGTAAATATTTCAAAGAATTTTCTCGATAATTTCAAGTATTTTTAGCTGATACCTTGTCAGAACTGATTGCATTGTCATTATTTTTGCTTCATCACTTGGCTGATGAAGAGCTACCACAAGGTTAAAGGAAAGTGTCAGCTTTGCCATTTTTGAGCTGCTCACTTGTTCTTGCATTATTAGTATTATCTTCAGTCTGCAGCTCTTGGGGAAAAAAAATCTTTTTCAATCACTTGTCCATTTTATGATGGTTTAATTAAAACCAGATAATTTAATGCACAACTCCACATAACCTGGCCCACAGAAATTACAACATATTGTGATGTGCTGAAAGCAAGCAAACAGGAAAAGATGAGGCTGTCAATCCCTGTCTTGGGAGCCTGTGCATCAGATGAGGGCACCTGTGCATCAGATGAGGACAGGGGCCACCTTACATACGTCCCAGCAAAGACTTCGGTGACAATCCACGTGGAAATGTGAGTAAAGCTTATTTTCTTTATTTTTTAGCTTAATATTATAAATAGAAAGTCTAATAATTTTTTTTTTTTTGCATCCCAGTGCATTGTTTTGTACCTGATGAAGACTGCTGGCCTTAAGAATTAAACTCAAATTCCTAGTGCAATGTTTATTCGATTAGACTACTTAGGATCACACACAATTTCTAGACTGGGGCAAGATTTTCTCACTTCCTTATCCACAAACCTTTATTCAGAGCCTACTTTTTGCCCAATAATAATAATTCAATGATGCCATTTTATTTTTGCCAAAGGGGCCTAAAGTCATTTTATTGATTTTAAGGATCTTTGAACCACATTAATGTTCTTCATTCAAGCATTAGTTACATATTTCTTTGTGCAGCGTTATATCTCACAGCAGAGGAGAGATGTTCAATAGAGAATTCAGTGACCTTCTACTTACTCACTGCTATTTAATAATCTACAGACTCTTCCCAGAGTTACAACATTATGTGACTTTATAGGTTCCTTCCTCCCTTAATACCAATTGCTTACTTATTTTCTCCCTTATTTCCAATTAAAAAAAAAACCTCTGTTCTTCAGAAAAAAAAAAATTGGGTGGATATGAGATCATGCATGATCCCACCATATTCTCTCCATCCTTCTGCCAAATGTTCTTGCAATTTCTCTGATAAATGGGTGATAAGTGAGTGCAATTCTGACACACAGACAAATTCTTACAGTCTTCCTTTGGAAGGAAACTAAGCTAAGAAAGGGATTGTTAATAGCTCTTTGGAGCATCCATAACTTCGGCTTTTAATACTGTGGTTGGAAAAGGAAATAGTATACTCCAAACTGAAGGGATCTATTTTGAATAGTAGATGGATAAAAATTTGACTCAACTCTACTAGGAATTGGGTGTGTGGTTTCCTGAGGGCTGCACATGCTATATTTGATGCTGAGATTCCTAAACAAACCTTTAGGCAGATTCCATTGCCTAAGTGTTCTTACACTGCTGAAGACCTGCCTGATATTATTTTTTTCTTATTTCTCTGAGAAAGCCTTTTTCTTTCCTTCTTTCTCCCATTCCTTCTTTCTTCCTTCTGCCCTTCCTTCCTACTTTCCTTCCTCCCTCCCTTCCTTCCTACTTTCCTTCCTCCCTTCCTTCCTCCCTCCCTTCCTTCCCACCCTCTACCTCACCATCTTCTCTGCTTCCTCCTCCTCCTCCACCTCTTTCTCCATCTTTTTAAAATTTAGGTCTTAGTTGCTCTCAGAAATCTGCTCTCTTTTCTTAGGGTGTTCAAATGAGCCAGCCTAAATTTATGGCAGATAAAAGGCAAATCTTGGTCAGTGTTAAAGATAGATCAATTAATAGGTAAACTGTATCAGTCTTAATAAACTCAAAATAAATATTTTGTAATAAAACCTATACAATTAAGTCAAACAATCTCCATATGGTTGTTCTCTATAGGATTTACCACAAGCCAGAGTTCTCTCACATGGAGGGAAGAACTGAACCTAATTGTTGGGAAGAAATCTCACTTTCCATTTTACCTTACATTTAGGTTGAATGCAAATCTTTATTTTCAGTAAAATGTGTTTATCTGTTCTGTGTTTATGTCAGGAAGAAATTGCTGCAGCGGATGAGAACTTGGGTGTGCCAGTCAGTGCTAATATAGACAGATACTGAAAACACTAGTATTGCTTTACTAGGTCTTTGTATTTTATTTAGTTTGGGGAGAGAGAGAAACAGACAGACAGACAGAAAAGAGAACGAGGCATCCACTTCATAAAGCAATAGATTTGTTGAAGCTGTTCTAAATTTGGAGAACTGTAGTACCATAGGGGCTAATTTATTCACGATCCAGTTTCTATCTCTTGGGGTAAAGTGGTATGTCCAATGAGCTAACTTCTCAGACCACAGTGTACCTCTCATGGTCTAACACAGCTTAGCACTAAAACCAGGGCCCAGCTCTTGCTGGGGTGCCATATTTGAGCCTGATTTCTCAGTACACTAGGATGTCCCTTATCCTAAATACCTTTGCTTCAATTTATTGTCCTGGTAGGAAATACAAGGAATGGACATAGCATCTACTCAAGTTCTCATGGTTTAGCAGCATCATACTATGTGGTACCAAGGAATATGAAAGCACATAGCATTTAGAGTTGGCAGTCACTTAATGGGTGACAACTTTAAGCTCCTCTTTTTATAGATAATCAAATCAAGGAGAGAGAGAGATAATATGAAAGATACGAGGGCTTTAGTGAGTTAATTCTAGAGTTGAGACTGGGGAGGAAATACGCTGTGTTCCAGATCTGAGTTTGTTCTGTGGTACCACACCTGTCCTTCTGCTTAAGTTGAAGGAAAGGGATGCAAGTGAACTGGGCAAAACCATCTGACTCATTGAGTCTGGGGCCTTCCCAGAGTTAGCAGAACCCCTTTGACTTGGTAACACTTATCAGAGCCTATCCACCTACTTTTTCTTATTTAATCTTCATCATGGTTAAGTGGGGGTAGATATCATTAGTCTCATATTTTTTGATGGAACACCCAAGCTGGAAGTGCTCTCTCAAGGGGTTGCCAATATGGGCACTTCTTAAATTTTTCTTTTCATTTTATAGGATAAACAAAAGATATTTGTTTATTTCATATGTTTAGTAATATTGATTACAGTACATACATGGGAGTTTAATTAAATTCTGGATCTTATTTAGGTTACCTTATACTTAAACCTTTACAGAAGTGCCCTGCTCCCTAACTCAGAGACAGGAATTCCTGCACAGGGTTGAGGTTTTCTTTAAGAAACATCTAATACTCAAGGAACAAATGATTCTAGCTTCAGTGTATTTTTAAACCATTCCTTAGGGCTTTATTTTAAGAAAAATTGTCTTTGGATCTCATTTTCCAATCCAACACCCAAGGGAGTGATTGCTATACAAAACAAGACGGGCTATGGCTGATCATTTCATTTGTACTCATTAAAAAGATTGAAAAAAACTAAATAGGAAACTATACACAATAAGCATTGAATTTATAAGTTGATGCCTAGAAATAGAAAGTCCCTTGAAACTAATTCCAAATAGTTTTAATGCAGTCATCATGCAATGTGACTGGAAGGTTGGCAACTAAGATTGTGTTTTGATTTAACAAATGTGTATTCAACACCTATTTATACCAAGCAGTGGTATAAAGTTTGAAGAAACAGGGGCTAATGAAACAAAGTCTTGACCTCATATAGAAGTTATTTTATGTTGAAAGCAACAAGTATGAAACAAGCAAACAGATGATATAATTTTAGGTGGTTGAGTCCTCAGAAGAAAAAAAATGCAGTCGGATGTAGTTGGGTCAGTGAATAGAGGGCGGAGATGAGCGTTATTTTAGGTAGGATTGTCTAGGAGGTAGCATTTGAACTGAAACCCACACAACATGGAGTATCTAATCCTTCAAATCTCCTGGGGGGACACATTCTGGGAAGAGGTAATAGCCAGTATAAAATCCTAGAGGCAGGAAAGAACTGACCATGTCGAAGGCAAAAAAAGGGTGAGGGGACAGCAAAAGGGGTGAGTGGGAGGTGTGTGGAGGTGAGGTCTAAGCGGTAAGCGAGGCCAGACCATGTAGGATCTTGTAGTCCCTCCTAAAGATTTTCAATTTCATTCAAAAGCTGGAGAGAAGGCATTGGGACATTTTGAGCAGGGGAGTGATACAATCTGCTTTTCTTGATAAAAAGGATCCCTCCTGACTGCTATGCATGGAATAGCCACTGTGGAGGGCACAGGGCAGTGTGTGGTGACCCCAGAAACTGGAGAGACTCAGAGGTCTTCGCGATAGTCTAGGGGAGATATGATTGAGGTTGGCTCTACATGTGAGCAGTTGATTTGGTTAGAATTGATCGAGTTCATGATATAATTCTAGCATAGCAGTGACAGGACTTGTTAAATGGGTTGTATAAGGGATATTAGAGAAAAGAGAAACAGGGAAGATGCCTAGACTTTGGACTACATAACTGGGTGAAGGATGATGCTATTTAATTAGATGGAGAAATCCTTGTGAGGAATGGATTTGGGAAGGCGTTTAAGAGCTCTATTTTGGACATGATTGGTTTCAGACGTCTCCAGTACATCCAAGTGTTGTTAGTAGTAGAATAAATGAGTCTGAATTTCAGGGGAGAGGTTCAGTCTGAAAAATACAAATCTGGGAGTCGTTAGGGTAGAGAGGTGAAGGAAGCTAAAGACTGAGCACCAGAGAGTTAAGGTTTTATATCTTCTACCTCCATCTTTTTAAGGATAAACTGTGGTCTGTGATTCTAGCATTGGCTCAACTCTGTGCTCAGTGACCTTGGATACAGTGAAATGCTCCACTCACACACAATTCACCCATCCACAGATCTGAGCAAAGGGAGAAGGAATAACCTTGTTTTCTGTTTGAATCATTGACTACTTGTCTTCTCATCGCCCTGTAGTCTGTCTTTTGAGCATCTCTGTTTGTTGCTTCTTTTAGTTGAAAGAGGTCCACGCTCATCTTTGTAGGTGCCCAAGAACTCCACATGTTTGCACTAGGAGCATTGCCCTGGCCATCCACTTCCTTAGGTATACCGGCCAGAATCTGTTTGCAGTTGATTACATATATATTACAAAAGCCATCTAGGAAACATTGAGTTTGGAAAGCAATGAAATCACATGGCAGGAAGATTGCAGAGGAAAATCAGATACCTGTTTTTGGCTTCTGGAGAAGCTGTATTGTTTGGTAAATTTGAACATACAATGTAGAAATTTTTCCTTACGGTGAAAAGGGAGTTTAAGTAAACTACTCTGTGAGGTTAGGGGGAGGCCTGATCGAATAGGGTGTTAAGTTCTAATTGAATTGGCTTTGGTGAAATCTGTACCCCCAGTGCCATGTATACAGGCTGGACTGTTGTCTACTTTTTAAATCTCAGCAAGCAGCCAATCACCCCTAGCCAGATTTAAAGGGAGACAGGCAGCGGGAAATGAAGATTAACATTCTAACATTCTCAGGACAGGTAGGATTATCTCACTTAATGCTACTTTAGTCTACGTATGTCAAATATATGCATCTAAATACACAGATACTGATGCTCAATGTGTTTTTAGAACAAGGCAGAGTAGAGAGCCTGAGGTATGTTTAATCACAGTGGCTTACTGTATGGACTGGAAATGTGAAGCGTGTTGTGCTGGGCAAATGGAAATGTTTAAGATGATCGTAGCAAAGAGAGATTGGCTGTTTGGGGTCTTAGAGCTTTTAAAGAGAAATGACTGGGGATGATCCCTATATCAACCAGCCCAAAATAAACGCTTTAAAACCCCGTAATTCAAGTCCGAAGACAATTGTGTTTGGGACTTCAGACACATTTAATAGTTTTATGGAAAAAAATCCCTCTGAGGCAAGTTTCTTTATAACCAAATTTTCTGGCTTTTGCTTCCCTATTTTGCTTTATACGTAAATGTGTTAAGATGGCCCTGAAGCAAACACAGAAAGGATTCTTTTAGAGAGGCACTTATGGGATTTGTGTCTGAGGAACCCCATTATCCCAGTGTTCTTTGGGGCATATTAACGTGTTTTTCCTCCCGAGAAGAGTACTGAGAATGTCATTTCCCTCCTTAAAAAACCTTGCTATTGGGCTTCCCTGGTGGCGCAGTGGTTGAGAATCTGCCTGCCAATGCAGGGGACACGGGTTCGAGCCCTGGTCTGGGAAGATCCCACATGCCACGGAGCAACTAGGCCCGTGAGCCACAATTACTGAGCCTGCGCGTCTGGAGCCTGTGCTCTGCAACAAGAGAGGCCGCGATGGTGAGAGGCCCGCGCAGCGCGATGAAGAGTGGTCCCCACTTGCCGCAACTAGAGAAAGCCCTCGCACAGAAACGAAGACTCAACACAGCCATAAATAAATAAATAAGTAAATAAATAAATAAATAAATAAAAGACCGTGAATTTCTAAAAAAAAAAAAAAAAAAAAAAAAACCTTGCTATTGCATACACTCAAAATATTTAAGCACACCGTTTGAGGTTATTGATTATAATAATAAAAACGAATACTTTTGGACTTCCCTGGTGGTCTAGTGGCTAAGATTCTGTGCTTCCACTGCAGGGGGCGGGGGTTCGATCCCTGGTTGGGGAAGTTCTGCATGCTGCGCAGTGTGGCCAAAAAACCCCAACAAAACAAAAACAGACAAACAAAAAAACCCTGATACCTCTATAGAGCTTTACAGTAAAATCATACACTCTAGAAACAAGATACCATTTCCCTTTCCTCTGGTTCCCCATCTTACTTTGTCAACTAACCACTCTCACTTTATTTCTTACCAATTCCTCAATCAATTTCTTTCCCCTCAATTTTTGCATACTTCCTCGCCTTTGTAGTTCTTTTTCTTTCTGAATGAGAACACCTTTTGGGCATCTAACACATTTCTTGACACGTAGAATGTTCTCAGTATTATTATGATGAATGAATGAATAACTACAGGAAAACTAAGTCTTTACTGGTTCCACTCCATTCCTACTTATTGAAATTCTCTTTTTCCTTCAAAGCCCGTGTAAAACGATGTCATCTCATGAAATTTCTCCTAATTGTATTATTTAAATTAAATTTATCCCCATGTATTTTTCTTTTCTGCCTAAAGTTCTTTGTAGCTTCATTATCGTGCTTGCCCCCTATTATATTTAAGGATTGTACGTCCCTGCACTGGTTTATGAACTCCTTGAGGGCCAAATTTATGTTTTCTTCATTTTATAGGATCAGTGGTGATTACCACAGTGCTTTTTATATAGTAGTCTAATAGCCATGTACTATTTGAAAGTAGATATTATCACTTGAATTTTATATGTAGGATGACTTTAATTCTTCAAGGGCTTGGCCCTGTATGAACTCTTTTTTATCTATTTTTCTGCCTTTCCATAATAAACATTTATCTTATTATTTGTGTATGGTAAGTGGCAGGAAGTAGAAAAAGGAACACATTCAAGAGTAAGAGGAGAGTTGCTATATATGTTTTGTGGTGATGTGAGACAGTAAAATCACACCTATAAGGAAATTGGAGCGCCCATTTGAAATTACAGGGACATGCAAATCAGAACCACAAGGAGCTATCACCTCACACCTGTCAGAATGGCTATCATTAACAAGACCACAAATAACACATTTTGGTGAGGACGTGGAGAAGAGGGAACCCTAGTACACTGTTACTGAAAATGTAAGTTGGTGCACCCACTATGGAAAAGAGTTTAGAGGTTCCTCAGAAAACTAAAAATAGAGCTACCGCATGATACAGCAATTCTACTTCTGGGTATATATTAAAAAAAAAAAAAAACACTAGTTCAAAAAGATATATGCACCCCAATGTTCACAGCTGCATTATTTACAATAGCTGAGATATGGAAACAATCTACATGTCCATCAAGAGATAAATGGATAAAGAAGAAGTGGTAAACATACAATGGATTTCCACCAGTAGAATATTACTCAGCCTTAAAAATTAATGAAAATTTGCCATTTGCAACAACATGGATGATATTATGTACCCTGGAGGGTATTTTGCTTAGTGAAATGTCAGACAGAGAAAAACAGATACTGTATGTTATCACTTATATGTGGAATCTAAAAAACAAAACAAAAAAAATTAAAAAAAAAATGAATATAACAAAACAGAAACAGACTCATAGAGTATAAACTAGTGGTTACCAATGGGGAAAGGGATGGGGGGAGGGGCAAGATAGGGTTAGGGGATTAAGAGGTGCAAGCTAGTATGTATAAAATAAATAAGATACAAGGATGTATTGTACAGCACAGGGAATATAGCCACTAATTTAGAATAACTTTAAATACACTATAAGCTATAAAAAATATTGAATCATGTTGTGCACCTGAAACTAATATAATATTGTAAATCAACTCTAATTAAATAATAAAAACAAAATGTCTAAGAAAAATAATAAAAGTACTGGGCTAAAGGTATCTTTACTAACATAGGTGATTTCCTAGGGTCCTGAAACCTAGGGTTTCTGAGACCATGAGGTCTCCTTCTTGAGCCTCTTCCATGGGATTAGAAGATGCCTGACATATTTCAGCTTTTAGTTTCTTTCTCATTCTTCTGGTGCATGGTTGGTGTTGGATAATCAGCTTCAGTTTGGAATTTGGGAGACCTCTGCTTTCATGAACCTTTCCCTCTTCAATAGAAAATAAAGCAGTAGCTAGAGACTGAGTCTGTTCCATTTTATAAGCATTTCCTTTGGATAATATAAATTAAATTCATGTCTCAAATGAGGGAGAAAACTCTGACACTGATTTTATGGGAATGAGTGTTCCTGGAACAAAGGAGGGCTGTGCAAAGGTCCTGAGGTGATAGTGGGACTTGCAGGTTCAGATGCAGCAAGGATACCAGGTGGCTGGATCAGTGGGAGCTAGGTAAGGAGGTCAGAGGAATAATGAGGGTTTTGATCTTGTGCAACCTGGTAGGTCATTGTAAAGATGTTTGATTTACTTTTTGTGAAATGGAAAAACATTGGTGGAGCAGAGTCAGAACTCAATTTAACTTCTATTTTGAAAAGGCTGCATGCACTGCTTGCTAGGTTGGAAACTGACTATAGAGAAGCAAAGCTGGAAGCAACTTGTGTGAGATGGTGGTGGTTTGACCAGGGGGGTGGTAGTGGAGGTACTAGTAAGTGCTGGATTCTGGATAGGTTTCATAGGATTTGCTGATGGCTTGGGTGTGTGGTGTGAAAGACAGAGGAGGAATCAAGGATGAGCCCAAAGTTTGGAGCCTGAGCAAACAGAAATAGAGTTTCCATTAAAAGAGATGAAGACAATTATAGGACAATCAGGTTAGAGGAAATATCGGAAAATCGATTTTGGATGTGATAAGTTTCAAATCCGTATTAGTTATCCTTGTGGAGATATTAAGTAGGCAGTTGGACACGAGAGCCTGGACATCGGGGGAGCAATCTAGGCTGATATAAATCTAGTAGCTGTCAGCATAGAGATGGAATTTAAAGACATGTGATGTCATGATATCATCTAAGGAGTGATTAAGTAGAAAGAAGAGCTCAAGTACTGAGACCCATGAGAAAAGAAGGATCCATCAATTTAGATCCAATAGGAGTACCAGCGAAGTGGGTTGAAAACCAGATGAGTATAGTGCTCTAGTGACCAAGAGAACAAAGTGTTTCCACGTTCAAATCTATCAGTGTTTTCAGCTTGCTTTTGAAACTCTCTCCCTCCCTTTTGGTTCAGTAGACAACTGAGTCTGTAACGTACTGTGATGAATGTTTGACAAACTGGGAGCTCCAAGATAATCATATCCTCTACAAAACAACACCCTTGGGAGGATGTGTACCTCCCAAAGTAATGCTGTCATAGCCCAAGTCATTTGCAGAACTATTTGGGGGAATTGCCATCATTTCCCTTAGGATATACATGGATAGTGCACAATTATGTTCTGAAAGATAATTTTGTGGGAGGACTAGGGTTCTCCCCACCCCCGTATCTCAAGTCTGGTGAATAAGGGTTGTGAAGCCACACATCTCTATACTTGGTCAACACCAAAGTATGAATGTCAAGGCTTAAGGTTGATTTGCATCCTCGTCTATCTTTTAGTACATTTTCTGTTTGTTTCAAAGCTGTGTATGCTCACTGATTTCAAATTAATCATTAGATTACACGAATAAAATAAAAGGAAGGGAAACACACCCACAGTCTTACTTTTATTGTTTGTAAGATTTCTGCATCATTTTCACACTTTTCTACTTGCTTTTAATTTCATCTTTTGGAGACCAAATATCTTATAAACCTCCCAGAAATGGCCTTTAAGTTGGCTCTCAACGTAAGAGCTGTAAGTGATTTCAGAAAGACATTCAGAGGTACGTCTTGGAAGTATGAAATATAAATGTGAATGTATAACTTCTAATTTTTAATTTGTGTCTTATCTTCTTTATCTTTTTTTTCTCTCACCCTATCCCAATCCCCTTTTCCAATGTCCAGCTGGTCAACTGGTGAGAAAAAAAGAATGCGATTTGGAGTCAGACAGAGTTGGATTTAAATTGCTGTTCTGACTGTGAAGTTATTTATTCTATCTGAGCCTCATTTCCTTCATCAAGAAAGTGGTAATCTTAATAGGGAATTGTACATAATTAATTAAGGGAGCACATGTAATGTATAGTGTATTTAGCACAGCATAGGTGCTCATCAAAATTGAACATAATTGGAAACACGTCTGAAAAAATAATGCCTCATTTTCTTATCATCTGAGTGATGTACTTTCCTCTTTGGTTTGTTGTAATGATCAAATTAAATCATGTATATAGCATGCAACAGAGAGGCTGGAATATAACATGTGTCCAACAAACCTTTGTTGAAGACATGGATCTATGTTTCATGTTTTATTCCTAGTCCAGTGCTTTGCACATAGTAAGAATCCAAATACTTTTTAAAAAAATTAAAATGAATTTTATTTGTTTATAGTCCCATGCTTGTACTCATACTTCTCCAGTGAGATATGTCATGCTGTTTTACTAGAAAATGTGCAGGAAATGCATGGGGTGCTGTTTGCAGTAGGAGGTAGATTAGTAAAATAAATAAGTAAACACACTTTCCTCACCTAAAACACACATATTAATTATAAAGAAAAATTCAAAACACTGAGGCAAACGAAGAAACAACCTAAAAATATTACTAAGGATCCCATGATTCTTCTCTGATTGTATTTCCCTAATTGCAAAGGGCATGAAACAACACTGTCAGTTGGAGCAAAAGCTTCAAAACCCAAGTTTAAATGGTAACCCAGGTCTTCCAGGTTTCATTCCGGTTTCCATAGAGTCCGTTCACTGTGCGTGAGTGTGACCTTGATGTTCATTTCTGCTCCTTGTACAAATTCTGTACATTTGGCTCTTCACACGACTTAAATACATGTTCATCTGCTTTGCCCATGCCCATGGCTGCAGTGCCTCATGCAAGCTTTCTTTCATACCACGCCTTCCTTTAACTCCAGTGGAAATCCTTCACAGCACATTTGAATGTTGTGAAACTTTTATTTCAAATGCTTCATTTCATCACAACAGGCTTTTATTCTATAATATCTATTTGGAGTAGGATGTCCTTTTAGAGAATTTGTGACGAAGGAGCTTTATTGTATGTTTTCTCTCCCTCTCTTTCTCTGTCCTCACCAGACACACATAGTACCTGCATTATGTTAAAAAAAAGTCTCTGTTTTATTAATTAGGTCACAAAAGTATAGCAGTTTAATGAAAGACTCAGTCATTGTACATTAAAACACCTCAAATAGAGAGTGATTTCAAAGTACTCCCTTCATCTGGAAGGTGTGATAGTGTTTATTTAGATAATCTCTCTCATACACTCGTGCATGTGCCCACACTCCCTCACATATGTACCCACTCTCTCACACACGTTCACTCACATGCACACATGTACTCACTCTCTTACACCCACACACTGCTTTATTTTCCAAACTCCAACTCTCAAGAAGAACTCTTCGGTGGCAGAAACCCCAACTTAATTGGCATAATCCACATCACTGAAACGCATGGGCAATGCTTGATCAATAATTTTTGACTGAATATCAACTTTCCATTAATTCAATCTGTGTAGCTATAGATTGGCTGCAGCTGATTAGTATTTTCTTCTTTCCAAATCAGAAGTGACATCTTCCATTATCTAAAGCTATGGTTTTCAGCCTCGTTGGAATATTAAAATCATCCTGAAACTCTAAACAATACAATGCCCAGACTTCAGCTCAAGAAATTTGAATTCCATTAAGTGGGGTGAGACCCTCAGCCTTGTTTCTTTTTAAAGTCTCAGGTGACTCTAAGATGCCTCATGGGACTTCCCTGGTGGTCCAGTGGTTGGGACTCCGCACTCCCAGTGCAGGGAGCCGGGGTTCGATCCTTGGTCAGGGAGCTAGATCCTGCATGCCGCAACCAAGATCCCGCATGCCGCAACCAAGATCCCGCATGCCGCAATGAAGACCCAGTGCAGCCAAATAAATAAATAAATGAATAAATAAAATATTTACGATGCCTCATAGTACAGAGCCACTGATTTACCTGTACTTTTGAGTTGCCTGCCCCAGGCTGCTGGCCATTTCATCTTAAAAAGCTAAAGCAAGAGGCTTTAGCAGAGGGTTCTAGAGGGGAGAGATATTCCCCAAATTCTTAGAGAACATAGAAAATCCAGCTGTAAACAGGAAAATGATCCAGAGAGAAGATGAAAAGTCCAGAGAAAAGATGGCTCAGAATAGAAGGTAAGGTCAAAAACCAGGAAGTAGATGGACCCTAATGGAAACTGGTTGGAAAACAAAGTAAATAAGATCATAGATGTTATCTTAGATTACAATATTTACAGGTCAATGTCTGGTTCCAGCTGGCTTAAAGGCACCTGATCTGGTCAGATAATCTCCATTGACTTAGTCTACCCTGGACACCATCTGCATTTATAAAGGCTGTAGTATAGTTAAGAGATCCTGGCTAGACTTTTCAAGGTAATTGAACACATATATGAACAATGCAATCAAAAGAACCACACCGTGGTTTCTCTGTGGGTGGGGAAAAGCAGACCCTGAGTGCTTATCTCTCTCAGAGACTAGCTTGAAAGTGATTAACAGGCAGTATCAGTTGTCAGATTCCGCGTTTATCTCACGGAAGTCCATCCCAAACTCTGCGCGCAGTACAGCTTATCCTCGGGTTAGACTGTGGCAAATCGCTCGCATGATCGCATGAGCACTAGGACCCAGGGCCAGAAAGTTTCTGCCACTGAATGAAGATCTTTGCAATGAATAATTACAAATGAGGCAGGCAATCATTTGCGTCATGGTTCATCGGCCCCGTCAGAGTGAAACAAAGACATTTTTCACTCTCGTCCCTCTACCATATGCACTATTAAAATGCCTTCGTAGATTACTGTAAATAATTCAAGTGTTTATTAAAAACTCTGTTGGAAGATCAAGGAATCATAGATAATAAGAGAGAATACCATCCAATTTATTGTTATATGGCATGCTCCATCCATCATACAACAAAGTGCTGCAAGGGGAAACACAAAGGGAGACAGGTTTTTCAGGCCAGACTCAAAGAGCTCATTTAAAGTGATCTGAGAAGAAGAGTTACAGGGATATGTTGCTTCTTAGGGTCCCAGTTATTTTGCTGGGTCAGGTCATTTCTCTACTCTAGCTCAGGCATTTACTTATTTTCATCGTAATTCCAGCTGATGAACTTGGCTTACAGTAAGGAGAAAGAGTGGGTGTATGTTCTAGCATCTGCAAGCAGCCCGTCTTCTGTGTCCTTCTGTTTTTGTGTGTATAGAGACCAAGAAAATGTGAACCGCATCCAGCTCCCCCTGGGGTAGGGGCATTATGACCCAGCAGCATTGCCATACGGCACGTGACTGCCATGTTGGCCCAGTGTGAGGTGAAGTAGGGGAGGCCAAGGCAAAGGGAGCATCCTCATCTGAGCCGTGATCTTCTTGGTCGAGCATGATCACCTGCCCTCAGCCCAAGTGATCCTTGTAGTTATGAATAGCAAGGTAATAATATCTGCCATTCATTAGGCACCTGACGTGTACCAGGCACTGTATTTGGCAGTTTTGATGCAATAAGGATGGTTTCGTCTCAAGGTGATTGAGTTGCAGGCTTGGGAGTCAGACTGCAGAATTTGGGAGTCTTGGCTTCACATGTACTAGTTCAATGCCTTCAGCAAATTCTTTAACCTTTCTAAATCTCACGTTCTTCATCTATAAAATGTGTTTAACAATGAAATCTGTTTCACAGGGTTGTGGACTGTACGTGCTCCATGAAGAAGCACTAGCCTATGACTGGCACTGCTAACACTCCAGAAATGTTAGCAATTATTATTAATCTCACTTGGTACTTAATATTAATAAGTAATACACTCTGGTGAATATACTTTAATATTATGGCAATATTATTATCTCCATTTTATAGATAAGCTAGTGAGACTCAGGGACATTTAAGAGCTTGTGTTTGACCCAACTAACATTTGAATCTAGGCTTATTTGATTCCATAGCATGCTTCAAATGTGGTTATCAAAAGGGTTTACCCTTATTCACGCTACAAATAGAATTTTAATGTCATTCTACCTCTTTAGGAAAAGAAAATAACAGAATTTTTACAGGAAGTAATAGATATCTAAGTACCTCCAAGGTATATTTCCTCCTTACCTTGGTTCTCTGGCTTCCATAAGCATCTGGACCTTGAAGGTATGGGACTCCTCTTGTCATCCTGTGAATCCAGTCTGAAGATACTCTAGGCTCATACAAAGTTGTTGTTTACAGACCTAGAGCTAGTACTCTTCCCGCCATATCAGACAGGATGCTGTTGACCATTCTAGGTATTTTAAACACACAGAATTTAATTTAGAAAATTGGTTACAATGGAGTAGAAAGAACTACAAGAGTGAAGGGGAATAGAGGAATGCCTGGAGAAACAAGATGAAAAATAGGTACTGCTCAAAGATTAGAAGCTGCTAATGTTCTGGGTAGACTCACTGGGAGGCACTGGTCTGTACCAACTGATGCATTGCTAGCTGTGTGATTGTTGTCACTTCCACTGAATGAATGCCACCTTGGCAAGGGCTGGAATGGGTGAAAACACACAGGCTCTCCCTGGGATGCTGGAAGCTGAAGTTACCCTATCATGTTACCTGTAATTCTACTGCCACACTGTCAGATCCAGAAGCAAGAAATGTCTCCTTTTTCTTGCCTTCTTATTTCCCAACAGTATCTACAGTTGGTAGAACCCAACAGAAAGCCAGGTGGACCAGGAGTCTCAAAAGTATTGTTTGCCAACTGCCTACCCCAGCGGTGCAGTGCAGAGTATAGTGGGTGTGGGGCATATATAGCTGAAAGACAATAGGCAAATACTTATTATGGTAAGTGACACCTAATATAACCCTAAACTTTTAGTTGAAACTCTACTTTCAGTCCACAGGATTGTGGCTTTGCCTATCCTGACCAATCACTAGATCTACTTTAACACCAGCCTTTGCTTTAATGAGAATGGCTTGTAAGAAATTATAAGAAGTCATTCCCTCATAAAAGTAGAAGGGACAGAAATGTGAGGTCACAATTCTGAAATTTACCCATAGCTAGAAGAGTCTCCTCATAAATTGGGATATTCAGGTAACCAACTCTACATAATTAAAGACTCACATTCTCAAAAGTCTTTCATTATTTCCCTTAGAAATTTCATTTGCCTTGGATTTTCTAGATTTAATATTCAACTATGAACATTGCCAGATGCTCCCCAGGACAATGTGTCATGAAGAATTGTCCTGTCCAAAACACATGAATCAATGCCCTATTTCTGTTCGACTGAGCCAGTGGCAATAGAAGCAGATACCTGCTAATGCTTAGCTTAGCTGATTTGTGTTATTTCAATCTCTTATCCCTTGTAGCTGGTCAGGGTCATCAAGTGACAAGTGTAGCAATGGATTGTGAACAGAGGGACATCACTTCCAGATTCAGCCTGTGAAAAGCCCCTGCACAACTGTCTGTCTCTTCCCCTTTGGTGAGAGTGGAGGCTGTGTTTTAAGATAGTGATGAAACAAGGTGGAAGAAGCCTGAGTCTCCCCACAGATAAAAGCAAGGCAGGGCTCAGCTTAGTGAAGATTTTTGATCAGACAAAAATCTCTCGGAAAACCTCTCCTCTTGGGTCCCTTATTTCTACCTTGTTACACTTGAAACTTTTCAGTCACTTTCTTTTTTACCCTAGTTATCACATAGGGTCAGTTCTATTTCCAAAGAGTCTCTCCCAAATCGTTTTCTTGTCTACTCCTGTACCTACCACCTTGGTCCATGAGCTTGTCAACAATTATCTGGACTATCTTAACAACCTTTAAGTGGTGTCCTTCACTCAGCCTTTCCCTGCTTTAATTCTTTAACTTGGATATTCCAACACCGTATCAATCTCCCTAATCGAAGTTTTGGTCAATCCAATCTCCTACTCTTTAAGCTTTGTGGGCTGCCCAGTGCCTAAAGAATGAAGTTTAAATTTCTTATCCTGGCATTCTTTTTTTCTTTTTCCCCCAGTGTAATACTTCTTTTCCCCGCTTTATTTTTTTAATTGAAGTATAGTTGATTTACAATGTTGTGTTAGTTTCGGGTTACAGCAAAGTGATTCAGTTATACATACATATTGTATATATATATATCTATTTTTTTCAGATTCTTTTCCCTTATAGGTTATTACAAAATATTGAGTATAGTTCCCTGTGCTAGACAGTAGGTCCTTGTTGTTGATCTATTGCATATATAGTAGTGTGT
This sequence comes from Balaenoptera acutorostrata, assembly GCF_949987535.1. Taxonomy (NCBI): domain Eukaryota; kingdom Metazoa; phylum Chordata; class Mammalia; order Artiodactyla; family Balaenopteridae; genus Balaenoptera; species Balaenoptera acutorostrata. The sequence goes on from NC_080066.1 coordinate 40,916,828, forward strand.
ATATATTAATACCATATTCCTAATTTATCTCTCCCCCTCTTTCCTCTTTGGTAACCATAAGTTTGTCTTCTATGTCTGTGAGTCTGTTTCTGTTCTGTAAATAAGTTCATTTGTATCATTTTTTGTAGATTCCACATATAAGTAAAACATACTGTATTTGTCTTTCTCTGTCTGACTTACTTCACTTAGTATGATAATCTCTAGGTCCATCCATGTTGCTGCAAATTAGTGTGGCATTCTTAATTCATTATGCTCTGGCCAAACCATTAGTTCCTTCCTGAACCCTATGTTCGTATCTTATTGGGAACGCATTGGGGAAATTAAAATATGACCCTTTTTTTCCAAGTCTAGCTACACACACTTCTGTGGGCAGGGAGATTCTTGAAGTCAAGTGGTAAATATGCCTACTTTACTGGTTAGGGCTGGGATTATGCTGTGATGGCAAATGAACCCAAGATCTCAGTGGAGTATTATAGAATTTATTTCTTAAATGCCCAGAGTCTGCTCTATATTGGATTTTCTCCAGACCTATTTGGTTGACTCTTGCTCAGTGACTTAGTGATCTGATCTGTTTTGATCACGTGGCTTTATGGTGTGAACACATGACTTCCACACTTACCACCAGAGGGGAAGAAATGGTTGGAAGGTTATTAGGGGGATCTTATTACCTGAACCAGGAGTGATCCACATCACTTCTGCACATAATCTACTAAGACAATAGTCATTTGATCCTGACTACTGCAGAGGACTAGGAAGTGAAATATACCCTTTTCACTGCCCACAGAAGTGAGGAGACCCAGATAGGAGTAGCACTAGCAATGTCCATTCACACATCATGCTCAATAATTAATTCTGCTGCTCCATGATAAGAAATTACAGTTGATATTTTTATAATAAAACTGGCATGTCATACAAGAATGTGTTTGCATTAATATTGAAGCTAATACGATTTGAAAGAAATTCTGCACTTCTGGCAATTGCTTTAGATTATGTCCTCAAAACCTGGTAAATTAATTGTTTCATTTGTGGTTCTTTGTTGAAAAGGATTTGAGAAGCACTGAATAGATATATGATTATCTCTTCCTGATGAATTACTGGCAATTTTGTTAATGACATAACTTTCTACTTATATTTCTATTATTGTTTTATACTGGTGACAATAATTTCTTACCTTAACCATCTGATATATGACTTTTGTCTGATTTTTTACAAAGTAAGTTATTTTTTTAAAGTTTCTACAACTCTTTAACATGGAAAAATTTGCCCAATAATTTGTAGAGCCTATTTTTATAAGGTTTCAGCTTATTGTGAATCAAGAATTCAAGTCTCCATCTTAACACGTGCAATGTTACATCTCCAAAGGCAGTGAGAGTACAGGCATAACTCGGAGATATTGCAGGTTTGGTCCAGACCACAGCAATAAAGCAAATATTGCAACAAAGGGAGTCACATAAAATTTCTGGTTTCCCAGTGCATATGCAAGTTATGTGTACACTATACTCTAGTCTATTAAGTGTGCAATAGCATTATGTCAAAAAAAACCCCACAATGTATATAACTTAAAAATACTTTATTGCTAAAAAAATGCCAAACAATTACAATAGTAACATCAAAGATCACCGATCACAGATCACCATAACAAATATAATAATAATTAAAATGTTTGAAATACTGCAAGAATTACCAAACAGTGACACAGAGACATGAAGTGATCAAATGGTGTTGGAAAAACAATACCAATAGACTTGCTCTATTCAGGGTTGCCACAAACCTTCAATTTGTAAAAAACACAATATCTGTGAAGTGCAATAAAGTGAAGTGCAATAAAACAAGACATGCCTTTAAAGGCAGGTAGGTAGTTAAGGGAAGTTGATAGAGCAGTCTTGAGGCTCTAAATTTCAAGTTCAGTAACTAAGATGAGCTGTAAGTCATGAGGTCTTTCTAATTTTATCTCAAGGGTTTATTCTTTCAGGATACTGATATACTCCATTTAATGTGACAATAGTAGAAATGTACTAGCTAAATAAGTGGACTATTTTGCTTTCAAACTAAAGAAAAGTGCCTGGTAACTGAGGTGATGACCCTCAAATCTCTATTTTGATGCTGTGGATATCTGTCAAATGTTGATAACTCTGATTTGTGAAAGCATCAGTTAAGAGAATAGATTAGAAGAAGAAAACATTTATAAAACACCATATATTCATGCAAAATGACTTATGAATGGATTATTGATTAAATGGGTGAATTAATGACTATTTCTCCAACCAAAAATCTTAAATAAAGCAGTAAAAAATCAAATGGAAGATACATTTTCGTTAAGTGCCTCTTTGTTTTCAACTTTCTAATTGATTTTGTTTCCTATGGATTGTATTTATAAAAACTAAGTCCTTCTCAATATGCCTTTCAGGATATAGATTTTGTATAGCCTGTGTTGATCAAATTTACTAGAAAGAATCTGTTGAGAATTGGGAGTACTTCTATTTTGTGAGTTTGAACCAGAAAGTTGAAGTCACAAATCCTACTGTTAGACATCTTCTATAGAATTTGGTAATTTTAGTATTTACCAATAGAGCAAATATTTAAACCATTTGAAACGTGATTTTATGTCTGTCTTTTTATGTATTGGTTTTCTGAGGCTACCATAACTGATTACCACAAGCTGGGTAGCTTAAAAAGAAGCCAGAAATTTATTGTTTCACAGTTCTGAAGGTTGCAAGTCTGAAATTAGGATGTTGGCAGGGACACGTTCTCTCTGAAAGCTGTAGGGGATAATCTGTCCTATGCCTCTCTTTTAGCTTCTGGTGTTGTCAGCAATCCCTGGCCTTCCTTGACCTGTAAATGCATCACTTGCAACATTACCTTCTTATCATATGGTGTTCTCCCCTGAGTCTCAATCTCTGTGTGTCTTCTCCTTTTCTTGTAAAGACACCTGTCATGTTAGATTGAGTCCCACCCTAATGACCTCATCTGGACTACCTATGCAAAGACTCTATTTCCAAATAAGGCATTCACAGGTACTGGGCATTAAGAGTTCAACATATCTTTTTGGGGATACAATTCAATGCATAACATCATCTGAAGAGTGACTTTTAGCTAACAAAAGAACAAAGAACTTCAATGGTAAAACTTGAAAGCAGTTGTCTAGGAATTGTTAGTCCTTCTCTACCTACAAGTTTTTACTTGATACATCTTTTTCCTTAACCACCTATCTAGAAACACATTTGTTATGTTCATGAGTTTAATTCAGAATCATACAATCTAGCTTCATCTCTGGACAGAATGTCAAGGTCTCCTACAGAGTTGAATTACATGTTAATTCTCTCTTAAATAGGGAGATTTTTGCCCCTCATCTCCATCTCAAACTCAGGAGTATTGGCCTCTTTTCTTTCTCTATAAACACATCTGATGTCATCTGGATTCTTAGTCAGAATATGAATCCAGTCAAAGCATCAACTTCATCATAGGGAAGTTGGGAACACAAAGAGAAAATTGAAAATTCAAACTCATCTACATAAATCCTTGAGAATGTTTCATTTGCTGATATTTACCTGTTAATTAGGATCAAAGGAGAACATTTATATAATAAAGCTCATAAAAGCACACTGGATAAATATTAATGAATTCAGTGATGGGCTCTGTTTCCAGGCAACCAGATATTCCCTGGGAGTATTAACGTTGGCTGTAAAATAACAACAGCTCATGCAGAAGTGCTGATGGCTCTGTGGACTAAATGCTCTGGATCCTCTAGGCCAAACTGCCACCCTTCCTGAGTTGCAGTTTGAAATGATCGCTTCAAAGATGACTGCTCTCTTTGCCTCTATCATGTCTGTCACCAACCTGAGCTACACACTCAAAATTCAATGGGATCTGGTGAAAAATTGATTTTGACACCCATAGGAGAAGTAGTGAAGTGGGTGACTGTCCACAGCGTCAAGGAGCATGAAGCAGGGGGTTTGCATTTTAATCCTCACTCCATTACTAATGGATTGATGCCTATAACTTCTGTTTCTGTACCTGTCCACCAAAGGAAGGAAGGAAGGAAGGGAGGGAGGGAGGGAGGAAGGAAGGGAGGAAAGAGAAGGAAGGAAGAAAAGAGAAAGAAAGTTTTTGGATTAGCTGAACTACAGAATCATGTCCAGTTCTGACAGTCTGTGATGGTTCCTGTTCACCATGATTAAAAGAATAAAAACTACTACTCAAATGTTAAAAGGAGGTGCTAGTAGAGATAATTTGGAAATAAGCCACTCCACTGGAAGGTAACACTTGGGTTCCAAAGTTCAGATTGGATAAACGGCAAGTCCAGTATCAGGGAAAGCAACTTCTGGTCTCCTTTTGATGCACAGATTATCTAATTAACCCCACTTCTCATCAAGCTCCATGTCTGCCCCCTCCCCACCCCATGTCACACCCCCAGTCACAGCCTCCCTTTAGCTCTCTCCTGATGGAGTGAGAATAAACGGGAGATTTGGAGTATATCTTGTGTTCCCACCAGCGTTAATCTGCTTCTCATCAAATCGACCCAGTGCAGCAATCAAGAGAGATGAGCTAGCCCAGAGCCAGTTGGCATAGCCGCCACTTTCTCATGCCGTTGCCAGTGCCTGGCTAGCCGAGCCAATGAGTTTGAAAAGAAGGGCCCTGTTCATGGTGTGTGAATGGGGACACAGCCACCTCTAGTGAGATTCCACACTGGGCCTACGAAGCCAGCACCCAGGGTGGGGGGATTTACTACTTTGCTGTCCTCTCAGAGCAACCTCCAGCCAAAGACAAGGTTGTCTCCATCCTCCTTGCCTAGGCTGCATAAACTTCATGCATTGATGGGAGCAGATCTTGGTTTGCAATGCTATTTCAGGCAGCCGCCAGCTTGTAATTTATTCCTACTTTGTCTTACACGGCTCCCTTCTCATTAACAACATATTTCATATTTTACAGCCGAAACTGGAAAAAAATATCTATTTCCCTGAATCTAACCTAATCATTGGCATGATTTCCCAGAAGTCAGACTAACTAAGGAAAGGGAAAATGGCATTTTGGTTTCAAGTCAGGCAGACCTATATTCCCATGGCAGCTCTGTCTCTTTCAAGAACTGTGAACCCAGGGCAAGTTACTTGGCCTCTCTGAGCTTCTGTTTATTCATCTTTAAGATATGTATAATATTGCCTACCACACAGGGCTGTAGTGAGAATTCAATTTGTGTATTTTAAAATGTCTTGTACTGGGTCTCGATCACTCAATAAGTAGTAGCTATTATTGTTATGGTGATGATCATTATTATTATTATTACTCTGAAAATACGCAAAGAGCAAAAAATCTTCAAATGGAGACAGTTAGAACTAGTTCAAGGAAAAAAATATGAAAGAGGTGAAAATTGGCCATTGAAAATTGGCACTTCATGTTACGGAAAATGGATTTGGGAAAAAAATCTGGATTTTCATCTGCATTTTGACACTCTAGGAATTGCTTTCTTGGAAGGGCAAGAGTAAGGATAAGTCATTTAGAATGTCCAATTCTTACGATCCTGGAGTGTAAAATACGGATGGTAATGGCATGTCAGGAGATAAGAAGTATGAGAGCATTTTGATGTATTATGAAGTGTTGTATGTCACAAGATGGTTATGCCTTTGAGTACTGTCCTCCTTTGATCCCCTCCTTTTTCTTCATTGATCTCTTGTTACCATACTACTTTTTTCTAGCACACTGTAGGTGCACTGTAGATTAAGTCCCATTCGTACCACTCCCATTGCAACACCAGGTGCCCTTACCCCTCCCATCCCAACTGTCGTTAAAGGTTGCTGGCACCTGAAAACAAATTAAGGAGTGAACGGTGGATTCAGTACTTCTTCCAAATAAGGTATGAATTTCTGTATTCAATGACTTAAAACAGTGTATTGTGGTTCTTGGATTTTTATGTGCATGGGAATATCCTGGGAGAATTTTGTAAAATGCATATTCCTGGATCCCCCATGCTAATTAAGTTAGGTTCCAGGAATCATCATTTTTAAATAAACTTTCCAGATAATTGTGGGAAATGTGGGAAATGCTAGAGATGGGACTATCAGTATCAAGACTAAAACAGGAAGGGAGAGCACTCTTTATTATTATTATTGTTTTATTTTTAAAATTTTTGGCTGCATTGGGTCTTCGTTGCTGTGTGTGGGCTTTCTCTAGTTGTGGCGAGTGGGGCTACTCTTTGTTGCGGTGTGCAGGCTTCTCATTGCGGTGGCTTCTCTTGTTGCGGGGCACGGGCTCCAGGCACCTGGGCTTCAGTAGTTGTGGTACATGAGCTCTAGAGCGCAGGCTCAGTAGTTGTGGCGCATGGGCTTAGTTGCTCCGCGGCATGCGGGATCTTCCCAGACCAGGGCTCAAACCCGTGTTCCCTGCATTGGCAGGTGGATTCCTAACCACTACGTCACCAAGGAAGCCCGGGAGAGCACTGTTAATATCACAAGCTAGAAAGCTGCCTAATTTCCCAGTGGGTAAACCTACACAATTTTCCGCTACATCCTAGCATTAGGTTGTGCTTCCCTCCAATCTCCTCTCCCCAGAGCCACAAAATAGATCATTCTGATGCAATCATTTCTGGTAAATTTATTCTAGAACAAAACTTGGTTCTATGTCAGTTGGCCTACTTCAGCAACCTATCTCCCTTTCACCCAATTCTTTGGGCCTTGATAAATACGCCGGTGCTGCTTACTTTACCTTTCTTTGTTCTTGCTGGTCTTTCTCACATCTTTATTTCCTGGACAGCTTGTAATATCTGGTTCAGGTATCATCTCTGCCAGAAAACCTACCCTGAGACCCTTCAGACAAAGCTAAGACCTTTTGCTGGCATCTTATAGCACTCAGAGAAGCGATATGAGATCATTAGTTTGCATATTTTTTCCTTCCATTAGACTGTGAATTCCTGGAAGATACTGATGATATTTGATTCATCTCTGTACCCTCCCCAGAGCCTCAACCAGATATATAAATAGATGACATTCTGTTTTAGGTGTTTGTTGCTCACAATTTATCTCTTCTTTCCTCAGTGGAAACACACACACTCACACACCCACACAAATGATATCTCCACTTTTTCTCCTCTACCTCCTTGCTATTCCTCACCCACCTCTTTTCCTTTCCTATCCTGGAGTATATTGTGAACCTTGGATGTCAGACTCAAGCCTGGGGATGCTGGGACTGTGGAATAAAAACATAAGACTGGCTGTGTTCAGAAGATGTCTTATTACTATTCACTAGGGCTGCTGGAATAAGAAGGAGACGTTTTCTTTTTAAAGGATTAACATTTCTGCCTGCACCAAGGAGTTTATAAAAATTAAAACACAGGAGATCGCGAATGTCAAATATGGTTCATGTCTGAAGGAAAAAGGAAGAAAAGAACTCCATTTTCTTTCTGGGTGACGATGGCAGTCACCTTTAAATGAATTAGTGATTAGCTCTGGAGGAAAACTCTTACCCCCATGGGGTGCTATTTATTTGTATGTTTGTAGGCTAGAAGCCAAATCCTTTCCCTGTCCTGTTTGCCTAGGGGAACCCCAAGTCCCTGCTTAGTATTCTGTTATGACTGCTGACAAAATACTGCAATTGTCTCCCCGGATGTTAATAGCTAATTTCTGGACCTCAGGGAAAGGATTTGTGGCTATGATTTACTGCTGCTAATGAGGCAAGACAGTACTCTTCCATAGATGAGAGAGAAGGTGAAAACCAAGTTCAGTTCCATGCATGCCTTTTCTTGGAGACATGCTGTAAAGGATTGAGCATTACTCTCAAATCCAGCTGTCATAATCCTCTATGCTCAAGGATGGGTGTCTGGCTTATAATTCTTGGTTCACTTTTTCTTTCCAAAATAGGAAGAACAGAGGTCACTTTAGATCCCTGGCTTGAGCTTGGTGGATGGACCAAATGTAGAGCCCACACTTGTCACAGAAAGGAACTCTGTATTTATTTATTAATGATGAACAATAAATGCCCTTGCAACAATTTGGTATGTGCCTTTAATCCACACTTGTTTACAATACAGTAAGCGTGCATGGATGCACCTCAGGAACTTCAGCTGTCTGGCTTGGACCTGAACCCAGATGACCAGATGCTTATCAGAATCTTTTGTGAACCATCCAAGCTTCTTACATGTCAGGAACTGAAGGGAACTGATTTTCTCATGAGATTTCAGGCATTTCCGGTAAGACCCTGACTAATGCAAGAACAAGCTTTTCTCAGAGTTTTGGCCCTTCACCAAAACTTTACAGCACTTCCTTGTAAAGACACCTTCCATAAGCCTGTGTGCAGTTGATCTCCCTGGGCCATTTGAAAGGCTGAGCAGAGAATCTCCATGTTCAGATAAAGATGCTGAGCGTGTAAGGAAAGACAGAAGCATTATGTGTGGTATGGTTAGTGAATGAGGTGATGTCTTCTTTCTGTGTCTTTCTTACGTGTGTCTTTGTCAATAAATACAGATGCCACGCTGAACTTTGGTTGTAAAATCATATATATTTTATGTTGCATTTTTAGATCCTTTTTAAAAACTAAGTTGATAGCTTCCATAAATATTTTGTCCCCTGGTGGTTTGAGTCTGTTTATTTCTTCCTGAATGTATTCAAAAATTCAGTTAGCTTTGCCTAAGTGAATAGTTGTACCTCAATTAAATGACAAGATTCGTCAATGATAGGGACACGTGGCATGCATGTCATGGGTGATCTAGAATCCTTGGGCAGAGAATAACTGAGTGAAAGTGTATATAATGAAGTTCCACACTTTATCCGTTACAATAGTAGCCATTGATTAGTTATCAGTTCACACATAATGAAAAATGCAACTTAGAGCAAAACACAAAGAAATGGAAATATGTCATAAGATTAGTGTTTTTTTTTTCCCGCCATGCAACCTTTTATTGTAGAATATCACTGCTTAATCAAACCTTTTTTTCTTCATGAATAAATTTTAATTTCCTTTCTAAAAACCTTTTTTCAAATTGCTTTCTGTTTTGTTTTTAAGTTTAGGAGAAGAAGTTTCAGAAACTAGTTTCTGAACTAGAAGTTTCATAACTAGAAGTTTCATAACTAGAAACTAGTTATGTCTAGTCAATCACCAAAACGAAAACCATTGGTTAAAAAAATTCAGTTTTTTAATTTCATGGTCACAGAACTGAATTAAGGCTTCTAGATCCATACTTAGTCATGTTTTTCAGAAATCCTTTCTTTTCAATATTTTTAATGAACGTTTAATTTTGGAACAGTTTTAGTCTTAGAGAATTATTGTGACGATAGTAATTCCCACATACCCACACCAGTTTCTGTTATTAGTAACATCTTACATTAATATGGTACATTTGTTATGATTGATAAACAAATAATGACACATTATTATTAACTGAAGTCTATGCTTTATTTGGATTTCCTTATTTTTTATCTAATGTCCTTTTTCTGTTCCAGGATCCCATTCAAGACACCATATCACATTTATAGTCATGTCTTCTTAGGCTCTTCTTAACCGTGACAGTTTATTCATTCATTATGACAAATATTCACCATACTTGTGATTGTCTTAGATGTTATACTAGTAAGAGTTGCCAGTTAGGTTTTATTGCATTTGTCAATTTAGTTTGATTGGAGAGCAGCGCTGAAAGTTGTTTTGAGAATGACTCTGAGTCTGCATCTGGTTTAGTGGGAAAGAGTATCAAGAATGAGCCAGTCAATGAAAAAGAGAGAGAATGGTCACACATATGCCTGATGGTGGTTTCACCCAAGCTGTTTGAAATATAAATGAAATGGAAATAACTACCCTTTACATTTACAAGTTTATAGTGCATTTATGAGACTGCAATCATGCCTGCATTAAACCTCAGCAATAATCCATGCCCACTCTCTTATTTATCTGAAAGTCATTGAATGGATATTGTGTGCTGGTGCTCTGGGCTAGATGGTGGAGAAGGGAGGTAAACCAGACATGGACCCTGGACCTCGAACTTGTTATCAACATATGAAGTCTGGACAGTAGGATTTATAGGAAAGGACCTTCTATAGAAAAGGTGATCATTGTGGAAATGGCCAGAGAAAATGTTGTGTGTGTTTGGCTTTTGTTTTAAGTAGGACCAGAGTTAACCGTTTTAAAAAACAGGAAAAAAAAAAGGGAAAAGAAAAAAAAGGGCTTTTCTAAGATTGCATGTGTATATTGGGGATGAGGATGGGAGAAGGGTGCAGAGACTCTTCCTTAACCCCAGTGAATCTGATTTCAAAGGGACAAAAAGGCAGGGCATTTTATTTGCCAAGAAGCCACTTAACTTGGGTCTTCATTGCCCTCTCAGACCAGTACTTCACTACATGCATCCCATTATTCTATAGGTAGCCAATATATAGGTTTTCAGAACTCGAAGGGAAAAAAAAAAAGGTTACTCTCAGCCCAACAATTGGGCAATTGCATTGACAGAATCATGATGCTCAGCTTAAATTTCTTAGAGGTTTCTGTCTGCTCCAAACTATCATAGTCTTGAGGCTGATTTGTGAATGCAGTTTGTAGGATCAGATTTAAAATTCCAAAGTCACACCATGGTATCCTCTCTGGGAATGTCAAACGCAAGAATGGAAGGAGGAAATTAACATATTCTGAGGACTGACTCTGCGCCAGGCTCTAGGCTGGCTGCTTTTTAAGCATATCTCTCTATCTTCATAATGATTTGGGAAAGCATGTTGCAAACTTGAAATATTACTAGAGGAAAAAGTCATACATATTTTGAGCCGCCTTCTTAGAAATTCCACCAGAATCTAGAGAGTTAGGTATTCTAGTTGTCTGACTTCTACCATTGGGGTCTGAGCTGGATATAATAATGCCCCTCAAAGACATCCATACCCTAATCCCTTATAAACAGGTTACTTTATAAAGCAAAAGGGATCTCTGCAGATAATATTCAGATTACTGATCTTAAAATACAAAGATTATTCTGGATTATGTGGGTGAGTTCAATCTAATCACATGAGCCCTTAAAAGCAGAGAACCTTCTTTGGCTGCAAGCAGAAGAGGGACAGAGATTAAGCAGAAGAGGAACAGGAAAAACAAAAAAGCAAAAAAAGATGGGCAGTGATATCAGAGAGATTCAAAGAATGAGAAGGATTTGAGTGGCCATTGCTGGCTTAGAAGACGAAGAGGGCCATAAACCAGGGGATGAGGCAGCCTCCAGAAGCTGAGTATTACTCCCACCCAACAGCCAACAACAAAATGTGGCTCTTAGTCCTACACCTACATGAAACTGAATATGACCATCAACCTGAATGATTTAGGAAGTGGGTTTGTCCCCAGACCCTCCAGTAAGGAACACAACCTGTTAAGACCTTGATTTTGGCCTATGAGCTATGTTTTTGTCTCCTAACATATAGAGCTGTGAGATAAGAGGGTACTGTGTGTTTCTTTTATTTTTAATTTTTTTTGTTTCTTTTTTTTATTTTTTGGCCATGCTGCGTGGCATGTGGGATCTTAGTTCCCCAACCAGGGATCGAACCTGCGCCCTTGCATTGGAAGCTTGGAGTCTTAACCACTGGACTGCCAGGGAGGTCCCAAGAGGGCATTGTTTTAAGCCATTAAGTTTATGGTAATTTGTTAGGGAAACCATGGAGAAATAATACAGAGGCCCATGTCATTGACCTAAGTGGGGCATGTGATAGACTAGGGACACCTGGCTATACCTGTAGGTCATGGAGTAAAGGAGGAGTGAAGACAGCATCTAAGGACAAAAACAGGTATAGATACTTGGAAGTTGATAGCAGAGTCTAGACAAAGTTTCAGATCCGAAGCAGAGTGTGAAGGAAAAGGGATGAGAGAGGAAGCAGGGCCAAGAGGGTGTCCCAGATGCTCAGAGAAGAACTATTGAAACAGGATGATGAGTTTTGTCCATGAAAGAGGAGGAAACTATTAAAAAACAGGGCTGGTCTCCATAGGAGCAATGCCATGAGCATCGTCTCCCACCCTGCAGCCAAATGAGGGTTCACAATGGACCAATCAAGGATGCTTTAGCTGTGAGCATCCCTGTGTTGACTGGCTCCCCACTTATATTACTTTACCCTATAGAGGATGTAATTAGGCACTTTGCCCAATGACTGAGAAGAAGCAATTTTTCTCTCTCACAGATGTAGGCATAGTCTGCAGAAACACACATGGCTATGGGAAAACAAAGCTCTCAGTCTGTGCCTGTGTTGGATTCCTTGTCATATGAAGGATGAGATATAGTCATTACTGGATGATCTGGGGCAATAAAAGAGATCGACCTCAAAGGGAAGAGTTTTTCTCCCCATTATTTACTTGACCACTTCTGCTCATTCTCAGGGCTCAGTTTAGTCCAAACCTCTACAATAACCCTCCCTCACTCCCCCCACCCCACCCCAGGGTGGATTAACCTTCTGCTTCATGCTTCCTTACACCAGAGACCTTAACACACTGCAGAATATCTGCACGTTTCTACACTCTACCTGGTAGATTCAGAGTGGCCATGGGCCATGGACTATTCCTATATCCTCAGCCCCTCAAGCAATGCCTGAAACATAGTAAGCCCTCCTATTTATTTTATGGTAAAGATTATGTTACCTTGGATTTCTCTTCCTTTAGGTTATCAACTTGATCAAAAGATACCCAGTGCCTTATGTTAATAGATTTTTGATGAAGCAACCACACAAGCATTCCAGGCCAGTTTAGATTTGGTTATTTTTTCAGGGACTGTATTTCTTAGGCTATTTTATGGTACTTTGGTTAAAGTGAATAGGTTAGTTTGGAATTAGAGTGAATATCATTACTGTCACATCAAATTAAAATCTAACCTGTTGCATCAACAGTTACTCAAAAAAGAAGTCAAAACACTTGGTTATAGCGATTAAGCCAGCACATGTTGATATATACTCACAATTTACGTTACCTGCTTATCTGTACGTACTGTGTAGATTTGCACCTGCCTTAATGACAGAGAACACCTAAGTGCCTTCCACTCTTAGTTATTGTTCAATGTCACCTTTCTGGCAATGCTGCACTCAAGGCCTTAAATGTTAGATCTGCCATCAGAAATCTATCGAGCGTTCTTGGAAGTTGGGCAAGTCTCTCTCCCTAGCACTGTTGCCAGCTTTGAGTTAATTGTTCATTCTGAATAGAGAACATATGGACTTTAAATGCCGAGGTTTGAAATATTTTTTCCTTTCATTTTGAAAGGCTTTTACTTGAAATGTGAAAGGTTCTAAACATCGCTTCATTTCTGAAGGGAAAGAAAAAGGCCTCTGCAAAATGCCGTGAGATGGAGAAAAAAAAGAGAAGAAAAAAACTTTCTCAGTGTAATGTTTTAACTATCTACTCATTTATAGGCACAACCAGGGAAGAGCTGGCTCTAATGAACACGAAAGAAAAATAGATTTCAGCTTATTTTCTAAAAGGGGTTGGGGGAATCCCTCTTCCCACCGATTATAGCTGAAAAATGGACCAATTAGTTGAGGCAAAAAGAGGAGAGGGGCAAAGAAATATTCATTGTTTCTCTTTCAAAGCCCCAGCTTGACAATATGTGTTTTTTCTTACCCAGCTCTGGGATGGTAATTAGCATAACTCAGGGCTGAGCTGTGTGCTAAGACATCAGGCCTGTCTCCTTTTCCTCACATCGCTCACACAGCAGCATGAGGGAAGCACAAGGGAAAGTCACCTCAGTCTCCACATCAGGTTGAAGCCATAATGGATAAAAATAAGCCCTGGGCTTCTTTACCACCACAGCAGACTCTACAAAACCCCTGTATACCAGTGTCAAATGTCCAGCGCATTGGCAGAGATTGTCCAGGGTCCTGGAAAAATGACTTAAAAATATCACTCCTATTTTGATACTTAAGGGAAAGTAAGACTTAAAGATGGGGAAGTTGAACCATTAAGAGCATCGTTGTGTGGCTGTATAAACTCTAGTGCAGCCTCTGGGTCATGTACAGTCACCTGGGACCCCCTGGGCAAAACCATTGACTTCTGTGCTGAGATCCTGGAAGACTCAGGAAGCACCACTGTGTGCCAATAGTCATCTAGGAATTTACGAAACTTTCCTCTAGAGTTGCATTCTGATGAAACTCTTGTCCCTTTAAAATAACAAAATGAAACCAGGTGACATCAATGGCTTGTGTAAGTTTCCTCTAAGGTAGGGCATTTTGTTCCCCAATTATCTTTCATTGCTTCATAGGTGAGAGTTCTATTCTTGACAATGTCTGTGTCCATATTGCCATGAAGCCAATAAACTAGACCCTTATCTGGTTGGACCATCCACTACAGCCTTCTTTGGATGAGTAAGGATGGGAGGGACAGAAATGCACATGAGAAATAGCTTCTTTTCTCAAGCATGCCTCGAAGGACTGTGCAAGAAGAGATCACTCCAGTTAATTTGTGACCATACTGAAAATACCCATCACACTTGCTGAATTTACCTTTTTATTTGTTTATTCATGTATTTATCCATAAATTTAACATATTTAGTATATATATAATATATATAGACAACATATATATATGATTTTAATACATAGATTTATTTATAGACTATCTTGTGCCAGGTACTATGGCAGATACTAGGGATACATCAGTGGACAGGACAGCCAAAGTCATGGAGCTTATAAACTAGGAGGAATGATGACAATTAGAAAAGGGAATTTGACAAAGTATGTTCTATAAGAGACTATTCTGAAGGGTCTTATCCTAGTCTAGGTATGTGGAAATTTCTCTCTAGGAAGAAATTAAATTTATTTATTTATTTATTTATTTTATTTATTTTCTCCTTTTATTTTTATTTTTATTTTTTTAACATCTTTATTGAAGTATAATTGCTTTACAATGGTGTGTTAGTTTCTGCTTTAAAACAAAGTGAATCAGTTATACATATACATATGTTCCCATATCTCTTCCCTCTTGCATCTCCCTCCCTCCCACCCTCCCTATCCCACCCCTCTAGGTGGTAACAAAGCACTGAGCTGATCTCCCTGTGCTATGCGGCTGCTTCCCACTAGCTATCTATTTTACATTTGGTGGTGTATATATGTCCATGACACTCTCTCACCCTGTCACATCTCACCCCTCCCCCTCCCCATAACCTCAAGTCCATTCTTTAGTAGGTCTGTGTCTTTATTCCCATCTTGCCACTAGGTTCTTCATGACCTTTTTTTTCTTTTCCCCTTAGATTCCATATATATGTGTTAGCATACTGTATTTGTTTTTCTCTTTCTGACTTACTTCACTCTGTATGACAGACTCTAACTCCATCCACCTCATTACAAATACCTCCATTTCATTTCTTTTTATGGCTGAGTAATATTCCATTGTATATATGTGCCATATCTTCTTTATCCATTCATCCAATGATGGACACTTAGGTTGCTTCCATGTCCTGGCTATTGTAAATAGAGCTGCAATGAACATTTTGGTACATGACTCTTTTTGAATTATGGTTTTCTCAGGGTATATGCCCAGTAGTGGGATTGCTGGGTCGTATGGTAGTTCTATTTGTAGTTTTTTAAGGAACCTCCATACTGTTCTCCATAGTGGCTGTATCAATTTACATTCCCACCAACAGTGCAAGAGGGTTCCCTTTTCTCCACACCCTCTCCAGCATTTATTGTTTCGAGATTTTTGATGATGGCCATTCTGACTGGTGTGAGATGATACCTCATTGTAGTTTTGATTTGCATTTCTCTAATGATTAATGATGTTGAGCATTCTTTCATGTGTCTGTTGGCCATCTGTATATCTTCTTTGGAGAAATGTCTATTTAGGTCTTCTGCCCATTTTTGGATTGGGTTGTTTGTTTTTTTGTTATTGAGCTGCATGAGCTGCTTATAAATCTTGGAGATTAATCCTTTGTCAGCTGCTTCATTTGCAAATATTTTCTCCCATTCTGAGGGTTGTCTTTTGGTCTTGTTTATGGTTTCCTTTGCTGTGCAAAAGCTTTTAAGTTTCATTAGGTCCCATTTGTTTATTTGTGTTTTTATTTCCATTTCTCTAGGAGCTGGGTCAAAAAGGATCGTGCTGCGATTTATGTCATAGAGTGTTCTGCCTATGTTTTCCTCTAAGAGTTTGATAGTGTCTGGCTTTACACTTAGGTCTTTAATCCATTTTGAGTTTATTTTTGTGTATGGTGTCAGGGAGTGTTCTAATTTCATACTTTTATATGTATCTGTCCAATTTTCCCAGCACCACTTATTGAAGAGACTGTCTTTTCTCCATTGTATATGCTTGCCTCCTTTATCAAAGATAAGGTGACCATATGTGCGTGGGTTTATCTCTGGGCTTTCTATCCTGTTCCATTGATCTATATTTCTGTTTTTGTGCCAGTACCAAACTGTCTTGATTACTGTAGCTTTGTAATATAGTCTGAAGTCAGGGAGCCTGATTCCCCCAGCTCCATTTTTCGTTCTCAAGATTGCTTTGGCTATTCGGGGTCTTTTGTGTCTCCATAGAAATTGTAAAATTTTTTGTTCTAGTTCTGTGAAAAATGCCAGTGGTAGTTTGATAGGGATTGCATTGAATCTGTAGATTGCTTTGGGTAGTAGAGTCATTTTCACAATGTTGATTCTTCCAATCCAAGAACATGGTACATCTCTCCATCTATTTGTATCATCTTTAATTTCTTTCATCAGTGTCCTATAATTTTCTGCATACAGGTCTTTTGCCCCTTAGGTAGGTTTATTCCTAGATATTTTATTCTTTTTGTTTCAATGGTAAACGGGAGTGTTTTCTTAATTTCACTTTCAGATTTTTCATCATTAGTATATAGGAATTCAAGAGATTTCTGTGCATTAATTCTGTATCCTGCTACTTTACCAAATTCATTGATTAGCTCTAGTAGTTTTCTGGTGGCAGTTTTAGGGTTCTCTATGTATAGTATCATGTCATCTGCAAACAGTGACAGCTTTACTTCTTCTTTTCCGATTTCTATTCCTTTTATTTCTTTTTCTTCTCTGATTGCTGCGGCTAACACTTCCAAAACTATGTTGAATAATAGTGGTGAGAGTGGGCAACGTTGTCTTGTTCCTGATCTTAGTGGAAATGGTTTCAGTTTTTCACCATTGAGGACAATGTTGGCTGTGGGTTTGTCATATATGGCCTTTATTATGTTGAGGAAATTTCCCTCTATGCCTACTTTCTGTGGGGCTTTTATCATAAATGAGTGTTGAATTTTGTCAAAAGCTTTCTCTGCATCTATTGAGATGATCATATGGTTTTTCTCCTTCAATTTGTTAATATGGTGTATCACGTTGATTGATTTGCGTATATTGAAGAATCCTTGCATTCCTGGAATAAACCCCACTTGATCATGGTGTATAATCCTTTTAATGTGCTGTTGGATTCTGTTTGCTAGTATTTTGTTGAGGATTTTTGCATCTATGTTCATCAGTGATATTGGCCTGTAGTTTTCTTTCTTTGTGACATCTTTGTCTGGTTTTGGTATCAGGATGATGGTGGCCTCGTAGAATGAGTTTGGGAGTGTTCCTCCCTCTGCAATATTTTGGAAGAGTTTGAGAAGGATAGGTGTTAGCTCTTCTCTAAATGTTTGATAGATTCACCAGTGAAGCCATCTGGTCCTGGGCTTTTGTGTGTTGGAAGATTTTTAATCAGAGTTTCAATTTCAGTGCTTGTGATTGGTCTGTTCATATTTTCTATTTCTTCCTGGTTCATTCTCGGTAGGTTGTGCATTTCTAAGAATCTGTCCATTTCTTCCAAGTTGTCCATTTTATTGGCATAGAGTTGCTTGTAGTAATCTCTCATGATCGTTTGTATTTCTGCAGTGTCAGTGGTTACTTCTCCTTTTTCATTTCTAATTCTATTGATTTGAGTCTTCTCCCTTTTTCTCTTGATGAGTCTGGCTAATGGTTTATCAATTTTGTTTATCTTCTCGAAGAACCAGCTTTTAGTTTCATTGATTTTTGCTATTGTTTCCTTCATTTCTTTTCCATTTATTTCTGATCTGATCTTTATGGTTTCTTTCCTTCTGCTAGCTTTGGGGTTTTTTTGCTCTTCTTTCTCTAATTGCTTTAGGTGCAAGGTTAGGTTGTTTATTCGAGATGTTTCCTGTTTCCTGATGTAGGCTTGTATTGCTGTAAACTTCCCTCTTAGAACTGCTTTTGCTGCATCCCATAGGTTTTGGGTCGTCGTGTCTCCATTGTCATTTGTTTCTAGGTATTTTTTGATTTCCCCTTTGATTTCTTCAGTGATCACTTCGTTTTTAAGTAGTGTATTGTGTAGCCTCCATGTGTTTGTATTTTTTACAGATCTTTTCCTGTAATTGATATCTAGTCTCATAGCATTGTGGTCGGAAAAGATACTTGATACGATTTCAATTTTCTTAAATTTACCAAGGCTTGATTTGTGACCCAAGATATGATCTATCCTGGAGAATGTTCCATGAGCACTTGAGAAAAATGTGTATTCTGTTGTTTTTGGGTGGAATGCCCTATAAATATCAATTAAGTCCATCTTGTTTAATATATCGTTTAAAGCTTGTGTTTCCTTATTTATTTTCATTTTGGATGATCTGTCCATTGGTGAAAGTGGGGTGTTAAAGTCCCCTACTATGATTGTGTTACTGTCGATTTCCCCTTTTATGGCTGTTAGTATTTGCCTTATGTATTGAGGTGCTCCTATGTTGGGTGCATAAATATTTACAATTGTTATACCTTCCTCTTGGATCGATCCCTTGATCATTATATAGTGTCCTTCTTTGTCTCTTGTAATAGTCTTTATTTTAAAGTCTATTTTGTCTGATATGAGAATTGCTACTCCCGCTTTCTTTTGATTTCCATTTGCATGGAATATCTTTTTCCATCCCCTCACTTTCAGTCTGTATGTGTCTCTAGGTCTGAAGTGAGTCTCTTGTAGACAGCATATATATGGGTCTTGTTTTTGTGTCCATTCAACCAGTCTGTGTCTTTTGGTGGGAGCATTTAATCCATTTACATTTAACGTAATTATTGATATGTATGTTCCTATTCCCATTTTCTTAAATGTTTTGGGTTTGTTATTGTAGGTGTTTTCCTTCTCTTGTGTTTCTTGCCTAGAGAAGTTCCTTTAGCATTTGTTGTAAAGCTGGTTTGGTGGTGCTGAACTCTCTCAGGTTTTGCTTGTCTGTAAAGGTTTTAATTTCTCCATCAAATCTGAATGAGATCCTTGCTGGGTAGAGTCACCTTGGTTGTAGGTTTTTCTCCTTCATGACTTTAAGTATATCCTGCCACTCCCTTCTGGCTTGCAGAGTTTCTGCTGGAAGATCAGCTGTTAACCTTATGGGGATTCCCTTGTGTGTTATTTGTTGTTTTTCCCTTGCTGCTTTTAATATGTTTTCTTTATATTTAATTTTTGATAGTTTGATTAATATGTGTCTTGGCGTGTTTCTCCTTGGATTTATCCTGTATGGGACTCTCTGTGTTTCCAGGACTTGATTAACTATTTCCTTTCCCATATTAGGGAAGTTTTCAACTATAATCTCTTCAAATATTTTCTCAGTCCCTTTCTTTTTCTCTTCTTCTTCTGGGACCCCTATAATTCGAAAGTTGGTGCGTTTAATGTTGTCCCAGAGGTCTCTGAGACTGTCCTCAGTTCTTTTCATTCTTTTTTCTTTATTCTGCTGTGCAGTAGTTATTTCCACTATTTTATCTTCCAGGTCACTTATCTGTTCTTCTGCCTCAGTTATTCTGCTATTGATCCCGTCTAGAGTATTTTTAATTTCATTTATTGTGTTTTTCATCATTGCTTGGTTCCTCTTTAGTTCTTCTACATCCTTGTTAAATGTTTCTTGCATTTTGTCTATTCTATTTCCAAGATTTTGGATCATCCTTACTATCATTATTGTGAATTCTTTTTCAGGTAGACTGCCTATTTCCTCTTCATTTGTTAGGTCTGGTGGGTTTTGACCCTGCTCCTTCACCTGCTGTGTGGTTTTTTGTCTTCTCATTTTGCTTATCTTACTGTGTGTGGGGTCTCCTTTTCACAGGCTGCAGGTTCGTAGTTCCCGTTGTTTTTAGTATCTGTCCCCAGTGGCTAAGGTTGGTTCAGTGGGTTTTGTAGGCTTCCTGGTGGAGGGGAGTAGTGCCTGTGTTCTGGTGGATGAGGTTGGATCTTGTCTTTCTGGTGGGCACGTCCACGTCTGGTGGTGTGTTTTGGGGTGTCTGTGGCCTTATTATGATTTTAGGCAGCCTCTCTGCTAATGGATGGGGCTGTGTTCCTGTCTTGCTAGTCGTTTGGCATAGGGTGTCCCGCACTGTAGCTTGCTGGTCGTTGAGTGAAGCTGGGTCTTGATGTTGAGATGGATATCTCTGAGAGATTTTCGCCGTTTGGTATTACGTGGAGCTGGGAGGTCTCTTGTGGACCAATGTCCTGAAGTTGGCTCTCCCACCTCAGAGGCACAGCCCTGATGCCTGGCTGGAGCACCAAGAGCCTTTTATCCACACAGCTCAGAATATAAGGGAGAAAAAAATAGAAAGAAAGAAAGAAAGAGGATAAAATAAAATAAAATAAAGCTATTATAATAAAAAATAAGAAGAAAAATTATTAAGAATAAATGTATTCAGAAAAATTTTTTTTTAATTTTTAAAAATAGATTTATTAATTTTTTATAATAAAAAATAAGAAGAAAATATTAAGAACAAAAGTTTATTAAGAAAAATTTTTTTTAATTTTTTAAAATAAAAAATATGAAAAAACTTACTAAAATTTTTTTTTAATTTCTAAAAATAGAAAATAAGGAAATAATTATTAAGGAAACATATATTAGCAAAAAAAAATGTTTTTTTAAGTAAGAAAAAAAAATGGACGGACCTAACCCTAGGACTAATGGTGAAAGCAAAGCTATACACACAAAATCTCACCCAGAAGCATACACATATACACTCACAACAAAAGGAAAAGGGGAAAAATTAATATATCCTGCTCCCAAAGTCCACCTCTTGAATTTGGGATGATTCGTTGTCTATTCAGGTATTCAACAGATACAGGCACATCAAGTTGTTTGTGAAACTTTAATCCACTGCTTCTGAGGGTGCTGGGAGAGATTTCCCTTTCTCTTCTTTGTTCGTACAGCTCCTGGGGTTCAGCTTTGGATTTGGACCCGCCTCTGCATGTAGGTCGCCTGAGGGTGTCTGTTCTTCGCTCAGACAGGACGGGGTTAAAGGAGCAGCTGCTTCGGGGGCTCTGGCTCGCTCAGGCGGTGGGAGGGAGGCGTAGGGAGGAGGCGGGGCCAGCCTGCGGCATCAGAGGCGTCGTGACGTTGCAGCAGCCTGAGGTGCGCTGTGTGTTCTCCTGGGGAAGTTGTCCCTGGCTCACGGGACCCTGGCAGTGGCGGGCTGCACAGGCTCCTGGGAGGGGCAGTGTGGAGAGTGACCTGTGCTTGCACACAGGCTTCTTGGTGGCAGCAGCAGCAGCCTTAGCGTCTCATGCCCGTCTCTGGTGGCTGCGCTGATAGCCGCGGCTCACGCCCGTCTCTGGAGCTCATTTAGGCGGCGCTCTGAATCCCCTCTCCTCGCGCACCAGGAAACAAAGAGGGAAGAAAAAGTCTTTTGCCTCTTCGGCAGTTCCAGACCTTTTCCCGGACTCCCTCCCGGCTAGCTGTGGCGCACTAGCCCCTTCAGGCTGTGTTCACGCCGCCAACCCCAGTCCTCTCCTTGCTATCCGACCGAAGCCCGAGCCTCAGCTCCCAGCCCCGCCCGCCCCTGCGGGGGAGCAGACAAGCCTCTCATGCTGGTGAGTGCTGCTCGGTGCCGAGCCTCTGTGCGGGAGTCTCTCCGCTTTGCCCTCCGCACCCCTGTTGCTGCGCTCTCCTCCGCGGCTCCGAAGCTTCCCCCCTCTGCCACCCGCAGTCTCTGCCCGAGAAGGGGCTTCCTAGTGTGTGGAAACCTTTCCTCCTTCACGGCTCCCTCCCAATGGGGCAGGTCCCATCCCTATTCTTTTGTCTCTGTTATTTCTTTTTTCTTTTGCCCTACCCAGGTACGTGGGGAGTTTCTTGCCTTTTGGGAGGTCTGACGTCTTCTGCCAGCGTTCAGTGGGTGTTCTGTAGGAGCAGTTCCACGTGTAGATGTATTTCTACTGTATCTGTGGGAAGGAAGGTGATCTCCACGTCTTACTCTTCCGCCATCTTGCCCCTACCCGAAATTAAATTTAAATGATGGATACTTTGGATTTGGTCAGAAAGAAAGGTGTTAGGATGGAGGAAGAAAATATTGCAGGATGAGAGAGGGTTGGAAATATGGGAAAGCTGGAAACTAGAAAAAGTGTTTTGTTAAAAAAATCAAAATAAAGTCAAATATAGTCCTCTGAAAGCAAGAGGTCTAGAGTTGTAATAACTATTCAACTAACTACACAGTTCCTGGGACCAGGAGACAATAAATATGTGTTGAATGATGAAGTGCGTTAGTTATCGATTGCTGTGTAACAAATTACCCCTAAATATAGTAGCTTAAAATAGCAGTTATTTATTATCTCACATAGTTACTGAGGCTGAGAAATCCAGGAATGGCTCAACAGGGTGGTTCTGGCTCAGAGCCTCTCATAAAGCTGCAGTCAAGAAGTTGGCTGGGGCTGCCTCATTGAATGCTTGTCTGTGCTGGAGGGTCTTCTCCCAAACTCATTCATGTTGCTGTTGGCAAGAGACCTGGGATGTTGGCTGGAGTCCTCAGTTCCTCATGACCTAGGCTTCTCCATAGAGTAGCCCACGACATGGCAGCTGGTCTAAAGTGAATGATGAGAAACACACACACACACACACACACACACACAGAGAGAGAGAGAGAGAGAGAGAGAGAGAGAGAGAGAGGCAAAAGCCACAAGATCTTTTACAGCTTGGCCTCAGAAACAACACACTACCACTTGTGTCATATTCTGTTGGTCAAACAGATCAGACCTGGCACATTATGGGAGAGTTCATACAAGGCATGAATACCATGAGTCAGGGATCACCTGGGACCATCTTGGAGGTTGATTATCATAAGGAATGAGTAATAAAAACAATTAGAATAACCACAGTAGAAATAATATAAACTAGACAGGTAATAATCATGCATTTTTGGAGGGAAGTGATCTTACAACATCCCTAATCCTCAGTGTTTAATCATTAAGTATCATCAGCCAAATGGTAGGCCATGTTCATAACCTCATCTGCAGCACTCCATTCCCAAGCAATTTTTCCATCACTTGTCTTATACTTCTCCCCTATAAACCAGACTGGCCAGGTTGTGCCCTGTTTCCAGATTCCCAACTTTGATATTTTACCCAGATAGACCTCTCTTCCCAGAGAGCCCACCTCTTCTCTCTCAGCTTCATCTGCCCAATTCCAGCTCATTTCAGATGCTGTTTCTTTCAGGGACACTTTCCTGATCAGTCTCTAACCCACCAAAAGTGACCTTCTCACCCAACTCGTTTGCATCTTTCCTCTGGCATTTGTTCTTTGTTTCACGTGGTAATTGTTTATATACCTGTCATATTCTCTAATAAATTTTAAGTTCCCTGAAAAAAACGACTTTTGTCACACTCCTCTGGATCCATGCAGCACCCAGGACTATGTCTGATACTTAAACTTCCCATTATCTGATCTTCCTTTCCCAGTTCTTCATGTAACTTTGGATATTTACCTGCACTTTCTGGCTTCATATTGGTTAAGGTTCAGTTTTTCTCTACAGTATAGAAATAATCCACATAAAGGTTCCAACTCTTGCCTTTCAAATGAGTTAAGCATACACATGTGATTCTATAAAACCCCAATTGCTTCTCTGTGTTACCCAGATTTCTGCCTCGAGTAACATGACAATCCCTTGTCTCTAGTTTTCAACTCTCTTGGGTCTCCCAGATTTGGGTTTACATTCAGGACTTGTGGCAGCTCATACCCTCATGACATGAACCTATTTCAGAAATGTTACTCTGACTTTATCTTTGGCATATTCTCTAATATTCCCAGAACCTTGGCTCCCCACACTAGAGCTGTGGGAGAGACATTCTGAGCCCAGGGTCTTGGGATTGCCACCATCTGGGCTACCCATGCATACTGGTCCTAAAAAAAATACTGTATATTTGTATCATGCTTTGTAGTCTATTAAGTTCATCAACAGATGTTACCTCATTGAATTCACAAAACACTATTTATGTTATAGTCTTATTCTCATTTTTTGTTTCTATCAAGAAATAGAGGTCCTAAACTGTATGTAACTTGCCAAAGATTACAGAGCTATCAAATAGTGGAATCAGGAGTTAATTCCAATTCTCTGACCCCAAGTCCAGTGTTCTTTCTCCATAACCGTAACTCTGTAGTTCCTTGACCTTAAAATCCTCACATCAACATGGACCAAATTTACTCTGGGGACATTGCCCTCCCTACATGCTACACAACAGCCTATCAGAATTGCTGGCCCAGAATCAAGATATTTTAATCGTCTTCCGTTCACATTCATCATTGCTAATTAAGGAAGCAGATACAGACCTATGCCAGGCACATAATAAGCCAATATCTCACTGAAGCCAGAATAGGATAGGAGTGGAGAGGCATATCCCAGAGCTTAAGCCAATCATTAAGTAATTCAGCTGGCTGGCAGAGTCAGGAATTAGGGTAAAATGCTGAAGCAGATGCTTCTGCAGTCTTGCAGCCCAAAAATTAAGTGAGACCTTTGACAACATTTCCCTCACGGACTAGGTTCCCTGCTCAGACCTAGCCACTAAAACCCACCCTGCTTTTTCTGGTCAGCAACATGGGCTGAAAGCTTTTTACCGTCTATAGTTGTCTCCGTATTTGCTAGATCCCAGGACAGGCTGGGAAGTCCTTGGTGAGGTCTGTGTATCAGAAGCTGGGTGCTATATATCCCCATCCAGAGGACTGGCGCCCTCTAGGTTCAAATCAGGGACCTTGACTTCATAGTCAGAGGAAAGATATTGGCAATCTTGAAGCCTAGACACTAGTGGGTCATTCAGATCTTGTTTCAAACTCTATCCTTCACACTGGGCATCTCTGGCCTATCCTCCCTTTACAGTGAGGATAATAATACACATCTTTTTACTGGATTCTTAAACACATTAGATGAAATAACTTATATAAAGTAGTTAAGCTAGTACAGGCATACCTCGGAGATATCCTGGGTTTGATTACAGGCCACGGCAATAAAGAGAATATTGCAATAAAGCGAGTCACATGAACTTGTTGGTTTCCTAGAGCATATGAAAGTTATGCTTACAATATAATGTAGTCTATTAAGTGGGCAATAGCATTATGTCTAAAAAACAATGCACATACCTTAATTTAAAAATACTTTATTGTTTAAAAAGGTTAACCATCTTCTGAGACTCCAGGGAGTTGTAATCTTTTTGCAATAATAACATCAAAGATCACTGATCACTGATCACATAACAAACATAATAATAATGAATAAGTTTGAAATACTGAGGAAATAATGAAAATATGACACAGAGACACAAAGTGAGTAAATGCTGTGGGAAAATGGCGCCAATAGAATTGCTCAACACAGGGTTGCCACAAACCTTCAATCTGTAAAATCTGCTGTATCAGTGAAGCAGAATTAAGTACAATAGCATAAGGTGTGCCTGTACTTGGCACATGCAAGGTGCACGGCCTTGTACTTGTTTCCTCATCTGCTTTCCCCGTTCCTTTGTAAGTATCCTTAGTGTCCTCAAGAACAAGTTTGAGTCCCTTGGAGAAAAAGCATAAGGAAGTGCCAGAAACACAATTGATCAGAAGAAGGTCAGGTGTTTTCTGACCATGAGGCAACCTCCGTGTTCTTCAAGAATTAGAGCTTCCCGTGGGTGTACGGCCAGAAAACTATAATGTCAAGAAGAACAATAATATCTGGCCAGTGGCCTTGGTGGGGCTGGAGCAGAAGCAAACCCCTTCCCCTATCATGTTCTTCTACTTCTGTGTCCAGGACTCTGAAATAAAAAGATGCGATAGATAATCAGGTGAGCCTTTGGTCTGATGAGGAAGTAGGCTGTGCATGGTCCTTTGGAACTGCGTAAGCCTTCTGCGGGGAGACAAAGGTGACACGTTAGGACCAGCATTCTCCCCCCGCCATGCAGAGGACACGTGCACGAAGGCTCCCGCTCTCTTTCCACACCGTCTAGACAGCACAGGCCCCAGTGGAGCATTGTTCTCATTAGTTACTCTCCTACGACTGGCTTTTAGTACAAATGCAAAACACAAACTGCATCCCAAGGGGCTGATTCTAAGATGCTAACAATGCAGAAATAGACACAGTACTGAAGAAACATGCAGAAATAGACACAGTACTTAAGAAACATACAGAAAAATAGTAAGACATTTGCCATGATTTTTCTACTACCATCTAATTTTCATACTAAGGCATGAGTAGAGATGAGACAGGGTAGTTAGGGATGAGCTAGAGTGAAGGAAACCACTGGGGAGGCAGGACCTCTACTGTTCCCCTCTACCCAGAAAAGCAACAGAGGCATCTGGCCTGTGTATCAGAAACTGGGCACTATACCTCCCCATCAGGGGCATTGGCACACTGCAGGTTCAAATCAGGGACCTTGACATCATAGTGGGGGAAAGATATTGGCAAGCTTGAAGCTTAGGCACTAGTGGGTGTATGTTGGATCACTCAGATCTTGCTTCAAACCCTGTCTTTCGTATCTGGCTGCTCTGGGCTATCCGCACTATAAAGGGAGGGTTGGACTCCAGGAGAGCTGGATGGGAAGAAAGGACTGAGCTCTGTTCCAGAGGTGGAAATTCTTTGAGATTTTTAATATTCTTAAAGCCTAGACCCAAATGATCAAAGCCAGGTGAATTCTGACTCTACATGAACGACTGTTTCACACTCTAGTTATTATTTCCAAACACGTAAATGACTCCTTATTACATTTCAAAGAAGAAAGTTCATTCTCCCGCTCTCTCTCCCCCTGTGTGTGTGTATATGTGTATATGTGCATATATACATATATATGTACATACATATATCTCTGTATATACTTATATAGAGAGATCTACATATATATCTCCCTATCTATCTATCTATCTGAAATTGAGTTATGTTGGGGAACAAAATAAGTAAATATTAATAATAAGTAAATACTAAAAATAAGGAAATATATTTAATGTTAAGACACTTCATTTTAAATATCTTATTTAGTACGATGGAAATTTAGTTCTCTTTCACATAGAATGATTCTGGAGGTGGGAAGTCAAGGTCTTGCACAGAGGTTCCTTGGTCATCATGGCTCCAGGCTCCTTCCACTTCTCAGCTCTTTATTTACATAGATGGGACCCTTACTCTCATGGTCCAAGATGGCTGCAGACCTCCACACATCACACCTATGTTCTAGGTGATAGAATAATGAGAAGGATACTAAAGGGTGTACCCTTTCATTTAATGAGAATTATTAGTAAATTTCACATATTTCTGCTTACATTTCTGCTTTAGCTCAAGATTCCCCCAAATCAAACCCTGCCTGAGACAAGGGTTCCAGTGTTGCTATAGTTTATTTGGAAAGCGTAGGGAATAAAAGTAGAGAAATGTGGAATGATATATGGAAGAGAAGGTAGCCAAATGGTAGTTTGCCATTAAGCCAGCCATCAGAGTGGACAACTGGAACTCAATTGGCAAACAAATTCTGGGCAATTGTCTAAAATACACAACTTTAAATTTTCCCACCCAAGGGGGGAGAAAGCTGGGGTATATGTACATCAATTCCAGGGAGCCGTGGATTGAGGTCTGTTCTTGACTGTGTTAACTTTTACTTCTAGTGCCCCACACGCAGGCAGTGGCCTTCCACAGTTCTGGGAAATGATGCAGCAGGCACAGAGGTGTAGACCCTTGCTGTCAGAACACACACTGGGCAACTTGTAGTCTCAAGTTCACTTAGCAAACTGTGCCTCACTTGTAATCCCTAAGGACTTTTAGTGAACAAATTAGATTTGCATTTCAAAGCAGGTTGATTTGTCAAGATATACTTCTTACATCAGGGACAGAAATCAGTCTACCTTTCCTATAGGAACACTTCTGATCAAGGAACACACTAGGTATTCCATTAATAAATATTAATCTCTTGATTTGAAGTTTAACTTAAATATTTTAATTGGTAGCAATTTATTTCTAGCTCTAAAATATATTGTGGAGGCACAAACTACTGTCATAATTTTGATTTCTGAATTCTTGACAGATAAATCAGGATCCAGGACCTATGTTCATCTCTATTTGGGAAGAAGTGAGAGGATAGATCCTTTTAAAAAAAATCATCAATTATAAAGAGGTAAGAATGATCTATTCTGGCTGTGATTACTGAACTACTCCAGGGAGTAATGTCAAACATCCAGTGTAACCAGGTGCAAATTGACTCAAGCAGATGTACATCATATCTCATAGTGAGAAAATAAGAACAAGCTAAGAGTAGTATGAGGGATGAGGCATGAGGGTGAGAGAAACTAGCTGCAACAGAGAAGGTAGAACCTTCCAGAGAAGGTGCAGTAACTCAAATCACTATGTCTCTGGAGGTACAGTTATGAATTCTATTAAAATCTAGACCAGAACTGACACCTAAGAGTTTTTTTTTTTTTTTTTTTTTTTCTGGAGGCACAGAAAATGTTGTGATAATGGGATAATCATAGATCAAGAAAAAGTGAGCCTATAAAAGTGATATATACACCTTTATATCACCAATGCCTTACACAAGACAGCACAGAAATCAGAAATCAGTTAAGTATCTGTTGAAAAAAATGAATGAATAATTACTGAATTTCTAGATCTCCCATGTGGTTCAAGAACTGAGCAAGGCTGCTTGGGATAGCTGTCAATTCTGAAATAATCTAATATAAAACTATACATTTGAAATATCTTATGGAGTTTTTTTGGGTTTTTTTTTTCCCTTTGTGATAGTCATTAATTTCATTCATCAAAAAATCCCCAGCCCTCCACCTGCCAGGCACATGGGAAGAAGGCTCTTCCTGGAATTCTTGGTGTCAGAAGGGATCACGTGGTTGGTTCTAGCCAATCAGCTGTGAGCAGAAGGAAAGTATGACTTCTGGGCTGAAACGCTGGCTCTCCAGAGCTTTCTTTCCCCCCTGCCACAGCTACCCACAGATTTCCAGAGAGCGGCTGTGTTGTCAACCTCTGTCTCCAGTTCAGGTGATGAGGAGCAGAGCCCCCAGACAACACACAGTTGTTCTGTAGCATTACAGGAAATAAATGTTGTTTTAAGCCATATTTCAGAGTTATTTGTTACTACAGCATAATCGAACCTATTCTGACTGATTCTACTCTGGGGATAGTTTATCAAACTTTCAACACATGCTCTCTGTTGTGTCCTGCAAATTCTATTTCTTTCTCCCACAGCCCTTTCCTTCATTCACTTCTCTTTTAGGGAGGAATCCATTTATTTCCCTAAGGAAAACCTATATTTGGATATAAACCTTTTTTTTTTTTCTGGCAGTGCCACAGAAAGAAAATCTTTCCAGGGAAATTGGTCCTCTTTCTTTACAAGTTCCAGGATTCAGAGCAAAGGAATCGTGTTTCCAAAAGAGATCAAAGTACCTTGTGTGAATGTTCCCTTGTTACTCTTCCTGACCCTGACTACTTGGTTGATTAAAGACGGGCAGGAATTTCATCTGAACACTTAAACCTATTCCTGCCCATGTGTGCAGATCATACACACTCTGGTCCCTAGGAATCCACAAAATTATCTGTTATGGTATATGCTATGGGGGACATGAGGACCACCTTCCTTGCCCTCAAGTCAATAGCACAGTGGAATTGGTTATTGCAAATATAACAAACATCATTACACAGAATTGGTGTAATACCGACTAATGTAGAATTGGGTTTCAATAGATGGGAGACGAATCTAATTTTAGCCAAGGCTATAGAAGAGAAATGGGCATTTATTACAATTAATACTGGCTGAAGTTAAGATGGTAATAGAAATATAACTGTGTGGAAGAAGACAGATGGATCCTGCCCAAGCTACTTCAAATCTTGATTTGTACCGTAAGATCCTGATACCCTGATACGCCAGTTTTTGTAAAGGGCAGTGAGTGATGGAAGGACAGGGATTCCTGCCTTTCCAGCAGAACCTTCCAAAATTGATTCATGAGCACTTGGCATTGCTCCCAGCTGTGCTCTGAGCACTGCGAGAGTGCTTTTCTTAATGGAAACCTCATTTGCAGCTTTAGTTTAATTCTATTTCAGTGCCGGGACCGTATGCTTATCAGAGAAGAAAAGGGAGGTGAGAAGAAACTGGCTGTTCCCAAACCATTGTGAAATCTTTGCTCTTTGTGGCTGGCTCTTCCCTGCCTCCATTCTTCTATCCTCTTTTATGATAGTATTCTTTATGTTAAATCTTCATTAACATCCTGAACCCAATATTACCTGGGAAGGTTTTCTTCTCTCAATCTTATTATGTTCAGGGTATTGTTGGGATTACATTTATTTTTGCCTGTTGATATTTTCCTAACTTCGTTTTTGAGAGTTTTATTTATTTTGTTTTAACTCCAGTGTGGTCTGAATGAGATGGTGTTGCCAGAAAAAGTGATGGGTTTGAGGAGGAGGTTGCCGTGGAGACCACTTAGGTTCTGAGAATGGAGGATGATGGCACATCTTCTGGAAAGAACTTGGAACTATAAGGATACTTGATCCTTTTTAGGGCAGAGATAGCAAAGGGCCTAGATTTGAGTTCCCATCTAGTTCAGTGGGGCAGCCTTTTGCATTTCTCTCTGAAAACACCCCCAGCCCCCCCTACATACCTTTTAAAAAATAAACCACGACTCTGATCTTTATGACACAGGAGTCCAGTACTTGGAAACATGGTAGCAGTAGAAGGAAGTGTATTTCAGAACCTGTTTCCTCAAGGGTAAGACTTGATTCAGATTAGGAGGTCATGAATAAGATTATAAATATATAGGGTGAATTTACATGATAGATGTCTAGTGGTCTAGTTCCTCATTCTCTCAACCTCTGTTAGGATGCATCTAGCTCCTTGTTCATTTCAGGTAGAAATACAGAAGGAAATAATGAATGATTGACAAAATGATGGAATTAATTAATCTTAAGACCGTCTCATGAGCGAATGTGGGAACTTCATACTTTCTTTTGGCTGCTGTGGAGGACACCTGGAGAAAAAGAGGCTATTCTGGCGCAAAATGGCTTGAGGTTTTGTAAGATTTTCAAATCATATATGGCCACCACACACTGAAAGTTGTTACATAGTCTGAGTTCTTCTCTTCTCTCTGATACTAAATTGCCATGTGATCTTGGACAAAGGGCTCTATCTGTTAGACTTCAAGTGACCCTGTGAAGGGGTTGGACTAAGGTCAAGGGCACTTTTCAGATTATTGAGGTTTATAAAATAAAGCTCAGCTTTGTGATTTCTGCTTATAACTAGTGTGAATCTTTTTCATTAAACTGCATTTTGGGGTTATTTTTTCCCTCAGTGGTTACCGCTGACCAGGGAGCAGTAGCTGGTGATTTTCCCCGGAGGCTAGCTTCCTTTTGACTCTGCACAGGCACCCATGCAGAAAAACAATAAGTGAGAAACACTAATTGTTTGAGGGCAAAAAACCCCCCAAAAAACAAAAAACACCACACATCACAGTGAGACTGTGTTTAAAAGATCTACAAGGAGATTTATACCAGCCAGGCCATTACAAAATCAGAAACTGACTCAGGATTGAAGTATAGATCCCAAAGATGTTTTGGTTTCATACTGTCTGTCGTTTTAGAAAGTAAGACATATTGATTAAGTATAATATTTTGCTGTTGCTGACTTGGAGGAAGGCTGATGCTACAACTGATCTATTGAATTGCCTGTGACTACACACAGGTTCATGCTTAGAATGGCATTATCTCCCCGTAAGTACAACAGTCCAGTCGGTCTAGCTGTCAAGAAGATTGACATATGTTTGGCATGGGCTGCCACCCAGCCAGTTGTACGGTTTTTTCATTGCCATTATTCCTCTACAGAGTCGCTTACTTTGCAAATGTGAATTTATTCTAATGCAATTGATGTATGAATGTAAAATTTGATCGTAATGTGAATTTTGCACTTGTTTATGCATGATTTTGTTCACATCCATGAGAAACACAAAAATGCATTGTTACATAAGAATATACAAGATGCACACACGTGCACACCTTAAACATCTACTGATGAACTCAGTTCCCCCACTTGAGCCACACCCACCCTCATCTGATGTTAAACTTTCTGTTCAATTTCAGTTAACCCTCCCTTCACCACTTCACAAGAATGCATAAGCTACAGTCCTTCCAACACCTATTTCCAGAAGCAAGCTTATGATCTTTTTTAAGGTAAAGTGCCATATTTATTGCAGTATTTATGTATTTGTTAACCATTTCACATATGCAAAACTATGCTACCATTTTTATTAGATGTCTACCTTCTTAAGGGTTATTTTGCATATGTCTGTCAAGTTTTTGAGTGTTTTGCCCTTGATTCATGTGTTTTTCATTGCACAATTTTTCATAGCATTGTGTATTCATTTCCTATTATTGCTGTAATAAATAACCTCAAACGTGGCTGCTTGAAACAATACACATTTATTATCTCACAGTTTCTAAGAGTCAAATGTCCACACACAGCATGGATCAGCTGCGTTCTCTGCTTAAGGTTTCACAAAGCAAAAATCTAGCTTTTGGTCAAGTTGGGCTCTTATCCAGAGGCTCTTGGGCAGGGGGCGGGGTGCAGAAATCCACTTATTAAAGTTGTTGGAAGAATTTGGTTCTGTGCAATTGTAGGTCCAAGATCCTTAGTGGCTAATGACCAGAGCAGTTTTTGCTTCTAAAGGCTGCCTGTAGGCCTTGGTTTATAATCCTTTCTACATTCAAAGCCATCAGCAGTGTGTGAAATCCTTTTGCTTCAAATCTCTCTGTCCTCTCCTTCTGTTGTATCTCCTGACTTCCTCTTCTGTCCTCAGCTAGGAGAAAAGCTCTGCGTTAAGGGCTATGTAAGTACATTCAATCTCCCTATTTTAGGGTCAAATGACTAGTAACCTTGATTACATCTGTAAAGTAACGTCGGCCACATAACATGACATATTCAAACCAGGGTGTAATGGTCATGGGGGCCAAATGTCTGCCTACAACTTAGTGACTTTGAGGAGCACGCGCATCACATTATAGCAGAACTGACTCTATTTATGAATCATCTTTTGTCTTCATAGCTTTCCCATTCTTTCTCCTGCCTCCATAATGTTGAGATCCCTCAATAATTCATTCTTTTTTCTTTCTTTCTTTCTTTCTTTCTTTCTTTCTTTCTTTCTTTCTTTCTTTCTTTCTTTCTTCTTTCTTCCTTCCTTCCTTCCTTCCTTCCTTCCTTCCTTCCTTCCTTCCTTCCTTTCTTTCTTCTTTCTTTCTTTCTTTCTTTCTGGCTGTGTTGGGTCTTCGTTTCAGTGCGAGGGCTTTCTCCAGTTGTGGCAAGTGGGGGCCACTCTTCATCGCGGTGCGCGGGCCTCTCACTATCGCGGCCTCTCTTGTTGCGGAGCACAGGCTCCAGACGCGCAGGCTCAGTAATTGTGGCTCGCGGGCCTAGTTGCTCCGCGGCATGTGGGATCTTCCCAGACCAGGGCTCGAACCCGTGTCCCCTGCATTGGCAGGCAGACCCGTGTCCCCTGCATTGGCAGGCAGATTCTCAACCACTGTGCCACCACCAGGGAAGCCCAACAATTCATTCTTTACTGTTCTTTCTTTGCACTCTCTGAAACTAGTACTTACCTTTTCTTTGAGTGACAGGCATTGGAGAATGTCATAAAAACTGTGGTCCATCCCCTCAGACAAATGCAAACACATATAAGATTCCACTGATCCTGCTGCAGCCCATCCGTGGAGCTCCTGCAATGTAATATCTCCCTCTGCCATCTTATGCTGAAGGATCTTATAATGTGGCAGTGAAGATGCAACATATTCTCTGTTTGCCATCGTATTTAATCCTCCCAGCAAAACCATGAGAATGGTATTGTCATCTCCTTGAACCTGAGGCTTTAAACAAGTTTAGTATTTTATTTAGATACTTGTCTAGTAGGTGATGGATCACACATTCAAATCCAAGTTTGTCTAGCCTGTGATGAAAAACACCTGGCTTAACCTATTACATCACTACAGATCACGCAAAAATGTCCATCTTTAGCTCTGATATCTGTCCTGATATCCAACCCAACTAGCCCCCACCCTTGGCAGCACCAGACTCTCTTGCCATTTCTAGACTTGACTAGATGTATTCCTATCATCCCTATCTTACCCTCAACCCTCAGGAAAACTCACAAAACTTGTTTTGATTATTCTCTTCTCCTTTGTTGTGATGTCTCACCAATCACCAAATCTCTGCTAATATCTATCCCCCACACCTATGGCCAACATCTACTTATTCTTAAAGAAACAGATAACATGTCACCACCTTTGGAAGTTTCTCTGACTCTACCATGGAGAAGCATTACACATTCCCATATTTTAATCTTTTTTTTTTAATAGTAGATTTCTTAAAATTAATTTGTTTATTTATTTATTTATGGCTGTGTTGGGTCTTCGTTTCTGTGCGAGGGCTTTCTCTAGTTGCGGCAAGTGGGAGCCACTCTTCATCGCGGTGCGCGGGCCTCTCACCATCGCGGCCTCTCTTGTTGCGGAGCACAGGCTCAGTAATTGTGGCTCACGGGCCTAGTTGCTCCGTGGCATGTGGGATCTTCCCAGACCAGGGCTCAAACCCGTGTCCCCTGCATTAGCAGGCAGATTCTCAACCACTGCGCCACCAGGGAAGCCCCCATTCCCATATTTTAAAACTACCCCCTGTAAATTCTTGTTAAAATACTCTGCTGTGGCCCCTACCTCACTCTATTGTAATTAATTATTTGTATCTGTCACAGAGTGCATAAGAAGTGGGTGTTCCTATAAGTAAAAAGTCAATCTCTTGATTGTCATAGTACCATTCTTTTTTAGCACATTGTCTGGAATATAGTGTGAGCTTAACGAATACATGTTAAGGGGAACTGACTTGAATTAAATTCAGATAGAAACAGCAAAGGTATGAGTTTTAAGTGAGAACAGTCTGACTTTTGTCGGTCAGTATATCTTAAGGTACCACCCCAATTTTAAAAAATGGGGCAAAAGTAAATAAAAATTTAAAAATGGGGCAGAAAGATATTGATAAAATGCTTGATAGACGTAATTTACTTTGAAGAGTTTTTAACTAAATAGCTTACTACTTGGGGCCATCCTGAGAGAGATGGTTCCTTATGTAGAATTCTCTTATGCTGCTTGCCCGGTTGAGATAGCCTCTTTTTTCTCTACTGATGAATACATGGAATCAGTCGATCAAGCAACAGATTACTGGGTACCTTTCCTATCTCCTTTTTTTAGTGGTTCTAATCCTTTAAGTGTCAGTGAATGTGGCATAATTGCTGGGTGTGAAAGAGGCTCTGATTTCTCTTATCCTCATCTCATGAACCTGATTCAAGCTGAAACTTTGAATTAGGCCCTACCAAGACTGCCTACCCACCCTTTACAAGTAGAAAATTTGGATACCGGCACACGTTACAGTGGGTTATAGGATATTTGTCATGAACAAGCTCAGAGAGTGAGTCAGGCCCCAAATCCCCCTAATATCAATGAATGTGCAGAATATAACTCCAGGAACAAAAGTTTTCTGAATGTCACTCTATGCCTGGCCCAGGAGTGGACACTTTCATCCACTTTACCATACTTAATTCTCAGAACCATACAAATAGGAGTAGATTTTCTTATAGTCCATGTTTTAGAGGAGGAAATTAAGCTGATGGTGATTAAGTAACTTATCTAAGTTTTTCCTCTACTAGAAAATTTGAATTTAGGTCTGTCTGATGCCAAAGTTTGCGCTCACTTGGTTTGTGTTCAGAGCTGAACGAGGTAGAGTATTAGAATTCTTAAGCCAGAGCTGTGCTGGTCAATCCAAGTCCACCTGATCTATGTCCCCTGCAGCTTCTCTGGAAGCAGCCTTGCACCTGAGTGCTGAATATTCCATCTGGGACTCCAGAAATGATATCCTATCATCTTCCCCAGTGAATTGAGTGAGGCTTGAGCAGATGGCAGTTTCTATGCCTCTGCTACAGGTGACTTCACTGACAAGGTTCCCTGAAGAGCCTTGCCAAGTCGGATGCCAGGCCCTACCATATGTAGACCTCCAGCCCTTCAGCTTCGTGCGCATTAACTTCTCCAAAAAGCCATTTGGAGGATAAGCCAGTAGAAGGACATGGAGCCTGACTGAATGCACGCCAGTTACAGGTTTGTCTTCCACCTGTCAGTTTGCATTCAGACAAGGAGATAATCTGATTAGGTGAACTGGGAATTATCAAGATTCACTCACTCTACATATTTACACATAACAGACAGATCTAGAGATTTCTGGTAACCAGTGAAGCACAGGTAGAATGGCTGATTAAATTCCCCAGGATCCATTTTACTTCTCAAATTGAAAATCTAATCCTCAATTTCTCCTCGCTGGTTAAATCAGCATAAGTCTTTCTTGGCATGCGACATACTGTGACCTAGGAGAAAGCTCCTTCAAATCCCCTATAGTTCGCATTGATCTTTTGTTATCCAAGGTTTTTCATTAATTTTCAGGGTCTCAGAGGTAAGTAAGTCACTCAGTCCCTAAGAACACAATCCAGGGTATGGAAGAAAAATAAGGGGATATCAAAGATATTTAGATAAGAAAACCTAATCCTTTTAGGTTGAAAATGAGGGAAAGTCTCTTGCTGTCCCAAAAATGACCCTTAGGGCTGCTGTTAAAGTCAGAGCATGATAAACTCTTTGATTTGACTTAGTGTGACATTTCATCTGTGATTATGGCACAAAAGTTGAAAATTACTGTGTACGTACTTAAGCAGTCATACTGACCACTCAGTAGAGGCCATGAGAGTATCACAAATGTTGACATTCGCAGTGGTATTTTCCAGGGTTTCTCCTCCTTTCAAATGATTTCTGATGTAAAAATGGTCCAAGAACTGCAAATGAGAGGTCCCATAGTTTTCCGGAGTTCCCAAATCATACACTGTATCAGCAGAGGTAAATTTCTTATGAAATGTAAGCTTCAGGGCTCCTCACTTGCATGGGCTTCTTCCAAGACTCTGAGAGGGGACCTGGAATGTTTTAACTTTGTAATATATTTTTGCAAACTTTGCAAAAGTAAGCTACTCTAACCACAATCAATTAAGACTATTATCTCATCCCACTATAATGCCCACCTCCCCCAATACCTTTCCTCATGTTGGATAGAACTGGAGTGCCTGCAGGCATTGTTGGGATTCAGCTAAAGTTAGGATGGGTTTAGTGAGATATTTTTATGTGACTTGTGGTCATGTCTGTAGTTAGGTGATTGCTGGCCAGCCCAGCATAGGAATAGCTTCCAGGAATCCCCGTCCTGTTCTCCATGTTGAATCATCCAGTATTGCGGCACAAAGTTGTGGGTTCAAAAATCATACTGTAATATGATTAAGATGCTCAACACTAAAATAGGTAGTAGAGAAAGAGAAACAAAGTTTGATATAAATGGAGTCAGAAGCTAGTCTGAGGAAAATTATTCCAATTATCAGATATGTAAAGTTATAAGAGGAAGATGAGGTTCTCTTCCATAACCAGTCAAAACAAAAGTTCTCTCTTGTCAGGAATATACCAATGAAACTAATGAGAACCTACTGTATAACAAAGGGAACTCTACTCAGTGAGCTGTGGTGACCTAAATGGGAAGGAAATCTAAAAAAGAGTGGAGATATATATATACATATAACTGATTCATTTTGCTGTACAGCAGAAACTAACACAACATTGTAAAGCAACTATACTCCAATAAAAATTAATAAAAAATGAATATACCAATGATTCAGCATATCCACTTACAAGCTCATCAAAAATAGGCCCTGGGATTGCTTGATAATCCAGTTAATGAAGAGAAGTGAATCATATGAACACACTGGAAAATAATTAAACATAAAATTCTTGTTATTGTGACGTGAAACATTAACACAGACAAAGATAACAGAAAATTCATATTATATCATTGTAACTAAGACATTGACAATAATTAGGACAAAATGGATCCTGAGTGGCAGCAATTCAAATAATATTCAAGAGGCGTTCGTATACCAGAAAACTTCAAATTGTTTGAAATTTTACAGTTCATACGTCAAAAAATCTTGAGAGAAGTTTTCCCAAACTTTACAATAACTCACATTTTTACAATAATGTCCTTAGCAATTATGGTTTGTGTATCTAAAACAATCTGAACTATTAAAATTTTAAAACAACAAATATTGATTGACCATCAGAGGAAACATGAATTCTATTCTGTCTTTAGAAAAATGATAGTAAAAATAGTTATCTCATGACAAGGAAAATAAAATGTATACAGCCAAAAAAAAAAAAAAAAGAAAAGATTACATAAATAATTAATTGACAAAAAATTTTTATTTTGGGATTTTGTAAAGTTTGGGATATTTGTTGGACTTTTAAAATTCATGATTTCTTTTCAAATTCTCAATAAATAATTATTTTCCATCTTATTTTCTTTTTATAGTGTTGTACCCTTTTCTTAAAGAGGGCAATCCAAATTATATCTAAACTTTAGGCTCCATGAAGCCTGAATTCACCCTTGTATGTCAGTCAGTATCCTTTGGTTGCAAGTGATAGAAAAGAATAGACAATTTAGACAACAAGAATGAAGTATGAAAAGTGAAGCAGGGCTAGGCCCAGGGTCTCAAATTATGCTGTTGGGATTCAGTCTCATACTTTCCAGCACTTAGCTCTTTTTTTCTTTTTTTGTGCCTTCTGTGCTAGTTCCATTCTTAGTTGGGCTCATCTCCTGGTAGCAAGATAGCTGCCAGCAGTGAGACTTCTACCTTATCCTTACAACAATTTCAACACTTCTGACAAGAGTCCTGTATTGAATCTCTTTGGCTTAGACTACCTAATGAGCTCATCCATGAACAAAGCCAGGAGACTATAAGTCTCTAGTTGTCCAGAACTGGATTATGTGGCAACCTCTTTTCCATCTCATGAACAACCTGGAAAGAGAAAGTGAGAAGAAGAAATTTTTTTCCCTGAAGAAAATCAGGAAACTGATATGAACAGAAGGAGAAATGGATACTGGTTTAGCAAACACAGAAGAGCTCCAAGACACATACATATTTCCTTCTATATTTTCTGTTTAGGACCTGGTTAGGCCCAGATGGCTTGTGACCATAACAAGAGACATACACCTGGCTAAATACTGTGAATGAGGAGGGGAGGACCGTGGACTTCTCATCAGAATGTGTCTATATATTTTTTTAATTAATCATATTTTTTAAATCATAAGTTTAAACTATAGCTTTGTGCCTAAATACAGCTGCTAGATCTGGAAGGGAAACAACAGGACCAAAGATCCATCATGAATATTGTTTGACATATAAAAGGATCCAAGGTTCATTTAGTCAAAACATGAGCCCCCACTATTGGGCGTCTGACTTGTGCCAGGCATGGGGCTAGATGATTTACATATGCATTTCTAATCTTCACAATCACTAAAGACGGAGGTATTTTTTAAAATATCTTTACTGGAGTATAATTGCTTTACAATGTTGTTGTTAGTTTCTGCTGTATAACAAAGTGAATCAGCTATATGTATACATATATCCCCATATCCCCTCCCTCTTGAGCCTCCCTCTCACCCTCCCAATCCTACCCCTCTAGATCGTCACAAAGCATTAAGTTGGTCTCCCTGTGCTATGCAGCTGCTTCCCACTAGCCATCCATTTTACATTTGGTAGTGTATATATGTCAATGCTACTCTCTCTCTAATCCCATTGTGGTCATCACTTCACAGTGTATACGTGCATCAAACCATCATGTTGTACACCTAATACACAATATTATATGTCAATTATATTCATTCAAGCTGGAAAAGAGGAAAAGAATGCATTTGAAAAAAAAAGAATGTATCTTTGTGTTTATTTTAATGGTGAAGAATGTGACCCTCAAACAGATTAACTAAATCACGGAAGATCACTCAGTTCATATGTAGATCAGCCAGTATTCAAACTTCCAAACTATGCTATCTCTAAAATGTTTTGCCATACTTCAAGCCTAAAGCATTTTACTTATGCCTGTATGTGATTATATATTATAGAATAAATCTAGCTAAAATATACCAGACCATAGTCTGATTTTTCAAAGCATATAAATTCTCCCATTGCATCTCCAATATTCTGCAAACATGGGATACATCCCAGCTCCCAAATAAGTAGTGGTCTTGCTAGATCAATTTCATTAAATACCTGATGTTGGTAGAAGGTACCATATCAAGTTAATACAAGAGAAATTCTGCCTTTGTAGGCTTTGATATAGTAAAAAGAGGGGCTAGTGCATTCTGAAAATTACCAGGACATATTTCGTCTCCATGCTTCAGCCTTCTCTCTGGGCAGATGCTTGTGCAAGCTTAATCTGTTTTAGAAGGCCTTATTAGAAATGTTGTGTGGCTCTATGGCACTTTACATTTTGTGAAGCAAATTTATATGTTAGTGTTGAAAGAGATTTGAAGAAGGATGAGAGGTGGAGGAGAGATTCAGCTTCTCTGTTCCCCAGGAAATCTAGCCAGGAAGAAATCAGAACAAATATGAGTGAACCTAGAGAACTAGTAGGACCTCTAGGTCCTGCAAGCAGCATCAGTTCTTCTCAGGACCGATCTGGTGCCCAGCACAGGAAATGAGAAACTCTTATTATTCTGGCAGAGTTATTACAATGAAGAGGGCGCCAATTCTGCAGCATAAGACTGTCCTTTTCCAAAATGGAGGCATAAATAATTAGTAGAGCCAACACTCAACCCTTCTAAAGGAAGGAGGTGTTACAGTGGGGAGTTCCATGTCATCAAAGGAGCTGATAGCATCAAACTATTAAAGAGAAGATCCAAGAGTCACAAATTCTGCAAAAGAAGGTATAACCTGGGCAGAGGTGCTGGTGGGTGGTGCTGTTGCCATGAGCTTTGAAGGGCATACAAAACAACTCCTAAAAGAACAGATTTTTTTAGTGACGCAAACTTGAAATTTTCTTCTGGCAAATGCCTATGTGGTATGACTCCAGTAAAATGTGTGAGACCTACGTGTTCCAAGAGTGTTTAGAATGGAAGATTGGAAGGGGCAGCGAACCCTGTAACTACCCTCTATTCTCATCTTTTCCCATTCCTACAGTCAAACCCCACACAAACTGCTAACTTAAAACTGAAATAAGGTTTACGCGAGTTTTCAAAAAATAAATGATTGTTGTTACTAAGAATAATAATAAATTCACTTAATCTGTGACTATCAGATTAAGCAGAATAGCCACACAACTGAGAAAAAGGAGAAATTCAGCACACTCCATGGGAAAAAAGATGACCTCATGTACGAATGCATTGTCGTAACCATTGAGAGGGAAATTGTCTGTGCTTGGATATTATACTCAAGTCTCTTAATGCATTTTTATTGGCACTTAAATCTGTTTTCCTCCACAGAGTCGCTAATCAGAATGATCTGACAGCTGTTTAAACAATTTCTCATGGACAATAATGAGAAATAGAGTAACTACAGTCAAGGAGATTTTATGATACCTCTCTGTCTTTACTTTCTTCACACATCAAGCCTTTCCCTTCTGCCATGAGTGTATTAAACTGGGGGCCTAGAATGGCCCACAGCCATCTAGAATACCTCTAAAACTTATTTGAAAGGTCCACATATTATAAATATGACAAAAGGTACATGAAAAGGTGCTCAGCATCTCTCATCATCAGGGAAATGCAAATCAAAACCACAAAAAGATATTATCTCACACCTACTAGAATGGCTACTATCAAAAATACAAGAAATAGCAAGTGTTGGTGAGAATGTGGAGAAAAGGGAACCCTCCTGCACTGCTGATGGGAATGTAAGTTGGTGCAGCCACTATGGAAAACATATGGAGGTTCCTCAAAAAATAAAAATAGAACTACCGTATGATGCAGCAATTCTATTTCTGGGTATTTACCTGAAGAAAAGAAAATCACTATCTCAAAAGGATATTGATACCTTCATGTTCACTGCAGCATTACTTACATTAGGCAAGATATGAAAACAACATAAGTGCCCACTGAGAGATGAATGGAGAAAGAAAATGTGATGTATATATAATTCAGCCATAGAAAGAGAAATCCTGCTACTTGGGGCAACATGAATGTAACTTGAGGGCAGTATGCTAAATGAAATAAGTCAGGCAGAGAAAGACAAATACTGTATGATCTGACTTGTATGTGGAATCCAAAAAACAAACAAACAAACTCAAGAGATATAGAGAACAGTTTGGTGGTTGCCAGAAGTGGAGGCTGGGGAGGTGGGTGAAAGGGGTGAAAGATAAAAAAATAATAATAATTATGTGACTCCTACATATTCAGTGAAGAAGTAACAACAAAATAAAAATATGCTAAAAACATTGATTAAGAAATTCATGAATATAAAAGTTGAAATTGGTGATTTAAAAAGACAGAAAGAAATTAAAATAATGAATAAACTCCATCATAAGGTTTTATTTATGATTCATCTCCCAGCTAGCTCGTGTAGCCTGAGAACAACTTTTTTTCTAAACGGATAAACTATTTTCTAGACCCATACACATCTGAAAAAGGTTCTTCTCATAATCCTGCCTCAGAACAAAATGTTACCTGGGGACAGAATTATTGAGTAACAACAATTCCTCACTTAAAATTTAGTAGGTATTTATCAACTGACAATGCTATAAACAAAAAAGTCTGATGTTAGCATTATTCCTTTCTTAAAAAAAATTGTATTTCTCTGTTTTATCTTGGTAAGAATTTCTTTTTAGTGTGTTAAATTTTTCATCTTTGTTTGTCAGTAATTTTGGATTATGAAAGAGTGGTTCTTTTTTTTCAGTTTAAATATGTTTTCTTCTGTTAAGTGTTTGATAATTATTTTTGCTTGTTTGTTCTGGATCCTTCCTGAGGATGCCATTTACTAATACATGAGTCTATGTTTTCTGTCATTCTTAACATTCATTTAGGGAAAAAAAAATCAGTATGTGACTAATGTGTGCTAGAGAAACAACAGTGAAAAACACATCAATGTTCCCTAACTTTTGGAAGTTACAGCCTAAGATAATAAATAAATATTCTATTATGTTGTACATCCATTTAGTTTCTTCTTTAACTTTTTAACTTTTTATTATTCCCGCCTGCATTCCTAGATCTCTAGTTTATTATCTACATACTGCCTTAATTTCCTACTCTGTTAATTTTATTTTTAGTGTTCTTAATAGATGTTCTGTCCCTTTAACTACATTTTAAAACATTTCCCTATTTGGAACCTTTCTGTGAACTTCTTTTTCATTGCAGATTGTATCTTGCCCTAATTTATCCCCATACCTTTATCATAAATTCATGAATTTTGGCCTTCATTGGCCCACCTCTTGGCTCACTGGCCTTGTGACTATGTAAATGGATGGGGCATGAACAGTAAGTTTTGAACTCATCTGTTCTCTGAAACCATAGACAGGAATAACTTCTTCTATATCTGGAAAATTTCTGATGCGCAGTCTTAGCCCTTGAGGAAGTTGTGATTTTTTTAAAATACCATATTGATTTTAAAGGGAAGCTAGCGCCATTGTAAAGCAATTATACTCCAATAAAGATGTTAAAAAAAAAAATAGAGGGAAGCTAGAAGGAGGTAAACCCTGTGCTATCATTACTGTATAAATGTTCTTTCTTCTTTTCTTTCTTTTCCTTTCTTTCTTTCTTTCTTCCTTCCTTTCTTTCTTTCTTTCTTTCCTATTCTATGTACAAGGTACATCTCAAGTTAATGGTACATCTTTTTTACCCATCCCTTCAACTTCAAGTTCTTTGAGGTTCCCCAAGCTTGGGGTGAATGTC
The DNA here is from genome assembly GCF_949987535.1 of Balaenoptera acutorostrata. NCBI lineage: Eukaryota > Metazoa > Chordata > Mammalia > Artiodactyla > Balaenopteridae > Balaenoptera > Balaenoptera acutorostrata. The sequence goes on from NC_080066.1 coordinate 40,960,691, forward strand.
TGGGCAGAATCCCCCAGGCTCATGTTCCCAATCCAGTGGTGGTCACCATGCCAACCAAATAGAGTAGGCAACTTGTAAAAAGACCGTGGAAAATCAAATAGCATTATAATACTGGTAAAATCTTCTCTAAGAATGGAAGAATTGTGAAAAGTTGCAACATGTCAGGGAATTTGGCAGTAGGATCTGGAATCCTATATTTGCTACGTGGTCTCATCATATATCCTAATGCCTAAAATTTGGGATCAAGCTACTTTGGATGTAGGGCTCTGGCATAGCTTGAAATATAAGTACACTCTTCCTTTAAGCCAAGTTTCTTGGAGCTTTTTGAGCAATAAACTTGAACTTGCCAGATACATTGGGATTTTTTTAAATAGATTTCCTTAACTGGAAAGTTATATGGCAATCGAAATGGCAGAGCTTCTGATGCCAGTGCCTAGGGGACCGTGTAGATGACAGAAGCTGGATTCTATGATTTTAACATATGAGTTTTAAGGAATTGGAGAAAATGAAAGCTCGATATCGGAAGTTTTGACCCAAAGAGAGTTTGCAGGTGTCTTTGGCTCTGGAGAACGAAATATAACAGTTCTGGAAGTTATCAGAAGAGAAAGGATGTGGTTTGAATGCCAGGCACTATGCTAGAAATTTTCTCATCTGCCAGGCTATTTAATTCTCACACAATGAGGCTAGAGGCAAGGAATTAGCATCACCATATTCAGATGAGAAAATGTGTGCTCAAAAAGATTTGATAATTTACCCCAAATCTCAAATAGCTAAAAGGTGGCAAGACCAGGATTCAAACCCAAGCCAGCAGGATGCCAATAGCTTCCTCTTACTCAACCCCCAAACTTTTTTGGTAGATCTCTCCTGACTTCTCCAATGAGCTCCAGCCTAGCCATGGGGACCTGGGCATCTCTTGATGCCTTAGGGGCCAGAGCAGCAGCTTTTAGTAGTTTCACAAAATACATCTGAATCAAGTTTCAGTGAGTCGAGTAGAATGAGGCCAGATTTATGGAGTTCAAGAAACATTAAATCCTTCCTTTCCTGGGGTTGAGGGGCCTTCTCGCTGCCAACCAAAAAATAAAGTGGTTTCTCATTCTCCAAGGCTACATTTGAAAGCTCAGGCTTCCAAGATACAGGACGAGCAAAGTTTCAAAGTTCTCACAACAGGGAGAGAGCAGACTCAGCAGCCGTCCAGGGTCCAACTCACTCCTAATGGGCAAGTTTCCCAGGCCCTGGAGCGATCCCTGGAATTGGACATAAAGGCTCAGGTAAGGGGATCATCAGAGGAGGGGGCATTCGTTCAGTCATGTGTCCCTTCATTCAACCAATATTTATTTTGGCAGGTAAGGAAAGGATTGCTAAAAGCAGCCAAATTCTTCATTCTACCGTAAGCCCAGAAGTTCCATAAAGCTGGATGGTGGCTAATATGAGACCATTGATGTGTAAGATGTGGGGCAATATGAAGGCAAGCCTGTCCAGGAAGTGGGCAGATTTAGAACCTGGTTGGGTAGCCATGGAAAATCAGGGATTCAAGCAAGATGCAATGGCCTGGGGCAGGGGCAAGACCACCCGAGTAAGGGGCTTGCAGGACAGAGGTAAGGAGGGAGATGGAGTCTGAGCTGGAGACTTTGTGACTTTCAAAGGCTGGCTTCTTACATATTTCTCATCCAGGACCCACACAGTTCTTAGCACATATGCGAACTGGATCCCCTAATAGAAGAAAAATATGACCTGTGAAAGGTCAGGTGGGCAAGAGGAGATAAAGGAGCAGTGAGGCAGGCATTTTTAGCAGTTCTGGAGGCAGTCTGGGCTTTGTCAGGTGCAAACTCATTGTTCTGTTCCCTGGTGAAATGCAATGCACCATCCCGCAGCCTCCACACTCACACCCCAGGGTTTTGTGAAGTCTGATCTAATCCATACTGGGGATACAAAAAGGTGAACGGGTTATGTTGCACAAGGTAAGCTCTGCTGAAAAAGCATGCCTGTTAAAATGTCCTTAACCCGAACAGTGCCCATCTAGACCAGCTTTCTTTTGAAAAGCAAAAAAAAAAAAAAAAACCCAAAAAACAAAAACATAAAACAAAACAAAAATAAAACTGTTAATTTTCTCAAGTGGCAACAGGGAGAGATTTAAAAAGCAAACCCTAACCTTGGAGATTTATTTCTAAACTTTACCAGGCCAGATAGAATTATTTTTCCCCATTCTTCTTATACTAGATTGGAAAATTAGGAGTATTTTTTTGTGTAGTTTACAAGTTTAAAATTTCACCATGTTCTAGGAATTGCAAAAAAGTTAGAGCCCAGGGTATTAACCTAAGTGAGTGAGTGCAAGCGAGTGTTCCCTCTGAATTAAACCAGTTGGGACAGAGGCTGCTCTGCAACTGCCATGCATCTGACCAATGTTGGTCAAATGGAAATACCAAGGGTCTTGTGCTCAGGAAGATCTGAATTGGCATCTGAAACTCACCAAGCATTAAAGACCTACCAGTGAGTCTGATCCGTGGTGGTTACACACTAAGTACCCTCCTTCTCTCCCTCCAAGAAGGACACTCTTCAATCCGTAGACCCATTCACGTTTACATGTGATATGTTTCTTCCTCCAACCATCCTTCCACCCCTAGCCTTTTCTAGCTCACGGTGCATACCTGGAGGCAATGCTTGAGAAATTGTAAGAAACTGACTTAGAGAAACCAGGCTTCAAGGCTCAGCAGGAGTCCTGAGTCTTGCCATATACAGCACCTCCAGGAGTCAATTTGTCCAGGGCACACTGGCAGACAATAGAACATGACAGAATGACGTCCCCTACAACAGCTACCACTTTTCCTCCTCTTATCTTTTGCCTTTCCAAAACCACCTACGGATTGCCTCATCAGGCATCTTCTTTGCAGCTCTGTGTCGGAGCCTTCTCGGGGCCCTCCCACTATAAAGCAGTTCGATAGACTGGTACCCGACTCTCTCATCACAAAGCACCCGAATTGGTGGCTGCTTTCTGCCTTCAGCCTGGCGGGGCGGTTAGGAGAGCACAGATTGCTGAGTCACATTGTAAATTGTTTCAAATGAGTTTTTCTTTCCTGTTAACCTACCACAGTAGGAGGAGGTGGCCAGGGGAAGGATGTTGAGCAAAGAGAGACAAGGTTGAGAGGAAAGGGCTCAAGGGAGCTGGAGGGAGGGAGGATGAAATGATGGGATTTAGGCCTGCTCGGTTACGGCAATCAATTTCAGCCATCATAATAAAATAACGCAGAGGGAAAAAAGCAGACGTGACAGAAGTGATAAAATGGAAATGAATCCTCATTACCTCGCTGAAGAGAGGGCCACAGCTGCTGCTACTGTTTTGTCACTAGGCAAGGGGGCATTTCATCTCAGTGCTTATCATGTGGGTCTGGGCAAAGAAGGGGAGAAGAGAAAAACATGCCCTGCGATGTTTAGCTGCAGAGCAGTGACCTTGGCCATGCGGGGACTGGGGATCTCAGAAATGCTCTGAGATTCACTTTTTCTTCCCTCTGCCCATCTCCCCAAGCTCCCACCCTCTCGCTGTGGGAAAAGCGCCTTGGCCCTCCCAACCAAATAATTGAAGCAGTTGGAGCTTTATGTGGCTTCCAGTTCTGCAGCAGGAGCTCACATAATCTCCAAAAGCATGAGAGTGCACGGGCTGCAGGAAATGGCGGGGGACAGTGAATCCATCTGCACAATTAAGCTTGTGTCTGGAGCTGGTGGCAATGGCAGAGAACACGACGCATGGTCCAGGCAGCCTCAAAGACTCCTTGGTGTCTCGCAGTCCATACTCCTAAGCAGGATTTAGGGAAAGATGGATTTTGCCTTTAGCACCGGAAACCCCTTATCTTGTCATTCAAAGACTGTCCATGAACTGGTCCCAAATCGTTGCACTCACTTCTTTAAGCTCTCTGCCAGAGTCTAGCTTTATTACACTACCCACTATTCCTAGAACATGCCTTGTATTTCCCACACATGTTGGCTTGCATGCCCTCCTCTGTTTCTTGTGTCTTTTTTCTTAGTTTTAATCATCTGAGTCTTATCATCCTTAAAGACACAGCTCCCATGGTTGTAAATGACATCTCCCTTTTGTAAATTCCTTTATAACTTGTGTCTAACTATTTTGCTTTGTGTCTTGGACCACAGTTACTTGTACTGGTATCCCTTACTGAGCTGTAAGACATTTAGAGACAAAAACATTGCCATCTATATAAGGTCTAGTGTGGTAACAGAGCTATCTACATAGTAGATACACAATACATTTTTTGTTTGCTTTGTTTTAATGAGTAAATGAGAAGAGGAAAGAGAAAGTTAATGCCTCTTCCTCACAGCCAGTTGCTAGGATTTCTTTCCATCCAATTCTCCAGCCCTCTGCGGATCCTTGGAATGTCAGCTGTTGTTGATTCCAGACTTGATGGCGGACGCAGCCCGAGGCCTTTCCAGTTCTAGCCAGTGTTTCCTCCCATGATCTCCTGGATGAAGCATGCACTGGCAGGAAGCATTAGTGTCCTGACATCCATTATCATATCTAAAATTGGACAGTGGGCTCTGTTGGCTTGTAAATTTCAACAGTCTGATTCCCTTTAGAGCAGGCCTCCTTCCTGGCAGACCCAGGCCCCTCAGATGCATTCTTACCATCATGTGTGGCTGTCCCCACATCAACACCTTTTCTACCTTTAATAAGGGCTACCTCCTATGTAAATCTGGGTCAAGTGTGGGGTAAAATCTGTGTCTAAGATGCCATCCTTACCCTTAGGGGGTATTCAGTACAGAATACGTATCCAGCAGTTATCACAAACTCTTGGGATGGAGACAAGACAGTGACAGTTTTATCTCGGAGCAGAACTTGGACTCCTGAAGAGGCAGGGAAGCCCATTTGCCTGTGTGCACTGAAGCACTTCATAACATGTCTTTCTGAACACGGGGTTCATGTCCAGCTGACAGCACTTTTGTTTTCAGGACATGCCTAGGCCAAAGATTAAACCCCATTGAGTCATGTACAAAAACATACTTTCCTCTCAATCGCCTTTCATCCTCCTGACGATACCAAAGAGAAAGTCTTGGTTTGGTGCTATCCTTGAACACTTACTGATATTGCCTTTTAACAAAAAGAGAGCAAGCCCGAGGCCTGTAACCTTAGAGCAGCACTGCATGGCCAGATTTAAGAATAATGGCTTGTTTTCCTAGTATTGATTTATATGGTTACCTTTGGTTTACAGAAGGTGGTTTGGGTTTTCCACTTATGTACTAATGATAACAATAGCTAATAGTTCTTGAATATTTAACCCATGCAGGGCACCATTGTGTTTACCATGTTTTTATCTAATTAATCCCCATGGCAAGTCTATGAGTTGGGTGCTATTATTACTTCCTTTCCCAGATGAGAAACTGAAGCAGAGAGGTAAACTAAGTTATCTGAGGTCACAAAGCTAAATAAGTGGTGGAGATGGGATTTGAACCCAGTATGTGCTCTTTTAATCTCTGTACTAGATTAAGTTGTTGATCCTCAGCCTTTACTATATATTTGCCTTCACTGGTGGGATTTTTCCTTTCCTATAGATGCTTACTCCTTGTTATAGGTTTTTCTTTTCTACTTAGAGAAGCCCTTTTAACATTTCTTTTAGGATCAGCTTATTATTGATGGGCTCTTTTAGTTTTTGCTTATCTGAGAATTTCTTTATCTCTCTTTCAATTCTAAGTGATAATCCTGCTGGGCAGAGTATCCTAAGCTGCAGATTCTTCCCTGTCAGCACTTTAAATATTTCTTGCCTCTCCTGTAAAGTTTCTGTAGAGAAATCAGCTGATAGCCTTATGGGGGTTCCCTTGTAACTGACTATTTTTCTATTGTTGCTTTTAGAATCCTCTCTTTAACTTTTGCTATTTTAATTATGAAATGTCTTGGTGTGGGTCTGTTTGGGTTCTTCTTGTTTGGGACCCTCCGTGCTTCCTGCACCTGGAAATCTGTTTCCTTCTTCAGTCTTGAGAATTTTTTAGCCATGATTTCATTAAATACATTTTTGACCCCTTTCACTCTCTTTTCTCCTTCTGAGACCCCTACAATGCAAAGGGTTGGCATGTTTGATGTTATCCCAAAGATCTCTTAAACTTGATTCAATAGTCTCCAGAATGTGTTCTTAATCACTATTTTATTACTGCTCATAGTAATGATATAAAATGTCTTTTTGGAACAAATTTATTTCAGTAAAAATAAACGTTAGAGCAATTTAAATATTAAATAATAATAAACAATCCTGAAAGTGGAACATAAATGCCTGGAGTTTGGGAAGCTCGGAATTAGAATTACGCAGTGATAGTCGGCCTGGAGCTTCTTCTCTGGCATGTAACAACCCAGATAAAGAAGCAGATTGAGCAGAGAGGAGTTGACCAGTTGTCCGTACCTCTTTACAAAACAGACTGGAATAAATGGCTTTTCTGAGCTTTGTGTGGAGTGGTAGAAGCTTGTGGGCTCTGAAGTAAATCAAACTTGGTTTGATTTTTCTGTGATAGACTTTGTGCAGTTTTCTTGGTCTTTCTTGATTTCAACTTTCTAATATGCAGGCATGAAAAATATCCTATATCAGAGGGTTACTGTGGTGGAATGGGATGATTTATAGAAAACCACAGTACTAGATTTCCAACAATGATCTGTTTCTTCTAACCCCGTGATTTTTGTTTGTGACAGATGACAGGATGTGCAAAGTGTTACTGTTATGTCCAGACTCACAGTGTGAGGACTCTTTCTGAACTGGGAAATTAAAATATGTGATATTGCTATTACAGTCTTAAACTAATACAGCACTGGGTTCTACCCACTCCCCACCCCATTTCCAGTGGTAGACTCTAAAATATTTGGCAGAGGATTTGGGTGGAAGACTGCATGCTGAAGATATGCAAAAGCCATATTCCTTGCAGGAGAATATCAGCAAAGAAGCACTTGTCCCTGCTTGCAAGGAAGAATGGTGGGGAAGACTTAAAGACCACCTCTGGCAAAATGTGAAAAGCATTTTCTTTCACCATCTCAAGAGGTTCCTTTTGTTCTCTTTTTCTTCTAACAAAGCCAATTCATAAGAATTGAAAATGCAATATTTGCGTTTCAGCAAATATTGAACAATAAATATTAAGTGTTTGATTGCTGGGAAAACAGAGAGAGTCTGTGACCTCCAGAAACTTGATTTAGTTGGGAGAAAAAGAAAAGTAAACATATAATGTGTCAATTCGATAGAAAAAAAAAAAAAAATTAGTCCTAGCACTAAGCCTGGTGTATAGCAGAAACTCAATATTTGCTAAGTGACTGAATGAATGGAAGAATGAATCCTGAGGTCAGAAAATGTACTTTTTTGGAGTGTACACAGTGATTTGCTTTTCTAGTAAAGCTTCTCCTGACGTCTACATCAATACCCTGTACCTTACCCCTCTTTTGGTTAACATATTTGCCTTCTCCATTATACTGAGGGCCCCTTTATAGGAAATGTGTTTTGATGTCTGTCTCTGCCAGAGTAGGCACTTACTAAAAATTTATTGAATTCATTTTTATATGAGCTTCATTTCCTGGGGTGACTTTCTTCTAATTCTGGTACCTCATGCATTAGAAACCAGGGAGTTCTCTGGTGTTTCTGGATCCTACAAAAATGACTATTTATCCAGCATAGGTATGAGATAAAATGACTGAGGTCATTTTAATAAAATTTCAATTTTGCCCTCTAGTTATTTTGCAATCAGCTCTATATGGTTATATTATTCTTTACCAGTTTATAAATCAGTTTCTGTAAGTTCATAAATTTTGCATTATGTGTCACAAGAATTTGGCCCTGACTTGAAAACACTGGCTGTGTTGATTAAAATCCTGGTCAGGGATCATACACAAGCCAGTTCTGAGTCTGTCTTTCTCATAATGACAGCCTTAGTTTTGTGTATTATTTTTTAATTTTAAACAATGCTCCTTATGAATGGATTATGGATTTACACCCAACTAAATTTGTGACTGAGGAACAAAATGTGATATTCGGATCTCATCTAAGTGGAAATATTCCTAAGGGAGAGGAGGATGGGAAGAGATGAAAGTTGTCCAGAGAGAATTAACCTCAACTATGTGTAAGGTTCTCTGCTGGGGGCTTTACATATGTTGAAGCTTATTATAATCACTACAACACCATGAGACCTGTGTTATTAGTCCCTTTCCTATACAAGAAAGCTGTGTTTCAAAAAGAGATTTTGATAAGCCCAAGGTTATGCAAAAAGATAGGGTTTAGGATTTAGGACCCCTGCAGAATTTTTAACTCTAAAGGTCTTCCTTCCACTGGGAAATGAGTGCAGGCAGGCAGGGGAAAACTAAACTGATTTAGATGTCTCTGTTGAAAATGGATTAGGAAGAGACCATCTTCCATGAATATCCATGGAAATAACAGTATTTAAGGAACCCATTTAGTATGTCAATCTTCATTAGCATGTTATGGCAAGATCAGAGGGTCTGAGGATGGTCCAAAATGAGGAAGACTCCGGCAGATTGTGATGAGTGTTTAGAATGTAAGTATTTGGAAAAGGGTATTTAAAAAAAAAATTTTTTTCTTTTTGGTTTGGTTACTTTAGTAAGAGACAGATAAAGATTAACTAAAAAGGAAAGCATGAATTAACTTTATAGAGAGCTCACACACACACACACACACACACACACACACACACACACGCTTTAAAATATTCCAATGCTTCTTTTTGTCCTTAGGAATAAGTACAATGTCCTTTCATGGCTTACAAGGACTTTCCACGTTCTGCCCCAATTCCCTTCCAACTCTTGCAGGTTGGCAGGAAACACTCATGTCTATGCCCCTGTCTTGCTGAACAGCTTGACTTAGGTTTCATCTCATTCTCTCTCTCTCTCTTTTTAAACAGCTTTATTGAGGTATAATTGACACACAGTAAAGTATACTTGTTTAAAGTGTACAACCTGATAAGTTTTGACATTTGTATACCCCTGTGAAGCCGTCCCTAAGATCAAGAGAGTGAATATACAATTATCCTGAAAAGTTTCCTCCTGCTCCTTGGTGTTCCCTCCCTGTATCTCTCCCCACACTGAGCAGCCACTGATCTGCTTGCTGTCACTATAGATTAGTGTGAATTTTCTAGAGATTTCTATAAATGGAATCATATAGCTTATAGTTCTTTGGCTCTTTCGCTCAGCTTAATTATTTTGGATTCATTATTTTTGGATCCATGTCATTGTGCATATCAGCATTTCATTCCTTTTAATTGCTGATAGTATTCCTTTGTATGGATATACCACGGTTTGACCATACATTTCCTAGTTGCTTCCAGTTTTTGGATATTATGTATAAGGCTGCTATGAACATTTGCTTACAAGTCTTTTTTAAAAATATTTATTTATTTATTTGGTTGTGCCGGGTTTTAGCTGCAGCAGACCTGCTCCTTAGTTGTGGCTCGCGGGCTCCTTGGTTGTGGCATGCAAACTCTTAGTTGCGGCATACATGTGGGATCTAGTTTCCTGACCAGGGATTGAATCTGGGCCCCCTGCTTTGGGAGCACAGAGTCTTATTCACTGCACCACCAGGGAAGTCCCGTTTACAAGTCTTTGTATAGACATATGCTTCCATTTTTCTTGGTTAAATACCTAGGAGTGGAATGGCTGGATCATATGGTAGATGTATATAGGTTTATGTTCAACTTTTAAAGAAATTGCCAAGCTGTTTTTCAAAGTGTTTGACCCATTTTATACTCTAATCAACTGTCCATGAGATTTCTAGTTCCGTCACATCCTTACCAAGTTAACACTTGATATAGTCAACCTTTTTAAATTTTGCCATTCTAGTAGAAATGTATTAGTTTCTCCTTGTGGATTTCATCTGCATGTCCTAATTATTAATGGTGTAGAGCATCTTTTCACGTACTTATTTGCCACTCATATCTTTCTTTTGTAATGTATCTTTTCAAATGTTTATTTGTATGGGTTTATTTCTTACTATGGAGTTACAGGAATTATTTTTATGTTCTAGATATGAGGCTTTTATCAGCTAGAGGTTTGGAAAATATTTTCTCCCCGTCTGTGGCTTGTCTTTCATTCTCTTGTGCCTTGTGATGAAGTCCAATGTATCAATTTTAAAATTTTTATGGGCGGTGCCTTTGGCATCCTATTTAAGAAATTTTTGCCTAATCCAAGTTCAAAAAGATTTTCTTCTGTGTTTCATAGTTTTAAGTCTTATATTTAGATTAATATAAAATTTTAATTTTAAAATTTTAATTTAGATTAATTAATTTTTGTATATGATGCAAGATATGGATTGAAGTTCATTTACTTGCATATGAATACCCAATGGTGCCAGTGGCATATATTAAAAAATATATCCTCTCCCCACTGAATTGCATTTGCAACTTTATTGAAAATTAGTTATACATATATGTGTAATTCTATTTCTGTTCCAATAATTGATTTTTCTTTCTTTATGTCAATACCATGTTGTATTTATTAATACAGCTTTTTAAGTCTTGAAATCAAGCTGTTCCAGTCCTGAAATTTGTTTCTTCTCTTCCAGAGTTATTTTTGATTATTTTAAGATCTTTTTATTTCTATAAATTTCAAAATAAGGTTGTCAGTTTCTACCAAAATATTTTTAAAAGCCCACTGGAGTTTCAACTGACATTGTATCAAAACTACAGATTAATTTAGAATGGCTTCTTACCAATATTGTTTGAATCTTCTGACCCAAGAACATTGTATATATCACAGCTGATTTAGGTCCTCTTTAATTTCTCTCAGCAGTGTCTTGTAATATTTAGTGTACAGGTTTTGCACATTATTGTCAAGTTTATTCTTAAATATTTTGTATTTTAGTGCACTGTCAATGATGTTTAATTTTTTTTTAATTTCTTATTGTTTTATGTAGAAGTACATTGATTTGGGTACATAGATTTTGTATTCATTACTAAACTCACATATAAGCTCTAGTAGTAATTTTGAAGGTTCCATCAGATTTTCTACATGGACAATCATGTTGTTTGCAAATAAAGAAAGTTTTACTTCTTTCCAATCTGGATGTCTTTATTTATTTATTTTTCTTGTTTTATTGCACTATATAGAGCCTTCATTAAAATGTTGAGCAGAAAGGGTAAGAGCAAACATTCTTGTCTTGTTCCTGATATTTGGGGAAAGCATTCAGTCTTTCACCATTACATATGATGTTAGGTATATTTTTGCTTTCTTTGTAAATGCCCAATGTCATATTGAAGAAGTTCCCTTCTATTTCTGATATTCTGAGAGTTTTTAATCAGAAATGGATGTTGAATTTTCTCAATTGCTTTTTTCCACCTGCTTTTATCGAGACAATCATGTTGTTTTTCTTTTTCTGTTTATTAATTAATGGCAAATTGCTTTGACTGATTTTCAAATGTTAAACTAATTATGTATTTCTGGCATATTTTCTACTTGGTCATGATATATTATTACTTTTATATATTATTGGATTTGATTTGCTAAAATTTTTAGAATTTTTTATCTGTGTATATGAGAAATCTTGATATGTAATTTTATTGTAAAGGCTTTGTCTGGTTTAGGTATCAGAGTAATATTGTCCTTATAGAATAAGTTTATAAGGATTCCCTCCTCTTCAATTTTCTAGAAGAGCTTGTGGAGAATTGGTGTCACTTCTTCCTTAAATGTTTGGTAGAACTTACTAGTAAAACCAGCTGAGCCTATAGTATTAGTTTGGGAGAAGTAGGGGAGAAGGACAGTGGAGATGTATTTAACTACGGATTCAATTTCTTTATCAATGTGGAGCTATTCACATTATCTATTTCTTCTTGAGTATGCTAAGATAGTTTGTGTCTTTTAAGAAATTTGCCCATGTCATGTAAGTTGTCAAATAAATTCATAAAATTATAAAGTATTCCTTTATCATCATTTTAATATCTGTAGATCTGTAGTGATCCCAGCAATCTCATTCGTGATATTGTTAATTCATGTCTTTTCTCTCTCTTTTTTTTTTTTTTTCCTCATCAGTCTGGCTACAGTTGCATCAATTTGTTGACTTTAAATATATATATATATATATATATATATATCTCTTTTGGTTAGTACATTGATTTTCTCCATTGTTTTATGATTTTCTGTCTTATTTATTTCTGCTCTTATTTTAGATATGTCCCTTCTGAAGCTTATTTGGGATTAAATTGCCTCTGTTTTTGTTGTTTCTGATTTTCTAAAATAGTAACAGAAATAATTGATTTGAACTTTCTTTTTTCTAATAAAGGCATTCAGTGCTATACATTTTCTCCAAGTACTGTTGTGTTTTTATTTTTACTTAGTTAAAAATACTCTATTTTTGCTTTCGCTACCTTTGACCCAAAGTTTATTTAGAAGTATTTTATTCAGTTTTCCAGACATTTTTATGCTAACAGTGTCCAATTAAATCCCATTGTAGTTTGTATGAATTAAATCCTGTTAAATGTATTGATACTTTGCCTAAAATATGGTTTACATTTGTAAATGTTGTGCATTTGCATCAAAGGATCCAAAACTCTGCTGTTGTTAAGTGGAGTGTTGTATAATTGTCAATTACATCATTAGTTGATAGTGTTATTCAAATCTTCTATATCCGTACTGAATTTTCAGTCTATCATTCCAATAATTATTGAGACAAAGGTGTTGAAATCTTTGATTATAAATTGTAGATTTGTCCATTTCTCTTTGCATTTCTACCAACATTTTGGATGATTATGTCCTCTTGATAAATTAATACCTTTATCAATATGAAATGAACTTCTTGGTCCTTAGTAGAATTCTTTGCTATGAAATCCTCTTTGATATTAATATACACATTCCAGCTTTAGTCTGACTAGTATTATCATAGTATATCTTTTTTTCCATCCTTTTGCTTTTAACCCATTTTTGTCTTTATATTTAAAGTATGTTCTTTGGGCTTCCCTGGTGGCACAGGGGTTAAGAATCCACCTGCCAATGCAGGGGCCGTGGGTTCGATCCCTGTGCTGGGAAGATCCCATATGCCACGGAGCAACTAAGCCTGTGTGCCACAACTACTGAGCCTGCACTCTAGAGCCCGCGAGCCACAACTACTGAAGCCCCCGCTCCGCAACAAGAGAAGCCACTGCAATGAGAAGCCCACGCACCGCAAAGAACAGTAGCCCCAGCTTGCCACAACTAGAGAAAGCCAGTGTGCAGCAACAAAGACCCAATGCAGCCAAAGATAAATAAATAAATAAATAAAAGTATATTCTTTGAAGGAGCGTATAGTTCATTTGCTTTTTTATTAAGATCTGACAATCTCTACATTTAACTGGGATGTTGACCTCATTCACATTTAGTGTGATTATTGATAAAGTTAAGTTTAAATTTACCATTTGTTATTTGTTTTCTCCCTTATTTGTTTTTTTATTCTGTTTGGACATTCTTTGGAGTGAGGTTTTTTGTTTTTTTGTTTTTTTTAGTTTCCACAGTATTTATTGGTTTTTATTTCAACTACCACGATTTTCTTTTTCTTCCTTTAGTTTTTTTTTAACATCTTTATTGAAGTATAATTGCTTTACAATGGTGTGTTAGTTTCTGATTTATAACAAAGTGAATCAGTTATACATATATATATGTTCCCATATCTCTTCCCTCTTGCATCTCCCTCCCTCCCACCCACCCCATCCCACCCCTCTAGGTGGTCACAAAGCACCGAGCTGATCTCCCTGTGCTATGCGGCTGCTTCCCACTAGCTATCTATTTTACATTTGGTAGTGTATATATGTCCATGACACTCTCTCACCCTGTCACATCTCCCCCCTCCCCCTCCCCATATCCTCAAGTCCATTCTATAGTAGGTCTGTGTCTTTATTCCTGTCTTGCCACTAGGTTCTTCATGACCTTTTTTTTTCCCTTAGATTCCATATATATGTGTTAGCATACTGTATTTGTTTTTCTCTTTCTGACTTACTTCACTCTGTATGACAGACTCTAACTCCATCCACCTCATTACAAATACCTCCATTTCATTTCTTTTTATGGCTGAGTAATATTCCATTGTATATATGTGCCACATCTTCTTTATCCATTCATCCGATGATGGACACTTAGGTTGCTTCCATGTCCTGGCTATTGTAAATAGAGCTGCAATGAACATTTTGGTACATGACTCTTTTTGAACTATGGTTTTCTCAGGGTATATGCCCAGTAGTGGGATTGCTGGATCGTATGGTAGTTCTATTTTTAGTTTTTTAAGGAACCTCCATACTGTTCTCCATAGTGGCTGTATCAATTTACATTCCCACCAACAGTGCAAGAGGGTTCCCTTTTCTCCACACCCTCTCCAGCATTTATTGTTTCTAGAGTTTTTGATAATGGCCATTCTGACCGGTGTGAGATGATACCTCATTGTAGTTTTGATTTGCATTTCTCTAATGATTAATGATGTTGAGCATTCTTTCATGTGTCTGTTGGCCATCTGTATATCTTCTTTGGAGAAATGTCTATTTAGGTCTTCTGCCCATTTTTGGATTGGGTTGTTTGTTTTTTTGTTATTGAGCTGCATGAGCTGCTTGTAAATCTTGGAGATTAATCCTTTGTCAGTTGCTTCATTTTCAAATATTTTCTCCCATTCTGAGGGTTGTCTTTTCGTCTTGTTTATGGTTTCCTTTGCTGTGCAAAAGCTTTTAAGTTTCATTAGGTCCCATTTGTTTATTTGTGTTTTTATTTCCATTTCTCTAGGAACTGGGTCAAAAAGGATCTTGCTGTGATTTATGTCATAGAGTGTTCTGCCTATGTTTTCCTCTAAGAGTTTGATAGTGTCTGCCTTTACACTTAGGTCTTTAATCCATTTTGAGTTTATTTTTGTGTATGGTGTCAGGGAGTGTTCTAATTTCATACTTTTACATGTACCTGTCCAATTTTCCCAGCACCACTTATTGAAGAGGCTGTCTTTTCTCCACTGTATATGCTTGCCTCCTTTATCAAAGATAAGGTGACCATATGTGCGTGGGTTTATCTCTGGGCTTTCTATCCTGTTCCATTGATCTATATTTCTGTTTTTGTGCCAGTACCAAACTGTCTTGATTACTATAGCTTTGTAATATAGTCTGAAGTCAGGGAGCCTGATTCCTCCGGCTCCATTTTTCGTTCTCAAGATTGCTTTGGCTATTCGGGGTCTTTTGTGTCTCCATACAAATTGTGAAATTTTTTTGTTCTAGTTCTGTGAAAAATGCCAGTGGTAGTTTGATAGGGATTGCATTGAATCTGTAGATTGCTTTGGGTAGTAGAGTCATTTTCACAATGTTGATTCTTCCAATGCAAGAACATGGTATAGGGCTTCCCTGGTGGCGCAGTGGTTGAGAATCTGCCTGCCAATGCAGGGGACACGGGTTCGAGCCCTGGCCTGGGAAGATCCCACATGCCGCAGAGCGGCTGGGCCCGTGAGCCACAACTGCTGAGCCTGCGCGTCTGGAGCCTGTGCTCCGCAACGAGAGAGGCCCGCGCATCGCGATGAAGAGTGGCCCCCGCTTGCCACAACTGGAGAAAGCCCTCGCACAGAAACGAAGACCCAACACAGCCAAAATCAATCAATCAATCAATCAAACATACGCATCTGATTCAAGATCCTCATTAAAAAAAAAAAAAAAAAAAAAAAAAAACATGGTATATCTCTCCATCTATTTGTATCATTTTTAATTTCTTTCATCAGTGTCCTATAATTTTCTGCATACAGGTCTGTTGTCTCCTTAGGTAGGTTTATTCCTAGATATTTTATTCTTTTTGTTGCAATGGTAAACGGAAGTGTTTTCTTAATTTCACTTTCAGATTTTTCATCATTAGTATATAGGAATGCAAGAGATTTCTGTGCATTAATTTTGTATCCTGCTACTTTACCAAATTCATTGATTAGCTCTAGTAGTTTTCTGGTGGCAGTTTTAGGTTTCTCTATGTATAGTATCATGTCATCTGCAAACAGTGACAGCTTTACTTCTTCTTTTCCGATTTAGATTCCTTTTATTTCTTTTTCTTCTCTGATTGCTGTGGCTAACACCTCCAAAACTATGTTGAATAATAGTGGTGAGAGTGGCAACCTTGTCTTGTTCCTGATCTTAGTGGAAATGGTTTCAGTTTTTCACCATTGAGGACAATGTTGGCTGTGGGTTTGTCATATATGGCCTTTATTATGTTGAGGAAAGTTCCCTCTATGCCTACTTTCTGCAGGGCTTTTATCATAAATGGGTGTTGAATATTGTCGAAAGCTTTCTCTGCATCTATTGAGATGATCATATGGTTTTTCTCCTTCAATTTGTTAATATGATGTATCATGTTGATTGATTTGCGTATATTGAAGAATCCTTGCATTCCTGGGATAAACCCCACTTGATCATGGTGTATGATCCTTTTAATATGCTGTTGGATTCTGTTTGCTAGTATTTTGTTGAGGATTTTTGCATCTATGTTCATCAGTGATATTGACCGGTAGTTTTCTTTCTTTGTGACATCTTTGTCTGGTTTTGGTATCAGGGTGATGGTGGCCTCGTAGAATGAGTTGGGGAGTGTTCCTCCCTCTGCAATATTTTGGAAGAGTTTGAGAAGGATAGGTGTTAGCTCTTCTCTAAATGTTTGATAGAATTCGCCTGTGAAGCCATCTGGTCCTGGGCTTTTGTTTGTTGGAAGGTTTTTAATCACAGTTTCAATTTCAGTGCTTGTGATTGGTCTGTTCATATTTTCTATTTCTTCCTGGTTCAGTCTCGGCAGTTTGTGCATTTCTAAGAATCTGTCCATTTCTTCCAGGTTGTCCATTTTATTGGCATAGAGTTGCTTGTAGTAATCTCTCATGATCTTTTGTATTTCTGCAGTGTCAGTGGTTACTTCTCCTTTTTCATTTCTAATTCTATTGATCTGAGTCTTCTCCCTTTTTCTCTTGATGAGTCTGGCTAATGGTTTATCAATTTTGTTTATCTTCTCAAAGAACCAGCTTTTAGTTTCATTGATTTTTGCTATTGTTTCCTTCATTTCTTTTTCATTTATTTCTGATCTGATCTTTATGACTTCTTTCCTTCTGCTAGCTTTGGGGTTTTTTTGCTCTTCTTTCTCTAATTGCTTTAGGTGCAAGGTTAGGTTGTTTATTCGAGATGTTTCCTGTTTCTTGATGTAGGCTTGTATTGCTATAAACTTCCCTCTTAGAACTGCTTTTGCTGCATCCCATAGGTTTTGGGTCGTCGTGTCTCCATTGTCATTTGTTTCTAGGTATTTTTTGATTTCCCCTTTGATTTCTTCAGTGATCACTTCGTTTTTAAGTAGTGTATTGTGTAGCCTCCATGTGTTTGTATTTTTTACAGATCTTTTCCTGTAATTGATATCTAGTCTCATAGCATTGTGGTCGGAAAAGATACTTGATACGATTTCAATTTTCTTAAATTTACCAAGGCTTGATTTGTGACCCAAGATATGATCTATCCTGGAGAATGTTCCATGAGCACTTGAGAAAAATGTGTATTCTGTTGTTTTTGGGTGGAATGTCCTATAAATATCAATTAAGTCCATCTTGTTTAATGTATCATTTAAAGCTTGTGTTTCCTTATTTATTTTCATTTTGGATGATCTGTCCATTGGTGAAAGTGGGGTGTTAAAGTCGTCTACTATGATTGTGTTACTGTCGATTTCCCCTTTTATGGCTGTTAGTATTTGCCTTATGTATTGAGGTGATCCTATGTTGGGTGCATAAATATTAACAATTATTATACCTTCCTCTTGGATCGATCCCTTGATCATTATATAGTGTCTTTCTTTGTCTCTTGTAATAGTCTTTATTTTAAAGTCTATTTTGTCTGATATGAGAATTGCTACTCCTGCTTTCTTTTGATTTCCATTTGCATGGAATATCTTTTTCCATCCTCTCACTTTCAGTCTGTATGTGTCTCTAGGTCTGAAGTGGGTCTCTTGTAGACAGCTTATATATGGGTCTTGTTTTTGTATCCATTCAGCCAGTCTGTGTCTTTTGGTGGGAGCATTTAATCCATTTACATTTAAGGTAATCATCGATATGTATGTTCCTATTCCCATTTTCTTAAATGTTTTGGGTTTGTTATTGTAGGTGTTTTCCTTCTCTTGTGTTTCTTGCCTAGAGAAGTTCCTTTAGCATTTGTTGTAAAGCTGGTTTGGTGGTGCTGAAGTCTCTCAGCTTTTGCTTGTCTGTAAAGGTTTTAATTTCTCCATCAAATCTGAATGAGATCCTTGCTGGGTAGAGTCACCTTGGTTGTAGGTTTTTCTCCTTCATGACTTTAAGTATATCCTGCCACTCCCTTCTGGCTTGCAGAGTTTCTGCTGAAAGATCAGCTGCTATCCTTATGGGGATTCCCTTGTGTGTTATTTGTTGTTTTTCCCTTGCTGCTTTTATTATGTTTTCTTTATATTTAATTTTTGATAGTTTGATTAATATGTGTCTTGGCGTGTTTCTCCTTGGATTTAACCTGTATGGGACTCTCTGTGCTTCCAGGACTTGATTAACTATTTCCTTTCCCATATTAGGGAAGTTTTCAACTATAATCTCTTCAAATATTTTCTCAGTCCCTTTCTCTTTCTCTTCTTCTTCTGGGCCCCCTATAATTCGAATGTTGGTGCATTTAATGTTGTCCCAGATGTCTCTGAGACTGTCCTCAGTTCTTTTCATTCTTTTTTCTTTATTCTGCTGTGCAGTAGTTATTTCCACTATTTTATCTTCCAGGTCACTTATCCGTTCTTCTGCCTCAGTTATTCTGCTATTGATCCCATCTAGAGTATTTTTAATTTCATTTATTGTGTTTTTCATCGTTGCTTGGTTCCTCTTTAGTTCTTCTACATCCTTGTTAAATGTTGCATTTTGTCTATTCTATTTCCAAGATTTTGGATCATCTTTACTATCATTATTGTGAATTCTTTTTCAGGTAGACTGCCTATTTCCTCTTCATTTGTTAGGTCTGGTGGGTTTTGACCCTGCTCCTTCACCTGCTGTGTGTTTTTTTGTCTTCTCATTTTGCTTATCTTACTGTGTTTGGGGTCTCCTTTTCACAGGCTGCAGGTTCGTAGTTCCCGTTGTTTTTGGTGTCTGTCCCCAGTGGCTAAGGTTGGTTCAGTGGGTTTTGTAGGCTTCCTGGTGGAGGGGAGTAGTGCCTGTGTTCTGGTGGATGAGGTTGGATCTTGACTTTCTGGTGGGAACGTCCACGTCTGGTGGTGTGTTTTGGGGTGTCTGTGGCCTTATTATGATTTTAGGCAGCCTCTCTGCTAATGGATGGGGCTGTGTTCCTGTCTTGCTAATCGTTTGGCATAGGGTGTCCCGCACTGTAGCTTGCTGGTCGTTGAGTGAAGCTGGGTCTTGATGTTGAGGTGGAGATCTCTGAG
This sequence comes from Balaenoptera acutorostrata, assembly GCF_949987535.1. Lineage (NCBI taxonomy): Eukaryota > Metazoa > Chordata > Mammalia > Artiodactyla > Balaenopteridae > Balaenoptera > Balaenoptera acutorostrata. The sequence goes on from NC_080066.1 coordinate 40,980,036, forward strand.
AGATTTTCGCCGTTTGGTATTATGTGGAGCTGGGAAGTCTCTTGTGGACCAGTGTCCTGAAGTTGGCTCTCCCACCTCAGAGGCACAGCCCTGATGCCTGGCTGGGGCACCAAGAGCCTTTCATCCACACGGCTCAGAATAAAAGGGAGAAAAAAATAGAAAGAAAGAAAGAAAGAGGATAAAATAAAATAAAATAAAGCAATTATAATAAAAAATAAGAAAAAAAATATTAAGAATTCATGTATTCAGAAAAAAATTTTTTTTAATTTTTAAAAATAGATTTATTAATTTTTTATAATAAAAAATAAGAAAAAAATTATTAAGAAAAAATTTATTAAGAAAAAAATTTAATTTTTTAAAATAAAAATATGAAAAAACTTATTAAATTTTTTTTTAATTTCTAAAAAATAGAAAATAAGGAAAAAATTATTAAGAAAACATTTATTAGGAAAAAACATTTTTTTAAGTTAAAAAAAAAAAAAAAAAAGGGAAAAAAAACAGACAGACCTAACCCTAGGACTAATGGTGAAAGCAAAGCTATACAGACAAAATCTCACCCAGAAGCATACACATATACACTCACAAGAAAAGGAAAAAGGGAAAAATTAATATATCCTGCTCCCAAAGTCCACCTATTGAATTTGGGATGATTCGTTGTCTATTCAGGTATTCCACAGACGCAGGTACATGAAGTTGTTTGTGGAGCTTTAATCTGCTTCTCCTGAGGCTGCTGGGAGAGATTTCCCCTTCTCTTCTTTGTTTGCACAGTTCCTGGGGTTCAGCTTTGGATTTGGACCCGCCTCTGCATGTAGGTCGCCTGAGGGCGTCTGTTCTTCGCTCAGACAGGACGGGGTTAAAGGAGCAGCTGCTTCGGGGGCTCTGGCTCACTCAGGCTGGGGGGGAGGGAGCGGTACAGAGGAGGCGGGGCGAGCCTGCGGCGTCAGAGGCATCGTGACGTTGCACCAGCCCAAGGCGCGCCGTGCGCTCTCCTGGGGAACTTGTCCCCGGCTCACGGGAGCCTGGCGGTGGCGGGCTGCACAGGCTCCCGGGAGGGGTGGTGTGGAGAGTGACCTGGGCTCGCACACAGGCTTCTTGGTGGCGGCAGCAGCAGCCTTAGCGTCTCCTGCCCATCTCTGTGGTCTGCGCTGATAACCGCGGCTCGTGCCTGTCTCTGGAGTTCGTTTAGGCAGCGCTCTGAATCCCCTCTCCTTGAGCGCCGCGAAACAAAGAGGCAAGAAAAAGTCTCTTGCCTCTTCGGCAGCTGCAGACTTTTTCTCGGGTTCCCTCCCGGCTAGCTGTGGCGCGCTAACCCCTTCAGGCTGTGTTCACGCCGCCAGCCCCAGTCCTGTCCCTGCGATCCGACCGAAGCCCGAGCCTCAGCTCCCAGCCCCCGCCCACCCCGGCGGTTGAGCAGACAAGCCTCTCATGCTGGTGAGTGCTGCTCGGCACCGCTCTTCTGTGCGGGAATCTCTCCGTTTTTCCCTCTGCACCCCTGTTGCTGTGGGATCCGCGCTGATAGCCGCGGCTCGCACCCGTCTCTGGAGCTCATTTAGGCGGCGCTCTGAATCCCCTCTCCTTGCGTGCAGCGAAACAAAGAGGCAAGAAAAAGTCTCTTGCCTCTTCGGCAGCTGCAGACTTTTTCCCGGACTCCCTCCCGGCTAGCACCGAAGCCCGAGCCTCAGCTCCCAGCCCCACCCGCCCTGGCGGCTGAGCAGACAAGCCTCTCGGGCTGGTGAGTGCTGCTGAGTGCTGCTCGGCACCGCTCCTCCGTGCGGGAATCTCTCTGCTTTGCCCTCCGCACCCCTGTGGCTGTGCTCTCCTCCATGGCTCCGAAGCTTCCCACCTCTGCCACCCGCAGTCTCTGCCCACGAAGGGGCTTCCTAGTGTGTGCAAACTTTTTCTCCTTCACAGCTCCCTCCCACTGGTGCAGGTCCCATCCCTATTCTTTTGTCTCTGTTATTTCTTTTTTCTTTTGCCCTACCCAGGTACGTGGGGAGTTTCTTGCCTTTTGGGAGGTCTGATGTCTTCTGCCAGCGTTCAGTGGGTGTTCTGTAGGAGCAGTTCCACGTGTAGATGTATTTCTACTGTATCTGTGGGAAGGAAGGTGATCTCCGCGTCTTACTCTTCCGCCACCGTGCCCTGGAGTGACGTTTTTAAATTATATTTTATTTTCTTTGTTGATTTAGTGACTATTACTCTTTGTTTTGTTATTTTAATATTGTGTGAGAATATGTATATATATACAACAAGGGACAGTTGACGTTGAATCCTTTTATCTTTTTTTTTAATGCCTGAAGAAGTCTTTATTTTGCCTTTAGTTTTAAAATACATATTTTCACAAGGTATAAAATTCTAGACTGACAGATTTTTTTCCTTTCGGTATTTTAAGTGTTGTTCCACTCTCTTTTCTTCTGCAGAGATTTTGTGAGAAATCAGCTCTTATTTTTGGTCTTGGGTTCATAATTTGTCTTTTTTCTCTCTGCCTGCTTTTAAACTCTCCTCTTTATCACTGGTTGTAAGCAAGTTGACCATGGTGCCCATGTGATTTTCTTTATTTCTCTTCTTCTTCCATTTTGTTGAGCTTCTGGGGTCTATGGTTTATAGTTTTCATCAATTTTGGAAAGTTTCACCCATTTTTCTTCCAATAGTCTCCAGTCTTATTTCTTTTGGGGAATCCAATTACCTACATCTTAGGCCCTTTAATGTTGTCCCAGAGTACAGTAGGTTTTTTTTTTGTTTTTCTTTTGCAATGTCTTTTACCTGCCACTAATCTTATCTAGTGTATTTTTAATTGTATGCATTGTAGTTTTCATCTCTAGAAGTTTGTTTATATGAGATATAGTTAATAATAACTGTATGCTAATCTTAATACCCATTTCTGTTCTGTATTAGTTTTGATGGATTATTCTCATTAAGGGTCATATTTTTTCTACAGTATGCTTGGCAATATTTAATTGGATGCAGGACATTGTGAATTTTACCTTTTAAACTGCTGGATATTTTTGTATTCTTATAAATATTATTTAACTTTTGTCCAGGATGCATTAAGTTACTTAGAAACAATCTGAAGTTTTTAGGTCTTGTTTTAAGAATTGTTCAGAAGTGTCCAGACCAAGATTTGATCCAAAGATAATTATTTTCCACTACAAATGCAAGACCCTTCTGAGTATTCTACCTAATGCCCATTAATTATGAGGTTTTCTAGTCTGGCTACTATTTATGGCCCTTTGTGAGCACTGGGTACTATCCTTTCTAATCTGTTTGTGTAATTTTTTTCTGACTTTGGCTAGTTTTTCACATGCACACACTGACCAGTACTATGCTGAGTACTTAAGGGGACCTTCTGCATATTGTCAGAGCTCTCTCTCTGGGCATGTTTCTCCCCTCTGGTTCACTTTCCTATGAACTCAAGCCTTATTGCTCCCTCTGGACTTTCGGTTGTGTTGCATCAATCCAGAGTCCACTGGTTTCTGCCTGTTTCCTGCTTCTTTTACCATAGCCTAAGAATTCTTTCAAGGCCATAAACAAAGGCAATTAAAGGGCTTATCTCATTTGTTTCTTATCCCGCCAGGATGACACCTTTTGTTGCTTGAGGTCCAGGGATTGAAAATCATAGCTTCATATGTTTTTTGGTTTTTCAGTTAGGAAGGTAAACCCAGCAACTGGCCAGAAATGAAATTCCTCTCTGATTCTTTTTTTTGTTCCTGCCTTTTCCACAATCTGTTGGCATTACCTGAAATATTATAGTATTTCCTTTCTCTTCACAATCCTTTATACGTATTCAGATCTTTTTTGAGTCAGTTCTTTTCCTGAGTGACTTTCCCATTGCTTTTTCTTAGTACTCCTGGAATACCTCAGGCTTAACCTTCCTTATCAGCAATAACATTGATTATAATTGTCAGTTCTCATTGTCTTCTATTCTACTAGACTAGAAGCATCTTGAAGGCATCATGGGAACAAGAATTACTTTCTTTTTACCGTTACATCCCCTGGTCCTTGCACTGAGCTTTACACATTTTCATTCATATTTTCCAAAGTGAAAATTAATAAATGGTCAACTCTTGATTAATTTTAACACAATAGGTAAAACAACTGGAGGAAATAAAAGCGATGCATCTTGCTAAGGATATTTTACTCATACATATTTGGCCAGCTATTGGAATATTTGCATTTGAAATTGGAATTTCAAATATTTGAAATATTTGTCTTCACACCTGCCAATTCCACACTAAGGTACAAGGATCTATATATGTCCAGAATATTGCCTCCTAAATTGTTGAAAGCAATAGTAATGCGAGAACTCTGTGGAGAGCTCTTTAGAAGAATGGACTGCTCTAGTGATGCTTGTAGTACTTTCATACAATCACAGAAGTCAGCAAATCAGAAACCCAAGCATGTCATTTATCAGTGACTGTGAGGAGCTCTGCCAGCTTGCCCTTACTTTGTTCAGTGACAGGATGACAAAGACAGTGAGAGATATAGGAAAAGACAGTCTGAAGAAGCACCAAGATAATACCACCGTCTCATTTGCATCAGTCATGATATGCGAAACAATTCCTACTGAGAATTCAAGTAATAAGGGCTGATGTTATCCCACTGACATGAAGAGAAGTTCATGAGAGCCAGGATTTAAAACTTGGCTTCAAAGCAAGGGGAGGTTTGGCATTCATGTTTCTGGAAAGCCAACATGTGAACCAGCATAGCTTACCACCCACGTAATACAGATCTCCTCAGAAATATCTATAAAGAATGACCAACTATGTAGTGATGTGGCTTCAAATGATGAGCAATGTATGGACTCTAAAAGGGGTACAGACCAAATCTGAGAAATTTAATTAGAGCAAAAAACCCTATTCCTCTGCAATTTTCAACTACGGATATTGGTGCTGTTCTCCGGGAACTGTACAAGTGTGTTTGCTGTTTTCTTCATAAGCTTACTTTCAACACTGTGCTGGAGTTGCTTATACCACCTATAGGAGCCAGTCTTCTCAATGCCATGTTTAGTGCCTTCACATTAGAAGTTTGAAATTAGCCATGATGGAGTATTCATATCATAGAAACCAGCAACAAATGAGGACTTTCTCCCCAGAGAGTCAGTTGCTAAATACTACCAGTATATCACTGGTTGTACTTTAAATATTTGTTTACAGTGACTGTTTTAATAATAACAAACTTTTATAATTGATTGCCCACATTGGACTGAGCTCTATATGGCGGGGCAGCTGACCCCTTCAGGCTATGTTTTCCAGGCAAACATCTGTCTAGGTCTGGCCATTTGCAGGCACTGATGGGAGACTGGTGAGTGGCTGGTGGGAGAGAAGCTGGGATATTTCTAACCTTTTGTTTCTGCCCCAGGGATCCCGAGTAACTACATCCCTTCTTTGGTTTCATCTCGACAAAGAGACCTGCCATGATGCCAGCTTCTGGAAGGTGCTCCTAGTCCTTGACTGTAGTGTTGGCACTCTCTCCTTCTGTCCCCTGTGGTCTTAGGGTGTGGTGGTTTCCTGCTATTACTACTGTCTGGATTGCCTGACTCTCCTCTGTTAGACTTCTAAGCTTTCTCATTACCTGTGTAAATCCTGAATCAAATTCCTTCTGCTTAAATATTGAGATAGTATTTGAATCCCAGCTATATCCTGATTGTTAGAATGCTTAAGCAATTGACCAAATTTCACATACAAATTAGCTAAGCTTGGACTTGAACCCTGGTGTGTCTAACTTTATAAACTGCTATATCGAATACCCTGGCTCATCCTTCAACTCTTATCCTGGTTTTCAGATTCTCTATTCAAGCTGTCCTTCATGACCTTCTTAGAAGGAATAATCAAAACTCCAGGAAGATCCAAGTAAGGCCACCATGGAGAAATCCTGGAGAAATGCCTTTATTGGAGTCTAAATGGAAATCCTCTAACCATTCATCTTTACTTGGAGTTGGAAAATGAAAGATACTACATGAGCTTTCCAAGGTTCTTTTGCTGTAGGAGTGTATGATCTTGCTGTGTCTAGAAATGGTGCTACATTACATTTTTGGCCCAAAAGGGAGATTTAAAATAATGTGACATAACAATAAACATAATAATATGCCAGACCCATTGAAGGCCCACACTCAGCTAAATTTGATATTGAATTTGAAATATGTCACATAGTTTCACAGGGAATAGGAAACAATTACAGAGCACATGCACCTGGTCATCATTACCCTGTTTTTCTGGTCCCTTGTTACTCATCATTCTTAGCTTTCTTTGGACCAAAATCTGACCCAGTTTTCCTGTCTAGGATGTTCACAAGCATGGATTCTAGCACTGTGCCTGGTTATTCTAAATCCCTGGTAGTTGTTGTCATTTACTTTTTGCCCTGTCTGGTGTTGTGGTGATGGACGTAAAGGCAATCTCTGGAGAGGTCAGGGCTAGGTTAAAATTCCTGCTATGAGACTCCTGTGTTTATTACCATGACCGGTTTTGTTTTTCCTGCTTCTCATCACTGTATCTGTGGATTTCTTGGGTTTGGGATGGTGGGGTTTTTGCTGAGTCAGTGAGAGGGAAGCAGTCACATCTTATGCCCTTGACCAAGGACAGACTAGAGGTCACATGCCTGCCCCCACCCCATCCCTGCATTGGAGGATTTCCTTGAGCTCAAAAAAATTGTAAGTACCTGAGTGAAATAGACAGATGGATGCAGGCCCAACATCATACAACACCCAACCCCTTCTCTGTGTGCTTCTGAGCCCTCCATCCTTTCCTTGGGCAGGAATGAGCAACCCAGACAGTCCCTGGCTGTTCCCAGCCTCAAACTGATCTCTGCCATACTAGGTGTGCTGCTCTGACTTGCCTTCCTGGAGCATTCTGTTTCATGATGTCTAGCTGAAAAGAAATCTGGAAAAAAGAAAGAAGATGACTTCTACATTTTGACATAGACTAAATCAAAATATCCTGTATTTGTAATAAACAATAGTACTATCACCCTCAGTTTAAATCAATCCTTTGTCTCTTATAAGTTGTGTTACCTAAGAGAGGACATTTAGCTTCTCCGATTTTTGTTGTTGTGCTCATATGTAAAATGTACATATGAGTCATTGTACTTTCTTTTACTAATTCATTCATGCTGAGGAATTTAAAAATAAGTTCCCTAGGCAATGCTCTTACTCCCAAATGACCCCTTTTTCTTCCTTGCTTATTTCTCTTCTCTCACAAAAATTCGAGTTCTTTAATGCATAGCTCTCATTCAACTTCCAGGAAAGAATTCTTTCAAATACCATCATTCCTATAATGATGGGAGTGGCTGATAATTGATCCCTGCCCTTCTCAGGGAAATTTACATTAAGTATGGTGTTTATTTGGCCAAAGTGATACAATTTTACTAGGAGAACTTCAAGGTGTGTTATAAACTTACAAGGAAGCTATTTGGATCCAGAAGGAATTCTTAAGGTCTCTTAAACTGAAATCACAAATAACTCTCTCTCTCTTATCTATACCTAAGGTTTAACAGGTTGATCAATTCTGAACATGTTGTACATAACACTTACCAAGGTTGCTGTTGGTGTGATATGATATACACTGCAACTGCTTCCTAAATTGGAGAAGTACAGAGCAGCCCTCAATAAATAGTAACTCATGCTCTTCATGGGGAAAAATGGCCACATGGTACAGTCTAGCTGCTCAGAAAGTGGACTTGAGGAGAGTTTTGAATAGTGAGGAGAACAAAATAATCTAGGGTTGGAGTCTGGGCTTCAGAGGACAGTTGAGCGTAGAGCTACAGTTCCAGGAAAGATTATTCACAGACTAATAAATTTATGGATTTATTAATTATACATTAATTAATTAATAATAAATTTAGGAATACAATTGTCACCTCAGATCACTTATTCAAGCTTATATAATTTAAGATCTGGAAAGCGCTTTAATTCTATTGGTCAGAATAATCTAGATTTTTCTGTAGTATCACATTACCCCTCTAATTTCAGTGACTTAGTAGTATAAGGTTATTTCTTACTATGTTATATACCTCTTGTGAGTTGGCAGGGCCTCTGCTCCATATAGTAACTCAGAGACCCAGGCAGACCTCTTCCAAATGCACACCTTTACTTGAGAACTGACACACCTGCCGGAATTAGTTACCTGGCCTTGTCTAACTACAAGGGGGATGAGACAGGAAGTCTTCCCGATATTTGGGAAGAGAGTTGAGCCAGCCATGAATTGCAGTATCTATTATAGATATGGTCGAGCTAGTGGTCCTTGTTCGGATCAGGAGCTCATCAAATGACTGCTAAAAAGTGGGAATCAGCTACCCAGAAAGATTTAGATGGTTATATACACATTGTTTCATTCAGTTTTGTTAAGTTCACAGAATCCGGTAAACCTCAACCAGGAGGTCACTGACAGAGGTGTGCTGAAGCCGGTTTTTAGTGGTTGGCAGAGACAGCTGTAAAATTTCCAGAAATTTTGCAGGCCACTTAATGTTGCATTGTTAGCTTAAAATGGCTGCAGTTGGAATGGTTATACCATGGAAACTGGAAAATGCTACCAATCAGCCTTCCCCCCAGTTTTTCTGAAGAGTTGATTTCTTGCACACCAATGCTAGATCACAGATCTCAAATATGTTGCATCTCACATGTTTTTTGTTTTGTTTTGTTTTGTTTTGACTAGCAAGTGATTTCTTGGAGCACTATTTTGGGAAAGAATGTCAGGTGTGAAAGAGTACTAGCATCAGATAGCAATGTCTGACATGGTGTCAGAGCCCAGCGAGCCGCGAAAGTGAATTCCTGCTTTCCTGAAACAATGACCTCATTATACAGATAGGGATACTAAGACCCAGTGGGATTAAATTAAATTACCGGCTTAAGATCAATTAATGTTGCCAACAACCCTGGAACACTGATCTCGGGATTCCAACACTGTGTGTAACCATGTCTCTGAATCAGCATTGAAACAGCTAGTGTCTGCAGTAGCCTGACATTATCACGGGCCACCCAGGAGGTGGGTGTGCACTTTCTCTAGTACCATCCAGCCTACAGGTGTGAGGCAAGCCCTCTTCCTAGGAGAGGAGGTTGGGCTTTATATAACTTAGGACATCTGAGTTCTCCCTCTGAACTGGAGATTGGATTTGGAGATCAACTAACAGGGCCAGATCATCCTTTAAATTACTAAGCACCTGCTGGCATGATGACCCCTTGGTGTTAGCCCCCAAATTAGGTGCTTCTCATTTTATCACCTGTAAAAATTAAATCTGCTCAATACATTAATCTTGAGTGATTGTGCTTTTATCATACGCAATTAAAAATATATGTACACACAAAGCCTGAAGGCAAAGGAAAAGGAGCTAGGGACCTAGTAGAAGCAACACCTAGTACACGGCTCCCACATGGTCTAACATGAAGCTATTTTGGTGCTTCCTCTGTGTGTCACCGTTATTCCAAAAAGAGTGAACATACCAACAGGAGTGACTCCCTCATACATGGCGGTACGCTTGTGCCTGCCTTTTTGGATGCCTGACCAAGAGTACACTAAACCAAACTCCTCCCACTCGCTATCTCCTGTGTTCCTAACTGACCAATGACCTGTAGAGCATTAGAGAAGAAAGAGCTATAAAAGTGTTGCTGCAATAGTTACTGATGAATATTGTTGGGGTGTCAAGGCATTGCTGCTTTGAACAACACAGAACCCAGGGCCTGTCCTCCAGCAGCTCATGACCTGTGGGTGATGGGTCTTATTTCACATGCAAAGGGATGAGGATATCATGCTCTGCTTTGATGTTCAGAATTCCCAGAGCCTGCCTGAACCAGACAGCTCACATCCCAGACAAAGAGGGACTTGCTTCTCCTTTTACTTTATATCCTGGAAGTAGCAAGACTGGGAGAGTTTAAAGGATGGTATTGCAGCACCTTCATTCTCTGGAAAAATCAGAGCCACACAGGGGAAGTGATCTATCCAAGGGTGCACAATTATTTTATGTTAAAGTCCATTTACAGACATAGAGAACGGACGTGTAGACATGGGGTGGGGGTGGGGGGCATGGGATGAACTGCGAGATTGGAATTGGCGTATGTGCGCTATCATGTGTAAAACAGACAGCTAGTGGGAGCTTATTCTGTAGTGCAGGGAGCTCAGCTAGGTGCTTTGTGGTGACCTAGATGGATGGGATGGGGTGGGTGAGAGGGAGGTCTAAGAGGGAAGAGATATATGTATACATATAGCTGATTCACTTTGTTGTACAGCAGAAACTAACACAACATTGTAAAGCAACTACACCCCAATAAAAAAAATAGACCCAGTATTCTAACTTCCAGTACAGCGTGCTAATCAGTGGCATTTTAAATAGAATTGAAATTATCTAAAACTTCCCTAAAAAAAGTAGCATAATTATGCCAAGTTCTATGTGACTCATTTACAATCAAATAATCATTTTGTTTACAAGAAGTGAGGGTTTTTTCCCCCTGATTATTTCTAGTTGTTTTTTGTTGATTTGACTGCTTTGGATTTCTGTTTCTGACTTAGCTCTCTTCTTCCTTAATATTCTGGTTTCTGCTAGTCATTACCATGGAAGAAATTAGGACAGAGACTGAAAAATAATTAACAGCAAGCACACATTCATACATATAGTACTTTTTTTTTTTTTCAAAGAATTTTCCACACTCATTCCCTCAGTTCATTCTAAAGCAACTTTGTGAGGCAGATCAATTATTATGATTTGACCCATTTTATTGTTGCTCTAACTGGGCAGTTAGGTAACATTCACAGCAACAGACAAGTATTTGGTAACAAAGTAGCAACTTAGGATTGGTTTTTATGATTTGAAGTTCAATGTTCTTTCCATGATAACAATGTGTAGTATCTACTTGAATCAATGTGTTACACATACCAGCCCAGCACTAAAGATCTATATGCAGGGCTCTATAAAAGGTCGCTAAAATAATAATCGTCATTGAAATATGATTATCTCACATGCTAGGCAGACAATTTTTTCTCTCAACCCCACTTCCTGCTTATTTGGGATACTGCCAACATCTAACACAAAAGTAAAAAAGCAACCAAAATATATGTCACAGTGTCCATATTCAAAATTATGAACATTTTATTCACAGAAATGCCTCTTAAGCCATCACTCATAATTGAACTACATTAATTTTGCACCCAATTCTAATCAGTGGCCAAACCTAGAGCAAATCTGGAGAGGACTCATGGAGGATGGAAGTGGAAAATAGAGATTATATGGTTACAATTACTTTGTGATAACAATTACAACTAATAGGTGCAAAGGTGAAAGCAAGGAAGAGAATGAAAGAAAAATTGGAAATCAAAAGAAAAGAAAAGGCAGACAGCGACTCTCGAAATACCTGGTAACCTGGTTCCATTTTGTGAAACTTAGTAGGTCTTCAGTGCTGAAAAACAATCTTGAGCCATTTAAAAAAATGTAATAAAGTTCATTAAGGACTTGAGATCATTAGCAAATGCAGGAAGGAATTGCCACCAATCATAAAAACATTTCAATCCTGCATTGTTGAGACTAATCCACCACAAATACATATTTTTAATGCTTTACAGGACATAAGCAAACAAACTTACATGTCTTTTGCTGTTCTTTCGTCTTTTAATTTGGCAAAGGGATAAACTTGTTACCTGAAAATGTCCCCCACGTGGGAGAGTTCCTTTGCCTGCAATCATAGACACAGGAGCCATTGACATCTCTTCTCTTTTGCTTTCTTTTTTTCTTTAATTAATTTTTATTGGAGTATAGTTGCTTTACAATGTTGTGTTAGTTTCTGCTGTACAGCAAAGTGAATCAGGTATACATATACATATATCTACTCTTTTTTGGATTTCCTTCCCATTTAGGTCACCACAGAGCCTTGAGTAGAGTTCCCTGTGCTATACAGTAGGTCCTCATTAGTTATCTATTTTTTTTCCTCTTTTCTCCAAATTTATTTATTTATTTATCTATTCTTATGGCTGTGCTGGGTCTCCGCTTCTGCGCGAGGGCCCCCTCCAGTTGCGGCAAGCGGGGGCCACTCCTCATCGTGGTGCGCGGGCCTCTCACCATCGCGGCCTCTCCCGTTGTGGAGCACAGGCTCCAGACGCACAGGCTCAGCAATTGTGGCTCACGGGCCCAGCTGCTCCGCGGCTTGTGGGATTCTCCCAGACCAGGGCTCGAACCCGTGCCCCCTGCATTGGCAGGCAGACTCTCAACCACTGCACCACCAGGGAAGCCCTAGTTATCTATTTTATACATAGTATCAATAGTGTATATATGTCAATCCCGATCTTTTCGGAGAGGATGCAAGGCTGTCGGGGCTGAGAGAGCCTGGAAACCCTCCTCTCTTGTCAGAGTTGGAACCATCCATTGTCACAGTCCCCCTCTGGTGCTTTATGATTGAAAAAAGAGTGTTAATCACCTGTGGGGGTTCCCAGAGCAAAGAATGACTGTGGTCCCTGGTCCTGAAAGAGCAGAGAGCCAGGAGGCTGGTGGGGGCTGGGATGGGTGGAGCTGGGAGTACAAAAAAGAGCAGTCCCAGGGGTCACTGAATGACCATCCAGGCTCTCAGGAGGCTGACAGCTGTCAGGGCAGTCCAGAGACTTCCTTCCGAAGGCTGATGTCCACAAACTGTACTTCCCTCCTTGCCTTGTTTAAAAGGGGACTACCTGAGTATTTTTGTTATTCACTTGGTACTTTTGGTTCCTTTAGCCTCTATATGTCTGTCCATGGCAGTCTTGTCTCTGGGATAAATAACCACTGGGGCTCTGAGTGTGGCCACTCAGGGCAACCACACTGGCAACAGTCATGGCAGGTCTTTGCAAGTCCACTTTCTTCTTGGCACTCCAGTATGAGCCCAAAACCCACCCTAATGCCAGCTTCACCTTGTCCTTTAGACAATGTTTTATGGTCTTGTTGCCCTATTCATTTTTTTTCCTTAATAGCATTTGAAATGATCTTAATTTTTGTGTACTTGTTCACTATTTCTCCCTTCCTCCACCAGGAGAGAGATCCCATCTGTGTTGTTCATTGCTGCATCCCCACTGCTTACAGCACTGCATAGGACTCGGTGCGTGCTTAATAACACTCATGGGAAAATGGTGAAAGAATAAGTGGATGCGTTAAAGTTAGTCTTTTTCTCACGAAGTTTCTGGGTTTTTCTGTTTTTGTTTTTAATTTTTATTGGAGTATAGTTGTTTTACAATGTTGTGTTAGCTTCTACTGCATAGCAAAATGAATCAGCCATACATATACATATATCCCCTCTATTTAGGACAATACAGTGCATTAAGTAGAGTTCCTTGTGCTATACAGTATGTTCTCATCAGTTGTCTATTTTATACATAGTGTCAATAGCTTATATGTGTCAATCCCAATCTCCCAATTCCTCTCACCCCACCCCTTTACTCCTTGGTATCCATACATTTGTTCTCTACGTCTGTGTCTCTATTTCTGCTTGGCCATTAAGGTCATCTATACCATTTTTCTGGATTCCACATGTATGCGTTAATATATGATATTTGTTTTTCTCTTTCTGACTTACTTCACTTTGTATGACACTCTCTCAGTCCATCCACATCTCTACAAATGACCCAATTTCATTCTTTTTTATGGCTGAGTAATATTCCATTGTATATATATGTACCACATTTTCTTTATCCATTCCTCTGCTGATGGACATTTAGGTTGCTTCCATGTTTTAATAGACTTTATTTTTTAGAGCAGTTTTAGGTTCACAGAAACACTGAAAGAAAGATACAGAGATTTCCCGTATCCCCACTACACTCACACATACATAGCCTCCCCCATTATTAACATCCCCCACCAGAGTGATGCATTTTTTACAGTTGATGAACTTACATCGACACATGATAATGGCCCAAAATTCACAGTTTACATTAGGGTTCACTCTAGATGTTGGATCTTCTATGGGTTTGGTCAAATTTATAATGTCATGTATCCACCATGAATAGCACCATACAGAGTACTTTCACTTCCCTAAAAATCCTCTGTGCTCCACTTACTCATCCTTCACTTCCTCTTGGTCCCTTGCAACCACTGATTTTTTTCCATATATATCCTTTTGCCCTTTTCAGAATGTCGTATTGTTGGAATCATGCAGTATATGGCCTTCTCAGACTGACTTCTTTCACTTATCAATATGCATTTAAATTTCTTCTATGTCTTTTCATGGCATGATGATTCATTTCTGTTTAGCGCTGAATAATATTTCATTGTCAGGATGTACCAGGGTTTATTCATCCACTCACCTACTGAAGGGCATCCAGATTGCTTCTAAGTTTGGGCAATTATGAATAAAGCTGATATAAACATCCATGTGCAGGTTTTTCTGTGGACATATGTTTTAACTCTTTGGGGTAAACACCAAGGAGCACAATTACTGGATCATATGGTAAGAGTATTAATTTTGTTAGAAATTGCCAAACCACCTTTCAAAGTGACTGAACCATTTTGCATTCCCACCAGCAATTATTGAGACTGCCTGTTGCTCCACATCCTCACCAGCATTTGGTGTTGTCAGAGTTCTGGATTTTGACCAGTCTAATAGGTGTGAAGCGGTCTCTTTTTATTTTAGTTTGCATTTCCCTGATGACATATGATGCAGAGCATCTTTTTATATGCTTATTTGACATCTGTGTGTCTTCTTTGGTGAGGTATCTGTTAAGATCTTTGGCCCATTTTTTAATTGGGTTGTTTTCTTCTTGTTGATTTTTAAGTGTTCTTTGTATATTTTGGGTAAGAGTCCTTTATCAGATGTGTCTTTTGCAAACATTTTCTCCCAAACTGTGACTTTCAAGTTTCTTTTAAATTAACATTTACAGAGTGTGAGACATTGTGCCTGGATTTCTCAGTTAAAGATGTCAGTAACAGTGGGCTAGAAACCAATAGAGTCACAGGGAAGTGAAAAGACTGTCCCAGGCCATCTAGCTCCACTGTTGTGAGAAGTTCCATTTTAGAAAAACAGAAATAACTCATCTGTTTTAGGAAGTTCTACTAACTTCAGTGACATACATTGACACCTCCTGTCTTAAGTGAATGTTCTTTGTATTTTACCACATATGTACAAGTCTTTGATGTGGACAACAGATGAGATAGGATCCTACCTGGTTTGGGCAACCCAGAATTCATCTTGAGAGTTCACCTCACCTGCCCGAGCAAGGAGGGAAAAACAGATGTAAGAAGTCAGCTCTAGTGACCTACAAAACTACCTAACACTGAAAGCTGAACTTGGATATTCTGGGATCTTCTGCTACCCAGAAGTATAGGAAAATGATGTCCAGAATTTGAATCTTCTCTCTGGTCTTGTTCCCTCTTTTAGTTATTCTGAACACAGAAGCCAAAGTCACGCCTTTGCTCATAATTCTGCAGTGGCTTCCACCTCACTCATTAAATCCAGACATCTTCCATGCCTCCAGGGCCCCATGGAATCTCCCAAACTCCACGTCCTCTGACTCATTTCTTCTTCTTTCCCTTCCCTCTCTGTATGGCCAAACATGCTCAGTCCTGCTTGGGGCATTTGAACCTGCCAGTACTTCTGCCAAGACTGGTCCCCTCCCTGAGAGCTGCCCACCTCTGCTCAAGTATCATCTTTTCAGGGAGGGGGACCTATTGTTATTACACTACCTTAAGCTAGCACTCCACTATTACTTTTTATCATCCTACTTGTCTTTTATTTTTAAACCACCTAGCGCTTGTGACTGTTTACCATAGATTCATTCTTTCATTGGTTATCTGCTTCCTAGACTGGAGCCTAATGAGAGAGCAGGGACTTGGTTGTCTTCTTTCAGCTGATACATCCCCACCAGCTGTTACAGTGACTGACACATAGTAGGTACTCAATAAACAGTCGTTCAGTGTATTACTAAATTAATTATGTGACTTGGGACACAACTGCCAATAAAATTGAATAGTTTCTGTACGCCCAACTTCATTACTTTTATATGATTCTAATGGAATTTTTTAGAAATTCTACAACACAATAATGAATGTAAGAGCTTATTATTCTACCAGAAGTAACTTGCATTTAAGTATAGCCTGAGTGACAATTGAGTGGAGAACACCAGCATCCGTACTCCATCTGGGCTACTCTTAGAAAAGAAAATTGGGCCAATCAAGAAAGATTCTGTCACTCTTCATGACTGGAAACACACCCATTTGCTCTATGACCATCATCCATCAGATCTCTGACTCCACTGCTCTTGTTGTAATATTGCTGCTAGAATATGCTGTTTCTCTCAAAGCTTAAGGATAAAATTCCATTGAGAAACCAGCCTTTTCTACTGTTTTCTTAGAGACCATTCTCAGACATGATCTCATTCTATCTCTTTCTTCAACAAATTCCTCCTCTAGGCTGCTAACCACTTCTTACTGCACTGATGCTCTAGGGAAAGGAGTTTGTCACCTTAGAGCATCCATTAAGGCTCCCGCTCTTCACTCTTCACTTTCTTCCTTCTCAGGCTAAAACTTCATCCTGTTCTCTTACACAGCCTGGAGAAAAATACACATGTTGGAACTATTGATTTCTGTCCATTTTTGTTTGAAATGGTCAAAAGAGAGCTTAAGAAGAGGGAGAAGATTAAGACGAGATTTGCTCACCATTCTACTTCCTACTACATACTAATCTTGTGACCTTGGCCAAGCCACTTAACCTTTCTGGGCTTCATATGGGTAGAGTAAAACTTCATTTCCTTGGGGTCAAGAGGCTGACAGTTATCTTTCTTAGGGCTTTTCCCATTCTAATTTCCATTCTGTATTTGTACTTGACCTGTGGACCAACTATTTAGCCCAGCTTAGTGATATCATTCTCAGGAAGTGACCCAGAGTGAAACACTGGCTCTGACTTGCTTTGGGAAACAGATTAGAGTGTATCTTGATTTCTTCTCTGGGTACCTTGATTTGTTTATATGTTTCATGGGTAGAAGAAAACCACTCCTTTATATGGCTTAACATGACCAGCAGGTGACCAAAAAAGAAAGGGCTTGCAGCCTTTAGACAATGACATGCACATAGACTGACTGTGAAGACGTATCACTTTGTATCACCTCTTCTATCTCCTCATGAATCTTCACACAGAGGGCCCCCCCGACCCTTGCCATAGCGTCCAAGGTGACTTTCAATCTTACCTTCAGCTTAGGTGTAAATCCAATTCTGATGGATCAGATTCCATTCAGTTGAAGAGAATAGATCTGATTTTTAGTTCTTTTCCAAATAAGTCCCAGAGAGGTTTTTTTTTTTTTTTTTTTCCCCCATAGCCTGGGAGCAGGGGAAGGAGCGCCAATGCACCATGCCTCGAGAAGACTTGGATACCTGGAGCTGAGAGACAAACAGGAAGTGGAATTTCCTTCTTCAACATGACACCTAAGCTCTTTCAGCCCTGGGTACTCAGTGGATTGGCATTTGAAGTAATATTTTCCTATGATGTTGACTGTTATCTACACCATGATGGTAAATAACTATGACATGGAACTAATCTATCTGTAACTTGGTGATATGTTCCTTCCACCTCTTTGCAGCAGAAAATTTTAGGCTGATTGTGTCTAGTCCCACCTGGTTTTGAGGTAAGATGTGGGCTTTTCATTAGTGTTACCACCTCCAAATGAAATATTCAAGACCCACCTTGTTTTTCTGTATGGATGGGTGGGAATTTACATTTGTCCAGACCATCATATTTTTGGTTATTCATGGAAGAAGAGTTGGTTGGGGTTAACAGCTGGAGGCACAGATGAACATCATTTTAAAATGGACATTTTTTTGAGTAACTGGCTTATGGCTGTTGGTCAATGGGCTCCCCTGGGGGGCAATCGGAGGACTCGTCTGCAGTGAAGCAGCTTCCTGGTCCTTGTGATCTTTTCTCTTAAAGATGGATGTCTATCTTATCCTTACGCTCTTGTCTCTCCTGTTCCTTGGCCTCTACACTTCTTTTCTGACCTCTGTCGTTTAACAGTCTCTGTAAATGGAGGTCTGAATCTTCTTATCTAAAGCTGTTTACAGAGTATTTGTCAATGTTTTCACAGTGAGTCACTATCCACTGCCTATTTGGAGAAGAGAGAAGGAGTGGGTCCTCAGGGTGTAATTGAAATAATTTCAATTACATGGGGGTGGGGGACAAGCTGTTTGATTTTAGAAAATACCATGCTTCCTCATATAGATCACTTTAGTGATGGACAACAGCTGCTTGGTCTCACTCACAACTAGGGTGGTGTTGAAGGTTCTAATGAGCCTGAAAAAAATGACATTATCGTGAAGCCCTGTCCAGTGCAGTTGAGCTTTGTATAATGTTGAGTACATGGGAAGTTCTCAACAGACACACACTGGATTAAATTGAAGGCCTCAGGCCTCATGGTCAAGTGGAGAGAATACCAACTGAAGAATCACTGTCTCTTTGTAGCTTTCTAGTCCCTTATCTCCTGAGACTCCAGATTCAGGCAAGGCTTCGCTGTTTACTAGAACTGCATTGCAGGAAGTAAGGAGGGGAGTGCTTGCTGGCCCAACACCAGGGTTCACCCGAACACTGAGGACCACCCCTGCCAAATACTTAAGACACCATTATTACAGGTCATCTTTTAAAATACATGAAAGTAACATATAGTCACTTCCAAGTATTGCCTGTGATCACCAAGAAAGGAGTGACCTTGTGACATAGTAGGTAGGTGGGGGAAAAGATCTCAGCATTGAGAGAGAAGATAAACCATGTCATATTTAGCAAATTTCAAAGCTTCTCTGAAAAGGATGCTGCTGGGCAGGGAGGGATAAATTGGGAGATTGGGATTGACATATACACACTACTATATATAAGATAGATAACTAATAAGAACCTATCATATCGCACAGGGAACTCTGTTCAATACTCTGTAATGACCTACATGGGAATATAATCTAAAAAGGAGTGTATATGTGTATATGTATAACTGGCTCACTTTGCTGTATAGCAGAAACTAATATAACATTGTAAATCAACTGTACTCCAGTAAAAAAATTAATTAAAAAAACAAAACATTTTAACTTAGAAACTCCTATTAAAAAATAACTACAATAAAAGCAATAACACTATCATTAAAAAATTTAAAAAAATAAAAAGGATGCTGCTAATATATTCTGGATATAGTCTGCTTTTGAATGTCATAGTATTTGTCATGTGAAACATTTAAGACACATAAATTGGTAACAGTGTTAGGAATCTCTTTTTAAAAATGAAGTAAAAGTGAAATGAAGTTTTTATTGATGATGGAAGTACTGCTTTCTTCATTAGTCATTGTCCCATCCTATGGAGGAGAGAAGGGGAGAGCAAAACTATCACCCTTTCAGCCCCAAGTGGAATATCCTTCCTTCTCTCCATGGCTTCTTATCTTTGCCACCGACTAGGCTGCATCTTGATATTGCTTCTTTAAACTTTTGATGGAAGTTGTGAAGCTAGTAGTAGTTTGGGTCTAGACTTTAGAGGACCCCAAATGTTATACTAAGGGCATCCAGTGTTATTTGATAAGACCTTAGAAACTATCATAGATGCAAGTGTTAAATAAATAATCAAAGATGTCTTTAAGGAAGTAGTTGTAGTGTTGAAAAGAAGGAGTTGGATGATAAATTGGAAGAGATTGAAGGTGGAAGCCACGTTAGAAGGACGTGGTCCAGGTGAGACAATAAAAAAAAAAAAAAATTAGCTATACTGGTGACATTACAATGAAAAGGAGGGCACAGATACTGTCACAGAGTCTCTGGATTTATAGCAACCCCAACATGCAAGACTAGAAATAGACACCAGCCTCTCTCTCTGCCCTTCTGCTAACATTATTAATAATTTGTTATAAAAATAATAATAATAGCCAGTAATGACTGGTTACTTACTATGTGCCAGGCACTTTACTCAATGCTTGCTATTCATCAACTCCTGTACTATTCTCAACCAATGCCCCAGGCAGGCCTATTATTATCCTGTTTTTGTAGGTGAGGACTTTGACGCTTCATGAAACTAAGTAATTTGTCCAAATTCTCAGAGCAGGTAAGCAGCAGAGCTGGAATTTGAACCTCGGTCTGTATGACTTTATAGCCCACCCCTTACATGATACACTGTCCCTCTTCTCTACCATGTAAAGTGGTCATCTGCTGTGCTCACGGGAAATGATAAGTATGCTTCTTATAATATTTTCATAATTTCTACTTCTTGTGCCCAAGAAGAAATGTTTTAGGGGAAGTCTACCTATGTGTGCCAAAAGAAGGTAAATTGGAGGGAGGAGCAGAGGAACTCTAATTAGCCTTCCAATTTACTGATTTTGCACCTCACATTTCTGAGCATGTCATTACTGATGGGCTCATAGTGGGTAGACCAGATGGTTGAGTTTTTGGAGCCTCATGGGTTGTATGTCTCTGATATTAGCTGAGAGATTGACATCAGATACAAGTGATTTGTCAATTCATTGGGATGGAGGAGGATGAAAATTAATGTCTTGGGGTAGACCCTGATGTTTTGAAATTCTCAGGTGAGAATGATGATTAACTGATTTTAATGCTGAGTGGGAGGGATGGGTATAGAGTGTTACTTGGAGAAATATTCAATAGAGGGTGCTTTGGAAGCACCCAAAACCCAGGTTTCTATGCAAACAATATAGTAACCAACTGGGGCCAGTCCAGGTTGATGACTCCGATTGATGAGCACTGTTAGGCGGGCGTTGGAAGTCAGTGGAAGATGGAAATATAGAGTCCTCAGAGCATTTTCTGAGGAAGTGTGTCATGTTAAATGCACGCTTGGGGCTTCCCTGGTGGCGCAGTGGTTGAGAATCTGCCTGCTAATGCAGGGGACACGGGTTCGAGCCCTGGTCTGGGAAGATCCCACATGCCACGGAGCAGCTGGGCCCGTGAGCCACAATTGCTGAGCCTGCGCGTCTGGAGCCTGTGCCCCGCGATGGGAGGGGCCGCGATAGAGAAAGGCCCGCGCACCGCGATGAAGAGCGGTCCCCGCACCTCGATGAAGAGTGGCCCCCGCTTGCCGCAACTGGAGAAAGCCCTCGCACGAACCGAAGACCCAACACAGCCAAAAATAAATAAATAAATAAATAAATAAATAAATAAGAAAATCCTTAAAAAAAAAAAAAAAAAAAAAATGCACGCTTGAAAGTCTTAACTTCCCCAGGGAGAGATTTTTGCGGTGTACGTGTCTTCCATTTAAGAATGAGGAATTATTTACCGGAAGTTTGCCACTAATGAGAGCTTTGATTAGATAGAGAAGGTTTGTCCTTTTTGTGATTAAAAATGCTCATTGCGGTGCATTAAATTAGATGCAAAACATCCTCATTAACACAGCCAATCTGGTATGTAATGTGTCTTAGGGAAATTGTCTTATTAATTAATAATTAGGGTCTTTGCTCAATGAAATGTTGGAATCTTGGTCTCGTAAATGAGACTCCCCTCCCCAACCTGTTTTGTTTTGTTTTGTTTTTCTCCTCTATGCTTGTGAAACTGGTAACATAAGAGAACAATAAAAATAAATCTCATAAGAGAATTGAGCTCTGCTCTGTTCTAAGCTTTGCTCAAGGCTCTTTTCCACAGCTGGAGTTCCTCCTTGGTTCAATGATCCAAAAGTGTCTCTGGATCTTTACTGGTGTTACAGATGGAGAAACGCTTCCAACTAAAGATAGCTTTAGACATCATTTAGTTCAGCCTCTGACTTATCCAAGACTGTGTGGTGCAATTTCTTCAATGTACAACTAGGCAGTTCCTGGTTTTTTTATATATAATGTGACTCTCACGACTTCATGCTGCTTATACTGTTGTGCAGATCAGTCAAATTAGCAGGAAGCTCCTCCTCATTTTGAACCAAAAGAGACTCCTTACATTCTACTTACTGATCCTAGTGTGTCTCTGGTGTAAGTTCTACGCCACAGGTCTCTTTATTTCCCTTGATGTTGCTTCATATATTTGCAGGCAACTCTGCTATAGTCCTTTAGTCCAGTTTAAATTTAGCAGTTTCTTGACATGATTCATTTTCAAACAAATTTATTTTGAGCCCTTCCATGTGGTAGCCTAGGAAAAGGCAAGATAACCAAAGCCCTGCCCTCATCCTTCCATTTCTAATGGAGATTAGAGAGTCTTCAATTTCACACACCTAAACAAATAAAAAGATAATTTCTGAGAGGTAAATGTAAAATGAAGGAAATAAAATAGGGTAACGTGATAAAGGATGACTGGGTGAGTAAGAGTGCAGGGAGCTAGGTGGCTAGTTTTTGATAGTAGTTTTTGATAGTAGGCTAGTTTTTGATATATATATACCACATCTTCTTTATCCATTCTTCTGTTGAAGGACACTTAGGTTGCTTCCATGTCTTGGCTATTGTAAATAGTGCTGCAATGAACATTGGGGTGCACATATCTTTTCAAAGTAGAGTTTTCTCTGGATGTATGCCCATGAGTGGGATCCTGCATATGGTCCCTCTTTCTAAAGTAAATTCTGCTCACAACACCTTTTATGCTTTATCTCAACAGCCTGCTTGTTTCTTTTATAGAATTTACCATAATTCTCTATACACATTTTTATTATATTATACATGATGATTTATAAACTTATTAAATTACAATTTACCAGAATGATTTATATTTATTTATTTAATTTTAGCTCTCTTTTCTACCAGACAGTAAGCTCTGGGAGTTCTGGGTTATTGCCTGCCTCGTTTACCACGCTAATCCTATTGCCTGGCACTGTGGAATGAAGGAAGGAAGGAATACTTAAATGTATGAATACAATATGAATGACAATTCATGGGTTTTATAGGTAGACAGGCCTGAGTTAAAATTCTAGCTCAACCACTTACTAGCTGCATTCCTGCAGGCAAGTCACATCGTCTTATTGATCCACAGATTCCTCCTACTAAAATTGGATTGTTCTGAAATCAAGAATGTGAAAATGCCTGCTAGGCAGTAGGTTCTTACTGATACTAGTGTTCTTCCCTGTCACCTATATGTCTTTTGACAGAGCCCCTATTGTCCCGGAGTTCTTAAAGATTACCTACTTTGTCTTGGACATATCTACAGTCTTTTTTATCAGTAGCACTAGATGCTCTTTTTTTTTGATCTTTGAGTCTTTGACTTCCCCATATCACTACTTCACTATCTTATCTTTCAAGATTATTTGCTTGCAATTTTCCAGTTGTAGACCCATTTTTCCTCTAGAAACAATCTTTACATCCCCGACTTTATCAAGCATAATGACTTGCTAGGTAAGTGACTTAGATACCCAGTTGTATGTTAGATGACAAGGATATATTTGTTGAGTAGTGAATTGATTTACTGAGGCATTCATTACATCTGGCATACATGTCTTCTATTCCCTAAGGTCATATTCAGATGCCTATCTCAAATGAGAAGATTCTAGGTAGAGCAGAGACCTTGAAGAATTGTTTTTCTAAAACATGGAAGCCTCCTTGGTTTTGATGAACTCAAAATCTTAGAGTTAAAAAAGGATATTTGAGGTCATTTCATCCAACCTCCCCCACTTTCTGTTTAATAGGCAAAGAAACCAAAGTGAAAAAGGGTAAGTAACCTTACCTAATGTATGAAAAAAGCAAGAGTATATCCCAGATATCCAGTTTTTAGGCCAGTTCTTTGTCTTTGAAAATTAAGTACTGACATTTGGTGAACCATTACCATGTGCCAATTATTATTTAATCTTCAAGATTAGACATGAAACATTATTATCTCCACTTAACTTATGTGGAATCTGAGGCTAAGAGAAATTGTTTACTTTGTCCAAGTTCTCCTTGCAGAGCTTGCAATTGTCTGAATCCAGTTACCTGTCATGTCTACTCATGAGTTTGTGCTGCTTCCTTTAGTCCATCTAAATGACAGCGAAAGGATGAGCTCAAGGAAATAAAATGTGCATCGAATGACTTCTCCCTTACTAGGTCCTAAGGAGTAGGAATTGGTAATGGATTTTGAGAATCCCTGAAGAATAATTCTGCAGGTGAGAGTGGTCTACACTTTCATGCTCCCAGAATACTTGAACTGAGGCAAAATTAAACGATCGACCGGAATCATAGAAGTTGATCATGCCCTTGAAGTTCATGTCCACCGTCATGTTTTTCATTTGAGTTTTAGGTAAAGCTGCCTGATGACAGTCTGGCATTTATAAGTCATGTTCCCCTAGCAACACCAAAGACTGAGGTGTCCTTAAGATTAAGGGGTCTACTGGCAAACTCCCAGTCCCCATCAAATTATTCTGCCATGGTGTCAGAAAACCATGACTCAGATGGTCTGATATTCTCTTTAATATAAAATTTTTTGTTATAAAGTCTATGTGCCAGGTATATTAAGCACTTCATAGAGACTTACTTTACTCCATATAGCATTCTACAAGGAGTTTATTATTGCCATTTGGCAAATAATCTAAGTGGCTCAGAGAAATATATTGTCTTTGCCAAGACCACACAGCAAAGCTAAAATCGAGGATGACTGCTTCCATAATTCCTTCCATTCTATCATTCTTTTTTTTATTCTTATTCCTGGTATCGGAGTTAACATTGTTAGCAAGATTTTATAGCCCAAAACGAATTAGATCTTTGAGAGGGAATATACGTTGCTCCAGAGGGCTGTGACTGAAGGGCCAAGGGCATTATGAGAGGGTGGTAGAGAAAGTTCTAGAGGAGAGTGCAAGGAAGTAGAAGGGTAGGAAAATGGAAGACTTCTAAAACCAATTTCATCTTCCATTGTATGCTTCCTCTTCCTGTGCAGTGTTTCCTATGAGGCTTAAGGTAGAAGGCATGCTGTAACCAGGGATCTCTATGAACATGAAAAGGAATAATATTGCCTCTTCTGAGCATAGTGGCTAAAACAGAATCACTGACTAAAATTCCAAGTGATAAGCGAGCATATCTTAGCAATGCCTTTGAGATTTCCCTTTCATCTTCCAATGCCAGAACTAGATATTATCTACTTCCAGTGATTTTCCAACTGTTTTCCTTGGCTCTCAGGGAACCACAGAGGACAAAAATGGGAGACCAGAAGGACAGAGCTTCGGCCATAATGCCACCTCATCATCAACACGAACAGATCTTAATTTATACTTTTATATTGAAAAATAATTTGGATAAATAATTCTGCTGTTTAGGAAAAAGAAAAATATTTCTGCATTTTGCAGAAGAGCAAAATTGCTCAAAGAAGGTATAACTCTTTGAAGATTATGTAGTTGGTTTTAATATCAAAATGAAGTTTAGACTACAGGCCTCCTGACTTCAAAACCATGCTAATGCCAAATTTCACAAAAGTTTATTTTTTGGTATTTAGGTCTTGCATGAAATATTAAAATCAGCCTTCTATAACATCCCTAAGTGGTAGCACTTCATGTCATAACTGCAAATCTACAGAGAACATCTTTGACCAGTTGAAGTCAGCTTCTTGGAAAAGACCTGAAATCATACAGTATTTTGATGGTAATTGATTGAAGCCTGCCTTGCTGCTGAATGAATATGTTCAGTCCTCTCATTTTCAGGGGAAATAATACAGAAATCCTTCTTTACCTTGGTCATTGTTTTTAGCAGGGTATATACTCATTTGATTTATGCTATCCCAAGCAAAAGGGTAGACTGATGCTTCTGCCTAAGCTGTTCTGATTGGTGGCTTTGGAACATAATAAAGAATACCCTAAGGACCAATTCAGATCGTAACATGTTTGACCTAATCCAAAATATTATCTTGTTGCATTTAGTTATCATTTTCATTGAGGTATAATACACCAACTGCACAGATTTAAGTGTACAGCTCAGTGTATATGTACATATCAATGCAATCATGTAATCTCAACCTAGTTCAAAATAAAATCATCTCCAGCATCTCCAGGACCTAAGAGTCCTACCTGTGCTGCTTCACAGTCAATAACTGCCCTCTGCCAAGTGATAACCCATATTATGATTTCTATCACCCTAGATTTGTTTTGCCTATTCTTAAATGTCATATTAATGGAGTCAAACAATATATACTCTGCTGTGTCTGTCTTTTTTCTTTCATCATTATGTCTGTGAGACTTATCCATGTTATTCCGTGGATCAAGAGTTTGCCTCTTTCTATTGCTGAGTAGGTAACATTCCACTGAGAGATTAAAACACAATTTATTTCCCCATCTTCCTGTTGATGGACATTTGGGTTGTTTCCAGATTTGGGCTATAATAAATAAAGTTGCCATGTATCTTCTTGAACATGTCCTTTGGTAGACTTATGCCCTCATTTTTTCCTTGGGAGCATACCTAGGAGTAAAATTAATGGGTCATAGGTTAAGCAACTGTTTGATTTTAATAGGTACAGACTACTCATTTTCCAAAGTATTTTAACCAGCTCACAATGTATAATTCCAGTTGTTCCACATCCTCTGCAATAGTATTTTCATTCTTCAGTGTAGTTTTGATTTTCATTCCCTTAATAACTAATGGTTTGACCTTCTTTACATATGCTTATTGGCCATTTAGTATCTTCTTTTGATAATTATCTGTTAAATTATTTTGTTCATTTATTAATTGGCCAATTTGTCTTTTTCTTATGCCTTGTAGGAGTTCTATAATTTATTTATTTATTTATTTTTCCAGCTTTGTTGAGATATAGTTAACATGTAACATTGTATAAGTTTAAGGTGTATAACGTGATGATTCGATACACATATATATTGTGAAATAATTACCACAGTAAGATTAGTTAACACAATTTTATTTTTATTATTTCGTTTAACACAAGATCATACTGGGTTCTGAGAAGGAATGCATCTCTCTGTATCCTCAGATGACACATTGCTCAGGTGTCAACAGAAGAAGAAGTGTGAGGAAGTTAAGGAGATGGTTGGGGATAGCCCATAGTTCTGATGCCTGTGAACTACCTGTTCAGTGGAGAGGTAAAAGGAAATTTGCAGCACCAGGGCTCTCTGATTAGCACTCCAGCCAAAAGGTAATACCATCTGACATTGTGCAAAAGTGCTCCATCTGTCCGGGGTTCGGGTGGGCATGAGTGGGAGAGAAAGCGGACGAAGTGCTCTCTGATGTCAGTGATGGCTGAGCCATCTGGCAGTCATCTCTGAACCATATAGCTGCTGCTACAGGCCTAGCCTGATGGATTGATTGCAAAGCTTCCTTTGCACAAGTCTTTCCCAAGCCACACGTGCTCATTTTTAAAGCCATGTGTAAGGAGAGAGGATGAGAGAAAGAGAAAAAGAAAGCGAGACCCTAAGGGTCTAGAGAAAATTAGAAATAGTTACACTTTCCAGACAGTTCTAAATAAGCATCACAATCAGTCTCTGAGAAAAGAAATGCTGGGGCTGCAGATGCCAATCCAGACCCTCCGTATAGACTGAGGATGCTCTGGCTTCCACAAGGAAACGGACAGAATTGCCCTGCAATGTGCACCCCGATCAATACTTCCTTATCAATCTTGTTACTGTTTGCAGGAGTTTCTACTTCAGACTCCTAACAGCTGTCAGTAAATCTTGCTGATCAGTGCAGCCTTCTGAATAAAGGCAATTTTTCACCAATCATCTTTCTCAGATTTGGTAAAATTGGGCAGCGATTCATGTACCTTCTCAAGTTCTCAACCTATAAGTAGGCAACCTCCTTTTGATGATCGTAGATCGCTATCTATAAGCCTTTCGCATAAAGACCATGAAATCTGCAGTCTGGACACTGCTCCAGCAGCCGCCCATTACAGAGAAAAGTTAAATAGTACCTGGTGCATCAGGGTGTCAAGAAATCTAAAGGTAAGATGAAATATTTCAGGTCACCTGGTTTATTTCTTAAATCCATCCATTCGTTAAATGATTTGACAAATAATTATTGAATTTCTCCAATTCGTCAGGCACAGTGCTTGACACTGGGGATTCAGTAGGAAATAGGAGAGAAAATTTACATGGGTGATTTTGATAAAAAGAAATGGAGTCAGGATATAGGCAGTGATTGGGATATGCAGTGGAACTTTCTCAAAAGAGACGACAATTAAGTGGATACCTACATAAACAATTGGGGTCAACCATGGGGAAAAAAAAGAAAAACTAGGGAAATATTCCAAATAGAAGGACATACAAACCCAAGAGCTCAAAGTCAAGAAAGAGCTTGGTTTTGTCAAAGACAGAGAGTCAATGTGGCTAGAAACGTTTATTCCTTGAAGAATCTGGTTTGTATTCATAACAGAAAAAGGAAGAATTATTATTATTATTATTCTTGCCAAGAAAGGCATTAAAAACTAAGGATATCCAAAACAAAAGGCTGCTCTGAGGAAAGAAACTACTATTCCAAACATTTTTTAGGGCCATGATTCATGGGAATGAGATGGTCAAAGTAATCTTGGCACTCTGGGAGGAGCTGCCTTCTCTGGTGAGCGCCATGTGGCAACACGGAAAGTCCAACGAAGTGATGGACTCCACGAAGGCAAAGGGGGTGCATTTTTAAAATTCTGCCCTAAATCAGGAAAATATATTAATGCCTCTTCTGATCACTTATTCCAAAAATACTGATTAGACATCTGCCGTGTGCCAGAGCCTGTTAACTCTTAAGGATATAATGATGAATAAAAATGGTTGGGGCCATATGGAACTGATTTCAGTCAGGTCTGTCTAAACCACACCATGGATAATTTTTAAAGGGAAAAAAACCTCCTTTATGTTTGTGGATATTCCTAGAGTTCTTGGGGGCAAGGAAAAGGCCTAAACAAGGGAATCTGTGATTAGTCAGGTCGTTAACCACTGAAACACTAGTTAGCAGAGAATTCTGGCAAGACTACGTCCACCTATCACAGAGAGAAGTCTCCACGGTTGGAGATGGTACTGCTGCTTGGTTTCAAGCCAACAATTGACACCAAGTTTTCTGCCACAGAAAAATAAGGCCAAGACGTTTACATGATCAAAGCTGAATGGAATGAGTCAAAGAGATATGATAACTTTCACTTTTCAAAACTCACAGACCCCATCTCTGGACCACCAAGTCCAGATGCTTTAGGATACTCCATAATATAATGAACCTGCATTGGATGCTTTTGTGATACTTTTTCAGAAAAGAGGATTCAGGAAAACTTAATGGTCTGTTGATGGGAATGAAATAGAAGAAAGGAAAATGAAAAAAAAAAAAAAAGCATCCCCAGCAAATTTTTATTTACTGTTACGTGAAAGCCATTTTTGATAAATTGCACAAAATTAACATTGTACATATGTAGTTAAGAGGGTCATGGTGGTTTGTAATATGCTTGGCATTTTTCTGTTACTTGTTTGTTTTTCATTATGTTTTCACAAGTGGCAGGAGTCAAAGCTGTTTGTCCTTCTGGAAGTTTCTATATTAGTGTTAATCAGAAATGGATTGCCTTTTCCTTGAATTTGACATTCATGGGGACAAGAATCATCTTGTTTTCAGTCTTGAATCACTTGTGCTTAGCATGGTACTGGCTGAAAAATAGATGGCTATCGCATGAACGAGTGAGTGCATGGATGCATGGCTGTAGAATGCACGTGGTGACCCAAGCGTTAAATGTATGGGTTACTTTATCCATTCATCTTGATGACACTTAGGTTGCTTCCATGTCCTGGCCATTGTAAATAGAGCTGCAATGAACATTTTGGTACATGACTCTTTTTGAATTATGGTTTTCTCAGGGTATATGCACAGTAGTGGGATTGCTGGGTCGTATGATAGTTCTATTTTTAGTTTTTTAAGGAACCTCCATACTGTTCTCCATAGTGGCTGTATCAATTTACATTCCCACCAACAGTGCAAGAGGGTTCCCTTTTCTCCACACCCTCTGCAGCATTTATTGTTTGTAGATTTTTTTGATGATGGCCATTCTGACCGGTGTGAGATGATATCTCATTGTAGTTTTGATTTGCATTTTTCTAATGATTAGTGATGTTGAGCATCCTTTCATATGTTGTTGACAATCTGTATATCTTCTTTGGAAAAATGTCTATTTAGGTCTTCTGCTCATTTTTGCATTGGGTTGTTTGTTTTTTCGATATTGAGCTGCATGAACTGCTGTGGCACATATATACAATGGAATATTACTCAGCCATAAAAAGAAACAAAATTGAGTTATTTATAGTGAGGTGGATGGACCTAGAGTCTGTCATACAGAGTGAAGTAAGTCAGAAAGAGAAAAATACCGTATGCTAACACATATATATGGAATCTAAAAAAAAAAAGATCATGAAGAACCTAGGGGCAAGACAGGAATAAAGACACAGACCTACTAGAGAATGGACTTGAGGATACGGGGAGGGGGAAGGGTAAGCTGTGACAAAGTGAGAGAGTGGCATGGACATACATACACTACCAAACGTAAAATAGATAGCTAGTGGAAAGCAGCCGCATAGCACAGGGAGATCAGCTCTGTGCTTTGTGACCACCTAGAGGGGTGGGATAGGGAGGGGGGAGGGAGGGAGATGCAAGAGGGAAGAGATATGGGGACATATGTATATGTATAACTGATTCACTTTGTTATAAAGCAGAAACTAACACACCATTGTAAAGCAATTATACTCCTATAAAGACGTTTAAAAAAAAAAAAGTATGGGGCTTCCCTGGTGGCGCAGCGGTTGAGAATCTGCCTGCCAATGCAGGGGACACGGGTTCGAGCCCTGGTCCGGGAAGATCCCACATGCCACGGAGCAACTGGGCCCGTGAGCCACAATTACTGAGCCTGCGCGTCTGGAGCCTGTGCTCCGCAACAAGAGAGGCCGCGATAGTGAGAGGCCTGTGCACCGCAATGAAGAATGGCCCCCGCTTGCCGCAACGGGAGGAAGCCCTCGCACAGAAACGAAGACCCAACACAGCCATAAATAAATAAATAAATAAAAATAAAATTTAAAAAAAAACAAAAAACTAAGGCACCATGCAGCTGTAGATTATTCTTCTAGGCCTGAGAACCAACAGCTCTAGTTTTTTTAAAAAAAAAAAGTATGGGTAACTGACATAGACCTGGCTTCTAGGGAGGCTTTGAATCTTGTACCATTGCTTTCAATTTTCAGTAAGTTCTTCAAAGATTCTTACAAAAAGGGAAAAAAGAAACTCATAAAAAGAGATGGGAGCTTAAATCACATGTTATATTTCTTTCAGGCCATACTGTGTTTTTAAGTCCCATGCCTCTTTTTCAAAGCACCAAGCATATTTTTTTAACTTATTTTCCCAGTTTTATTGAGATATAATTAGCATAACATTGTATAAGTTCAAAGTGTACACATATTAAATCATTAAATAATGATTGAATATGTGTACATCCTACACTACAAAATGATTATCACAGTAAGTTTAGTCAACATCCAGCCGCTCACATAGTTACAATTTTTGTGTGTGTGTGGTGAGCACCAAGCAAGTTTCAGCTTCCTAAAAATAAGAAAGGGGCAGGAGGACATGCAAATCAACTTGTGGTTTTTTAAAGAATACTAGTCTTTGATGTGCACAGTGTTTCAATTCTCTGACTAGCAAATTCTAAACACAGTCTGAAAAAACAGCTCAGAACTAAGCCTAATTCTGACCAGCAGCCTGGTCAAGGTAGTGGTTGAGCCGGACGCCATTGCTGCCATGCACAGAACCATTTGGAATGGAGATGGAGTGAGCCAAGCTTGTAATTGCCCAGCTTTACAAAAAGGAAACTTCATTTGAAACATGCACAGCTTCCTGTGTGTCAGCTATTTATTCCTTCTGTTTTCAACCATCCAGCAAATCAAAAGAATTAAGGGGATTAAAAGCAGAAAAACTCAGTGACTTCATACCTCAAAATGGGGGCAGTGTTGAATGAAATCGTTTCTGGGAAGTGACTGAACAAAATAGGACTGGGATAGGCAGCTCAAGGGGAAGAAACACCTCAAGTTTGTCTCCTCCACCTACTCTTAACCAGCACACAATCTAAGACCAGATCCATTTCAGGATAAAAGCCCAAAAGAAATGCGTATCAAATCCACATAGGTTTTTAAATATGCAGATTCTCGCTGCTGCAGAGGGTTTTGAGAGGTGCATTCCTGGCAGGCAAGAGGCTTGGTAGGACACTTTTGGAAGCATTTTGACAATATGAATCAAAAGCCTTAAAACTCCTTTGATTCATTAATTCCACTTCTGGAAAGTAATCCTCAATAATTATCTCATAATATATATATAAATCTTATGCACATAAATGTAGATCAAAGCTTGTGCATAATACAAATCAGAAAATAATTAATCTAAATATTCTCTAATTTAGGAAATATCTAGAAAGTTTGTTGGAATATTATACACCCCTTAAGATTAGTTTTGCATACAATTGGGTAATGTGAGGTGAACCATGCACAATAGAAAAGTATATGTGAAATTCAGGATGGGCCAGTCAACTTTGACTTGTTCATTAAATCATAAGGACACTGCACTCCCTGTAATGGAAAATCTCAGGTACAAAATTTCATTAATATGAAATAGTCATTTAGGTGGCTTACTGAATGCTACTTTGTTAATATTAAAATCAAGGTCATTGAAATCTTAAATTACTTGGGAATTGCTTTTTTGTCCTAAAGTGTGACCAGGAATTGTTCAAGGGAGTAGAACCTTTAATATTGGGCATAGGTAAAGTTGAAAAGAGCACAAGGATTTTAGGCTATTTCCCACTGTGTGTGTGTGTGTGTGTGTGTGTGTGTGTGTGTGTGTGTGTGTATGTGCATGTGTCTTTCTGTCTGTGTGTGTGTGATTTATCTGAATGTGTTAAATAAAATTAAGCAAATTTGATAAAAAACGTTTTAAAGCCTAGAGAATCCTAAGCTGTGACTGTTTCTTTCTTTTTTTATGCTAATGTGTAAATGTGAGCAGCTCAGATAGGGAACCAGCAGCACATGGTGCAAATCAGTAGAGGATGTGATTAGTCCACTTTCTGGAAGTCGTTGGGATAAAACATTTACATTTCTTTGAAGTCTCATTTTCCCACTAGAAAAATAATGGCTCATAATACCTGTACTTTATAGCTCTTTAGTTGATCATGGGGACCCAAGGAGATACTATGTGGAAGAAACTCATAAATTTAGTAATTCTGAGGCTGCATTAAAAAAAAAAACCAAAACTATTTGGCATTCAAGTGCCAGAAAGAAAGAAGCTTAGTAACCACAATACCAGTAGTCAATCAAAAAAATTCTTTATATTAAAACTATAAATATGTAGAGTTCAAGTCTAT
This sequence comes from Balaenoptera acutorostrata, assembly GCF_949987535.1. Classification (NCBI taxonomy): domain Eukaryota; kingdom Metazoa; phylum Chordata; class Mammalia; order Artiodactyla; family Balaenopteridae; genus Balaenoptera; species Balaenoptera acutorostrata. Next base: position 41,013,144 of record NC_080066.1, read on the forward strand.
AATTGTTCTACCACTTTCCTTACTTGGTTTGTAAATCACTATGTAAACAATGTCTGCATATTTGATTTGATTGATATGACTTTAGTGTCCTCTCTGTTTCCCTCTTTCTCTTTCTCTCACTCCCATTTATTTGGGGGAAAAAACCAAGTCCTTTTTTTCTGTCATGTTTCTCACATTCTGGAGATCTGGCCATATGTCATTTAGCATGTTCTTCTTTCCTCTGTAAATGTTGAGCTTCCATAGAGATTTGATCAGAATCATGTTTGATTTTTTTTTATCTTCATAAACACTTCTCTATACTTTATCACTACAAGAGTCACAGAATATCTTTTGTTTCTTTGTTTATGTTAATGTTCAGAAGTTATCAATTCAATTCATTCATTTTTAAGTTCTTCATTAGCCTTTCACCTACTAGTTTTAGCAGCCATGATGGATCACTGTTTAGATATTTTACTACATTAAGGGGTGGCTAAATGATGGTATTCTATCATTCCATCTGTGCTTATGAACCATGGGATTCTTCTATAAAGAACTTTTACTCTTCTGCTATTAAAGTACCTTGAAACATAATTGGTATGGGAAAGGCAGTATAGATGTTCAATTACACTCTCCTACCTTTTTTTTAAACCAGTTTTCAGAATGAGTTTATGCCTTAACAGTTTCCTAGAGTGATTAGTGAGATTTATTTTTGTGTCACTGTGAACTTAAGGATGATGAGTTCTTTTGGTGCTCTAAATGTTCATTATTTTTTAGTGGGATCCTTGTCACATTGGTGCTTATGACCCTTTTGGGCATAACCCAGGTAGGCATTGATAGCTTTCTTGTTTTCTGGTAAATATAGTTTATGTTATGCATAACAATATATTGAAAGAATCATACACCATAATCAAGTGAGAATTATTCCAAGGATGCAAGGATGATTCAATATCTGCAAATCAATCAATGAGATATGCCACTTTAACAAAATGAAGGATTAAAAATTAAATGACCATCTCAGTAGATGCAGAACAAGCATTAGACAAAATTCAAAGTATGTTCATGATAAAAGTCCTCAACTAAGTGGGTATGGAGATAACATACCTCAGCATAATAAATGTTATACATGACAAACCCACAGCTGACATTATACTCAATGGTGGAAAGCTGAAAACTTTTCCTCTAAGATCAGGAACAAGACCAGAATATCCACTCATGTCACTTTTATTCAACATAGTATTTGAAGTCCTAGCCATAGCAATCAGAAAAGAAAAAAAGATAAAAGGTATCCCACTTGGAAAGGAAGAAGTAAGACTGTCACTATTTGCAGATGACATAATACTATACCTAGAAAACTCTAAAGACTCCACCAAAATCTGTTAAAAGTAATGCATGAATTCAGTATAGTTGCAGAATACAAAATTAATACACAGAAATGTGTTTTATTTCTCTACATTAATAATGAACTATCTTAAAGAGAAATGAAGAAAGCAATCCCATTTACAATTGCATCAAAAGGCATTGGAAAACTGGACAGCTACATGCAGAAGAATGAAACTAAACTACTTTCTTACACCATACACAAATATAAAGTCAAATGAATTAAAGGCTTAAATGTAAAACCTGATATCATAAATCTCCTAGAAGAAAACATAAGCAGTAAGCTCTTTGACATTGGTCTTAGGAATATTTTTTTTTGATCTATCTCCTCAGGCAAGGGCAACAAAAGCAAAACTAAATGAATCGGACTATAACAAACTAAAAAGCTTTTGCACAATGAAGAAAACTATCAAGAAAATGAAAAGGCAACCTACTGAATGGGGGAAGATATTTGTAAATAATGTGTCTGAAAAAGGGCTAATATCCAAAATATATGAAAAACTCATATAAATCAACACACACACACAAAATCGATTTGATTAAAAAGTGGTCAGAGTCCCTGAGTAGACATGATTCCAAAGAAGACATAGACATTTTTCCAAAGAAGACATACAGATGGCCAACAAACACATGAAAAGATGCTCAGTAACGTTAACCATCAGGGAAATGCAAATTAAAACCACAATGAGATGTCACTTCACACCTGTCAGAATGGCTACCATTAAAAAAAAAAAACAAACAAACAAAAACAAGAAATAACAAGTGTTGGTGAGGATGTGGAGAGAAAGGAACATTTGTGCACTGTTGGTGAGAATATAAGTTAGTATAACCACTGTGGAAAACAATATGGAGGTTTGTCAAAAAATTAAAAATAAAGCTACCACATGATCCACCTCTGGGTATTTATCTGAAGACAAGGAATATACTAGTTTGAAGAGATATATGTACTCCAATGTTCATTGCAGCATTATTTACAATAGCCAAGTTATGGAAGCAACCTAAGTGGCCATCCATAGATGAATGGGTAAAGAAGATGTGATATATACATAAATAAAAAATCAATGTAATCTTGCCATTTCTGAAGAGCATGGATGGACCTAAAGGGTACCATACTAAGTTACATAAGTTAGAGAAAGACAAATATCATGTGATTTCACTTATATGTGGAATCTACAAAACAGAACAAATGGGTGAACAAAACAGAAAAAGACTCATAGGTACAGAGAACAAACTGGTGGTTGCAGAGGAGAGGGGTATGGAAGGATGGGTGAAATAGGTAAAGGTGATTAAGGTACAAACTTCCAGTTATAAAATAAATAATTCAAAGGGTTGTAATATACAGCATATGGAATAGAGTCAATAATATTGTAATAACTTTGTGTGGTGACAGATGGTAACCAGACTGATCATGGTAATCATTTTATAATGTATAAAAATATCAAATCACGGCCTTGTACACCTGAAACTAATATAATATTGTAAGTCAATTATACTTCAATTAAAAAATAAAGAACATGTATAACCTTAAATGCAAATTTTAGAAAACAAGAAAGAGAAATAATGAGCTAAGAATTCTACTGAGCTAAAAAAGACAGAGTGAACACAAGGAAAATCATAAAAGGATGGATGTAATAAAGTTAAAAAGCAGAACTTAATGAAGCAGAATGCAATGAAACCGTAGAGGTAACTAACAAAAGCAAAAGATGCTTAAAAAATAAAATAATAAATTACTTCCTGGAAAACAAAGGAAATTTGAGAAATGGTCACAGAACAAGGAGAGCTAAGTTGTCTTAGCTAAGTATTAAGATAACAAAATATTAAGTGTGGTATTCTGGATGGATTCCTGGAACCAAAAAAAAAGAAAGGGAAAGGACATTGGGGAAAACTAGTGGAATCCAAATAAAAAGTGAAGTTTAGTTGAGTAATGTACAGGCATACCTTGGAGATATTGCAGGTTCAGTTCTAGACCACGACAATAAAAAGCATACCACAATGAATCGAGTTACAAATTTTTTGGTTTCCCTGTATAAAAGTTATGTTTACATTGTACTGTGGAATACTGTAGTCTATAAAGTGTGCAATAGCATTAAGCCTAAAAAATTAATGTACATACCTTAATTAAAAAATACTATATTTCTAACAAATGCTAAACATCAGCTATGTCTTCAGCAACTTAATCTTTTTACATGAGTAACATCAAAGTTCACTGATCACAGATCATCTTAACAAGTATAATAATAATGAAAAATAATGGAAAAGCAAAGCAGAGAGACTTGCTCAATCCTGGTTTCTCACAAACCTTCAATTTATGAAAAAAACACAATATCTGTGTAGCACAATAAAGCGAGGTATGCCTGTATAGATAAGTAGAGAGATAGTAGATAGATAGATAGAAAGATAGATAGATAATGAACATATAGATAAAATATAAATATAGATATATTTTAAATATAAATTATATCCATATTTATATCAAACTGAGCTCCTAACTCAATATTTTATATACATAATGGCTAATTTCATATGTCAACTTGGCTAGACCATGGTGCACAGTTATTTGGTCAAACACCAGTTTAGATGTTTGCTGTAAAGGTATTTTCAAAGATGCAATTAACATCTAAATCATTAGACTTTGAGTAAAGCAGATTACCCCTCTGTAATGGGAATGGATCTCATGCAATCAGTTCAAGGCCTTAAGAGAGAAGACTGAAGTCCTCCTAAGAGGAATGGATTCTGCCTGCAGTCTCATTGAGAATCAAGATTGTATCATCAACCTTTCCTGGGTCTCCAGCCTCTCAGACTTCCCTGCAGATTCTGGGTTTGCCAGTCTCTGTTATTGTGTGAGCCAATTCCTTAAAATGAACCAATCTCTCTGTCTCTACCATCTATCATCTATCTATCATCTATCTATCTATCATCTATCTATCTATCTATCATCTAACATATAAATTATTATTCCTTTCTGTCTAGCTTCTTACTACTCCATTCTGGGAAGAGTTCATAGTTTATTTCACCAGTTCCTATAATAGCCACTGGAGTATTTAAGTAGTTTTCCATCATTTGATATATCAAATTGCTGCAATAAATAGCCTTGTGCATACTTTATTTCATATTCTTATCAGTGTATTTTAGGAGTAGATTTTTAGAAGTGAAATCCTGGCTCATATGATCTTTCCTGGGTATTTGCCAGGAATTTAAAAAATCACTATAATGAATGCTTCTCAGCCACCTCTATTTGGACATAATATATCCTTTAAGTCATCCTTTGAATCTGAAACAAGAGCTGTTTTGTGTATATCAAATGTACCACTGTATATTTTAAGGGTTCTGATGAAAAACTGAAGAATTCAAAAGTAAAGTTGCATCTCAAAGGATAAGGGTTAGTCAGCATAGAAATGGGAAGGAAATGTCTTGAAATGGAAGGCGTGTGTACAGAGGAGCAATAAGAATGAGGGTTCTAGTTCAGCTGGAGGTAGACCTGTAGGTCTGTGAACAGAAAGCCCACTTCCTGGGGAGATGGAGTAAGAGAAGGTAAGCTGAAGGACTGTTTCAAACAAACACTTGAAAACCAATGAACAACATTTGTCTTCTGCCTCCAATTAATGTGTGGATTGAGAATAACCAAATTTGTCTGTGGCTAGAGTAACTAACATGTAATTGGATTTTAGATATCCTATATGTTATGCTAATTTATTCAGCAAGAAGATGATTAGACAAGAAATTGTGGGAGTGAGTCATATGCCCCAGGATGCCCATATGACTTCAGGATGAGGGGACAGAATATGAAGAACTGGAGTCTTTGGGAATCAGCAGGGTTTAGAGAGCATGAGGGGAGATTAGGGAAGAAAATGCACACATGCTGGGCTTCCTTGACCCTTGTATTGGCTGGATGTTCAGGCATATTTTATGGACAAGATTCGGGATAGTTACTGAAATGAGACTATATAGGAAAGTGTTTCATGTTGCAACACTGAGGTAGATCCAGGGATCATGTGAAAAGAAATTTCTTACAGAATCAAATGAAGAATTAAAATATCACCAGCTGTGTCATAAAGATAAGGACTAGGTCTTCTTTTGTTGAGTTATATTCTCAATGCCTGAGACATAGTAGGTGTTCAATAAAAATGGGTCAAATGAATGAATGAATCAATAAATTAAAATAAACACAGTAGCTAGTAGATCTATATTTCCTTATAAGATCCTGATCAGTTGGTTAACATTTTGCTGAGTAACTCATAGATTTGGCACGCATTAGGACCTCCTTAAACATTCCATCGATGAGTATTCACCCCCACCTTGATCTTCTTCCTAGGACCCTAAGTGTTCCAGGATGAATCCATTGGGCTCACTAAACTCAGTCTGGTTGACTTTTTGTTTTATGAGGGCCACCACACTGCATCCTTAGGTCTTTTTCAGTCCCGAGATTGGAAATATTTTGGGACACAGTTTTCCCCTCTTCAGCTACCACCTTCCTTTCCAGTTGCTTTCAAAAACCAACAGGAAGAGTCCTTTGGCCTTGGGGATTTATTTGTTCATCAGTATGGGGAATTGAAGAAACAAATTAATAAACACAGGCTGATGGAAATGTTCAGCTTCTTAGGGTTTCTCAGAAGCTTGGTTCCTACACTCTTTTTAATTCCTTTCTCAGATGATATCTGCTATGGACTAAATGTTTGTGTCCCCCCAAATTTCATATGTTGAAATCCTAAAATCCACTGTGATAGCATTTGGAGGTGGGGCCTTTGGGAGTTTATTAGGTTTAGATTAGGTCATGAGTGTGGGACCCTTATGGTGAGATTAAATCCCTGATAAAATAGAGATTCCTCTCTTAGTCACGTGAGGATATAGCAAGAAGGTAACCATCTGCAAGGCAGGAAGAAGACTCTCACCAGAACCCACCCATCCTGGCATCCTGATGTTAGACCTCCCAGCCTCCACAGTGGAAATACACTTCTGTACTTTAAGCTTCCCAGTCTACGGTATTTTGTCACAGCAGCTGAACTGACCAGGCCAATATCTTAATATTCCACTGGCTTCCAATGGCCCTTAAATCTCAGAATGGCTTTCACCAAACCTTTCTTCTTGATTTGTCCTCTATAACCTGGAGTCCAGTTCATGTAGAAAAACTCCTTTTATGAAGTGTCCTCTTTCCCAGTACAGAGGTCCAAAAGTACAATTAGGGTGAAATAGCAGTTGGGCTCCATTGTTCATTTACATTTGGCCTGAGCGTGTGTCCTACATTTGTGGTGACCTTTGGGCTGAATGACCCCATCTCCTCAATCCCAACCCGCCTTCCTGTCTCTGCAAGAGTGAATGTTTTATGCCATTTTAAAAATGCCTCTGACAAGCTAAAATTAGCAATAAAACTGTCTTCAATTACCTGCCTAAAAATAGTTAGTGCCTGAGCTTCCCTCACTCTGTTATAAAGTCATTTTAACATGCTAAGAGGATTTCACACATTAAAATCAAAAGAGCACCCACTAAAAGTCAAATAGAATTAGGTGATTCATTCATGAATTCATCACCTCCTGTTCCCATACTCTTAGTATTCCTGATAGTTTTCTGGCTATCCTTTCGCTTTCAACTTTACCTCCTTTCCCTCATCCTCATTTGCACTTTAATGCTTATTCTAGGCTCTCTACTTTCCCCATTCTCTACCATCTCCTTAGATATTTTATCCAAGTCCATGCTTTCATGACCACTTACATGCCAATAAGAGTCAAATGTACCCCCTCAAGTCTGGACTGTTCCTAAAATTTCTGATATGTAGGCACATGTACTTAGATGTTTCAAGAATTTCAAAACTGAGCACAAAATATCCACCCACCAAGCATGATTCGCCTCCAGTATTCCTTGTCTTGGTGAATGGCAGCACCTGTTTTGCATGTCAGAAATCTAGGAGACATCTTTGTAAATTTATGTTCTTTTCTTCCCACCCATATCACACCTACAATAAAATCCTGTCAGTTTTGTCTCCTAAATATCTCTTGAGTCCATCCATTTTTCTCTCTCCTTTTTTTTTTTTAGCATCCTACACCAAGCTACAATTATTGCACTTTGAGTATGGCCATAGCCTCCTAGCTGTTTCATCCATGAGCATTCTACACTTGCCTTTAGTCCATCCTCTGCACTGCAAGTCAAAGAGAACTTTTAAAGCATAAATTTTTTTATGCCACACTTCTCAACTCTATTTTAAGAATAAAACTTCAAAGCCTTCTCTTTTTTTTTGCTTTTTAAAGACTAAAGCATATTCTGGCCCATGCTTCTTTTTCCAGTTCCCTTTATTATCCTTCCTCACCTTCTCTGTACACTTGCCATTATGTTTTTTGTTTGTTTGTTTGTTTTTAGGGTTTGTTACATCTTTTTTTTTTTTTTGCCATCCTCCTTCCTACCGCAGGACCCTGGCATGTGTTATTCCCTTTTATATGGAAATTCCTTCTGTGTTCTCTTGACCTATTAATTCAAGGGCTTGCTTCTTGTAGATGTAAAAGTGATATAATGTACATCACAATTTTATGTATATATAAACAATAATGATCATTACAGCACTTTTTTTACATAGTGAAAAATTAAAAATATGAATATACACTAATTTGGCATAACTAAAGAAGTTACAGTATAACCTATGTTGGAATATTATACATCCATTTAAAAAGTACTCTAGACATTTCTATAAACTTATATATAATATGCTTATAAAATTAAATTGAATAATAAGAAGGCACAGTTATATGGAATGAATTAAATGAAATTCCAATTTTCTTAAAATCAAATATGTATGTTTGTGTATGTTTTAGTGCATTTACACACATGGAAAAAAGCTGACATATACATTCACAAATATGTAAATAGTAATGTCATGGAGTTGAAATCATAGATGATTTTTATTATTTTCATATTTTTGTTTTCTATATTTTGCATATCAACTATATTGTTATAGTCTTTGTATACATTAACCTTTGAAGATGTTTTATAAAATGTATAGTTTTAAGTAACTTTTAAGTAAGTTTTAAGAGATTAGTGGCATAGGTGTTGGGCAGGGAAAGAATGGTGAGATAACATCCAACTTTTTTACACAGGTGTAAAAATGATTTTGGACTCTACCTGGCGGGCTGGACAAGTGTGACGGTTGTGTCATGGATATGGTTATTATCTTGATCTCCATCCCTGCCCATTCTGATAGCTAACATCAGGGAAAGTTCTTTTGGAGCATCCTGAGTATATAAAAATGATGGCCATTTAAAACAGGACAAATAAAAGGAAAAGTGAAGACTACAAGTTGGCTCTTCTCTGCTTTGGGTCAAATTCAGCATTTCTTCTCTTAGCCCTATGATAACCAATAAACCTTGACCCTATAAGAGACAAAATCTATCCTTTGAGGCTAGATTTTAAAAAACAGGGTATGTGTTATGTCTGCCAAGATGTAGACAGGCTTTGTAATATTAGAGGAAGAGAAAGAGAAAAAGAGAGAAGGAGAAAGAGATAGAGAGGTAGATAAATAGAGAGAGAGAGAATATAAATGTCCTAACTTCAACTTATGACCAAAATGAATCATAAAGCCTTTGCAAAACCATACAAATATTTGAATGAACAATAGCAGTTAAAAAAAGAAAGCCCAGAGATGTATTAAACCTTTGTCAGGAAATTAGCTGAGGTGAATTTTTAGCAGGAACCACTGAGCAACCAGTTTTCACAGTCAGAGAGGCATAGGTTTGAATTCTGGCCCTTCTACTTCCTGTGTGAGTTTGGACAAGTTACTTAAATGCATTTCTCTATGCCTCAGTTTCTACATAACACTTATCATGAGGGTTATTTTTTTCTTTTAAATATGAGAAATGCTGTATGCAACATACCAATAGAAAAGTATTTAATCACAATCATTTTTAACATAGGACTTATACCTTAATCCAAACTTGACTGTTTAATGCTTAGGACTGGATTTTGCTGGATATAGGAAATAGTGATATTTTGGTCCTTATCAGATGTTATAAATTCAAACCCATGAACATCAACAATAACCAAGAACTCTGCTGGGCTTATGAGAAAGTTTGGGTCTCTGAGTTTATAGAAAGTTGAATAATATTCAGGTGACCCAGTCCTCTAGTTATTGAAAATCCATCCTTAGGTTAAGCTGGACAATCAAAGAGACATTATGGCTCTCCCTCTTCCCCACTCCTTCTTTTCCCACCATAAATCCTTACTAGAATGCCTTTAAATGAAGAGCTATTTGTCATCATGGCCAATGCTTCCTTTGAGAAATAATAAAGAAGCATTCTAACAAAAGTTTTTGTTGTACTTTTTGTAAATAGTATGTTGAAAGCCAAGTCTGCATCAATCCATGGTATTCTCTGTATTTCTCTCTGGTCCCAGCATCAGGGATACTCATACTTCTCCTGCTCAATGAGTTTGTTTTTATCTTGTAGACAGGTTGAAATATGTAGTTCCTCTCTTTCCTTGCTATTACAAAACACAGCGAAACATTCTAGAAAGAGCCGTAGACTTTGCAACAGGTTTTCTGTATTTGCCTCTATCCTGGGCTCATCCAGTTTTTTCTTTTGCCTTAACTTCTCTTTTCATGTAAATTTCACTTTTCCTCTTCATCTTTTTGTAAGCCGGCTTAAAGCACTTTTGAGGAAATATAATGAAGAAGGAGGAAAGAAAGAGAGGGAAAGCACAGAAATAAGAATGGAAGCAAGCAAAGAAGGAAAATGTAAATGAATGGTGTGTGTCTTTTTCACTTATGTTTGTGGCAGAGCTGCAATGAAAAATTTTGATTATAATAAATTGAGAATTAGAAAATAGATATTCAAGAAAGTCATAAAAGATATATATGGAATGTATGGGCCAACACTTTGGAAATGGATTCCCAACAAGGTTATTAGTCTTTCCTAAGTGTGTGAATAACAACAGTAATACCAGAGCTTGGACTTTTCAATAGTTAATTGTTAATACAGTTCAGGATCAGCAAAAGCAAATCTTAGTATTGTAGTCTATTGTAGTATCATTGCTTGAGAGTATCCCATCATTTTCCTCAACCTAAAACAGGTATGGAGGGCAAAGATTTAGGTTTCTGTGACTGTCTGCAGGGCCTTTTGCCAGTCTTAAAGTCTGCAAAGGTTCTGATGCTCCAACAAAAAGGGAAAAGCCAGCACACAAGCAAGCAAATAAAGTAAAGATACTAGATCAAAAAAATCTGTTTAAAGACAGTACATACACCAGCCCCGGGGTATTTCAAATATTTATAATTCTCTACATATTTCATCTTTAAGAGTTCTCGAGATGCTATGTTCAGAATATGTTGCTAACATACCCGGCTCAGTGCTGATACTATCAAAGTCATTAAAGAAACATAGACGGTGAGAGATGAAGGAAACACATGAAAAAGACAAAATAATCAGAACTCCTAAGGCAGTCTACATGACTAGATTCATAGAATGACAGAATTAAAGGGGACCTTGGAAATCCCATTTCTGTGTTTCACAAAGAGAACACTAAGACATAGGGAGATTTCCCAGCATGTCCATATTAATCAGAATTGGATATTTTGGGGTAAAAGCACAGTGCTTTCCAATGAGATGAACAAACAGTGGTTTGCCAAAATCATAGAATATTAACTCAAATAACACAGGATAATAACAACATGGACTGAAGTAGCACATAACTTCATACTTCAAAGGGGAAATATTATTTCCATAAATTAATAATATCAGCTATTAATCAGTATGTAATTATTATGGGTTCATCTTTGTGCTACACCAGAAGCAATGAGGAAAGTAGAAGAAGAATCTCATAAGGACACTGTCCCCGGCTTCAGCAAATTTCCATTTTAATTGGGATGACAAGAGAAAATCACTGAAAAATATAACAAATGATCCATGGTTGTCCAACAATGTGTAAATGGTATGGACTATGTAACACTCACGGCCATGCTACAACGCCTCTTGTCCAACCCTGATTTATTTATTTATTTATTTATTTATTTATTTATTTTTAATTTTATAGCTACTTTATTTATTTATTTATTTATTTTTGGCTGTGTTGGGTCTTTGGTTCGTGCGAGGGCTTTCTCTAGTTGCGGCAAGTGGGGGCCACTCTTCATCGCGGTGTGGGGACCGCTCTTCATCGCGGTGCGCGGGCCTTTCACTATTGCGGCCCCTCCCGTTGCGGGGCACAGGCTCCAGACGCGCAGGCTCAGTAGTTGTGGCTCACGGGCCCAGCTGCTCCGTGGCATGTGGGATCTTCCCAGACCAGGGCTCGAACCCGTGTCCCCTGCATTAGCAGGCAGATTCTCAACCACTGCGCCACCAGGGAAGCCCCAACCCTGATTTATTGAAGGCATAAATCTACTTTAAAAAGCCCTACAAGTGATTTTCCAGAATCTGCTTAATTTGTTGATTGACATCTCTTTTTTCTAATGCAGCCAGTTCTATTTAAGAACATTCTAAATTGTAAAAATGTCCCCTTTATGTTGATCCCAGACTCCCCTCCCATGTATATAATCCCATAGAAAAATTTTGTTTTTCCTTCTATGTGACAGTCTTTTGGATACTTTAATACACTCATCTTGGCTTTCTTCCATCCTGACCATGAATACCTTTAATCATTCCTCATATAACATAGCTCCAGTTTCCTCCCCTACCTGAATACTCCCCAGAATCCAATCCAGCACTCCAGGTGTGGTCTCATTGGCTCAGAATGGAGTGGGATGATTGCCTCTTGTTCTGAAAGGTTGATTCTATTTCTGTCCTTGTTCCCCAAGATTGCATTAGTATTTTGGCAACTACATCACACAGTTGACTCATGTAGAGCTTAGAGTCAATTAAAACCCCTATGTCTTTTTTTCACATGTGTTATCGATACATTCCCCCCAATTATTCATGTGTGCAATAGTTGGTGGTTTTCATTTTTAAATTTACATTTGTGCCTGTTAAATTTCATCATGTTATGTTCAGTCTATTGCTGAAGCTTTTGGAACATTTTTTTGGATCCCTTTTTAGCTCTCCTTCCCAGCTTTGTGTCACGCACAGGTTGATTTAGTCATATGTGTCCTCATCTAAGTTAAGGACAAAAATGTCGATTAGATGTAGGCCAAAGTCATGATTAAAGAATGACGTTCTCCTGACAAACTGCCACAGCTGCAAAAGGCCAAAGAGGCATGACCTCAAAATGTAGTGTGGGGTGCTGGATGGGATCCTGGAACAGGAAAAGGACAGTGGGTAAATACTGAAAAGATGAGAATCAGGTATGAACTTACAATAATGTATCCATATTGATTCACTAATTGTAATAAACATACCATAGTAATGTAAAGTGTCTGTAACAGGTGAAATTGGGTGTGGGTATATGAGAACTCTCTGTACTACTGTCACATTTTTTCTATAAATCTAAAGTTTTTAAAAAATAAAGTTTATTTTAAAAAGATGACGTTGTCTTATGGTAAAACCTATCCATTTGTTACCAGTCTTTGGGTCAGTAAAGGTAGACTTGGACATAAAGCATCCTGAGGCTGGACAGTAGTGACTGAAAAAGAAATCTTGGAATTGTCAATAATATTGGAATCAAGCAGAGCTATGTCATGAAACTGATATAACTGTTTACTTAAGAAAGGGTCCCCCAGTGGTAACTTATGATAGGGGTCAGTTTTAGCTTGTTGGGGAATAGTAACTGGCAAGAATTGTAAGGATTCAGTTCAGTAAACTGGCAAGAATTATAAGGATTTAGTTCAGTAAGTAAAGTTACTGAAAAACTCCATTTATTAATGGAGACTAGTTCCAATAAACAAAGATTACAAAGAAAGACATATAGATAAAGCCTACACGGGGAGTGCTGTAGTGTCTACACAACACTCAGGACTAATTTCTGGCACAACGGCTCTTGAGTCTAGAAGGCAGCACAGTGCTAATTACCAACAGATGATGTGGCTGAATCTATCTCTTGGTGCAGAGAATGAAGGTGCATTTGGACCTACAGTTGGGACCTACATAAGATCCAGATGTGATCACCTGGGGAAGCCATCAAAAAGCTCAATCAGGAATAAATACTCTAACCTTCATTAATATTTGAGCCCATATTTTCTATAAATTTTAGTAGTATAAATAGTTTAATAATTTGTTTAGTAGTATAAGTTCATTAAATGCTATCTTAATTTGGACTGTTATAATAAAATACCATAGAGTAAGTGGCTTATAAACAACACAAATTTATTTCTCACAGTTCTGGATAAGTTTGAGGATGCCAATATGGTCAGTTTCTGGTGAGAGTCCTCTTCCTGATTGCAGACTGCCAACATCTCATTGTATTATCACATGGCAGAAGGAGAGAGAGCTAGCTCTCTGGTCTCTTTTGTAAGGACACTAGTCCCATTCATGAAGACTTCACCCTCATGACCTAATCAGCTCCCAAAGGATCCACCTCCGAATATCATCACATTGGAGATTAGATGTCAACACATGAATTTGGGAGGGACACAAACATTGAGTCCATAATAATAAATACCTAGTAAAACCCATATGTATTACATTTAGATCAGCATAGCCCTGATCTACAAACTTAGCAATTCTATTAAGGAGGGAAAACAGGGTGACATGAAGTTGGATTTACCTTACTTACTTATTTTTTTTTAATTGAAGTATAGTTGATTTACAATATTGTGTTAATTTCAGGTGTACAATAAAGTGATTCAGGTATATATATATATTTTTTTCAGATTATTTTTCCATTATAGGTTATTGCAAGTTATTTAATATAGTTCCCTATGCTATATAGTAAATCCCTGTTTCTTATCTATTTAATGTGTAGTAGTTTATTTTTATTAATCCCATATTCCTAATTTATCCCTTCCCCCCATCCCTTTCCCTTTTGGTAACCATAAGTTTGTTTTCTATGTCTGTGAGCCAGTTTCTGTTTTGTATATAGATTCATTTGTATTATTTTTTAGCCCACATAAAAGTGACATCATATGATGTTTGTCTTTCTCTGTCTGACTTACTTCACTTAATATGATCATCTCTAGGTCTATCCATGTTGCTGCTACTTAACTTATTTTTAACAAACTTTGTGACCTAAAATAAATGATCTAGTCTCTCTGAGCTTTAATTTTTCTATCTGCTAAGTAAACCTAAAATTATCCACTTTGCAGAATTTAGTACACATGAAAATGACAAATAAGGGTTCCCTGGCACATCACAGTCACTAAACTAATGCTAGTTCTTACACACACACAAAATCAAATGGCAACGCAAGAGGGAGGAGATGTGGGGATATATGTATATGTATAGCTGATTCACTTTGTTATAAAGCAGAAACTAACACACCATTGTAAAGCAGTTAGACTCCAATAAAAATGTAAAAAAAAAATGGCAAAAAAAAATCAAATAAAAATGAAATCAAAGATCACCTTCATGCCAAACCAGATTGACTAGAAGAATGTATAAAAATTATATAAAGGAAGTGCTTTCAAAAACCCTCCTATAGCCAAATTTTCACCAGTCATCAATATAGAAACAGTAAGCTTCTACAAAATGACATTTACTGGGTCCTTCATAGATCTCCTTTTCGGCAACACTTCATTAGTTATAATTGTATGTTTGTTTGTTTCTTAACTTTTTATTTTATATTGGAGTATAGTTGATTAACAGTGTTGTGTTAGTTTCAGGTGTACAGCAAAGTGATTCAGTTATACATATACATGTATCTATTCTTTTTCAAATTCTTTTCCCATTTAGGTTGTTACATAATATTGAGCAGAGTTCCCTGTGCTATACAGTAGGTCCTTGTTGGTTATCCATTTTGAATATAGCAGCGTGTACATGTCATCCCTAAAAGTGGTATGGATAGATTTCTTTAAAAATATTCTGAACCTGGGCTTTCCACTCATCTGCTCTCACCTTCACCCCTTCATTCCAAATCAGTGAGGCTTGAGTGTGTTTCACATCCCATGTTCCCTTCCTTCATTTTGCACAATAGAGGCAGGGAGAGTGTCACTGCAGCCCCTGGGGGTCCCAGGGAAGGAAGGAGATGGTGACAAGGTGAAGAGGTTTTGGGCCGTTCCCTGATCATTTTGCATTTGCTCTTTTAGTATCCAGAGATCTGTGTGATAAAAGATGAAGTCTGTGTGGCCCGTACCCATGGCTGCCTTCCTGATGATTAATAATCAGGTGTAGATTAATATTTCAAAGTGCACAGGGAGGAGTAATTCATGAGATGAGACGTTCACCTCCTTCCTGCCATGTGCCTCTTAAAATGCTGTTCAGAGCTCAGTTGTGCAAATGAAGAAAAAATAGAAGGAAAAAAAAAAAAGGAAGAAAGCACACTCTGGTATATTAAAATCGAGTTGGTGCCCAGGCACTGGAGATTTTCCAGCCACAATGCTTTAATCTGGCATCTTTCTGTATCATGCATCTGGCATCTTTCTATATCAGGTGGGAGCAAGGCCACGCCCTCTTCACTCCTGCTCCACCTCCTTTCCCCCCCTGCCAATCTAAGTTCTACTGGTTTAAAAATGAAATTAAGGAACTCTACACCAATAGCCTGGGTATTGCATTTTAAGCACTCAGCACTCCTCGTGCTGTTGCTGAATGTTCATGCTAATGTGTTACAAAATCGCAGAAATTAGTAAAGATGTCCTGTTCCTTGAGGTCCTGTGGTCTGTGCGAGTTGCCTGGATGCCTGGCTCACCAGTCTGGATGAGGAAAGGGCCCTAAGTATTCTGCTGCCTTCCTGCCCCAGCATCCTTCTTCCAGCCTGGAATTAGGATTTGCCAGGCAGTCGTTGCTGACTGATAAATTCATCTGAGGGTCAGGATTGTGGGGTGGCACAGATATTGGGAAGGGCAACATTCACTTGGAAATATGTCTGAAAGGAATGGGCTTGGGTTTGGGGTGAGGAGAAAGGCAGCACGGAGCAGGCTGAGTCTTTTTCAGGGTGGTGTTTCAGGGTGGCTCTTTTCTGTGGTGTTTGGGGAAGCACTACCATGGCCAGAGGGACATAGCTTGGGGCCCGAGATGGGGCCATAGCTCTGTCTTCCTCTAGCTGGTTCCCTGTGCCACGCCTGTAAGCAAGAGCCACTGAAGAGAAAACCCATTACCAGGCTTCCCTTGGAGCGCCGAGGGCAGCAGCAGCCCTCTTATCCGTAGTTCCCATTCACTCCATGCCGGTGCTCAGTAAGGCAGCCAAACGGAGCTGCCCACTTTGCGCTACCCACATTTGACTTATTAGTAAGATAGTAATTATGTTGGAAAGGGATGAAGGACAACGAGGGGGAGGTGATGGAAGCGATTTGTCAGAGATGGGATGACAGGGCAGCACCTTCGCATAAGTGCCTTGGAGAGAGGGCGGAGAGGAGGATGAGAAGAAAAGTGGATGGAGATCTTTAATCACAATTCAATATCTTGTGTGCCTTTTTAGAAACTTGCTTATGGGGAATGGCCTCTATAATCAGGCCATCCACCCACCCGTCCTTATGAAACAACTACCAACAGCAAAGCCCAAAGGGGGACTTTTAATAAGGAGCGTGCACTTGCTTATGGGTGTTTTCTGGAGACAGTTATAGCTGCCTATTTTTTCTAACTACCTTAATGATGTCTCTTTCAAGAGAGTTAAAGTTAAATTTAGATAAGCTAGTGTGAAGTTTTGCCCAGCAGCTGGGGTATTCAAAATGGGAAGCATCCTTTATGCATTCCTTCAACAAATATTTGTTGAGGACATACTATGTACTAGGCACAGTTCTGGATGCTGGGGACATAGTGATGGATCAGACAGACATATCTTGGTTGTTGGCATTCCCATAGAGCTAACATTTTTGTAGGGGGGGACAGAAAATAAATAAATCAACAGATAAGTACTTTTAGATAGTACAAAGTGTGATCATGACTAAGAATGGAAGCATTTTTTTTTTAACATCCTTATTGGAGTATAATTGCTTTACAATGGTGTGTTAGTTTCTGCTTTACAACAAAGTGAATCAGCTATACATATACATATATCCCCATACTTCCTCCCTCTTGCGCCTGTCTCCCTCCCACCCTCCCTATCCCACCCCTATAAGTAAGTGGTCACAAAGCACCGAGCTGATCTCCCTGTGCTATGCGGTTGCTTCCCACTAGCTATCTATTTTACATTTGGTAGTGTATATATGTCCATGCCACTCTCTCACTTCGTCCCAGCTTACCCTTCCCCCTCCCCATGTCCTCAAGTCCATTCTCTACATCTGCGTCTTTATTCCTGTCCTACCCCTAGGTTCTTCAGAACCATTTTTTTTTTAGATTCCATTTATATGTGTTAGCACGTGGTATTTGTTTTTCCCTTTCTGACTTACTTCACTCTGTGTGACAGACTCTAGGTCCATCCACCTCACTACAAATAACTCAGTTTCTTTCCTTTTTATGGCTGAGTAATATTCCATTGTATATATGTGCCACATCTTCCTTATCCATTCATCCGATGATGGACACTTAGGTTGCTTCCATGTCCTGGCTATTGTAAATACAGCTGCAATGAACATTGTGGTACATGACTCTTTTTGAAGTATGGTTATCTCAGGGTATATGCCCAGTAGTGGGATTGCTGGGTCATATGGTAGTTCTATTTTTAGTTTTTTTAAGGAACCTCCATACTGTTCTCCATAGTGGCTGTATCAATTTACATTCCCCCCAACAGTGCAAGAGGGTTCCCTTTTCTCCACACCCTCTCCAACATTTATTGTTTGTAGATTTTTTGATGATGGCCATTCTGACCGGTGTGAGTTGATACCTCATTGTAGTTTTGATTTGCATTTCTCTAATGATTAATGACGTTGAGCATCCTTTCATGTGTTGCTGGCAATCTGTATATCTTCTTTGGAGAAATGTCTATTTAGGTCTTCTGCCCATTTTTGGATTGGGTTGTTTGTTGTTTTGATATTGAGCTGCATGAGCTGCTTGTAAATTTTGGAGATTAATACTTTGTCAGTTGCTTCATTTGCAAATATTTTCTCCCATTCTGAGGGTTGTCTTTTCATCTTATTTATGGTTTCCTTTGCTGTGCAAAAGCTTTTAAGTTTCATTAGGTCCCATTTGTTAATGGAAGCATTTTTGATTGAATTGTGAGTGAATGTTTCTGTGAGTAGGTGGCATTTTTGCTAAGAACCTGTTAGACAGAAATCTGGGGGAAAATATTATAGTATCCCTGGCAGAAGGCAAAACAATGTAAAGACCCTGAAGTAGAAGTGAACTGGTGTTCTGAGGTCTAGCAACAAGACGAGGAGGGCTAGAAGCAAAGTGAACAAAAGGTGTCAAGGTCAGGGAGGAGGGAGGAGAGGCAGGCAGGGGAGTCAATCACAGGCCATGATGAGTTATTTCAATGTTATTCCAAGAAAATGGGAAACTGTTGAAGGGTTGAAGGTTGGCATGATCAAGTTCATGTTTTCAAAACATCTCTCTAATTGCTGAATGGAGAATCAATCATACGGGAACAAGAGAGAAACTAAGGAAAGCGGGGGGTCTATTGAGCCAGACAACAGACTATAAAAATGTCGGCATTCAAAGGAAACAAGTGGATTACAAAGGAGGCGGTGTCACAGCCCCTAAGAAAGGAGGCCCTGGAATTTAGCAGCTTTCCTGTGCACCTATTATATTGTCCATTGGCTTGACAATCTGACAATGGATTTTCCTGGGTGCCTATTATACTCCTGGTGGGTAAGTATCCCCATTAAACAGATGGTAACTCAGAGACTGAAAGTGATGTGTATCTATGTATAACTGATTCACTTCGTTGTATAGCAGAGAGTAACACAACATTGTAAATCAACTATACTCCAATAAAATTAAAAAAATAATGAAGTGACTTGTCCTTCATTCCACCTAATACTAGGTGGTAGAAACAGAATTTGAATCCAGGAATCACATCTGAAATATGTGTTGTCCCCATTTTACTACACTGCCTGTCACTTGGGGAGACACTCTTTACCAGGCACCAGAGTGAATCTCAAACACAGGACTGTAGTCTGGGTTACTGTTCTACCTCCCAGCACGTAGAACAATGCCTGGCAAATAGCAGGCACTCAGAAATATGTCTGCATAAATGAATGGCTGAGTAAACTCATAAAGGAATGCTGGGTATTAAATAAGACTGATTTAACTCCTTTTGCATGGGGCAAAGATTGGTCTGATAAACGAGGCTGTCTGAAATGGAGGACAAGTAGTACCAGATATACAAGAGGTGGGATGCAGAGATGGGAAAGTAAGGAAGGACTGTATCGATTAGGGAAATGACTTGCCTAAGGTCACATCATAGGTAAATCAGTGGGGAATGGTCTCAGGACTCACATCTCACTCTCAATCCCGAGAGGCTGCATTCACCCTAGGAAGGCATCAAAGGACCTGGGTTTAAATTCCAGAGATGATTATCCATAGACCTCAGCATCCTCCTCAGAAAAGAGGAATGATGCTGTCCATCTCTCAGTAGTGTGGTAAGAAATAGATGAACTAATGAATTGAGAAATGCCTAAAAACCAGCCCTGGCCAATTAAAAATTCTGATGAGTTCTTCAAATATCAGTTTTATGAGTGATATACTCTGATCATATAATTTTGAATATTAGTAGCCACTCCATGCAGAAGTTTTAGAAATTACTCAGACTTCTTAATCTGCTAAAAATACATGCAGCACTGAGCAACAAATCTTGGGCAATTTCTTTGGAAAATTTGCTCTTTATCAATCCACAGAAGTTCATAATGCACTTATTAATTCAACCAAGATTTTCTTAAAATTCTAAAAATACAAGATGATTTATATTTTGGCCAGCATTTGGGGAACCAGAGGATAGCACTGAGGATTCCAAGGAACACATATCCACAAGACTCTTCTATATCTTGGAGTATAGTGGTAGAGAGAGAAAAAAAATTTGTGGGTTGAAAGAGGGGATTGTCAAAAGTAGTCCAGAAATATGGGAAACCTTCATCTGTTGGTGGCTATTCTTTAGCCTGTAATGGTTACTACCCAAAGTCTAAGTGTCAATACCTTATTCAACACTTATCAAATAGTTCTCAGGGTGTCAGAGAGAAAATGGTCAGGTAGCGCTGCTAAGGATGAATATTGTTACCTGGTTCATTACCTTTGTACATATGTGACTATCTCCCGAAATTGACTATGAGTTCTATAGTAAAAAGACCTCATATATTTCTTCTTAACTATGGTTATCACAGTTAAATCTTTGCTGACACAACTTAAAAAGCAGCGAGGGTGCTTCCTCAGACTTAAAAATCTAGGGAGATTGGCTTGAAACCTCATTTATGCATTTTGTGGAAGTTCAAAGCCCATCCATATCATGATTTTTTTAAAATTCCATGAAGGTTTATATTGGATCCTGTTTGCTTTCTTCTCTGTGATATCTTCAGTACTCCATATTGTTTCAATAAAGTAACTTCATCCCTTTACTACCTTTTCCAAAAGAAGATCGAACTCACCATAAAAATATACAAGATTGCAGAAGACTTAATAAAGGAGCTAAAAAGAGAGTTTGGGGAAGAGTAGGGGATGTGGAGAGAAAATACTTTGCAATGGAAAAGCAAACAAAACAATGGCATGTTATACAGGCTTTTCCTCCAAAAGTCCTTTCTGTTCTTTCTGATACTTAGAGTTTCTCTCTTTGCCCTTTGTTCTTGAAGTCCCCTATTCTTCCATCCCCTGATCCCTCCATCTTCTTCCTCTCTATTCTATTCTCTTCCACACACTTGCCAGGGTGATACATTTACATAGTCTTCATGCCTTACTTAAAGTAGCTTTGTCTGTGTCTCTGAGATTGGCCACATTTGACATACAGGACCTTGCAATCTGTTTCTATACTGTGTTCATCAAGACACAGTTTCAATAGCTTTGATTTTTACCATTTGTCCTAGGGGTCTGTCTGTCCGTTTTTTTGTTGTTGGTTTTTGGGTTTTTTTAGTATAGTTTTTAGCACTTGTTATCATTGGTGGATTTGTTTTTTGGTTTGGTTGCTCTCTTCTTTCTATCTTTCTTTTTTAAATTTTCTTATATTTTATTACTTAAAAATTTTTTTTAATAAATATTTTTTATTTTAATAACTTTATGTTATGTTATTTTACTTTATTTTATTTTACTTCTTCTTTCTTTCCTTCTTTTTTTTCTCCCTTTTATTCTGAGCCATGTGGATGACAGGCTCTTGGTGCTCCAGCCAGATGTCAGGGCTGTGCCTCTGAGGAGAGCCAAGTTCAGGACACTGGTCCACAAAAGACTTCCCAGCTCCACGTAATATCAAACGGCGAAAATCTCCCAGAGATATCCATCTCAACGCCAAGACCCAGATCCACTCAACGACCAGCAAGCTACAGTCCTGGACACTCTATGCCAAACAACTAGCAAGACAGGAACACAACACCATCTATTATCAGAGAGGTTGCCTAAAATCATAATAAGGCCACAGACACCCCCAAACACACCACCAGACATGGACATGCCCACCAGAAAGACAAGATCCAGCCTCATCCACCAGAACACAGGCACTAGTCCCCTCCACCAGGAAGCCTACACAACCCCCTGAAACAACCTTAGCCACTGGGGACAGACACCAAAAACAATGGGAACTATGAACATGCAGCCTGCAAAAAGGAGACCCCAAACCAGTAAGTTAAGCAAAATGAGAAGACATAGAAACACACAGCAGATAAAGGAGCAAGGCAAAAACCCACCAGACCTAACAAATGAAGAAGAAATAGGCAGTCTACCTGAAAAAGAATTCAGAATAACGAGAGTAAAGATGATCCAAAATCTTGGAAATAGAATGGAGATAATACAAGAAACCTTTAAGAAGGACCTAGAAGAACTAAAGAGCAAACAAACAGTGATGAACAACACAATAAATGAAATTAAAAATTCTCTAGAAGGGATCAATAGCAGAATAACTGAGGCAGAAGAACGGATAAGTGACCTAGAAAAAAAAGAGTGGAAATAACTACTGCAGAGCAGAATAAAGAAAAAAGAATGAAAAGAATTGAGGACAGTTTCAGAGACCTCTGGGACAACAATAAACACACCAACATTCGAATTATAGGGCTCCCAGAAGAAGAAGAGAAAAAGAAAGGGACTGAGAAAATATTTGAAGAGATTACAGTTGAAAACTTCCCTAATATGGGAAAGGAAATACTCAATCAAGTCCAGGAAGTGCAGAGAGTCCCATACAGGATAAATCCAAGGAGAAACACGCCAAGACACATATTACTCAAACTATCAAAAATTAGATACAAAGAAAAAATATTAAAAGCAGCAAGGGAAAACAACAAATAACACACAAGGGAATCCCCATTAGGTTAACAGCTGATCTTTCAGCAGAAACTCTACAAGCCAGAAGGGAGTGGCAGGACATATTTAAAGTGATGAAGGAGAAAAACCTACAACCAAGATTACTCTACCCAGCAAGGATCTCATTCAGATTTGACAGAGAAATTGAAACCTTTACAGACAAGCAAAAGCTAAGAGAATTCAGCACCACCAAACCAGCTTTACAACAAATACTAAAGGAACTTGTCTAGGCAGGAAACACAAGAGAAGGAAAAGACCTACAAAAACAAAAACAAAACAATTAAGAAAATCATAATAGGAACATACATATTGATAATTACCTTAAATGTAAAAGGATTAAATGCTCCAATCAAAAGACATAGACTGGCTGAATGAATACGAAAACAAGACCCATATATATGCTGCCTACAAGAGACCCACTTCAGACCTAGGGACACATAGAGACTGAAAGTGAGGGGATGGAAAAATATATTCCATGCAAATGGAAATCGAAAGAAAGCTGGAGTAGCAATTCTCATATCAGAAAAAATAGACTTCAAAACAAAGACTATTACAAGAGACAAAGAAGGACACTACATAATGATCTAGGGATCAACCCAAAAAGAAGATATAACAATTTAAATATTTATGTACCCAACATAGGAGCACCTCAATACATAAGGCAAATACTAACAGCCATAAAAGGGGAAGTTGACAGTAACACAATCATAGTAGGGGAATTTAACACCCTACTTTCACCAATGGACACATCATGCAAAATGAAAATAAATAAGGAAACACAAGCTTTAAATGATACATTAAACAAGATGAACTTAATTGATATTTATAGGACATTCCATCCAAAAAAAACAGAATACATTTTCTTCTCAAGTGCTCATGGAACATTCTCCAGGATAGATCATATCTTGGGTCACAAATCAAGCCTTGGTAAATTTAAGAAAATTGAAATCATATTAAGTATCTTTTCCGACCACAACGCTATGAGGCTAGATATCAATTACTGGAAAAAAATCTGTAAAAAAACCAAATACATGGAGGTTAAACAATACACTACTTAATAACCAAGAGATCACTGAAGAAATCAAACAGGAAATTAAAAAATACCTAGAAACAAATGACAATGAAAACACGACGACCCAAAACCTATGGGATGCAGCAAAAGCAGTTCTAAGAGGGAAGTTTATAGCAATACAATCCTACCTTAAGAAACAAGAAACATCTCAAATAAACAACCTAACCTTACACCTAAAGCAATTAGAGAAAGAATTACAAAAAAACTCCAAAGTTAGCAGAAGGAAAGAAATCATAAAGATCAGATCAGAAATAAATGAAAAAGAAATTAAGGAAACGATAGCAAAGATCAATAAAAGTAAAAGCTGGTTCTTTGAGAAGATAAACAAAATTGATAAACCATTAGCCAGACTCATCAAGGAAAAAAGGGAGAAGACTCAAATCAGTAGAATTAGAAATGAAAAAGGAGAATTAACAGCTAAACTGCAGAAATGCAAAGGATCATGAGAGATTACTACAAGCAACTATATGCCAATAAAATGGACAACCTGGAAGAAATGGACAAATTTTTAGAAATGCACAACCTTCGGAGACTGAACCAGGAAGAAATAGAAAATATGAACAGACCAATCACAAGCACTGAAATGGAAACTGTGATTAAAAGTCTTCCAACAATCAAAAGCCCAGGACCAGATGGCTTCACAGGCGAATTCTATCAAACATTTAGAGAATAGCTAACACCTATGTTTCTCAAACTCTTCCAAAATATAGCAGAGGACGGAACACTCCCAAACTCATTCTATGAGGCCACCATCACCCTGATACCAAAACCAGACAAAGATGTCACAAAGAAAGAAAACTACAGACCAATATCACTGATGAACCCAGATGCAAAAATCCTCAACAAAATACTAGCAAACAGAATCCAACAGCACATTAAAAGGATCATACACCATGATCAAGTGGGGTTTATCCCAGGAGTACAAGGATTCTGCAATATACACAAAGCAATCCATGTGATACACCATATTAACAAATTAGAGGAGAAAGACCGTATGATCATCTCAATAGATGCAGAGAAAGCTTTAGACAAAATTCAACACCCATTTATGATAAAAACCATCCAGAAAGTAGGCATAGAGGGAACTTTCCTCAACATAATAAAGGCCATATATGACAAACCCACAGCCAACATCGTCCTCAATGGTGAAAAACTGAAACCATTTCCACTAAGATCAGGAACAAGACAAGGTTGCCCACTCTCACCACTATTATTCAACATAGTGTTGGAAGTGTTAGCCACAGCAATCAGAGAAGAAAAAGAAATAAAAGGAATCCAAATTGGAAACGAAGGAGTAAAGCTGTCACTGTTTGCAGATGACATGATACTATACACAGAGAATCCTAAAGATGCTACCAGAAAACTACTAGAGCTAATCAATGAATATGGTAAAGTAGCAGGATACAAAATTAATGCACAGAAATGTCTTGCATTCCTATACACTAATGATGAAAAATCTGAAAGTGAAATTAAGAAAACACTCCCATTTACCATTTACAAAAAGAATAATATATCTAGGAATAAACCTACCTAAGGAGACAAAAGATCTGTATGCAGAAAATTATAAGACACCAATGAAAGAAATTAAAGATGATACAAATAGATGGAGAGATATAACCTTTTCTTGGATTGGAAGAATCAACATTGTGAAAATGACTATACTACCCAAAGCAATCTACAGATTCAGTGCAATCCCTATTAAACTACCACTGGCATTTTTCACAGAACTAGAACAAAAAATTTCACAATTTGTATGGAAACACAAAAGATCCCAAATAGCCAAAGCAATATTGAGAAAGAAAAACCTTAGCTGCTGGGGACAGACACCAAAAACAGAGCTGGAGCTGGAGGAATCAGGCTCCTGGACTTCAGACTATACTACAAAGCTACAGTAATCAAGACAGTATGGTACTGGCACAAAAACAGAAATATAGATCAATGGAACAGGATAGAAAACCCAGAGATAAACCCACACACATATGGTCACCTTATCTTTGATAAAGGAGGCAAGAATATACAGTGGAGAAAAGACAGCCTCTTCAATAACTGGTGCTGGGAAAACTGGACAGCTACATGTAAAAGAATGAAATTAGAACACTCCTTAACACCATAAAAAAAGTAAACTCAAAATGGATTAAAGACCTAAATGTAAGGCCAGACACTATCAAACTCTTAGAGGAAAATATAGGCAGAACACTCTATGACATGAACCACAGCAAGAACCTTTTTGACCCAGCTCCTAGAGAAATGGAAATAAAAACAAAAATAAACAAATGGGACCTAATGAAACTTAAAAGCTTTTGCACAGCAAAGGAAACCATAAACAAGACGAAAAGACAACCCTCAGAATGGGAGAAAATATTTGCAAATGAAGCAACTGACAAAGGATTAATCTCCAAAATTTACAAGCAGCTCATGCAGCTCAATATCAAAAAAACAAACAACCCAATCCAAAAATGGGCAGAAGACCTAAATAGACATTTCTCCAAAGAAGATACACAGATTGCCAACAAACACATGAAAGGATGCTCAACATCACTAATCATTAGAGAAATGCAAATCAAAACTACAGTGAGGTATCAACTCACACCAGTCAGAATGGCCATCATCAAAAAATCTAGAAACAATAAATGCTGGAGAGGGTGTGGAGAAAAGGGAACCCTCTTGCACTGTTGGTGGGAATGTAAATTGATACAGCCACTATGGAAAACAGTATGGAGGTTCCTTAAAAAACTAAAAATAGAACTACCATATGACCCAGCAATCCCACTACTAGGCATATACCCTGAGAAAACCATAATTCAAAAATAGTCATGTACCAAAATGTTCATTGCAGCTCTATTTACAATAGCCAGGACATGGAAGCAACTTAAGTGTCCATCATCGGATGAATGGATAAGGAAGATGTGGCACATATATACAATGGAATATTACTCAGCCATAAAAAGAAACAAAATTGAGTTATTTGTAATGAGGTGGATGGAGTTAGAGTTTGTCATACAGAGTGAAGTAAATCAGAAATAGAAAAACAAATACCGTATGCTAACACATGTATATGGAATCTAAAAAAAAAAAAAAAAGGTCATGAAGAACCTAGGGGCAAGTCGGGAATAAAGACACAGACCTACTAGAGAATGGACTTGAGGATACGGTGGGGGGCGTGAAGGGTAAGCTGGGAGAAAGAGAGAGAGTGGCATGGACATATATACACTACCAAATGTAAAATAGATAGCTAGTGGGAAGAAGCCGCATAGCACAGGGAGATGAGCTTGGTGCTTTGTGACCACCTAGAGTGGTAGGATAGGGAGGGTGGGAGGGAGGGAGATGCAAGAGGGAAGAGATATGGGGACATATGTATATGTATGACTGATTCACTTTGTTATAAGGCAGATACTAACACACCATTGTAAAGCAATTATACTCCAATAAAGACGTTTAAAAAAAAAGAAAGGCATTCCACAGTAAAGATATTTTAAAAATTAAATAAATACACAAATAAATAAAAAGGAAAAAAAAAAAAAAAGACACAGTTTCCATGAAAGACAGCTGTCTTCCTAGTAGTAGTTCAGGTGTCAGTTGCTGAAATACCTGTTGGTTTTCAATAGAGTTGGGCTTTTGAGGAGTTACACCATCCCTATCTGCCTCCCTTCTGTCTCTGCTCCTCTATGTTCCAGCCAGAATGAATTCTTCATAGCCAGGGCTTGTGGACACTCCTATATATTTGCATACTCTGATTCCAAAGCCTCGAGAAAGTCAATATCCCCTTTGCACAGATAAATCTTACATAATTTTTAAATCAGCTTAAAAGTAGCCTTCTTTAAGAAGAATTCCCTGTCGCTGAGCAATGTCACCACCTCTTCCCTGAAATGTGGGTATTCCTGTCACATCCCTGTGAACTTCTACAGTTGGCCTTGGCATTCATATATGAAGTCTGCTCACTGTCTTCCCATTTCCTTTAGTCTCTTATTAACTGAAGACAATGGTACCTTCATCTCCATAGTCCCGCTTCCACACACCATGTGTGATTTACAAGATACATTAACTAGCTGTTGAATGAGTGAAAGAATAAGTGAATGATGAATCAACAAATGATGAATCAATTCATGATCAATGATTGATGTTGTTAATGACACTGAATGAATCCATCAATGAATGATGTTTTAATGACTATCCCTATCACTGTCTCTGTAATAACAATGCCTCCATTTTAAAGAGAAGTAAAAATGAAAACACAACAACTATAACATTCTCTTGTTTTTCTCTTCTGTTTCTTAAATTGCCACAGCTTTGGCAGCAACTGGATCGGTTGGTTGCAAACACTATGATGTGTTTTGGCCCTTGAATCCTATACATTATGGCATATGAAAAAAAGTTATAATTTCAAGATTATAATTTGAATGGAAACAGATGGTATTTCAGTAGTGATGCACATAGATTCTTACATCTTGCAGGTCATATTCCCTGCCCCCTTCCCTTGGGAAAATATTACATGTGCCATATTTCTTTCTCCACCTCCATATCCCCACCCCTCTGGCCATATGTTTCATAATGAGGGCACTTAAAATACCCTAGAATTTGCCTATCCTCATGATATTTAAAATATGAGATGTGACAATATATTAAACATATTTCAAACACATGGGCTACATAGGAGGAGAGGAAAGGCAACAGGAAAAGTTCACACCATGTTATTTTGAGGGGAGTTCTGCAAGAAAGTAAGGGCGTGATGTAAGGGATTTCAGATAACAGCAAAACTGGCTACTCTGGCATAATGTGTGAAAGATGGTGTTTGGCGAATGTGTGATCAGCGTTTCTGAGAAACAGACCATCGGTCTGAAAATGTACATTTGAATTTATAGAAGCAAAGATCCTGGGCCACCCAGAGAGTTTGACTGTCTGTTCTCTAGTCTGGAGAGCAGGAAAGGGAAAGGTCACCCATCTGGTTCCCTGGGTGTCATGATGCTGCTTTGCTGGGATCATCTGCCTCTGGGCCCGCCATGGAGGCAACTTGGCTGGGCTTAGCTGTGTTGGCAAGAGGTGAAATACCCAATAAGAAGATGATAAATAATAAATGGGCCCATTTTTCATACTTGGATGGAGGGAAATGTTAATGGAGTTAGGGAAAGTTTTGCTCCCTTGTTTCAAACAGCTAGGCTTGATTATTTCAAGATTGACTGTTCAATCTCCAAAGGCCTTTGGATGGTATTTCTCTCTGCCAGAATGGGTAGAAAAGCTGACCATGTTGGAGGGTCTGCATGCCTCACTTCCTTTTAGAGGTTCAGCAATTATAGGTCCAGCTGGCTTTTGAATTCCCACTTGTCCTTAGGACAAGCTTGGTAGATGTGAGAACTACCTTCTTCCCATGCTGCATGCTTCTGAAAAAAAATTATCCTCCTTATACTTATTATAGAGGGCTATGAGTACCCCTGGGCGGCATAGGGATCTGCAGAGAGTACTCAACACCATTGGATTAGCAGGGCACATCTTCCAGTGCACAAATTTTACTCCAATAATGAGAAAGAATTCATCACTTTTATATCAAAGTAAACACAGATACGAAACTGGACAGAAGACAAAAGTCCATCATAATTCTAGACATAAAACAAATATAGGTTAAAACATAAAAACTTTAAAGAAGTGTCTGGGCTTCCTGTAGACCTCTTTGTTTACACCTCCTGGTCCCTGGGGATATCTTCTCATTGCCCGCCGCTATTAGTTCCCCATGGGGAGTTGTGGTGGAGGACTGTATGAGGAGCATCTTCCTACAAAAACATTGGCTAGTTTGTTGGAATCAGAAAAGCAAATCACTTCTCACTTTTCATGTCATTTCTTTCCCTCTAAGCATCTGTAGGGCAAAAATCAAGGGACGCTCCCTGTCTTCCAGGAATTGGGACTTGGTATTGTGGAGTTCAGATCCACAGTGGAATCAGAAGAGTATCTCTTGGACATCCCATTTACTAAAAAGTAGTCGGAGGAACCAGTGCTAGCTCCTGGGTTCCGGCAAATGAGTTACATTAGTGGCAGTGGATATGTTCAATAAGGTAAGTCACAGTTGGTCATGATCACTGATTGCCAACGTGGAAACAGAAAAAAATATGTAAAGAATATTGAATATTGTGCAATTCAACTAATGCTCCTCCATTGGAAGTTAATTGGAGAGAATTAGCTGGGAAGGATGATCATCATGGTGTCAGTCTCAGGACCTTCCTGCAGAAACTCTACTCCTGTTCTCTTTTCCTCTGCAATCCAAATATTCTTCACCCAGGCTTGAAACATCATTTTTAATTACCTCCTGTCTCCCATACTAGTTCCCTCCTTTCTAATCCCACAGCCCAGGGTCTGCTTTTATTCAGGCTCTCACTTTACACTCTAGGTGTGCTACCACTAAATTCTCTTTCCATCTGTCTTCTGCATGCTGCCAGACTCATTTTTCTTAACTACCACTCTGATTATGGCACTTTTATGATCTGAAGTGGCTCCCTCCAATGGCTCCACATTGCCTACCAAATAAAGTTTAAACTCTTTTTGCTTTGCACACAAACGACCCAATCTATGTCATAAGTCCTTCCCTCCTCACACCCTCCATAACGTTACTCAGAGCAGATAGCTCCAGTTTTCATCCTCTGATATGCTTGCCCTGTTTTGCCACCTGCCTTTTCTCTTCATTCTTCCTGGAGTGCCCTCTTCTACCTGTTCTAGTTAACAGCATCCTAGAGGCCTTAAAAGAAGTCTTTCCTGATAATCCCAGCCCACAAAGTTGTGGTCTACTTAGGAAGTTTATAATGCTCTCAGAGTAACCACCATATACTGTCCTGAATTAGAAACATCATGTCAATTCTTTTATCTCTGCAACTAGATGGGAAACACTAGAAAGGCAGGGAGCTTTAGCTTTGAAAGATTCCAATGCTTAGTGGAGTGCTTTGAACATAGTATATGCTCAATAAATATGTGTTGAGTGAATGATTTGATTTTAATTTCCTAAGTAAGATAATATAACTTAAACCTTTAAGATGTTTATTAATATTCCAAGCAACATGCTGTCACTTACAGAATGAATTGTTTGCTTACAAATGCTGCCTGGTAAAGAGATTAATTGCACTGTGGAAATTACCCTGCATAACGCAGAGGTGAGGCTTCAGACACAGGATGGAGAACTAGTTTAAATTCATAAATTAAAAATTCTGAAAAACAACTACTACTTTCCGTAAGAGATACACCAGCTTACAGCCTAGTTCAAGCCCAGTTCAAATCCCTAGCTATCTGTCAGTAACAAGCTTGTTTTCACCATGACAGCTATAGAAGCCGGTCAACAGGTTGGAGCAAGCTCTGGTTTCCATGGGGGCATCAAATCTAGTTATACTGATACATTCCAACTGGCAGGTTGAGAGGGTTTGGTTTTCCTGTATGGCAACTAGTGTTAGGGAAAGGCACTTGAAAGTAAGAACAGACTATCTCCTTTCTAGTACTCCAAGACAGTGGAAGCGGTGTGGCAGAGGTTAATTCACAGCTGATGACACAAATAAATAAACATGAATAGAAGACATAATGCATAACTGTTGGTTGAAAGTGATTTTTTTTTTTAGAAATTAAAGTTCATATTTACTCACACTAGTTTTTACCTAATGCCCTATTGGTGTCCATCCAGGATACCAAAAGAAATCTCATCATTTGTCCTTAGGCCACTCTTGACTGTGACAGTTTCTCAGACATTTCTTGTTTTTGACGACCTTGACAATTTTGAGGATTAATGGTCAGATATTTTGTAGAATAAACCTCTTTTGCAATTTGTCTGACGTTTTTAAGGCTCAGGTTATGTGTTTCGGGGAAGAAGACACAGAGGTAAAATACCATGTTTGTCCTGTCATATCGAGTCCACATACTGTCTCATGACTTATCTCTGTTGATGTTAACCTTGATGAACTGGCTGAGGGAGTATTTGTCAGATTTCTCCACTACCCTATTTTACCCCTTTCCATACTGTACATTTTAGATAGAAATTACCATGTGCATAACACACTTAAAAAGTGAGAGAACAGTTATGCCCATCTCCTTGAAGTGGAGGGTCTACATCAATTTCTTGGAACTCTTCTACATGCAATATTTGGCTATTCTTTTCCATTTATTTATTTATTTGTTTACTTATTTATTCATTTATTCATTCAACTATTTGTTTATAACAATACAGACTCATGTGTTTATTTTATATTTTGTGTTCTAATCCGATACTACTTCATTTACTTTCTTGCTAAAATTGTACCCACTTTGAACAGCAGGAGCTCTTTTAGTTGCGTCCTTTATACCTGTGACATCTTCCTGTCGCTGTGTGTGTGTGTACGTGTGCACGCACGTAGGCACGAGTGTTAATGGCTTTTATTTATTTATTTATTTTCAAGCCCAACCTAAGTGCCTGATTTTATTTTTTTTTGAATTTTTGAATTTTATTTAATTTATTTTTTATAAGCAGGTTCTTATTAGTTATCAGGCTTATACATATTAGTGTATATATGTGAATCCCAATCTCCAAATTC
Source organism: Balaenoptera acutorostrata (assembly GCF_949987535.1). Taxonomy (NCBI): domain Eukaryota; kingdom Metazoa; phylum Chordata; class Mammalia; order Artiodactyla; family Balaenopteridae; genus Balaenoptera; species Balaenoptera acutorostrata. The sequence continues at coordinate 41,045,393 of NC_080066.1, forward strand.
ATCACACCAGCACCTGCACCCGTCACTTTCCCCCCTTGGTGTCCATATTTGTTCTCCACATCTGTGTCTCTACTTCTGCCCTGCAAACTGGTTCATCTGTACCATTTTTCTAGTTTCCACATTTATGCATTAATATACAATATTTGTTTTTCTCTTTCTGACTTACTTCACTCTGTATGACAGTCTCTAGATCCATCCACATCTCAACAAATGACCCAATTTCATTCCTTTTTTTGGCTGAGTAATATTCCATTGTATATATGTACAACATCCTCTTTATCCATTCATCTGTCAATGGGCATTTAGGTTGCTTCCATGACCTGGCTATTGTAAATAGTGCTGCAATGAACATTAGGGTGCACGTGTCTTTTTGAATTATGGTTTTCTCTGGATATATGCCCAGTAGTGGGATTGCTGGGTCATATGGTAATTCTATTTTTAGTTTTTTGAAGAACCTCCATACTGTTCTCCATAGTGGCTGTATCAATTTACATTCCCACCAACAGTGCAACAGCTTCCCTTTTCTCCACACCCTCTCCAGCATTTGTTGTTTGTAGATTTTCTGATGATGCCCATTCTAACTGGTGTGAGGTGATATCTCATTGTAGTTTTGATTTGCATTTCTCTAATAATTAGTGATGTTGAGCAGCTTTTCATGTGCTTCTTGGTCATCTGTATGTCTTCTTTGGAGAAATGTCTATTTAGGTCTTCTGCCCATGTTTTCATTGGATTTTTTTTTTTTTTTAATATTGAGCTGCGTGAGCTGTTTATATATTTTGGAGATTAATCCTTTGTTCATTGATTCGTTTGCAAATATTTTCTCCCATTCTGAGGGTTATCTTTTCATCTTGTTTGTAGTTTCCTTTGCTGTGCAAAAGCTTTGAAGTTTCATTAGGTCCCATTTGTTTATTTTAGTTTTTATTTCCATTACTTTAGGAGGTGGATCAAAAATGATCTTGCTGTGATTTATGTCAAAGAATGTTCTTCCTATGTTTTCCTCTAAGAGTTTGATAGTGTCCGGTCTTACATTTAGGTCTTAATCCATCTTGAGTTTATTTCTGTGTATGGTGTTAAGGAGTGTTCTAATTTTATTCTTCTACATGTAGCTGTCCAGTTTTCCCAGCACCAGTTATTGAAGAGGCTGTCTTTTCTCCACTATATATCCTTGCCTTTGTCATAAATTAGTTGAACATAGGTGTGTGGATTTATCTCTGGGCTTTCTATACTGTTCCATTGATCTATATTTCTGTTTTTGTGCCAGTACCATATTGTCTTGATTACTGTAGCTTTGTAGTATAGTCTGAAGTCAGGGAGTCTGATTCCTCCAGATCCGTTTTTTTCCCTCAAGATTGCTTTGGCTATTCGGGGTGTTTTGTGTCTCCATACAAATTTTAAGATTTTTTTTTCTAGTTCTGTAAAAAATGTTGTTGGTAATTTGATAGGGATTGTATTGAATCTATAGATTGCTTTGGGTAGTACAGTCATTTCCAAAATATTGATTCTTCCAATCCAAGAACATGGTATATCTCTCCATCTGTTTATATCATCTTTAATTTCTTTCATCAGTGTCTTATAGTTTTCTGCATGCAGGTCTTTTGTCTCCCTAGGTAGGTTATTCCTAGGTATTTTATTATTTTTGTTGCAGTGATAAATGGGAGTGTTTCCTTAATTTCTCTTTCAGGTTTTTTGTCATTAGTGTATAGGAATGCAAGAGATTTCTGTGTGTTAATTTTGTATCCTGCAACTTTACCAAATTCATTCATTACCTCTAGTAGTTTTCTGGTGGCATTTTTAAGATTCTCTATGTATAGTATCATGTCATCTGCAAACAGTGACAGTTTTACTTTTTCTTCTCAATTTGTATTCCTTTTATTTCTTCTTCTTCTCTGATTGCCATGGCTAGGATTTCCAAATCTATGTTGAATAATAGTGGTGAGAGTGGACATCCTTGTCTTGTTCCTGATCTTAGAGGAAATGCTTTCAGTTTTTCACCATTGAGAATGATGTTTGCTGTGGGTTTGTCATATATGGCCTTTATTATGTTGAGGTAGGTTCCCTCTATGCCCACTTTCTGGAGAGTTTTTATCATAAATCAGTGTTGAATTTTGTCAAAAGCTTTTTCTGCATCTATTGAGATGATCATAGGGTTTTTATTCTTCAATGTGTTAATATGGTATATCACATTGATTGATCTGTGTATATTGAAGAATCCTTGCATCCCTGGGATAAATCCCACCTGATCTTGGTGTATGATCCTTTTAGTGTGTTGTTGGATTCTGTTTCCTAGTATTTTGTTGAGGATTTTTCCATCTATATTCATCAGTGATATCGTTCTGTAATTTTCTTTTCTTGTAGTATCTGTGCCTGGTTTTGGTATCAGGGTGATGGTGGCCTCGTAGAATGAGTTTGGGAGTGTTCCTTCCTCTGCAGTTTTTTGGAAGAGTTTGAGAAGGATGGGTGTTAGCTCTTCTCTAAATGATTGATAGAATTCACCTGTGAAGCCATCTGGTCCTGGACTTCTGTTTGTTCAAGATTTTTTTTTTTTTTTTTTTGGCTGTGTTGGGTCTTCGTTTCTGTGTGAGGGCTTTCTCTAGTTGTGGCGAGCGGGGTCCACGCTTCATCGCGGTGCGTAGGCTTCTCACTATCGCGGCCTCTCTTGTTGAGGAGCACAGGCTCCAGATGCGCAGGCTCAGTAGTTGTGGCTCACGGGCCTAGTTGCTCGGCGGCATGTGGGATCTTCCCAGACCAGGGCTTGAACCCGTGTCCCCTGCATTGGCAGGCAGATTCTCAACAACTGCGCCACCAGGGAAGCCCTGTTGGAAGATTTTTAATCACAGTTTCAATTTCATTACTTGTGATTTGTCTGTTCATATTTTCTTTTTCTTTCTGGTTCAGTCTTGGAAGGTTGTACCTTTCTAATAATTTGTCCAGTTCTTCCAGGTTGTCCATTGTATTGGCATAGAGTTGCTTGTAGTAGTCTCTTAGGATGCTTTGTATTTTGGCAGTGTCTTTTGTAACTTCTCCTGTTTCATTTCTAATTTTATTGATTTGAGTCCTCTCCCTCTTTTTCTTGATGAGTCTGGCTAATGGTTTATCAACTTTGCTTATCTTCTCAAAGAACCAGCTTTTAGTCTTATTGATCTTTGCTACTGTTTTCTTTGTTTCAGTTTCTGCTCTGAAATTTATGATTTATGATTTCTTTCCTTCTACTAACTTTTGGTTTTGTTTCTTTTTCTTTCTCTAGTTCCTTTATGTGTAAGGTTAGATTGTTTGAGATTTTTCCTGTTTCTTGAGGTAGGCTTCTATTGCTATAAACTTCAGGTTTTGGATCATCATGTTTTCATTGTAATTTGTCTCTAGGTATTTTTTGATTTCCTATTTGATTTCTTCAGTGATCTCTTGGTTATTTAGTAACATATTGTTTAGCGTGCATGTGTTTGTGTTTTTTAGGTTTTTTACCTGTAATTGATTTCTATTCTCATAACACTGTGGTCAGAAAAGATGCTTGATATGATTTCAATTTTCATAAATTTACTGAGGCTTGATTTGTGGTCCAAGATGTGATCTATCCTGGGGACTGTTCCATGTGCACTTGAGAAGAAAGTGTAATTTGCTGTTTTTTGGATGGAATGTCCTATAAATATCAATTAAGTCCATCTTGTTTAATGTGTCATTTAAACATTGTGTTTCCTTATTTATTTTCATTTTGGATGACCTGTCCATTAGTGAAAGTGGGGTGTTAAAGTCCCGTAGTATGATTGTGTTACTGTCTATTTTCCCTTTTATGGCTGTTAGCAGTTGCCTTATGTATTGAGGTGCTCCTATGTTGGGTGCATAAATATTTACAATTGTTATATCTTCTTCTTGGATTGATTCGTTGATCATTATGTAGTGTCCTTCTTTGTCTCTTGTAATAGTCTTTATTTTAAAGTCTGTTTTGTCTGATATGAGTTTTGCTACTCCAGCTTTCTTTTGAATTCCATTTGCATGGAATATCGTTTTCCATCCCCTCACTTTCAGTCTGTATGTGTCCCTAGGTCTGAAGGGGGTCTCTTGTAGACAGCATATATACAGGTCTTGTTTTTGTATCCATTCAGTGAGCCTGTATCTTTTGGTTGGAGCATTTAATCCATTCACGTTTAGGGTAATTATCGATATGTATGTTCCTATTACCATTTTCTTCATTTTTATGGGTTTGTTTTTGTAGGTCCTTTTCTTCTCTTGTGTTTCCCACTTAGAGAAGTTCCTTTAGCATTTGTTGTAGAGCTGGTTTGGTGGTACTGAATTCTCTTAGCTTTTGCTTGTCTGTAAAGCTTTTGATTTCTCTGTCGAATCTGAATGAGATCCTTGCCAGGTAGACTAATCTTGGTTGTAGTTTGTTCCCTTTCATCATTTTAAATATATCATGCCACTCCCTTCTGGCCTGTAGAGTTTCTACTGAGAAATCAGCTGTTAACCTTATAGGAGTTCCCTTGTATGTTATTTGTCATTTTCCCCTTGTTTCTTTCAATAATTTCCTTTGTCTTTAATTTTTGTCAATTTGATTACTATGTGTCTCATCGTGTTTCTCTTTGAGTTTATCCTGCCTGGGACTCTCTGCACTTCTTGAACTTGGGTGGCTAGTTCCTTTCCCATGTTAGGGAAAATTTCAACTATAATCTCTTCAGATATTTTCTCGGCTCCTTTCTCTTTCTCTCCTCCTTCTGGGACCCCTATAATGCAAATGTTGTTGTGTTTAATGTTGTCCCAGAGGTCTCTTAGGCTGTCTTCATTTCTTTTCATTCTTTTTTCTTTAGTCTGTTCCGCAGCAGTGAATTCCACCATTCTGTCTTCCAGGTCACTTATCCGTTTTTCTGCCTCAGTTTTTCTGCTATTGATTCCTTCTACTGTATTTTTCGTTTCAGTTATTGTATTGTTCATCTCTGTTTGTTTGTTCTTTAATTCTTCTAGGTCTTTGTTAAACATTTCTTGCATCTTCTTGATCTTTGCCTGCATTCTTTTTCTGAGGTCCTGGATCATCTTCACTATCATTATTCTGATTTCTTTTCCTGGAAGGTTTCCTATATCCTCTTTGTTTAATTGTTTTTCTGGGGTTTTATCTTGTTCCTTCATCTGGTACATAGCCCTCTGCCTTTTCATCTTGTCTGTCTTTCTGTTACTGTAGTTTTTGTTCCACAGGCTGCAGCATTGTAGTTCTTCTTGCTTCTGCTGTCTGCCCTCTGGTGGATGAGGCTATCTGAGAGGATTGTGCAAGTTTCTTGATGGGAGGGACTAGTGGTGGGTAGAATTGGGTGTTGCTCTTGTGAGCAGAGCTCAGTAAAAACTTTAATTTGCTTGTCTGCTGATGGGTGGGGCTGGGTTTCCTCCCTGTTGGTTGCTTGGCCTGAGGCAACCCAACACTCACCTGGGCTCTTTGGTGGGGTTAATAGCGGACTCTGGGAGAGCTCACACCAAGGAGTACTTCCCAGAACTTCTGCTGGCAGTGTCCTTGTCCCCATGGTGAGCCACAGCCACCCCCTGCCTCTGCAGGAGACCCTCCAACACTAGCAGGTAGGTCTGGTCCTGTCTCCTGTGGTGTCACTGCTCCTCCCCCGGGTCCTGATGTGTGCACTACTTTGTGTGTGCTCTCCAATAGTGGAGTCTCTTTTCCCCCCAGTCTTGTCGAAGTCCTGCAATCAAATCCCACTAGGCTTCAAAGTCTGATTCTCTAGGAGTTCCTCCAGCCACTGCCAGACCCCCAGGTTGGGAAGCCTGACATGGGGCTCAGAACCTTCACACCAGTGGGTGGACTTCTGTGGTATAAGTGTTCTCCAGTTTGTGAGTCACCCACCCAGCAGTTATGGGAATTGATTTTATTGTGATTGCGCCCCTCCCACTGTCTCATTGTGGCTTCTCCTTTGTCTTTCGATGTGGGGTATCTTTTTTGGTGATTTCCAGTGTCTTCCTGTTGATGATTGTTCAGCAGTTAGTTGTGATTCCGGTGCTCTCGCCAGAGGGAGTGAGCGCATGTCCTTCTACTCTGCCATCTTGAACCAATCTCTTTAATTGCTTTTAGCAACTGCTTACTTACCAGCACTAAAGCTTCTCCATGTTCATCTTCCATAGTTCCAGTCCTACTCCTAGAATTGACCACTTCTCCAAGATGTTCCACATCCTTTAATCGGAGAATGGAATTAGAAACCAAGATCGTAGTGCTGGGTGTTTGTTGCTACTGTAGTGTTATGACTTCTAGGCCTTCTCAGCTAACAGAGAAAAGAAATATGAGTGTATACTAACCTATGTATGCACACATATCTATAAATATTTCAATATGTAACCATGCCTGTAAGCTAAATATGAGCGCATACTGATATCTCCAAGGCTAATATTACCACATAGATCATTCTATCCTCATCCCCTTGTTCTGTCATCCATTTATTTAATTGTTAAATGAAGATTTATATCTATAGCAGTGTCAGAATTATTAACCAACATTTCCATAGGAAATAGCTGCATTACTAGGGAGAGATCCTTTTGCTTTTAGTCTTACAGACTCCACTCATTTCCCAAATTACTTAGCTTAAGACATTTTCTTGAACCTCATTCAGTAAGGTTGTTTCACACATTTGTAATATTCACTGCCTGCTTTCCATCCTTGGATCTCCCAAACTCCTAAGTGCTTTTTTAGATATTTTTTCACTTTTCATAAATTAATATTCACTCTTCGTGTGGTATCCCTTGCAACTAGTTATCTATTTACTGTCTTTGTAATATTACTTTTTAAACAATGTCACACAATTGGAATCATATAGTATTTAACCTTTTCAGACTGGCTTCTTTCACTTAGTAATATGCATTTAAAGTTTAACCTTGTGTTTTTGGGTTTTTTTGTTTGCTTGTTTTTTTGCTTATTTTGTGGATTTTTTGTCTATATACCTTTATAATATTGAATAATATTTCATTCTGTGATTATAACACAATTTAATTATTCACTCACTTATTAAAGAGCATCTTGGCTGCTTTCAGATTTTGGTCATTATAAATAAAGCTTCTAAAAACTAATGCATGCAGGAGTTATGTGAATGTAAAATTTCAAATCAATTGAGCAAATACCTAGGTGTGCAAATGTTGGATCATAAAGTAAAACTATGTTTTAGCTTTGTAAGAAACTGCCAAACTGTCTGCCAGAGAGGCTGTACTGTTTTGTATTTGAACCAACAATGAATGAGAGTTCCTATGGCTCTGCATCCTCACCAGTAGTCAGTATAGCATTTTTAAAATAAATTTAGCAATTGTACTAAGCATGCAGTGACATCTTGTTGTTTTTGCATGTTCCTAATGACAAATGATATTTAGCAGCTTTACATATGTTTCTTTGCCATCTGTATATTTTCTTTGGTGAGGTATCTATTCAAATATCTTGCACATTTGTTAACTGGAATATTTGTTTTCTTCTTATTGAGTCTTTAGAGTTTTTTGTATATTTTGGATACAAGTCCTTTATCATATAAGTATTTTGCAAATATTTCCCCCCAACGTAGTGCCTGTCTTTTCATTTTATTAAGAGTGTCTTTCCCAGAGCAGGAGTTTATAATTCTCATAAAATCCAACATATCAGTTTTTTCTTTCATGAGTCATGCTATTGTCTTATATTTGAAAACCTATCACCAAACTGAAAATTATGTAGATTTTCTCCTATATTTTCTTAAAGAAATTTTATATTTTTGCATTTTACATTTAAGTATATGATCCATTTTTAATTAATTTTTTATTGAGGTATAATTGTCATATAACATATTAGTTTCAGGTGTAGAACATAATGATTTGATATTTGTGTATCCCCAAACCCTTCCATGGGAGCGTTGTTCTCAACCTATTTCCTTGAAACTCTGACCCCCTATTGGATTTTTCCCCTATTAGGTAAGATTGGAAACTTGAAGGGTACTGGAATAGAAGGAATTTTCTTCCTGGTATAAGCCTTTAGCAAAGACCTTTCCCCTGGGGAGTGGGATTTTGTTAAATAGAAATCTCTGAGTTTATTTCACAGTGTTTACTCTTCCCCTTTCCCTGCCAGAACAAGGAAATAATCTTTCTCAAAACTTCACCATGGCTTCTGGTTCGAGGCGGCTGCTGTGGTGGGCTGGACTATGGCAACTCAGGAAGCCACTCCAGGAAGCCAGTCAGAGGAGAGCAATGCTTTGGACCTGCCATCAGCTTATGATGTAAGGGATTACGTGTTGCAGAGACCCAGCCAGGAGGCCAACAGTGAGGCTTTTAGTTCTGAATAAGTTCTTTCTATTCCTTGTTCTTCAGATGTAGATCCAGCCGTGTGGCTGACAGGGTCTTGGTGCTCTGCCCTGGTGTCAGGCTTGAGCATCTGAGGTGGAAAGCCGAGTTCAGGACATTGGACCACCGGAGACGTCCCAGCCACACATAATATCAGTTGGTGAGAGCTCTCACAGAGATCTATGTCTCAACGCTAAGACCCAACTCCACCCAACGGCCAGCAAACTCCAATGCTGGATGTCCCATGCCAAACAACTAGCAAGACAGGAACACAACCTCACTTATTAGCAGAGAGGCTGCCTACAATCATACTATGTTTACAGACACCCTAAAAAACACCACCAGATGCGGCACTGCCCATCAGAAAGACAAGATCCTGCCCCACCTGCCAGAACACAGGCACCAGTGCCCTCCACCAGGACGCCTACAAAACCCACTGAACCAACCTCAGTCACTGGGGGCAGACACCAAAAACAATGGGAACTATGAACCTGAAGCCTACAAAAAGGAGACCCCAAACACAGTAAGGTAAACAAAATGAGAAGACAGAGAAATATGCAGCAGATGAAGGAGGGAGGTAAAAACCCACCAGACCTAACAAATGAAGAGGCAATAGGCAGCCTACCTGAAAAAGAATTCAGAGAAATGATAGTAAAGATGATCCAAAATCTTGAAAATAGAATGGAGGAAATACAAGAAACGTTTAACAAGGACCTAGAAGAAATAAAGAACAAACAAACAATCATGAACAACACAATAAATGAAATTAAAAATTCTCTAGAAGGAATCAAGAGCAGGATACCTGAGGCAGAAGAACGGATGAGTGACCTGGAAGATAAAATAGTGGAAATAACTACTGCAGAGCAGAGTAAAGAAAAAAGAATGAAAAGAATTGAGGACAGTCTCAGAGACCTCAGAGAGAACATTAAACGCACCAACATTCGAATTATAGGGCTCCCAGAAGAAGAAGATAAAAAGAAAGGGACTGAGAAAATATTTGAAGAGATTATAGTTGAAAACGTCTGTAATATGGGAAAGGAAATGGTCAATCAAGTCCAGGAAGCTCAGAGAGCTCCATACAGGATAAATCCAAGGAGAAACATGCCAAGACACATATTAATCAAACTATCAAAAACTAAATACAAAGAAAAACTATTAAAAGCAGCAAGGGTAAAGCAACAAATAACATACAAGGGAATCCCCATAAGGTTAACAGCTGATCTTTCAGCAGAAACTCTGCAAACCAGAAGGGAGTGGCAGGACATATTTAAAGTGATGAAAGGGAAAAACCTACAACCAAGAATACTCTACCCAGCAAAGATCTCATCAGATTTGACAGAGAAATTAAAACCTATACATACAAGCTAAAGCTAAGAGAATTCAGCACTACCAAACCACCTTTACAACAAATGTTAAAGGAACCTCTCTAGGCAGGAAACACAAGAGAAGGAAAAGACGTACAAAAACAAACCCAAAACAATGAAGAAAATGGTAATAGGAACATACATATCTAGTATTACCTTAAATGTAAATGGATTAATTGCTCCAAACAAAAGACATAGACTGGGGGAGAATGGATACAAAAACAAGACCTCTATATATGCTGTCTACAAGAGACCCACTTCAGACCTAGGGGCACATACAGACTAAAAGTGAGGGGATGGAAAAAGATATTCCATGCAAATGGAAATCAAAAGAAAGCTGGAGTAGCAATTCTCATATCAGACAAAATAAACTTTAAAATAAAGACTATTACGGGCTTCCCTGGTGGTGCAGTGGTTGAGAATCTGACTGCCAATGCAGGGCACAGGGGTTCGAGCCCTGGTCTGGGAAGATCCCACATGCTGCGGAGCAACTGGGCCCCTGAGCCACAACTACTGAGCCTGCGCTTCTGGAGCCTGTGCTCCACAACAAGAGAGGCCGCGATAGTGAGAGGCCCACGCACCATGATAAAGAGTGGTCCCCGCTTGCCGCAACTATAGAAAGCCCTAGAAACGAAGACCCAACACATTCAAAAATAAAATAAATAAATAAATAAAATAAAGAATATTACAAGAGACAAAGAAGGACACTACATAATGATCAACGAATCAATCCAAGAAGAAGATATGACAATTATAAATACTTATGCACCCAACATAGGAGCACCTCAATACATAAGGCACATGCTAACAGCCATAAAAGGGGAAATCGACAGTAACACAATAATAGTAGCAGAGTTTAACACCCCACTTTCACCAATGAACAGATCATCCAAAATGAAAACGAATAAGGAAGCACTGCTTTAAATGACACATTAAACAGGATGGATTTAATTGATATTTTTAGGACATTCCATCCAAAACAACACAATACACTTTCTTCTCAAATGCTCAAGGAACATTCTCCAGGACAGATCATATCCTGTGTCACAAATCAAGCCTGGTAAATTTAAGAGAACTGAAATCATACCAAGTATCTTTTCTGACCACAACAGTATGAGACTAGATATTAATTACAGGAAAAAAACTGTAAAAAATACCAACACATGGAGACTAAACAGTACACTACTAAATAACCAAGAGAGCACTGAAGAAATCAAAGAGGAAATCAAAAAATACCTAGAAACAAATGACAATGGAGACACGACAACCCAAAACCTATGGGATGCAGCAAAAACAGCTCCAAGAGGGAAATTCATAACAATACAATCCTACCTCAAGAAACAAGAAACATCTCAAATAAACAACCTAACCTTACACCTAAAGCAATTAGAGAAAGAAGAACAAAAAACCCCCAAAGTTAGCAGAAGGAGAGAAATCATAAAGATCAGATCAGAAATAAATGAAAAAGAAATTAAGGAAACAATAGCAAAGATCAATAAATCTAAAAGCTGGTTCTTTGAGAAGATAAACAAAATTGAAAAACCATTAGGCAGACTCCTCAAGAAAAAAAGGGAGAAAACTCAAATCAACAGAATTAGAAATGAAAAAGGGGAAGTAACAACTATCACTGCAGAAATACAAAGGATCATGAGAGACTACTACAAGCAACTATATGCCAATACAATGGACAACGTGGATGGAATGCACAAATTCTTAGAAAAGCACAACCTTCCAAGACTGAGCCAGGAAGAAATAGAAAACAGAAACAGACCAATCACAAGCACTGAAATTGAGACTGTGATTAAAAATCTTCCAACAAACAAGAGCCCAGGACCAGATGGCTTCACAGGCGAATTCTGTCAAACATTTAGAGAAGAGCTAACACCTATCCTTCTAAAACTCTTCCAAAATATAGCAGACAGAGAAACACTCCCAAACTCATTCTACGAGGCCACCATCATCCCGATACCAAAACCAGACAAAGGTGTCACAAAAAAAGAAAACTACAGGCCAATATTACTGATGAACATAGATGCAAAAATCCTCAGCAGAATACTAACAAACAGAATCCAACAGCACATTAAACGGATCATATACCATGATCAAGCGGGGTTTATCCCAGGAATGCAAGGATTCTTCAATATATGCAATTCAATCAATGTGATACATCATATTAACATATTGAAGGATAAAAATCATGTGATTATCTCAATAGATGAAGAAAAAGCTTTTGACAAAATTCAACACCCATTTATGATAAAAACCTTCCAGGAAGTAGGCATAGAGCAAACTTACCTCAACATAATAAAGGTCATATATGACAAACCAACAGCCAACGTCGTACTCAGTGGTGAAAATACTGAAACCATTTCCACTAAGATCAGGAACAAGACAAGGTTGCCCACTCCCACTGCTATTATTCAACATAGTTTTGGAAGTTTTAGCCACAGCAATCAGAGAAGAAAAAGAAATAAAAGGATTCCAAGTGGGAAAAGAAGTAAAACTGTCACTGTGTGCAAATAACATGATACTATACATAGAGAATCCTAAAGATGCTACCAGAAAACTATGAGCCAATCAATGAATTTGGTAAAGTAGCAGGACACAAAATTAATGCACAGAAATCTCTTACATTCCTAAATACTAATGATGAAAAATCTGAAAGTGAAATTAAGGAAACACTCCCATTTGCCATTGCAACAGAAAGAATAAAATATCTAGGTATAAACCTACCTAAGGAGACAAAAGACCTGTATGCAGAAAACTGTAAGACACTGATGAAAGAAATTAAAGACGATACAAACAGATGGAGAGATATACCATGTTCTTGGATTGGAAGAATCAACATTGTGAAAATGACTATACTACCCAAAGCAATCTACAGATTCAGTGCAATCCCTATCAAGCTACCAATTTCATTTTTTCACAGAACTAGGACAAAAATTTCTCAATTTGTATGGAAACACAAAAAAACACGAATAGCCAAAACAACCTTAAGAAAGAAAAATGAAGCTGGGGGAATCAGGTTCCCTGACTTCCGACTATATTACAGAGCTACAGTAATCAAGACAGTACTGGCATAAAAACAGAAATATAGATCAATGGAACAGGATCAAAAACCCAGAGATAAACCCATGCACATATGGTCACCTTATCTTTGATAAAGGAGGCCAGAATATACAATGGAGAAAAGATAGCCTCTTCAATTAGTGGTGCTGGGAAACTGGACAGCTACATGTAAAAGAATGAAACTAGAACACTCCCTAACACCATACACAAAAATAAACTCAAAATGGATTAAGGACCTAAATGTAAGGCCAGACTCTATAAAATTATTAGAGGAAAACATAGGCAGAACACTCTATGACATACATCACAGCAAGATCCTTTTTGACCCACCTCCTAGAGAAATGGAAATAAAAACAAAATAAACAAATGGGACCTAATGAAACTCAAAAGCTTTTGCACAGCAAAGGAAACCATAAACAAGACGAAAAGACAACCCTCAGAATGGGAGGAAATATTTGCAAATGAAGCAACTGACAAAGGATTAATCTCCAAAATTTACAAGCAGCTCAATATCAAAAAAACAAAGAACCCAATCCAAAAATGGGCAGAAGACCTAAATAGACATTTCTCCAAAGAAGATATACAGATTGCTAACAAACACTTGAAAGAATGCTCAACATCATTAATCATTAGAGAAATGCAAATCAAAACTACAATGAGATATCATCTCACACAGGTCAGAATGGCCATCATCAAAAAATCTACAAACAATTAGTGCTGGAGAGGGTGTGGAGAAAAGGGAACCCTCTTGCACTGTGGGTGGGAATGTAAATTGATACAGCCACTATGGAGAACAGTATGGAGGTCCTTAAAAAACTGAAAATAGGACTACCATATGACCCAGCAATCTCACTACTGGACATATACCCTGAGAAAACCATAATTCAAAAAGAGTCATGTACCACAATGTTCATTGCAGCTCTATTTACAATAGCCGGGACATAGAAGCAACCTAAATGTCCATCAACAGATGAATGGATAATGAAGATTTGACACATGTATACAATGGAGTATTACTCAGCCATTAAAAGGAACGAAACTGAGTTATTTCTAGTGTGGTGAATGGACCTAGAGTCTGTCATACAGAGTGAGGTATGTCAGAAAGAGAAAAACAAATACCGTATGCCAACGCATATATACGGAATCTAAAAAAAAAAAAAGGTTCTGAAGAACCTAGGGGCAGGACAGGAATAAAGACACAGATGTAGAGAATGGACTTGAGGACCTGGGACGAAGTGAGAGAGTGGCATGGACTTATATATACTACCAAATGTAAAACAGATAGGTAGTGGGAAGCAGCCACATAGCACAGGGAGATCAGCTCGGTGCTTTGTGACCACCTAGAGGGGTGGGATGGGGGGGTGGGAGGGAGACACAAGAGGGAGGGGTTATGGGGATATATGAGTACATATAGCTGATTCACTTTGTTATACAGCAGAAACTAACACAACATTTTACAGCAATTATAGTCCAATGAAGATGTTAAACAAAATAAAACAAACAAAAAACTTCACCATGAGAACTGGGTGGAGTTCCTGTGGTTCATGGAGATAAAGCCCATGAATATGAGCTACCTCCCCCTGCCAGCCCAAAACAATGGTCTTCAGGATTTTCTCACTCTCAAGCTTATCCATACGCAGCCTCCTGCAATTTATCAAATTCGCTACCTAAATGTTTCTGTCCAGGGTCCCCATGACTACCCAAGGTTCAATAATTTAGTAGAAAGCCTCATAAGATTCAGAATACCATCTTACAGCTAGGATTTATTACAGTAAAGTGACAGAAAGCAAAATCATGAAACGAAAAATGTGCATGTGTGAAATTTGGAGGAAACCAGGCACAAGCTTCCCCCAGTCCTGTCCCAGAGGAGGCACACAGGATGCTCTTCAATCTTACAGCTATGAGTTGTGACAATGCATATTAAATGTTGCCTATCAGGGAAGCTCCTTAGAGACTTAGTGCCCAAGGTTTTTACTGAGGTCACCCTCTGCCTGGCACATACCAAAATTCCAATCTCCCAGATGGAAAACAGGTGTCAGCTAAACCACATGGTTTATACAAACAGCCTAGGCAGAGTGAGTAAGCACTGTGAATTGTGGGAACCCTCCTAAAGTCAAAGTTGCCAGGCACCAGCCAAGGGCCAACCTTGCAAGCAGGCCTCTCCAGGCCTGCTACATAACTGTTCTGCCCAGTGTTCCTACTAGTTTATGATCGCAGTGGCTTCTGCTTCCAACAAGTAGATCTCAGTGGCTCTATCTCTCTGGATGCGCCTGTCTCTCCAGATTTCAGGGTAGTAGTTTATCCTGCAACCTCCATTCTCTGAGAGGTCTAAGAAAAGTCATTGCATTGCAGTTTTTCCAGCTTTTCCTTATTGGAAGAATGGGCAAGATAACTTTTAAGCTCTTTACATGTCAGAGCTGAAACCAGAAGCTCCAAGGAGCAATTTTAATATCACAAATTCTCCCTCACAAAAGTTCTTACACAAAGCTAGTGTTGTAGTTAACAACAGGACTTTCTCTTCTTGGAGAAAAAAGAAGACAAACAAAAAAGAATGTCCAGAGGATACATGTGTGTACATGTGAATGTGCCTATGGATGGCCAAATAGCAATACCCATCAATTCTCAGTAAACTTTTCAGGGTCTGGAGCAATAACTCTTACTGTCTACATATCAAAATCCTATGGGGGACATTCTGGAGGATATTATTGTTCCAGCCCCATCTAAAACCAAGTAAATGAAAAATTGGGGAGTGGAATTCAGGAATTAAAAAAATCTTTTCACATTAAAAAATGCAGTCAGATTAAAAGCAATAACAACAATAACTCTGTCTTGGACATGTTGCTTAAGATGCTATCTGAATTTTACTGCTTCAAAAGAACTCTTTAAACTGACAATTCTGGATATCATTTTAGATTACTTGGGGAGATTATTTGGGGAGTAGGGATAAAAAGCCAAATTTAAGAACCCATGTTTTAAGAACCCTCCAGGATATAATCATGTATGTTCAAATTTGAGAACCACGGATCTAGTATTTAAAAGACATAGGAAGAAAAAATTGTAAGTGACACATCCGTTACCTCCTCCACAGAGATTGTAAAGATTTAACAAGTTTACCTATTTAAAGGCTTTCGGGGAACGCCCACCCCATACTCTATAGAAATGGAGACATCCACAGTAGTCACCATAGCTGGCAAAATAGTCAGGGAAGCCAAATCTTGATAAGGAAGGGAGAAAAACTTCTCAAGAATGAAACCGCTGGTCTAGGATTGATCTCCTTCTCCCAGCTCAGGTTAGACTGGGAGCTGGCAAGGCTGGAGCAGGTATGCTGTCAATGGCCTTTCCCCCAAGGCCACCTGGCTTGGTTCAGAAAGGCAAATATCAAACATGTGTCCCAGATAATAGTGATGATGTTACTCAAAGAAGAAAAACAAGATCATCTGAGGTCATTAATCAGGAGAGACAGAAGCAAAATGGTACCTGAGATGCAGCACCAACCAGCAGATCAAGAATAGAGAAACCAATATCATCAGTTCTGAGACAGCCTGAATCAAATCCTTAGAGAGGATCTTAAGTGTACAGCACATTTTTATACCTGAAGCGTGTGATGTGGGCACATAGAAAATGAATTATATTGTCCAACCTCGCTTTCATAAAATAATCTTAAACAAACAACATTTCAAGATTATCTATCTACCTATCAATTTGCATATATTAGAATGTTAATTATAATTGTGGTAATGTGCACTATTTCTCAAATTCTTCACCCCTTTCAGCTTCCATGCCTTTTTCCATGTTCTCTTAAGGTTTCTATTAACAAAGGTGAAATATACTTTAAGCTTTGAACTTGACTATGTGATTTGCTTTGAACAATTGTTTATAGGCAGATGTAATGTCAACAAGGGTTTGGAATATGTTTGCCAAGTGGGGCTTATCTCTACTATTGCTGTGGAAATCACATGCCCCAGTTAGCCTGATGATTCAAGGAAGATGAGACTCATGGAGAAGATACTGAACTGCAGATTTGCAAAGGGAACCAGAGCTGCCGCCGTGGCCAACCAGTAGATCTATGAATATAAAGATTATTTTAAGCCCCTGAGCTCTGCAGTGGTTTGTTATCCAGCATTATTTTAACAATAGCTGACTGATATAATAGTATAATTTACAATTTACAAAAAGTTAAAATCAAATTAAATGTTCAAGAATAGGATTGTCTAAGTAAACCATGGTATATTCATGCAATGGATGTGCTGCTGCTAAAAATAATATTATAGAAAAATATTCATTGGCATACAAAATGCTCATAATAGACTTGCTAAGTGAATATGTGACTATTACATACTGTGCTTACTTTTTTTTTTTTTTTGGGTAGAAAATGTGTGTAGATTTCTACCTGTATGCATCTATACATTTATATATAATTTTAAATTTTTTCGCAGGAAAGATTGAAAAGTTAAAGACCAAAATATTGAAAGGGATTATTTCAGAATGCTGAAATAATAGATTTTTTTCCTACCTTAAAAAGGTTGTTATGTGTTCCACATTTTAGAATTATAAATAAGGGAAAGAGGGAGATTTTCTAAAAAACTAAATATTCCATGCAGACAGCTGTAGATTTCTCTTCAGTATTTCAGATATTGATTTGGTCCCTGTGCATGCTAATACTGATTGGAAACATCTGAGAGAGTGCCTGCACATCTCAGTATTTGCAAAATCTGAAAGGATAAACCTTTGAACATGAATGAATAGTTTATTTGTGTCAATAAGTGTTTTCATCAGCATAGTTTGTCATTTGCAATTTGTTATCAACTCTTCTTTCTTGATTCAGGGTGGAACTTTCCATAAAACAGAATTGTTAGACAAATAGACACTTTGTGTCTATTTGGTGATTGTGTGAGTATGTGGTTGAAAGGCTGAGTCACTGATGGAATGAATGTCAGATGGGTCAGAGATTATCCAGCAAAACAATGGCTTTTGTGCAATCCCACTTGTCTGCAAGGGAACCAGGGAACCAGGTGGGAGGCTGGCTCAGATAAATTGGAAATGGATCCATGTTCCAGAGGATAAGGAATAGCTCTATATAATGTATCATGTGAATGTCATGTGAGTGTCACCATGTATTGTTCCCATTCATAAGCAACAGTTTCTTTTAGAAACTTGTTAAGCCTGTGTGTCAATAATACATTAATGTGGGCAAATGGCTCGAATAATACATTGGCAAGATCCTCTAAATCTTTGTGCCACCAAACAACAAGTGCCTTCAGAACAGTGCCTTCTTTAAATGGATGCCTGAGCATGAAAATGTTTGGGAAAATATTTGGAATTGGATCAATATTATATGTCATCTAAAATAAACCAAATAACCTGAGAACTAAGAAGAAAATCTTCCTATCATCTCCCACAGATTTGCCCATATTCTTACTAGGAGTGACCTGAGTTTGAGCTGCAAGATCAGTTGGACTCAGGACTTCAAACCAAACACAATCTTATGAACTTCCTCTAGTAATGAACATGTTACCTAATGCTGACAAAAGAAACGACTTCATGGCAGCAGGGATCTGTAGCCAATAGAGCATTTAAAGTTTTCTGTATAGATTTCATTTCCAAACCATATCAACTCTGCCTTGCTGTGTGATGTGGGAAAGCTAGCTAAATTTTCTGAGGTTACCTGTGTGCAGTGCTGTGGAAATGCTGAATGAGATGAAGCTGGAAGAACCTAGTTGTACTCCTTAAGTGAGGACATTCACTCATCACTCCTGGCAAGTCAGGTAATTGATGTAGTCTTCTCTAAAAATGGAATAACAATAACCAGCCACTGTGAAAATGAACAAGGTGAGTCACATAAAGTGCCTGGCATGGATGTCTGTGACATAGTAAAGACTAAATTAATATTAGCATCCTCCATGGTTTTTTTTCCTCTTTTAATCTTATCTTTTTCTGCCTCTACTCTGGACTCCCTATTCTCTCCTTATTTCTTCCACCTCATATACTAGGAATTATGGACCCAGAGCAGGTATTTGGTTAGGGAAACTCACCTGTATGGTGACAGGGATCCACCTGAACCACAATAGGAGAGGTAGAACTTGAAGAACTATTGTTACAAGTTGATTGAATAGATGCTGAGATGCTTAAATGAACACATTTAACTTACACATAACTTCATTCTATTACCAGCCTCCAAATCTTCCCATTCCTGCAGCCACAACTTTTTAGGTAACATAGAGAAGGCATGGAATGGTCTGGATGGCAAGATTTTTAGGAGCATTTGTAGCCTCAGGATAACAATCTGTGAGCTTTCTTTTTTTTAAAAAAGGAAAAATTTCACAAAGATTTATACAAGAAATAGTATGTAATATTACAATGTCTTCTCCAGTCTTTTCCCAACTTGACTCTTACTTATTATCTAAAAGATTCAATCATTTCATAACTGATAAAGGATACCAGAAAAGAAATTTACTTCTCTTCTTTTCTTTTCTGTGTCTCATCTTCTTTAACGTTTCATCATCTATATCATCATCAGTTTGAGCCTGAGTCCCAACTCCTGCAGAATACTTGGTGATAATGTCATAGGTCTTATGTGTTCAAATGTCGTCCCCATGACTCATGGTATTCATTCAGCATTTCAAATTACATAGATTGTTTCCCAGGAGAGAGACATAAAACTGTGTAGACAAGGAATATAGAAGAACACACACACATACACACACAGACATTACCACATGGCTACAAAGACATGGTCTCTAGGGTAAAGATGGTAGTTTCTATAGATTCCTGGTTAAAACCCACTTAAAAAGGAAGGAAACAGATTGTAACACCTCTTCTTAGCACTTCCCTCCAATTGCATTAAACCTTTAACAGTAACAAGGCATACCCTAAACACCATTATGTAGGAGACCCACCTATCCCTGCTGTTCAGATATGACAGCTGAGGCTTCAAGATGTTGAATATCTTTCCTACCAAGATTTATTAAAGACCAGCAGACTTGGTCTTTGTTTGCAATGTGGGCATACATCAGCCTTGCAACACACACACACACACACACACACACACACACACCCCTAAACAAATTCACTTGGGTGAATTTTTTTTTATGAGATTGTGCCTACATGTCATTGATTCTATTAATTCAGTCTCAAAATAAATCTGTTTTGTTAAAAAGAGCAAGCCATGAAATTGTCTGAACCTTTTACTTTTCCACTGGTCTGATGACTGTGTATACAGAAACACAATACATATAAATACATCCTTGTGTGGTCTCAGGTAGAACTCAGAGGAAATGTGAGAGGCAGAGAAGAAAATTAAAAACTAAATGGAGGGCTTCCCTGGTGGCGCAGTGGTTGAGAATCTGCCTGCTAATGCAGGGGACACGGGTTCGATCCCTGGTCTGGGAAGATCCCACATGACACGGAGCAACTAGGCCCGTGAGCCACAACTACTGAGCCTGCGCGTCTGGAGCCTGTGCTCCGCAACAAGAGAGGCCACGATAGTGAGAGGCCCGCGCACCGCGATGAAGAGAGGTCCTCGCTTGCCGCAACTAGAGAAAGCCCTCGCACAGAAACGAAGACCCAACACAGCCAAAAATAAATAAATAAATAAATAAGTTTATTTTTAAAAAAAACAAAAAAAACTAAATGGAATACAATCCTGAGGAATGAGTCAGAAAGGTGAGCAGAAGGGAATGACGGTCTACAGAGGACACAGAATACCAGGCATCCCAAATTGAGGCCCGTTAAGAGAAGGGCATTAGAGTAGGTCAATGCGCCAACGTTGTTGGTGCTCTTATTACAAGCCAAGGACTTTTATAAGTTCATGACAGATATTAATTCATTTAACTTTCCCCCAAGCTGATGAAGTAAGCAGTGTTATTATCATCCCATTAGTAAAGATGAGAAAACTGAGGCACATTTGGGTTAAGCATCTTGCCCCAGGTCACAAAATAGTAAGAGGTAAAAGGAGGCTGTGACCCTGGGCAGCACAAGCACCCCTCTACATAGTGGCTGGGAAAGAACCCAGAGAGGTGGGTGGTGGACATGGGACCACATGGGGCTGAAGTGAGAACAGTGCTAGGTACAAAGCAGGTGGTAGGAGCCCATTACATGTTTCATGCATCCTGAGGAGATTCCAGTAGGGAGGGAAAATGTTTAAGTAGATGGAAAAGAGCCCATAATAAGGTGGAGAGTAGGGAAATTGGGAGAGAAGAGAAAAAGAAAGGATTCATTCAGGTAACAGAAGCCTTGAGTTTTACTGAAATGTGAGCCAGTCCCACATGGGTCAGAGCCAGTTTACCCTACAGCTATCTCAGAGTGGCCACCGTCTTCACAGGCAAGCCCCACACGGAAGTGGGGTGGTTAGATTCTGGGTGTTGATAGTGTCTGTGACTAGCTGAGCACAGTATCCAGCAGAGGGCAGCTCCTCGATAATTCAGTGTGTTTAATACCTACTATGTACCTACTCTGGGTCAGGTAGTGGTGATACAAAAGAAAAGGTGATCCCTCAGGCTTTGTAGTCAGTTTAGAATTAGAATCCCAGGGTCTGCCACTTACTATGCATTGACCCTGGCAAATTTCTTTACCTTCTTCTGTCACATTCTCTTTTCCCTGAAACGTGACTAATAGATGCCAGCACAGCACCTGTGGTACCCTAATGGCTCCAAAGCTGTTAGTTGTTGAAGATGTTCTGTCATTATTTTCAAAGTATGACTGCACAGCCCTTGATGTTGATGGAGCTCACAGCCTAATAGGGATGAGAAACACATAAACTGACAATCACCAGAGAGCGTGCAGGATGTCCTGGTGAACACAGGCGTGAGCGCTAGAGGCGGGATGCATTTCTCCTACTCGCAGATTTGAGATTCTCCCTCCTCATTTTCGGGAAGCTGCACTTGGGGGTATCAACAAGGTTGAGGTGGTAATTCAGCTGCCTCAGCAAAGCCTGAGGAATGATAGAAAGATTCCACTAGAGAGTTCAAACTTGACTCTTAAAATGGCAAGGTTGCATCATATGTTTAAATATAAATATCATCAGAAGCCTGGGAAATAATTCTGAAGTTGGAAATTCAGGCTGCATACCTGAAAACAAACCTTTGTCAGACTAAGAACTCGCTCACAAAGTAGTTCCTCACGTTATTTGGCATTGCTTTGCCACATGGTAAGTAACCTATTAATCCAAATTAGACCCTTATCTTAGGTTCTTCATCCAAAGTGTGAATATAACAACTACTGAGGGGAGAGAAGGAGGGTGATTTTAGAAACATGCCTTGTCATGAGAGCAGGCACTTTTTTTTTGGCAGCAAGAAAGAAATACAATTTTAACATATGTAAGAACTAAGATGCATGAGTGTATTTAAGAAATATAATAAATTATAGTTTTTTTTAAAATAGATCTTTATTGGAGTATAATTGCTTCACAATACTGTGTTAGTTTCTGTTGTACAACGAAGTGAATCAGCCACATGCATACATATATCCCCATATCCCCTCCCTCTTGAACCTCCCTCCCTTCAGAGTTCTTAGAGTGATCTTTAGGGAGATTCTAAAAAGGCAAGCAGACTCAGTTACCAGGTGTACCAAGCCCTCTGGCACCTCATTCCAGAGGCTTCTATTTAATTAACTAAAGGCTTCTACAAAAGACTTTAACTTAATACAGGATCACATGACATAGACCCAAAGGGCAATAAAAGTGATATCCTTGTGTGTGGGACTTCCCAAACGCCACTGAGGAGCTCTGTGTGTCTGCTTGGTATGAATACCCTGGGAGGTGTGGCTAATAAGGCAGACTCTTGAGCCCCACTTTAAGAACCTTTATTCAGTAGGTTTGGAATGGGGTTCCAAGATCTGTAGGTTTTACAAAACTCTATACAAGATTCTGAGAGCTAAGAGTAGACACTACTGACAAATGCCACATGCAAATCTTGCCTGATGATGAAAATCACCTGGAGTGTTAGTTAAAAATGCAGATTTCTAGGCCACACTCCAGACTCACTATATTGGAATATCTGAGATCTGGGCACAGATACTGTATTTTAACTACTCACAGGTCAGTCTCAGCTTCTGGCCTGGTGTGAACCCATGTGTCAATGCTTTGATGTCTATAAATCAATTTTCTAACATTATCAGTCAGTTCCTAAATGGAGACAGTTCTGAGTTTTAATTCCACTCCTTGACCTACTAGACATGTAATTCTGGACAGTTCCTTAACCATACAAAGTCTCTGGTGACTCAATTGTGAAATAATAAGAGGTAATTGCGAAGACTAAAGACTAGCAAGTATAGGGAGATTGGCTCAAGATGGCGGAGTAGAAGGAGGTGAGCTCACTCCCTCTTGAGAGAGCACCAGAATCACAACTAAATGCTGAACAATCATCGACAGGAAGACACTGGAACTCACTAAAAAAGATACCTTACATCCAAAGACAAAGGAGAAGCCAAAATGAGATGGTAGGAGGGGCGCAATCACAAGAAAATCAAATCCCATAATTGCTGGGTGGGTGACTCACAAACTGGAGAACACTTATACCACAGAAGTCCACCCACTGGAGTGAAGGTCCTGAGCCCCACGTCAGGCATCCCAACGTGGGGGTCCAGCAATGGGAGGAGGAATTCCTAAAGAATCAGACTCGGAAGACTAGTGGGATTTGATTGCAGGAATTCAACAGGACTGGGGGAAACAGAGACTCCACTCTTGGAGGGCATGTGTGTGCATCAGGACCCAGGGGAAGGAGCAGCGACCTCATAGGAGACTGAACAAGACCTACCTGCTAGTGTTGAAGGGTCTCCTGAAGAGGCGGGGAGTGGCTGTGGCTCACCTTGGGGACAAGGACACTGCCAGCAGAAGTTCTGGGAAGTACTCCTTGGCGTAAGCCCTCCAAGAGTCGACCATTAGCCCCACCAAATAGCCTAGGTAAGCTCCAGTGTTGGGTCCCTCAGGTGAAACAAACAAGAGGGAGGGAACCCAGCCACACCCATCAGCAGACAAGTGGATTAAAGTTTTACTGAGCACTGCCCACCAGAGCAACACCCAGCTCTACCACCTACCAGTCCCTGCCATCAGGAAACTTGCACAAGCCTCTTAGATAGCCTCATCCACCAGAGGGCAGACAGCAGAAGCAAGAAGAACTACAATCCTGCACCTTTGGAATAAAAACCACATTCACAGAAAGATAGACAACATGAAAAGGAAGAGGGCTATGTACCAGATGAAGAAACAAGATAACCCCCCAGAAAAACAACTAAATGAAGTGGAGATAGGTAACCTTCCAGAAAAAGAATTCAGAATAATGATAGTGAAGATGATCCAGGACTTTGGAAAAAGAATGGAGGCAAAAATTGAGAAGATGCAAGGAATGTTTAACAAAGACCTAGAAGAATTAAAGAACAAACAAACAGAGATGAACAATACAATAACTGAAATGAAAAATACAGTAGAAGGAATCAATAGCAGAAAAACTGAGGCAGAAGAACAGATAAGTGACCTGGAAGACAGAATAGTGGAATTCACTGCCATGGAACAGAATAAAGAAAAAGAATGAAAAGAAATTAAGTCAGCCTAAGAGACCTCTGGGACAACATTAAATGCAACAACATTCACATTATAGGGGTCCCAGAAGGAGAAGAGAGAGAGAAAGGACCCGAGAAAATATTTGAAGAGATTTTAATCAAAAACTTCCCTAACATGGGAAAGGAAATAGCCACCCAAGTCCAGGAAGCACAGCGAGTCCCAGGCAGGATAAAGCCAAGGAGAAACATGCCGAAACACACAGTAATCTACTGACAAAAATTAAAGACAAAGAAAAATTATTGAAAACAACAAGGGAAAAATGACAAATAACATACAAGGGAGCTCCCATAAGGTTAACAGCTGATTTCTCAGCAGAAACTTTACAGGCCAGAAGGGAGTGGCATGATATATTTAAAGTGATGGAAGGGAAGAACCTACAACAAAGATTACTCTACCTGGCAAGGATCTCATTCAGATTCAATGGAGAAATCAAAAGCTTTACAGGCAAGCAAAAGCTAAGAGAATTCAGCACCACCAAACTAGCTCTACACCAAATGCTAAAGGAACTTATCTAAGTGAGAAACACAAGAGAAGAAAAGGACCTACAAATACAAACCCAAAACAATTAAGAAAATAGTAATAGGAACATACATATCAATAATTACCTTAAACGTAAATGGATTAAATGCTCGAACCAAAAGACACAGGCTCGCTGAATGGATACAAAAACAGGACCAATATAAATGCTGTCTACAAGAGACCCCCTTCAGACCTAGGGAAACATGCAGACTGAAAATGAGGGGATGGAAAAAGATATTCCATGCAAATGGAAATCAAAAGAAAGCTGGAGTAGCAATACTCATATCAGATAAAATAGACCTTAAAATAAAGAATGTTACAAGAGACAAGGAAGGACACTACATAATGATCAAGCGATCAATCCAAGAAGAAGATATAACAATTATAAATATATATGCACCCACATAGAAGCACCTCAATACATAAGGCAACTGCTAACAGCTCTAAAAGAGGAAATCGACAGTAACACAATAATAGTGGGGGACTTTAACACCTCACTTACACCAATGGACAGATCATCCAAACAGAAAGTTAATAAGGAAACACAAGCTTTAAATGACACAATAGACCAGACGGATTTAATTGATATTTAAAGGACATTCCATCCAAAAAGAGCAGATTACACATTCTTCTCAAGTGAACATGGAAAATTCTTAAGGATAGATCACATGTTGGGTCACAAATCAAACCTCAGTAAATTTAAGAAAATTGAAATCATATCAAACATCTTTTCTGACTACAGTGCTGTGAGATTAGAAATCAATTACAGGGAAAATACGTAAAAAACACAAACACATGGATGCTAAACAATACATTACTAAATAACCAAGAGATCACTGAAGAAATCAGAGAGGAAATCAAAAAATACCTAGAGACAAATGACAATGAAAACACGATGATCCAAAACCTATGGGATGCAGCAAAAGTAGTTCTAAGAGGGAAGTTTATAGCAATATAAGCTACCTCAGGAAACAAGAAAAATCTCAAATAAACAATGTAGCCTTACACCTAAAGGAACTAGAGAAAGAAGAACAAACAAGACCCAAAGTTAGCAGAAGGAAAGAAATCATAAAGATCAGAGCAGAAATAAATGAAATAGAAATAAAGAAAACAATAGCAAAGGCCAATAAAACTATAAGCTGGTTCTGTGAGAAGATTAACAAAATTGATAAACCATTAGCCAGACTCATCAAGAAAAAGAGGGAGAGGACTCAAATCAATAAAATTAGAAATGAAACAGGAGAAGTTACAAAAGACACTGCCAAAATACAAAGCATCCTAAGAGACTACTACAAGCAACTCTATGCCAATACAATGGACAACCTGGAAGAACTGGACAAATTATTAGAAAGGTACAACCTTCCAAGACTGAACCAGAGAGAAAAAGAAAATATGAACAGACAAATCACAAGTAATGAAATTGAAACTGTGATTAAAATTCTTCCAACAAACAAAAGTCCAGGACCAGATGGCTTCACAGTTGAATTCTATCAAATATTTAGAGAAGAGCTAACACCCATGCTTCTCAAACTCTTCCAAAAAATTGCACAAGAAGGAACGCTCCCAAACTCATTCTATGAGGCCACCATCATCCTGATACCAAAACCAGAGAAAGACACTACAAAAAAAGAAAATTACAGACCAATATCACTGATTATTATAGATGCAAAAATCCTCAACAAAATACTAGCAAACAGAATCCAACAACACATAAAAAGGATCATACACCATGATGACATGGGATTTATCCCAGGGATGCAAGGATTCTTCAATATATGCAAATCAATCAATGTGATACACCATATTAACAAATTGAAGAATAAAAACCCTGTGATCATCTCAATAGATGCAGAAAAAGCTTTTGACAAAATTCAACACCATTTATGATAAAAACACTCCAGAAAGTGTGCATAGAGGGAACCTACATCAACATAATAAAGGACATATATGACAAACCCACAGCAAACATCATTCTCAATGGTGAAAAGCTGAAAACATTTCCTCTAAGATCAGGAACAAGACAACAATGTCCACTCTCGCCACTATTATTCAACATAGTTTTGGAAGTCCTAGCCACAGCAATCAGAGAAGAAAAAGAAATAAAAGGAACACAAATTGGAAAAGAAGAAGTAAAACTGTCACTGTTTGCAGATGGCATGATACTATACATCGAAAATCCTAAAGATGCCACCAGAAAACTACTAGAGGTAATCAATGAATTTGGTAAATTTGCAGGATACAAAATTAGTGCACAAAAGTCTATTGCATTCCTATACACTAATGATGAAAAATCTGAAAGAGGAATTAAGGAAACACTCCCATTTACCACTGCAACAAAAAGAATAAAATACCTAGGAATAAACCTACCTAGGGAGACCAAAGACCTGTATGCAGAAAACTATAAGACATTGATGAAAAAAAACAGATGATACAAACAGATGGAGAGATATACCATGTTCTTGGATTGGAAGCATCAATATTGTGAAAATGACTATACTAACCAAAGCAATCTACAGATTCAATGCAATCCCTTTCAAATTACCAATGGCATTTTTTACAGAACTAGAACAAAAAAATCTTAAAATTTGTAGGGAGACACAAAAGATGCCGAATAGCCAAAGCAGTCTTGAGGGAAAAAAATGGAGCTGGAGGAATCAGACTCCCTGACTTCAGACTATACTACAAAGCTACAGTAATCAAGACAATATTGTACTGGCACAAAAACAGAAATATAGATCAATGGAACAGGATAGAAAGCCTAGAGAAAAACTGACACACCTATGGTCAACTAATATGTGACAAAGGATGAAAAGATATACAATGGAGAGAAGACAGTCTCTTCAATATGTGGTGCTGGGAAAAATGGAAAGCTACATGTAAAAGAATGAAATTAGCACACTCCGTAACACCATACACAAAAATAAATTCAAAATGAATTAGAGACCTAAATGTAAGACTGGACACTAAAATTCTTAGAGGAAAACATAGGAAGAACACTCTTTGACATAAATCACAGCAAGATCTTTTTTGATCAACCTCCTAGAGTAATGGAAATAAAAACAAAAATAAACAAATGGGACCTAATGAAATTTAAAAGCCTTTGCACAGTGAAGGAAACCATAAACAAGATGAAAAGACAACCCTCAGAAAGGGAGAAAATATTTGCAACGAATCAATGGGCAAAGGATTAATCTTGAAAAGATATAAACAGCTCCTGTGGCTCAATATTAAAAAAACAAACAACCCAATCAAAAAATGGGCAGAAGACCTAAATAGACATTTCTCCAAAGAAGACATAGAGATGGCCAAGAAGCACATGAAAAGCTGCTCAACATCACTAATTATTAGAGAAATGCAAGTCAAAACTACAATGAGGTATCACCTCACACTGGTTAGAATGGGCATCATCAGAAAATCTACAAGCAACAGATGCTGGAGAGGGTGTGGAGAAAAGGGAACCCTCTTGCACTGTTGGTGGGAATGTAAATTGATACAGTCACTATGGAGAACAGTATGGAGGTTCCTTAAAAAAACTAAAAATAGAATTACCATATGACCCAGCAATCCCACTACTTGGCATATACCCAGAGAAAACCATAATTCAAAAAGACACATGAACCCCAATGTTCATTGCAACACTATTTACAATAGACAGGTCATGGAAGCAACCTAAATGCCCATCGACAGATGAATGGATAAAGAAGGTGTGGTATATATATACAGTGGAATATTACTCAGCCATAAAAAGGAATAAAATTGTGTTATTTTTTGAGATGTGTATGGACCTAGAAACTGTCATACAGAGTGAAGTAACTCAGAAAGAGAAAAACAAATATCTTATATTATCGCATATATGTGGAACCTAGAAAAATGGTATAGATGAACCGGTTTGCAGGGCAGAAGTTGAGACACAGATGTAGAGAACAAACGTATGGACACCAAGGGGGGAAAGTGGCCATGGGGTGGTTGGTGTGATGAATTGGGAGATTGGGATTGACATATATACACTAATATGTATAAAATGGATAACTAATAAGAAGTTGCATAAAAAATAAATTAAATAAATTTCAAAAATTAAAAAAAAATAGTAGCAAGTATAAAATCCCTAGTAAACTGGCAGATAGTGAGTATTGAATATTCATTTCACCCTACCATGACTTTATCTACCTCTTAATATGAATGTAAATTCACAAATTAGAGGAGGTATAAAATAGAACATTTTGATCAAAGAATTATGATCAAAACAAAAGTGAGGTCATATTTCATTTTTTACTAAAAAATGAAAAATGAAAAATAATGATAACACCAATTTCACATGAGGTTTAAATGAAAGTTGTACATTCATACATTGCTACAAGAAATGTAAATTGGCAAGTTCTTTTGAAGGTTTGTCATGCTTTTAAAATTATAAAAAATATTCAGATTTTTTGACTTGGTCATTTCATACGGAAAGTTACCCTAAGGACAGAAAACATTATTTTCATAAATATGTTCATTTCAGCATTTTTTAAAATAGCAGAGATTTTTAAACAGCCTGAATGCCCAACAATATTAAAGACCAGGTATATCCATTTATATGTAATACTATGAAGGCACTAAAAGTAATCATTGAGATCACCGAGCAATAAAGAAAACCATCTGCACTGTGATGTAAGTGAGAAAAGCAAACTAAAATTATATTTCTTCTATGATTACACGTGTAAAATATTTATGTATAGAGGACATGGAAAATTAATAATTAAGTTGCTATGGGATGAAGAACTTGAGATTTTTTTCTTTTTATATAATACTGCTATTACCATTACAGTACTGCTGTATGTTCCATGACTCCATTAATATATTGCCTGTCCTTTCTATTATTTAAAAGAAAAAGACAGCTCATAGGCATTGTTCCATCCACAGAGGTTCCTGATATAAAACCACTTTGATGATCTCTGACCATTAAAGAAAAATCTAATTTGTATTACAGGGTCACCCTGGTTAGTCACCAGACCCCAGGCAGGAGATCAGGATCCAGTGAAAGGAAGCCACAAAAGGCAATGTGACAAGGGACATTCCAAACTGGATGCAAGAAAATGAGCTAAGTCCAGAATGAATGTCGAAATGCAGGCTGGGAAGAGGGTGTTGGTTTATAAGACAGCTGTAGCTGGAGGGGCTCAGAGTTATGAACGCTCTTTAACAGGTTTGTTAGTTCATGTGGAATGAAGAGATGAATTTGGCTCAAGGGTCCAGAGTGGAGTCACAGAAGTACATTTTCATATGTATTTTAAAAAGAGTCTGACCCAGGCATTAGCTGGGTTGCTCCAGAGAAGGGATTGCTTCTCTTTTCCTGCTCATTCTCTCCATCTTATTCCTAATATGCTCCAAAGCTATGCCTGATTCCATGGGCATCATTTTGGCTCCATTAAGGAGTTGCTGTATGAATTTGCTAGGGCCACCATAACAAAGTATCTCAGACTGGGTGGCTTAAACAACAGAAACATTTCTCCCAGTTCTGGAGGCGAAAAGTCCACAACCAAGAGTTGGCAGAGTTGGTTTCTTCTAAGGTCTCTCTTCTTGGCTTGTAGATGGCTGTCTTCACATTGCATCTTCACATGGTCTTTCCTCTGTGCCTGTGTCCAAATATCCTCTTCTTAGAAGGACACCGATCATATTGAATTAGGGCCCACCCCAATGACCTCATTTTAACTTCATCACTTCTTCACAGACCTTATCTCCACATTCATATTTTGGGGTACTAGGATTGGGACTTCAACATATGAATTTTGCGGGGACACAAGTGAGCCCATAACAGTTTTCATGCTTTAGCTCAAAGCATAAAGCAAGTCAGGTGGCAAGGGGTATAACACAATATATACTTGGGCAGAGAGACTCTGTGGTTTGTTAGCAACTTGGAGATTCCTCATTTTATAGAACAAGGTGAGGCTTAGGTGGGTTAGGTGGACTTCCCAGGACTACAGAAGGCAAACTCACAGCCATCCTTTTGTGTCTCATAGTCTGAGATACCATGTAAGTCATCACTTCTTTCTTCCCTCCTTCTCACCCCTAGACTTTCCCTCCTTCCCTTGAAGCAGTCCCAGTTACTTGTATTCCAGACAAGAGTCCACAAAGGTATAAGCCTCAGTACAGAAGGATTCTGAGGAAGAGTCAGAGGCCACCTGAGTCCCACTGCCACCATCCTGAGGGGTGAATCTGTCAGATTCCACTGCAGGACAAGGTAAAGGCTCCACTGTGCCCCAACTGAGGCCTTTTGTCTACAGGATCCTGGTGCAGTATAGTGGGAAGTGTGGTTCTCAGCACAGAACTCTACTTCAGGAAGCAAGAAAAAACCTGGGCCCAGATGCCCCCTGATCCTGGGAAGTGGTCTCTCTGTATCTCATCTCCTTCCCTCTCCCCCAGCTCACTCAGCTCCAGCCACACTATCCTCCTCGTTATCCCTTGAACATGTCAGGCATCCTTATTCTGTCTGAGGACTTCTGCAGTGTGCTATGGTCTGAATATTTGGGTCCCCTCAAAATTCATATGTTGAAATCCTAACCCCCAGAAGTATTAGGAGGTGGGGCATTTGGGAAGTAACTAAGTCATGAGGGCTCCACCTTCATGAACGGGATTAATGTCCTTATGAAAGAGGCTCCAGAAGGATCTCTAGCCCCACCTGCCATGTGTGAAAAGTGTGTGACCTGGAAGAGGGCCCTCATCTGACCATGCTGGAACCCTGATCTCAGACTTCCAGCAGCCAGAATCAGGAAAAATAAATTTCTGTTTTTTATAATTTACCCAGTCTGGTCTTCTGTTATAGCAGCCCCAGCAGACAAAGGCACAATGGCCACTCCTTCTGTCCATGACATTCTTCCTTCAGATATCCAAGTGCCAAACTCCTCAAACTCCTTCAGTATCTCACTGAGGCCTACTCTCATCACTCTGTTTTAAGTTGTAAGCCATTATACTCCCCCAATCCTACACCTCTGATCACCCATGCTTTTTTTCTGTTTTTTTCTACAGCAATTATTGCATTCAAATATATTATAAAATCTATCTACTTATTAGGTTTTGGGGTATTGTCTGTCACGCTCCTCTAAAATAAACACGAAACAATATGCTTTTATGCATACCACATTCCAAGAACAAAGTAGGCACTGAAGGAATATCTGTTGAATGAATGAATGAATGGATATCTATGAGGCCAAAATTGGAGGCAAGTTTAGTTTGCTCCAGGCAAATTTAGTTTCCCAAGAAGCAAGAATCAGAGAGAGAGAGAGAGAGAGAGAGAGAGAGAGAGAGAGAGAAGGATGTTGGCTAGGTCTCTGTGTACTGGTTTGCAAAAGCACAAAAATTCCAACTCTAATTATATAATAATGGAGGAAGGATCTTACATTCACCAAAAATCTGTTTGGCCCCAGTCAATTCCATATTTTACATCACACAGCAACTCTATTTTACAGATCTAAAAACTCAAGTTCAGAAAAAAATTAGGTTGCTGGCTCAAGGTCACATAGCAAGTAAGAGGAATCGAATTAGTTGTCAAATCCAGATCAATCTGGATCCCACATTCAAATGCTTTCACTACATTGTTACAGCCCTTCATTTGGTGACATACCAGGACCTAACACTCTGTCTTCCTTATCTACCTAGAGGAGAGGCAGCTTTTTGTGTTGGGAAAAACTAGCTTTCTAAAGGTGCTGGATGAGACATTGCCTGGCCCCAACTTTACTGCCATCTGAATATCAAATCAATGTCTCCTCTAGCCCAGTGAGTGAATCCCCATTTCAATATTGCAATACATACATATGTTGATTAATTTGGGGGTGTGCTCTCTAGTGTTTGTTATTAATAAGAGTTAGGGTACTGCCTTATATAACTGAAGGAATTTTACAGTTGGGAAGATCCAACATTATCTTCATAGTAGCTCACTCAGATATCTTTGTTTTTCTATGTTCTTTCTTAAATGAGAAAAATAAATAAATGGAGTTACAATTAGCTTACCCCAAATTGCTGAATAAACCAAGGGAATGAACTACCCAGGAGAATGTTCATCATCGTGTGGGTCTCTTCAGCCAGTGGGCAGATCACAGGAGATCTGTGTGGCAGGGCTGGCCCTGACTCTCTTCTTGAGTTACAAGTGTCTGCAGCAGGTATGAACATTCATATCACATACACGGAGTGGTAGAGAGAGTATTGGGTTTTTTTTTTCCTAAAGTAGAATTTAATATCTGTTTTAAATTCCCATTTTGCCAGACACAAATATTTACTCTCAATAGATTAAGGGGCCTCTTTGTCAGCTGGGTCGTGTCTCTCTTACCTGGGAGAGCAGTCAGCAAATGCCAAGCTTTGCTGGGGATGGAAGTGAAAGAGATCTCCTGTCATCAGTCTCCACAGATTGTTGCTTCTCATTCTGGAAACTAGCAGCAAGGTCTTTTCATGTCCACTGCCTTTCTCATCATCTCTTCGTGGAATTCCAGAGAACATCCTACAGACCCTGTGGGCTCAGAGACACCAAGGACTCTCCCTTCCCATCAGGGGCTCCGGGAAATCTGAGGCAGCCCAGGGGGCAGAACCCAGGTCTTCTCTCTCAAACCTATGGAGTCTCAAGACCCGGTCTCAACTCCAGGATACACGGCACCACACCTAGGGCTCACGAGCAGCTGAGGTTTCCCTTTGGTTTCCCGACTGTCTCGTCTCCACACAGTCCATAAACTTGCTACCTAATCTGAGAGCAAGTTTGCTTGGCTCTTTATCTCTTCACAATAGCCTGAGGTTTGTGCCCCCAATTCTTTGTGGTTTAGGATTTTGAAGATAAAATCTTATGTTTTTCAGTTCCCAAAACGTTCCCCTTCAGAATCCATTTTGAATCTCAAAAGCCTAAAATTGACCTATTTTCTGGGCTCTGCTGTAACAACTCCAACCCAAGGCAGTGGATCCTTCCGAGTCTATTTTGAATGGAGAAGAGCCATGACATTAAAAAAAAAAAAAAAAAAAAAAAGATAGGAAGGAAAACATATCATCAAAAGAATGCCTACTAGCTATCTTAACCAGTGAGAAAAATATGTGGTCAAACTCATCTAAAACCCAACAACCCTGCTACCTATGAGTTCTTAGGCATGCTGTTTACTGCGGAGAGCAGAGAAATAAAAAGGACCTTGAGGATCTGCAGATGTAATTCAATTGCTCACCCCCTCACTTCCCGGCAGGTTTGTGTCTGTCAAAGGCTGGAAGCTCTATTTTTATTTTTATTATTTTTCAAATTAACCTGTTAGCTATTGCACACCTTAGCCCAGTGCTTCTCAAACTCTAACATGCATGCAAGTCACCTGGAGAGCTTTTCAAAATGCAGATTCTGGTTCAGCAGATCTGTGGTAAAGCCTGAGATTCAGTATTTCTAGAGAGCTCTGGGGGCTGCTGTTGTCCATACTTTGAGTACAAGGTGGTAGCTTTATTTCATCAACAATTTCTCTATATGCACCTTACAGTCCCAGGATGCAAAACACTTGTAATTTTTATCTTTATGTTTTGTCCATGCTGTTTGTCCTCTCTCTGGATGAACTACCCAGATTCACTGTTTGTTTAGATCTTTGCAGTTTTCAATCCTCAGGTCCATCCCCCTGATACTTTGAGTTCTCTGTCTCCTGTCAGTGACTTTTGATACAACTGCCTCGTTGTGATGCATCACAGCACACCCTAATTTTTGTCTGTTTGCTTGTTTTTTTTCTTTTACATCATATTATGAGCTCTTTACAGAAATCATTTGTCTCCTTTCTCACCACCTAATACAGTGTGTGGTCTAAGGAAGATAACAGTGCCCACTTGAAGAGGTCAGAGATCATCACGAAATTGGGTTTTGTCACTAATGAGATGAATTAATCACTAGGACTGTTCACGTAAAATGATGCACTTTGTACTTCTAGCGCTCAGAGCAGGGTGCAGGGATGAGGGAGGCAACCAGAGAGAGGTAAAGACAAAGATATTTCTGCCACTCAAGGCTTCAGGGGGAACCTCACTGCACAGTGCCGATCACAAGGGGAGGCCCAGGGTGATTATTACCTTTTGAAGATGGTGGATTCATTTCTGCAGAAGCCAATTCCAGGTCTGTTCCCATTAATCCCCTGCTTGATGAGAACGGCAGGGTGTACTGCTAATGGTTTTTGGTTGCTTGTGGGCTGATGTGAAATGCATGTGATAATTAGCTAACTAAATTAGTTCTGTTCTCATTTTTTACATAAAACAGTTTTGTGAGGATGGCTTTTTACAATGATTTCTGGTCTAATTTCTTATTATCACCATTGGAAAAAAAAAGATTTTTTCTCCCCATTCTCTGGGATATCTCTCCCACTCACCACTCTTGACACCTTCCAAATCTACCCATGTATGATCTGTTATATGTTAAGCACTAAATCCCGGGGATGCCTCCCTCTTCGGTCTTCTCTTTTGGATCACTGCACTACCATCACTGTTGGATTTCCTCCTGAATATTCAGATTAGTACGGATTTTTTTTTTCATGGCTCTAAATGTGGAGAGAAACACAAGTGATTTACTGAGAGCTTTCTGCTACTATAAACACTAGGACCTTCAACCCCAACATGTTAACATCCCAGATGTATGACATGAGTCACTCTCTGGGAATTGGCCCATCTGTTCTAAGGCTCAGCCAACTGGTGATTCTACAGAAAGAGCAGCATGCAGCTTTTTTCCTGGCACGACCACTAGGTTTTAGGGCTTTACAGATTCCTGTATATCCAACCTGCTCTGGAGAGCTACCTGTAGGGTTTTCATAGTGCTTTGTGTTGAGTTGTTTTCAATGAGTTGAATTTGCACCTCCTTTCTAGAGGCAGTTTCTTATTTTTAAGCAAATCAATACTGGGCAGCCTTATATGTGGGAAAGTTCCTAGATAATGTTGTGAATTTGATCACAGGACTTTACCTACCTGTAGCTCGGCTACTTCATCAGCAAAATAAAACATTCTCTTAGGTTCAATTACCAGAAATGTGATAAAACTGATACTGCTGTATGGTAGATCAAGATTCAATTCTCATCCTAACTGAGTTACCATGGTATAACTTTTTAAAGATGATCCTTTGACACTCCTTCCAATGACAGGTGGGGGTCTAATTCCCCATCCTTTCATTTGAGCTGGGCTTAGTGACCTACTTTTCCAAAAGAATGACATTTTGAGACTTCTGAGGGCAAGACATAAGACACATTTCAGCCCAGGCTTCTTGGCCTGCTCCCTGTCTTGTCTGGAGGAAGCCAGCCTCCATATAAAGAGTGTGACAATCCTTACACTGCCATGCGTTGAGGAAGCTCATGCTCACCATGTGGAAGGTCACATGGAGGGAAAGAGAGAGATACTCAGCCAGGCCCCTGATGACCAAGCCATCTCAGCTCAGACAACAGACATGTGACTAAAGGTGCGCCATCTTGGATGTTCAGCTCAGCGGAGTTTTCAGATGACCTTAGGCCCAGCTAAGCATTAGAAAGCCCAAGTGAGAGCCATCCAGCTGAAAACAGTCGTCCCACAAAGCCATGAGAAATCATAATAGTTTTATAAGCCACTAAGTTTCAGATGGTTTGTTTGGCACCAAGAGGTAGCTAGAATATATGAGAAAAGAGCTCCGTTTCCTTATCTATAAAACAGAAATACTTATGCCTAACTCCTGTGAATATTGAGAAGATTTAAGTATAAACTGGTAAATCCCTTAGCACATTACCTGGCAAGAGGAGATTCTTAATAATTGTCACCTCCCCTTCCCTTCCAGTTCTAACAGGTTATAAATTTGTGATTAATTTGTTGTAGGTCTATATTTGATTTCCTCCCAAGTTTACCTGTCTAAAAATCCCTAGGAAAGGGAGGCACTTAAAAATATCTATTTATTTCATCACTCACTATTTTCAATAACAGCTGAATCTTACCCATCTAGAAACACCAAAGAATGAATAATCTAGATAGTTATGCTTACAAAATGCTCAGTATGCATTTTTGTAATCTTCGATTTTTTTAAAAAAGCCTTCTAATTTAGAAGTAAGTTCTCTTTAACATCTGTTATATTTTTTTCCTGCTCCTGAGGCACAATATACTGAACATAAAGTAAATGTTTACTGATCACTCAGTTGTTATAAAAACTAGTTATTGTATTTCATTGTCATATAGTTATTATACCCCCATTTGCCAGTACACTACAGGTCCCTGCTTGCTATATATATATTTTTTTCTTGTTGAGTGAATTCAAGTCCCCACCTATATCTTTGTGGTAATAGGTCAGCTATCACATCTTAGAACTGACAGTATAATTATTTCTGGAACTACCTGGGCCACTGGCCAGACTGTAGAGGTCTGCCTTTAGGTCAGATGGCCATCCCTGGTCTTGTCAACTGGGGCAGGTTTGGATGGCATAACATAAATCATAATGACCTACTGGGGAGGAATTCTACAGAAACAGCAAGACAGTCACCTGAATGTCCTGGGAGGTACACACTAATATCTAGGCCACCTGAGGGTTAGGGCACCTAAAGTCTAGTAAGTTGCTGTTCCCACTGGCATTACTGTTTCTGTCCCCATATTAATCCAGCCTGTAGAACTTAATTCCCTGATTTGCTGCCTGCTTCTCCTGATGGGATGAGAGCTCTTCTTTGAACCTCAAACCATTCAATTGGGGCCTTGAAAGTATTTCAAACCCTTGCCAACCCCAGTTCCTTCTCTCTGGAGCCTGGACTTTGTCCAACCAGCTGCTATCCGGGGCCTTAATTCACATAAGAAACAGGGGCTAGAACCAAAACATCATTGACATTGAGTATTACCACTCCCTATAGACTAAAAGGGAAAAAGGAACAAAACCAAATCTTGTATATTAGTGCAATTCAGAATGAGCCAAAGGTCGTCTCCCTCAGGGCCCCAATAATCCCAATAATGATTTCTAAGATTCAGAGAATAACTCAACATGTTCTACGTGCAACTTAATCTCACAAGTTACATTCTACTCTTATGCGTGTTGCATGCAGAAGAAGTAGAGGACAGAGGCTTGAGAGAATTTCCCAACGATACACAGGGAGTAAGGAGAGCCTGGATTCAAACCTGGGCCGGCAGATGACAGTTTGCTCCTTAACCACTGGACTACAGAGCCCCACAAAGTGCTAGCCCTACACCTGGCCTTGCCAGCCTTCCTTCTCTTTCTTTTGCAGTTCAAGGATGATGACTTAAATGCTTCATGGCCCAGGCTGTGTGTGTTGTCATGGTGTTTAGTATATATTTTGGAGCTCTCTCCAGCTATGTCAGCATCGTGAGAGAAGCAGTGAAGACAAGGAATTAACAACTCTGACACCAAAAATGAGATCCAATAAATACTTTCTGTCCAACAGCGGTTTTTTGACAGGATTTTAATCTCTCATATTCCTTAAAGTAGTACATTCTTGGGAACATACCTCAAAAATTCCACACTGTCTAGATGTTTCCGGTTCTGCTCTACATTTAAGTTTAATTCCTAAAGAGAAATGGTATAAGTATTTGAGATAATTACTAGGAAACATAACATTGTTTCTTGTTCACATCCATAGATCCTTCTCACCTTTCATTCTGCTCAAAATTAAGTGGAAATGGTTTGGTAAATTAGAAAATTCCATAAATATTATTCACTCTTTTTCTAGTTAACAATTTCTACTTAATTCTTCTATACCTACTTTTTAAACAACAGCTCTTTGCCAAGATCTTAATTAAGCTTTAATTATTCAAATGTCTGTTTTTCCTTTTACTAATAGGGGATTTTAAAATTCTCCTAGCCATTTTATTTTTAGCCCTGGTCCATCTTTCACTTCAGTAATGAACTAGCCTGTATTTCTAGCCTTCGTTCCTTGAAGCTGTGGGTGACTTAGCTTCTCAGGGGATTCAAATGGAACCCCTGGAGAATTCAGTTTGGTTATCTGTTGTATACATGGCATTCTTAGAAACCCTGATCCAGTAAATTTATTATACAAATAAAAACAGAAAGATCAAAATGTAAATGTCCTTAACAGCGTGAGTTTAGTGCTAAGGATCTTCTAATTTTGTTTTATCCTGTGATTTCCTAAAAATGACAAATAATGGGATGATTGCGTTGACCTTCAGAGACCCTAATTAAGATGATTTTAAAATTGCCCTTGTAACAGCAAGTTCTACCCCGAGATTACTAAGGAGATCAGTGTCAAAAGAAGACCCAAGCTTTTTAAAAGATGTCATTTTTTTTTTCATAACTCCATTAACCAGAGAAAAACAATAAATAGCAAGTACAATAAGAAAAGGGGATGTGGAGAGAGAAGCCAAATGAAATAATTAAAAACAAACAAACAAACAAAGAAGCCCTCTTGGCTCTAAAGATAAGAGGCCCTGTTGAGAATGTGGCAAACAGAAGTTGCTTTTCAAGATAGAAATACAGGATGTTTCTCATCAAATTCTTAAGGAGAAGTAGTCAGAAGAGCAATCCATTTTGAAGTGGGTGTAATCAGGAATTTTAATCCTTTCATTTGGATGTAGTCTGATAGGCAAAAACCTGAACCATTAATCTCAGCTGCTGTGTCCTAGCAGACTAGAGCCTCTTTTTGCCCTTATGTCTATGTGGTTTCACTGTACTTTGGTACCCCCCAAATGGAGACAGCTTTACTTAACATTATTATTATTGGGAATTCCCTGGTGGTCCAGTAGTTAAGACTCCACGCTTCCATTGCAGGGTAGATGGGTTCACTCCCTGGTCTGGGAAGTAAGATCCCACATACCACATGGCATGGCCAAAAAAAATAAAGATGTGCAAGATATGTACACTGAAAACTGATAAAACATTGCTGAGAGAAATTAAGGAATAAATAAATGGAGAAATCTATTTAAAAAAACATTATTATTATCTATAATATAAGTAGCCTCTTAAGGTTAGACTACACTGCCCCACCCCCACTCAATTAACCCCATCCTAACTGACTGCTACCTCAGAATCAGGTCCTATGAGACTCGTTAGCACCAACTAAAGAGTCTTTTCTCTAGTTCCTCAAGTGGAAAGGTATAGCATGGTCCCTTCCATTTCTTTCTGTCGGATCAATTATATTCTGTACAATTGTGTGCTTCTCAATAGCACTTCAGGTTGATTA
The DNA here is from genome assembly GCF_949987535.1 of Balaenoptera acutorostrata. Lineage (NCBI taxonomy): Eukaryota > Metazoa > Chordata > Mammalia > Artiodactyla > Balaenopteridae > Balaenoptera > Balaenoptera acutorostrata. The sequence goes on from NC_080066.1 coordinate 41,085,265, forward strand.
TGTTTGACCACTCCATAAGCCATGACAACTGACAGCCATTCTTTACTTTAACCCTCAGTGTTTTTTTCCTATGTTCCCAATGTTTGGTCTGCATCAGGTGGGTCAGCCTTGAGTAAGAAAGGCTAGAAGACTTCAGAACAATCTTCTCCCTAGACTAACATTCCCAGGAGGGGTTTAGCACATTCTTCCATATGATGTTCTATTTTCTCATGTCACCAGGAGCTTATCTTTCACAGCACTTAGAAGTGTTGCTCTTTTGCAAGTATCGTTTTACTCATTTGATTAAAAACTCTCCCCCCTCTTAAATGGTAAGTTCCATAAGGGCAGAGTGCAAGCAGGTTTTTATATCTCATGCCTAGAGCAGCGTCTGGGACAAAATAAAGATGCAATAATAATTTGTTAAATGGATGAATACTGCGTGCATAGCTGGAGTCATACAAAGGTCTGTATGACTTACCAGAAATGCAATTTTAAGTAAGTAATTTACTCTCCCAGCCTAGAATTTACCTGGAAAGAGAAAAGAAAGAAAGAAATGAAAGACAGAAAAAATAAGGATAATAAAATTCCTAAAAACGCAGCTTTCTATAAGGATTATAAAAGATAATATAGTTAAAGTGCTTCAAGCAGAGTGCCTGGGGACAGTAAATGTTCAGTGCCCTGACATCATCTACTGTGAGTGCTTCATCTTAGAAGGAAAATCTAGAGGAGACTGTGATTTTCCCAGCATCACACAGCTTATGGCAGACACTGCATTGCATTTTTCCCATATCAGAACCTTGTTTTCCTCATTGCTTATTTAAGTGACAGACTCAGATTTCCATTTTGACAAGATTACTCTGACTGCAGTGTGTGTGTGTGTTGGGTACAGCTCTCTTCCCTATCTCAAACCACACCCTTAACAATACTTTCTCATGTTATTGGAATCTGATGTCAAGCAATCACACAACCCACAGAAAGAAGGTAGGAAAACATGACACAATTCACGTATCTTTATTTATAAAGTTGGGTCGGGGAAGGTTATTGTAATTCTAGCTCACTGTGTTGTTCCCTACATCTAGTCAGATGGTACACATGGATTTGCTTTTACATATTATAAAACACTATCTATGTGTTTGTACTATTCTACCAAGACAGTCAACCCTGAATATGCCTTACACATGCCTTAGGATGCAGGCTGTTTGGTAAAAGGCATCGCTTCTGCACGAAACCTGTGTGCAGTGGCTTAGTCACCTGCGTGTTTTCTCTCCCTTCACAACAAGAGCTTCTGAACTCAGGGTTGTTTTACAGGAATCTGAAATAATCAGAAAGCAACAAGAGAGAGGTCCATGGGGGGCAGCTTTGGCTCGGAGGCAGGGTGTCTGTGATTCACAATTCCTAGTTCCTGTGACAAAAGCAGCCGCCTGACTGACAGCCTGGGGAGGGAGCCTTTTTCAGCCTTGTTCCCTGAGCTTCACCTGTCTCCATTTACTTCTGCCCTCTCCCTGTAAAAGAAGGGAGAATATCTGTTCTGAGATGCAGAGGGGTTTTGGAAAGCTTTTCCACGCAGTGCTGATAGCTGCATTTATTTGTTACATTTATCGGTCTTGGAATCTTCTTAACTGAGCAGAGCCAGAGGCCCAATTCTAATTTCTTTGCCCAAGTAAGATTTTTCTCTCCCAGGTCTGGCTTATTCTCTCTTACTTTTAAAGGGGAAAAAATGCACCCTTGCCTAATTAAATCAAGAGTCAGTGTTATGGACTGCATGTTTGGGACCCCCCAAATTCATATGTTGCAACATTAACTTCCAAGGTAATAATATTTGGAGTCGGAGCCTTTGGGAATTAATTAGAGTTAGATGTGGTCATGAAGATGGGGGTCTCATGATGACATTACTACCTTTATAAGGAAAGACAGCAGGATGAGAGAGAGGGAGAGCTCTTTCTCTTCAAAAGGCACACACAGAAGAAAAACCAGGTGAAGACACAGTGAGATGGTAGCTGCTTATAAGCTAAGAGAAGAGCCTCAGAATGAAACCCACCTTGCTGACACCTTGATCTTGGATTTCCAGCCTCTAGAAATAAGTTTCTGCTATTAAAGCCACCCAGTCTATGGTATTTTGTTATGGCGGCTCAAGCTGCCTAAGACAGTATAGAGTATCTCTTTCTCTATCCAATGAAAGAGATATAAAGTGATGTCACTTTGGTGACTTCAGAGGAAACTGTGGCTACTTGGTGAATCTGGTAAAATGTCCTTTTATTTATCAGCTACAGAGGGCTAGGGTAGGGCCAGAGGGGCAAGGGTTTTTGTTTTTTTCTTTTTTTTTAGTTAGCACTTCTCACAGTGGGACCCTGCCTTGCTGTCAAGCTCCCCTTGATTCAAAGCCTTCTTAATGACAATAGACTCCAGCAAGGGCCAGCACAGTCTAGCATGGATTTTTGCCATTTTTAACCTCCTGTGGGTGGTAACTTTTGTTATTATTAATATGGGTCTCCATGTCATTCAGATCACCCTGGAATCTGAGACTGAGGCATGAGGGCAAATGAACTGACTACTTCCTTAGATCCTTGCAGTTAATTCTTGGGTCCATCCTTCGACTCAGCTCTCCAAATGTATGGGTCCAACTGGAGCTATAAGCCCCTCAGTCTATACTTTGGTGCTTTTATTTTCCAGAAATGATTAGAGAATTTTCTTCTTTCCTTAGACTTGGGAGTTGGACAAAACTTCAAGAGCTAAAATTTCCCCAGCAAAAAGAATTAAAGATCCACATCCAAACTTAAGGCAGACATGTAACTCAGCCCTCACTCAGTCTTCCCAGAACTCAAGGCTGTGGGTCTGTAAAATGAAAACATTAAACACTCTCGTACCTAGCAGTATATTTAGGCTCTCCCTGAAAATAAATGGGACTCTACCTATTTCCCAGCCTCTCCATAACTTGGGAAAGGATTTTTAAATACAGCTTTCTCTACACCAGCTATTCCCACAGTATAAACCAGCAGCACCAGCATCAGGTGGGAATTGGTTAGAAATGTAGAATCTCAGGTCTCGCCCAAAACCTACTAGGTCAGAAATTCTGCGAGAGGCACTCAATGATCTGTGGTTTAACCAGCCCTCCAGGAGAATCTGATGTACACTCAACTTTGAGAACCACTCAACTTTTTATTCACCCTATTTATAAGCATCTCTACCAATACAAAAATGAGAGGCCATGTAGTATGATCTCATTCTTCTTGCCTGGGTGATTGGCTCAGGTTGGGTCAACTGTGTTCAAGCTTGGGACTGTTGATTCATATTTGTTGAACAAGATATCTTTTCTCTCCCCTTGAATGTGAATGACGAAAGCTGAGGTCTAGATTGCTGCTGATCACCATCTTACACCAGGAAGGAAGCCAGTGGGAAGACAAGAGCCACCACAGAGGAGTACACAATAATGGTAAAATGGACCTAGATTCCTGATACAATCATGCCTGAAATCTGAACTGCTGCTAGAATTTCTAATTAAATAATACAGCAAATTCTCTTTATCCCTTAGCCAGTTAGAGTTGGATTCTCTCTTATTTGACCCCAAAGCACTCTAATAGTGATAACAAAGTCCAATTAAGAGGCTGTTGTAGAACCCATGGAATGCACATTGGTGGCTTACAGCAAGTGGGTAGTGGAATTGGGAATAAAGACAAGTGAAGAGTTTCTACATATTTAGAAATATGAAATTATGGGACTTAATTTTGAGTGGGAAAAATGGTCGACTATTATAAGAATCAGAAACAGAAACAAACACCAGATCTTTTGATCTGGGGAGATCTTACTAGTGTTGCCTCTCCCAGCCACCATCATGTATCTTACCCCCATGCCACACTTTCCATCTCTACTATAATCCTCTCTCTTAATTTGCCTTCAGTCCTTTTGTCATATCTCAACCTCACCTTTTATCCATTTCGGGCACACATTTTTTTGCTGCCCTTCTCAGATTTACTCCCCACCCCATATTCCATTGAAAATAGTCAAGGAAATACATATAAATAAATAAAACATTAATAGTCTAAATTTAAAAGAATTGAAACAATATTTCTTCTTTTAATTCATTAATGCAAAAATAGTTTTTAAGCACCATGTATGACAAAAGTGTGGAGTATGTGGAGATAAGAAAGAAATGAGCTTGTCCTCAATATTTTTATGGTCAAGAACAAGTTCAGCAACCTTTGCCTCTAAAGGGTCAGATAGTAAATGACTTTGCGAGCCATGCTATCTCTGTTCCAACTACTCAATTCTGCCATTGCAGAGTGAAAGAGGCCATAGACAATATGTAAATGAGTGGGTGTGGCTGTGTTCCAATAAAACTTTATTTATAAAAGCAGACAACAAGCCAGCTTTGACCCATGGGCCACAGTTTGCTGACCCCTGATCTAGACAGACAGCTAATAAGAAAATGACAATGCAATATAGTGGAGACATTAAGAGAGTATTTTCAAAGTGGTCTGGGTACTTGTACATTGCTTGAGGGTACAATTTATAAGCTAAGGAAATATTTTCACATTTATTCTTTGCTGGCCTTGCCCACAAGCACGGTCTAAGTTAAGGTCATGGGCTTCTGGAACCCCTGTCCTTCTACAGGGCTGACTCAGAAACCAAACGTTTCAAGACTTCCTGAGGAATGGGCCTACCTAACAAATCAGAAAGCATAAGTTAAAAAGAATATATAAGAAAGTAATTTGTTATTTCTTACTACATATAAGTAGGACAATAGTGGTAGCAAATCTTTATCTTAACTCCAGGTGGGGTTATCCCCTTTACCCATGTCCTTGGAGCCCAGGACCTCTTCACTGTCCTTGAGATATCCAAACCTTAAAATGAATTTATAGGTAAATTTAGAAATAACTGAACTCTTCACAATATTGAATCTTTATAGCTACAAGAAATGTGCCTTTCCTTTGTCTCAATTCTTCTTTTATGCCTCTCAGTGGAGCCTTATTATTTTCTTCCAACAGACACTGAACATTCCTCCAGTTTCTTTCCAAATTATTTATCTTTTTTGTTGCTCTTGTAAATGGGATCTTTCCTGAATTTGATTTTTTAACTTTACTCTTTGTGTCTAGGCAGCAATTGATTTTTGTATATTAATTTTTAACCAGACAATTTATAAAAACTCTTACTGTTAAAATGGTTTATCAGTTGATTCACTTCCCAAATATACAATCATATCGTGTGAAATATTAATAAATTTGCCTCCATTTTTTTAATACTCAATACTTTAACTTTGCTTCTTTTCTTATTGTTTTGATTCATACTTTCAAAATAATTTAAATAAAAGGTGGTTTGTTTCCTTATTTTAATGGTAAGACTTCTTGTATTTCACTTATCAGTTGTGATGTTTACCTTTGATTTCATGTATATATATATCAGATTAAAGATTTATAAATATATTTTTAATTTATTTTATTTTTACTAGTAAAATAAATAAATATTCCAGAAATAGATCCTTGTATATATGTGAATTAATATAGATACATGTATTCATCAAATCAATGGAAAATGATGGATTAATTAGTAAGTGATACTACTGGAATATTATCCATCACCAGAAGATATATTTGGACCTCTATTTTGTACCATTCCCCAAAGAAATTCCAAGTGAAATAAACATTCCAATGTAAAAATACCTTATTGATGGTAAAGTATGCCATTAATAAATTCAGTATATGATAAAAATAGATTTTTACTAAAATTTTTTCAATGCAGTTACCAGGGATAGCAGATAAAGGACCCATGTCTTTAATTCCCAAAGAACATTTACAAATTTAACAGAAAAATACATAGAATCCAATAGAAATTCTGAGTCTCCTGCTGCAACACTCAGGAACTCAGAATTTGTTTCCCAGGAAACCCAACCCACTACAGTGAAATGCAGATATTTTATGATGCATCGTCTGTAGTGACAAAATGAGGAAACAATGTGAATTCCAATTATAGGCTGAATATTTTATCTTATATCCATATCATAGAATATTATACCAGAAATAAAATGCCTCAGAGCTGCAGAAGTTGATGTGGAGGGATTTGCACTAGATATTTTGTTGAGGGAGAAAAGCAATATATAGACAATTGTGTATATTATAAAAATATTTTTATTAAATAATGTCAAAACTCATAAACAACACCTTTGTGTATATGGATTTATGTATATGTCCTGAGTCTATATGTATATATATGCATACATATATGTTTATACGTAATTACATAAGCATGAGCAAAAATTAGAAAGAATATATGCTAAGTTGATGACCTGGGTTACTTTGTAGGAAGGATAAAGGTGGAAGGGGAGGGAAGAAGAGAGAAGCAAGCAAAAAATATACATTAAAAAATAAGCTTGGTTCATTTGTACCATTTTTTAATATTCCATATATAAGAAATATCATATGATATTTGTCTTTGTCTGCTTTTACCAAACAGAAATAGAGTCACAGATGTAGAAAACAAACTTATGGTTACCAAGGGGGAAGGAGGGGAGGGATAAATAGGAAGATTGGGATTGAGATATACACACTACTGTATATACAATAGATAACGAATAAGAACCTACTGTATAGCACAGGGAACTCAGTACTCTGTAATGACCTATATGGGAAAAAAATCTAAAAAAGAGTGGATATATGTATGTGTATAACTGATTCACTGTGCTGTACAGCAGAAACTAACACAATGTAAATCAACTATACTCCAATAAAAATTAATTTAAAAAAATGAAAAAATGTAAGCTTAGGATCACATCTCTGCAGTGATATAAAATATATTTATGTGTGTCTCTGTGTGTGTGTATATATATATGTATGCATAAATAAAAGATATATAATTAAAATATATATATACGTACTTATATATTAAATATATTAAGATAGGCTACCTTTTCACAAGGTATTGACAATATAATAGAAATATAACTCAGATCAGGAATGAATGCTTCATTTTATCCATAGTATTTTTGGTCTATATGGAGATGATCATTAATAAGTTAGACACAGTTCCTAATATTGAAACATCATTCCTTCTGTTAGCATGCATTAATATCTTAAAGTGTTATAGTATTCCATTCAGTAATTTATTTATGATTTTTTGGTTCAATATTCCCAGAGATTGTTTCTTTAACTTTATTTATGGGGAAATCTTTTTGTCTATTGACTAGAGATTAAGTCTGGAGAACAGGACAGAGAGAGTACTTTTAGGAGAATACTGGAGGAGTCTTGGTGTGAGATTGTGATTTAGAACAAAATAATGGAGGTAAAAATATGAGAAATATGGTAGTACTAAAGAAAGGGATTGCCTAATATGTGGTCAGTGTTTGTAAACATAGATACTTGAAAAGACATTGCCTTCCAGTGTATAGTACGGGGGATAATATTGTGATGTATGTTTTTGTGTTTTCCTGGTGTGATTTTAGTCTGTCTTTTCATTTTCAACCCTTATGAGTCCATTTCAGATATGTCTCATATATATAGCATGTAGTTGGGTTTTATTTTTTATATATAATCTGAGTCTTTTTCTTTTAATGGGTTAGTTTATCCCACTGACATCTGTTGCTATAACAGATATTTTTGTTCTGAATTCTGTCATTTATGTTATTCCATTTGTATTAATATTTCCTATGGTATCTGTTATTTGCTCAATGATCTATATTCTCTTTTACTTGGTGTATACGATTTTGGTTTTGGTTTTCCTAGTTTAATGTTTTTAGACTCTATTTTTCATATCCTTGTCTTCATAACTTTAAATACCATAATATATATGTATAGATAGATAAATAACCTTATCAATCTATCAATTTCAATTAGCATCAAATAAAAAATGAGGAAATACTCTTGACATTTTCTCACAACTTCTCTCCATATATAACACCAAATCTTTGTAAGTTATGATTTTTAAGTTGTCAAGCTTAAAAAGCTTTACATTTTGTGGTGAAACTTACCACATTTGTTTAGGCACAGTTCTTAATATAAATGGAATTCACGTTTCCACCCAGTTTTTTACCTCCCAGCTTTTCCAACCCCAACCTTTTCATTTTCTTTAACCATTCACTTGCTGGAATGTCACCAGTGAAAGACAATCCCTTTCCACCCTCCCATACACACTCTCTTCCCCTCATAACCCTCAGTGTTTCCCATTTCTACATCCTATAAGCCACAATTCTTAGTATTATATTCAGTCTTTCCATGTCTTTGTCCCTCCCTGCTTTTTCAGCTTCATCTCCACCACTTTCTGTCTCAAAGTTTCCGTTTCACTTGTGGAGCTGCTATAGTTTATACATTTATCATACTATTTTATGCTCCTGCACCTGTACTCACATTGCCAAATACTTAACTCTCCTTGCTTTATTTTCTGCTAAACCTTATTTATTCATAAAAACTCAGATCAGAATTTATATTCCAAGAACATTTTTATTAAAGTATAACTTACATGTAGAAAACTACAAATACTGAGTGTACAGCTTAGTAATTTTCACTCATAGATTAAAAAAACCCTCATAATCAAGTAATTCACTATCTAGACGAGATAGAAATTTATCTGCATGCCAGACTTCCCCTTTCTGCACGCCAGACTTCCCCTTTCTGCACTCTGAATCTCTATCTCCCTCCCTAAAGGTAACCACTCTCCTGACTTGTCACCACTAGTTGTTTTGTTTTGGGTTTTTTTTGGCAAGTTTATACTATTTATATTCATTTTTGTAAGTTTATATCATTTATATGCAGTTTTGCAAGTTTATACCATTTATATGTATGGAAAGATATTGTATGTGTACTTTTGTGTCTGACTCCACAGACCCTGCAGTCTTGGTCACCTCCTCAGCCCCAGCCCCTCAGACCTTCTCAGCCCAGCTGCCTCCTCAGCCCTGTCTGCCTAGTCAGTTCTTGCTCTCAAGACCTACAGTTCAGGCCAACTCCTCAGCCTTAAGGGGCTCCCCAGGCAGGACCCACTGCTCCTGGTCAGCTCAGGGAAGAGAAGAAAAACAAAAGAAATGGAAGACAAGGAAAGGGATGGGTATAGAATCATTTTTTCTTTAAGACAAAGAAAAAGAAGGAAGAAAGAGAAGATGGATGAGAAGGGAAAACGAGAAGAGCTCATCTATAGTGTCTTTATTTGAGGTACTGAGATTTTCAGTTCTGGTATCTTATTATATATATATATATATATATATGTATATAATTTCCAGTGAAAATTTCCTTCTTGTCATCTACTTTTAAACATATTAAAAGTTATTTTAAAGTCCACGTCTGACAACTTCAATATCTGCATCAACTATGGATATATTTATATAGCCTATGCCTTCTCTTGGTCCTTTTTCTTGGAATTCCTAATAATTTTTTAAAGAATGAAGAATGGTGGATGTTAAATATGCTATATACTTTGTATATAGAGTATGTGGGTGATGTTCTCTGATTTCAGAGATTATTTTCTTTAGGTTATGGTTTGTAGTGAGATTAGTAGCAGACCACCAATCTGGGATTGAGCAACTTTGAGGCTGATTTCTAGGTGTTGTAAGACATGAGTCCAGTTGACTCCCTTAGCCTTTAAGGGATGTCTATTTGAAGTCACGGAGTATTTACCAGGGCCCCTTGACCATGGAGTGCTCTGAACTATAATATTCATCTCTCTTGTTCCATAAAGCTGCTTGTAGCTATGCTCAGACCCTCAGTCCCCTGGCATATACTTTCTACTTGGCTTCTCCACCTTTCACGCAGCACAAGTTACACAAAAGAGAGTATATTTAGGGAAAAAGTCATTTTCACTTCTCTCGTCTTCCCTTCTATTTGGGATCTTGGACACTCAAGAAATAAGATCCATGAACTCTTCCTCTTATCCCCATGAGACAGCTAAAAGCTCTGCTCATCCTCTCTGTCTTGGAGCAGCTGTTTTTAACTTGGTTCTCAGACTCTCCACGTATCTTGTGAAGGAATCAATAAGTTGCTGAGGTGAAAAGGTAGAGAAGAATATCAGACTCACCTCAACACTTTTCCTTTGGGTCTTTGGCATCTCATGTCCTGGCTGCCTTGCTAGATATTTAAGGTCCCCACATAATTAAAAAAAAAAAACATGTTATCCAGTTTTTCTAGTTGTTCTCATGGGGAGGGTTGGTCTGCTATGTGTTAGTCCATCATAGCCATAAGCAGAACTCAGGACTGAGTTTCTAAGCAAGACAACTACTAACTCCCTCCACATATCACCCGGATTCACTTTGAAATAACAAAATGTAAACATAAGAATGACTTGCTACTATTTACAATAGCCAAGACATAGAGGCAACCTAAATGTCCATTGACAGATGACTGGATAAAGAATATGTGGGGTATATATAGATGGATAGATAGATAGATAGATAATGGAATATTACTCAGCCATAAAAAATGAAATAATGCCATTTGCAGCAACATGGATGGACCTAGAGATTATCATATTAAGTGAAGTAAGCCAGACAGAAAAGACAAATACCATATGATATCACTTCTATGCGGCATCAAAAAAAAAAAAAAAGGAAACAAATGAACTTATTTCCAAAACAGAAAGAGACTCACAGACACAGAAAACAAACTATGGTTACCAAAGAGGAAAGGGGGATGGGGGGATGGATAAATTAGGAGGCTGGGATTAACATATACATACAACTATGTATAAAATGGATAACCAACAAGGACCTACTGTATAGCACAAGGAACTATACTCAATATTATGCAATAATCTATAAGGGAAAATAATCTGAAAAAGAAATATGTACTGAATATCTGTGTGGCATACCAGAAACTTATGCAATATTGAAAATCAACTATACTTGAATTGAAGTTTTTTAAAATTAAAGATGAATTTAATGATGAAAAACAAAAAGAATGACTTGTTATAGTGTCAAACACTACAGATGTCTGTTGTTCTCTGAGATCTTAACATTTGAGATCTTAACATTGTAGATGCATTGTATAGTTGGGGCCGCATGGAAAGAAAGCTTTGTCCCATGTGTCCTCTTGTGCAAGAGCAGAATTCCCAAGTCTGAAATAAGAAGATATAGAGTATGTAATCATGGATCTCCATTAAAATCCATTACTTTTGGTGGTAAGAGCATAATTTGAGGGTGGTCTGTGGTGAAAACAGGGTACACTTTTGGATCCTACCAACATTGCTGCTCAACAGAATTACATTTTTGCATATCTGAGTCCCCCACTAGAGTGTAAGTTTCCTGAGGGCACAAATTGCATCTTTTTTTATCCAAAGTTAAGTTTTAAAGTATATGCTGGTTAGATTGTGTGCCCTAAGGACTTCTTCAGTGCTTCGATGGGAATTTGTTTTGTCAGCGTGTTCATTTTTTTCCCCCAACAACCTAATACATGGTGGGGATGAGTGCCCTCCTTTAGGGAAATAGCTGGGCACAAAGCAGGTCAAGTCCAGGCTCTCATGTGACACTGTCTGATAGCATTTTCACTCAAAAACTGTTTGTTTTGACACATTGGCTCCTTTCCCCTAATTATAAAGACTGTATATATAAATGCAGAAAAATAAGAAACTGTAGACAGAGAAAATAAAGATTAATATAAAATCCACCTTTATTAATATAAAATCTACCTTTTCTTAATGGGGCCATTATTTTGGGGTCATTTCATTTCTTCCTTTAGATTGGGATAATTTTTTTTAAACTTTTTAGGCCTACTTTATATTGAAGTTATCTGATGCACTTGTGAAGTAATTGCATGGTGATTTGATTCCACGTTTGGTTCTTTCTCATTCTTTCTAGTTTCTGTTTTCATTTGCTAAAGCTATTTTTCCCTGAGAAAAAGTACATGGGAAATAATATTTCTGAGTTCTTCACATTTGAACATATGTTAAATTTGTATTCACATTTGACTTGTTCTTTTGATACACTTAGAATTGTATAAAATTATTTTCCCTCAAAGCTTTGAAAACATTAATTCATTGTTTTCTGGTGTAGAGTGTTGCTGAAGAGAAGGCTAAAGTCCTTGACTTTTTTTTTTCCCTTTGTGGGGAAAAATATTTGTATTCTTTTGCTTTCTGTTTGTGTGTTTTATCACTCTCTGACACTTTGGAAGTACCCTTTTCTTCATTTCTAGTATAGACGTGGCTTCTTTCATTCACATGACTTGGCACTTGTTGGATTTTTGCAAACTGAAAACTCCTTTCTTAAACCCTGGTAATATTTATTCCTTCAGTTTATCTAATATATTCTCCATTCATGCTTCATTTCCTTCTGTTGTGTTCCTGGTTAATTCTTACTATTAGCTTTTTTCTCAAATATTCCATCTTTTTTCTCTTGCCAAACTATCTGGACTTAAAAAAAAAAATTTACTCATTTTCCCAAATAACTTTTAGCCTAAATGATATATTTTAATTTTTCTCTTGATTACTACATTTTGTGACAATGTTAAAACATATTTTTATGTTTTAACATAATTTCTTCTTTAATCTAATGAAAAAAATCCTCTAAAGATATTTTCTGTTAACTGTACAATTTATTTTACTTTCAGGTTCAAATAGTCTGTTCTAATGAGCATGTATTTGTGTGCGTGTGTATGTGTGTGTGTGGGTGTGTGTGTGCTCTTGGTTTTCTTTAAGTGTCTGCTGATCTGACTTGTTACTGCTGTTATATAGGAAAACAACTTATTTTTATAAATTTACTATGTCAGTAACTCAATTACTAAATTGTCATAATTATTTTTAATCTCCCCTTTTCTAAATAATATTCTTATTTCTTCTTATTTTTTTATTGTATTGGTTGGAACTTCCAGGAAAACTTTAAATATAGTATGATAGCAAGTTTAAGGATACATAATATATACGGATGGCCAAAAAGCACATAAAAAGATGCTCAACATCACTAATTATTAGAGAAATGCAAATCAAAACTACAATGAGGTATCACCTCACAGCAGTCAGAATGGCCATGATCAAAAAGTCTACAAACAGGACTTCTCTGATGGTGCAGTGGTTAAGAATCCACCTTCCAATGCAGGGGACATGGGTTTAAGCCCTGGTCCGGGAAGATCCCACATGCCGCGGAGCAGCTAAGCCCGTGCGCCACAACTACTGAGCCTGCACTCTAGAGCCCGTGGGCCACAACTACTGAGCCCATGTGCTACAACTACTGAAGCCTGCATTCCTAGAGCCCGTGCTCTGCAACAAGAGGAGCCACCTCAATGAGAAGTCCACACACCACAGCAAAGAGTAGCCCCACTTGCCACAACTGGAGAAAGCCCGCATGCAGTAATGAAGACCCAACACAGCCAAAAATAAATAAATAAATACATTTATACAAAAAAATGTCTACAAACAATACATGCTGGAGAGGGTGTGGAGAAAAAGGAACTCTCCTACGCTGTTGGTGGGAATACACTGTACATTGGTACAGCTACTATGGAGACCAGTATGGAGGTTCCTTAAAAAACTAAAAATAGACCTACCATATGACCCTGCAATCCCACTCCTGGGCATATATCCAGAGAAAACCATAATTCGAAATGATACATGCACCCCAATGTTCATTGCAGCATTATTTACAATAGCCAGGACATGGAAGCAACCTAAATGTCCATTGACAGAGGAATTGGTAAAGAAGATGTGGTACATATATACAATGGAATATTACTCAGCCATAAAAAAGAATGAAATAATGCCATCTGCAACAACATGGGTGGACCTAGAGATTGTCATACTGAGTGAAATAAGCTAGACAGAGAAAGACAAATATATGATATTGCTTATATGTGGAATCTAAAAAATTGGTAAAAAGGAACTTATTTACAAAACAGAAATAGAGTCACAGATGTAGAAAACAAATTTATGGTTACCAGGGGGGAAAGCAGGTGGGTGGGGGAGTGGAGGGATAAATTGGGAGACTGGGATTGACAAATACACACTACTATATATATAATAGATAACTAATAAGGACCTATTGTACAGCACAGGGAACTCTACTCAATACTCTGTAATGACCTATATGGGAAAAGAATCTAAAAAAGAATGCATATATGTATATGTATAACTGATACACTGTGCTGTACAGCAGAAACTAACACATTGTAAATCAACTATATCTAATTTTTTTAAAAAAGGATACATACTATAAGAGAATATATACAATAAAATATTACATATTACATATTGTATATATTATAGTGTGCACACAATAAAATTTTATATTGTTTAATAATATAGGTATTATTTATTAGTTTTGAAGTCTTCATCATGTAAAGTTAGTATTTTTCTATTGACGGTTTGCTCAAAGCTTTTTAAAATTTTCTTGAATGTAAAGAAATAATATAAAATTTCTTCAAATTATTTTTATCTCCTAATATCTTCTTTGCTTATTAAAGTATCTTAATATATTAATATATATCTTAATTTGGACTAGCCTCACATTCCTGTATAAACTTTATTTAAATGTGTTTTATAATTTTAACATGCTGATTTATATTATTAATATTTTATTAATACATTTCTATTCTTAAAAATTAGTCTGTAGGTTTTCTTGAGTTATCTTCATGGTTTATTATGATAATTATACTTGATTTATAAGTTTAGTTGAGAAGAAATATACTGCTTTCCACACACAGAGAAATTTAGACAGCATAAGCATTATCTGTTCTTTGTTTTTAAGACCTTAAAACTCTCTGGACCCATCATTTTGAAGGTCTTTAATAACATGTTCAATATCTTCCCTTTTAATAAGTCTATTATGTCACATCTTCCTTTTTGAAACAAATCATACAATAGCTTATTTCATACAGATTTTCCAATGTTATTCATATAATTGTATAGTATTATTCTTTTAAGTGTTTAATCTCTCCCATATTTGTGGCCCCTTGCTGTTATATAAATTTCTTATTCTTAATTTCCTGAAATTTTCTTGATTTACAAGAAGTTTGACTGTTATTAAATTTACTCAAAACATTAGTTCTTACATTTGTCTTTTTAATTTCTAAAATTTTCTAATATATTAATTCAGATTTTGTCCTTGTAATTTATCATATTATCACCAAGGTGTTTTTTATTTTTTCATTTTTCCATTTGAGGGGGCTGGGGGAGGGGAAGTGAGTTATCACCTGAAGAGTTAATTCTCATTTTCCTAGTTCAATAGTTAATGTGTGCCTCTGAAGGCATATTCTTCTGCCTCCTTTAAGTTTTCATGGATGTTTATTATTCTAATTAGCATTAGTGTCTAAGACTACAACTGGACACAATACATTGTCTTTGATCCTAGAGCTATTTGGTGGACTGTTTTCATCCTCTTTATTTTTCTATTTCAAGTAGGTACGTATTTTGTAAACATTCTATAATGCTCATATTTTTTAGTATTGAAGTACTTGAGTCTCATTTTTAAATAATAACAGCCCTTACACAGCTACTATTATGATGTTTAGTAAAAATTGTTTCTAATGTAATATATCTGGCAAGTCAGATTTCGGCTTACTGTATTAGTATCTAAATCGAGAAACTGAGGAGGAGATTTAAGGTTTTTCATCATCTTCTAAATTTGGGGGCTAAGTCTAAGTAATATCTCATATGGTATCATTTTTTTTAAACAAACTTTTACATCCCTCAGTGCAAAAGTAAATCATAACTCAAACAACTTTTAAAGATCAGAGCATTGGGGCCAGAATTAATAATGTGGTATAACGATAAATTAGTTCTGACAAGAGTTGTGTCCTTTTAGTCCTTCAAAATGACTAAATAATCAAAAGGGGGAAATGAAGCTTAGCAGAAGCTGAGGGACAGGAATTGTTTCAACACATCACACATATAGGGAAAGTCTATACTGTTTTAAGCTACTCTGTCTATTGATTTCTCCTTTGACCTTTCAGTAAGATCGGGCTCATGTTCACCACGATGTCCATGACAGCTGCTATCAGGAACCCTGTGGGTGAGTTGGAAGATATCCAATTTCTTTTGAAACAGTGAATTCTAAAGAGAAGCTGCTGTTGCTTTTGATATTAAAAAACACAAGTGCAAAAAGGTCCATATTTCCTGAAGCATCACTACTGTGTAAGGCACATTTGTGGGATGAGTTTCAAAACATGACTTTAACGACAGAACAATACTTTAGCCTTCACCAGATGGATCACTGAAAAGCCAGACCCCAAATCCTTCCCTATGGGTCTCAAGAATCCCTATATTGTCTTATATTTGTTCCCAAACAGCCAAAGCTGACCCTTCTCACCTTTTGACATCTAGCCTGTTTCCTCTTTCCCACTACTTGTATTTCAGCACCTGGTCCCTATGTGAACATCACATTTCATTTTTGATTTATAAAGGCAACTCCTCACACCTAGTTAATGTCAGTTCTTGCTCTTGTCTCTGTCTCATAATAATAACAGTTTTCATGAGCAGCCCCTTCATTGTTTTGCGACAGCAGGGAGTATGTTTACCTATTCAGAATCACAGAAACATTCCATTTGAATAGGACCAAGACACCATTACTTTGTTCACTATCTTACAGCTACAAAGTAGGAGCATGACTTTCTTAAGTTTACACACAGCTGGTCTATAGGAGATGTAGGGCTTGAATCTAACTTTCCTGAATTTAGTCCTGTGTGCTTCCTTCTCTATCAGTCATTTCCCAAATTTGCAAAGCCCCAGAACACTTTAAATGATGTATTCTGTTGAGTCAAAGAATAGAAAACTCATTAAAGAGAGCTAAATTAAAATAAATGCTGGAAAACTAGACCCTGTCTGTTCAGCCTCCCTGTTTCTTCTCCTTCTACAGACCCTGAAGCAAGCCGGCAAACATATAATTTGAAAACCACTGCTGTAGGAGAAATTAAACAACAGAAAGGACAATCAGGAGTGCCAGAGGCTGAGGAGGTAGGGGATGGGATAGGGATGTGGGGAAGAAATTGCAATTTTAAATAGGGTGCTCAAGGCAAACCTCATTGAGAAGGTGACACTTGAGCAATGATTGAAAGCAAGTGAGAGAGCGATCCATGTGGCCATCTGGTGGAAGAACATTCCTGGTAGAGGGAACAACCATTGCAAACCCCTGAGCTTGTCTGAAACACAGTAAGAAGGTGCATTTGGAAATACGAGAGAGGAAGGTTTAATCTTCTAGCCATCCAGGTCAGATCAGAAAGTCCTGATGATATTGTGGCAACAGATGTTGTAGCTAAATCACCTTTTATATCATCTTTATTGATATACCAAGCATGCTCAACCCTCTCATCGTACAAAGACTTATCCAACCTTAATTTCCTTAAATGTGTGTGTTTCTGTATAAATCTATTAACAAGAAGCTTGCCAATGGGTTTGTTCTAGATGACATCACTTATTGCTATTGTTTTTAGACACTTAGTTACATGCTTGGGCACCCATCAAACTGAGAACAGAGCAACTTGGACAAAATCATTACGTGCATGTGAGATATAATCACATCTAGACACGTTGCCTCTAAAAGATGCTGCTTCCACATATATCCAGACAAAACTATAACTTGAAAAGATACATGCACCCCTATGTTCATAGCAGCACTATTTACAATAGCCAAGACATGGAAACAAACTAAATGTCCATCGACAGATGAATGGATAAAGAAGATGTGATACATATATACAATGGAATATCACTCAGCCATAAAAAAGAATGAAATCATTCCATTTGCAGCAACATGGATGGACCTAGAGATTATGAGACTAAGCGAAGTACATCTGATAGAGAAAGACAAATATATGATATCACTTATATGTGGAATCTAAAATATGACACAAATGAACCTATCTATGAAACAGAAACAGACTCACAGACATAGAGAACAGACTTGTAGTTGCCAAAGTAGGGGGTGTGGGGGAGGGATGGATTGGGAGTTTGGGGTTAGCAGATGTCAACTATTATATATAGAATGGGTAAACAACAATGTCCTACTGTATAGCACAGGGAACTATATTCAATATCCTGTGATAAACCACAATGGAAAAGAATATGAAAAATAATATATATTATATATATATAATATATATATATAACCGAATCACTTTGCTGTACACCAAAAACTAACACAACATTGTAAATAAATTATACTTCAATTTAAAAAATAAATAAAAAACAAAGATGTTGCCTCCATAGTAGGGTGAGTTTTTTTTTTGGAGTCTGAGAAGCTGTGTCATTTCTTTGTCCAAAGAGTCAGGGAGGTCTTTCCCAAGAACAGAGTTTGATCAAGATATCCAGAACTCCACAAAGCACTATGTCCTACTCCAAACTCTCCATGTTCTGAGACCACCCCTTTCCTTTTCCCATTGGTTTGCTCTGCCCAGAATGCTTTTCCTCTGACCTTCCCTCCTTCATCATCCCATCTACCTGGAAAATTCCCATTCTTCCTCCCAGATCCAATTCATTGATCACCTCTCCCATGGCAGGCAGAGTAAGTGGCTCTCTTCTCTGTGCTCCTTCAACATTCTGCTTCTGCCTCCTTTGTGGTACAAGTTGCATCCTACCATTGCTGTAGAAAAGTGCACGTCTTCATCTTGTAGCAGATGGTGAGCTCCTTGAGGACACGTGCTGGCAATTGATTCATTTCTGCATCTACGGGCTGAACCCATCTGATACACAGTAGGCTCTTAATAAATGTCTGTCTAACAAATGTGTGAATGAATCATGCTAGTTCAATCCTATTATGCTGGTCCATGCTGTGGAAACTAACAGTTTGGACATCCGTGGAGAAAATTTCTATGTTGAGAATCAAAACTGAAGTGTCCTGATACCACTACTCATTGGGATTATGTACAAAAGCAAACCACCTTGGGTCTCACCCAACATGAACTAGACTTGCATGGAACCATGATTGATTATATAGGTTACAGGTCCTGGAAACTAGAATAATCACTCTCATTCAGGACATGAGATTTATAGATCAGATAAATACAATGCCTTACCAGAGATGAATTCATTTATTTATTTAGTCCATGCGTGCTTATTGAGCTGCAGGCACTGTGCTAGACCCTTGAATATATCAGTGGAAGAAAAAAAAAAAGACCAAGACTTCTGCTCTTATTGAACTTACATTTCATCTGTAGTTAACAGAAATAATTCATTGACTTCTTTTTAAATAGAGCAGGATAAGAGGAATCAGTAAATGCAAGGGGTTAGGGAGCAGATTTTAGTATTAATAGAGCAGTGGGCCTAATCAAGAAAGGTGACCTTTGAATGGAGATATAAAGGAATAGAGACCTCATAAGAAATTTCAGCTCAGCAGTGTCTTCTATGGATTAGAACCTCCTGTAGCAAGGAGACCAGAGGAGCAAACACAGTAAACATTCCTGGCACCATTTGCTACATTATCCAAGTACCGGTAGCCTGCAGAAATGGCATCCATAAAATATTCTAATAGCATAGCCATCTCCAAGATGAATCTAGTCTATGCATTTTAAGATAGAAAAATGTTTCCACATCACTGCTTTGCAAATGTTTTTAAAGATCAAGGAAATTGGCCAATTTGAAAATGTTTAAAAACGGAACATTTTTACATCACCTCCTATATTACCCATCCCTTCACAATACATTTTGTGAAGCCTGCACAAGGGGTACAGTTATGCCCCCGCCCCCTACACCTCATGGGATGAAAGTGCTGAATAAATACTGTTGGTAAAATGCCCCGAGATGATAGATTCATGACAAGTTCGCTGGTGGTCGCTGTGCTCCGGATAAGATGAGGACCTTTTACTTTGTGAGCTCCTAAAAGATTTTGCCACTTGGAGAAAATTGACTCAGGCAGAGCTATCATTATTACTACTATTCTTTTATTCTTGCCAGAAACTGCCGTTTCAAAGTGTGCTCCTTTCTGGATTGAAAAAACAAAATAATGAGCCCATGTTTTTATTTCCTGGGAGGCCACATTCATTTACATTCACTCACTGTTTAGACTCTGCTGGTCTGTAATTTGCACAATGCTTCTAGACCCGGGTTTACGATCATAGCTAGGGCAAAGTGAGTTTCCAAAGCCGAGATTTTGCAAGATGCCTAGGTTGTGCTTATGTTAGCTCAGGGGTTCTAGTGCCTTCATATCCATATATGTGTGCTGAGACATTTGATATGAAGCAATTTGGGTTCTTGCTTGTTGTGTTAAATCTCTGATGGGTCATGTCTTCAGAGGCCAAGCACCATAGTGCTCTCTGCTGGATGAAATCTATCAGGCCCCTGACCTGTCAGATTTTTGTTTTGTTTTGTTTTGGTTTCTTTTGTGATAGGTGAATAACACTAACTTATATTTATATAGCACTACCAGGTGAAGAGTCTCTTTGTTCAAGACTAAACCAGATTGGTGATGAAAAGTAACTTAGTAACAAGATAATATTCCTAGTCTTTCTCTGACCCCATCTACTCTGAGTATCCAGGCCTTCAGCCCATCATACTCTGGGAATCCACAAGGAAATTTCATAGATGCTTCTTGCCTATCACTGGCTGTCCCCTGTTTTCTTCTTTCCCCTGCCATTTCCTGTGATGATTTATATCATCTGCTTCAGTCATTAGAGCATCCAACCAGAGCATTTCTGTTCTGGTTATCTATGGCTGCCTCACAAACACACTAAAACTTAGTGGCTTAAAACAACCACCATTTTATTTGTCCATGATTCTGATTTTTGGGCTGGGCTCAGCTGGTCTCTCCGGTGCTCACTCCTGCGATTCCATTCAGCTGGGATGCTGGCACATGGACATCTTTGCCTGTGTGGTCTTGGAGCCTCTCCCGTTCCATGGGAACCCTCCAGTTTGTCTCTCCATGTGCCCTTGACAGTGGTGTGACTGGGCTTCTTGCACAGAGGCTTAAGTCTCCCAAGAGCACAAATGCAGTAGCTTCCAGACATTGATAATGATTTACATTCTTTCCACACTCAATATACTCACTTTCTACTCCACAGGAGCCCAGATTTGGACCCACTTTAACATCATGCTTGGACTGAAGGTCCAGAGTACTGTCTTCTAAATCACACCCAGGTGTAGAGGGGGCTCTGTTTGTGTTTTCCTCAGGGTCAGCCCAGTAAGTGCAAGTCCTCTTAGTCTGAAGATCTGTAAACCCATACACCCAAAGGTGTGACACAGAATTAGATACAGCAGCTGAATAACTGTAGTGAACACTCCCACACCAACAAGAAGTAAAAGAAGTTGCTTATCAGCCACTGGTTCATGGAAATTCTGAAATCTACCTTGGCACACATCACCAATTCTCCTACCCCAGGAGCAGGAAATATTCTTGTATAAGGGCCGGATGGATTCAATTTTATTCCTTGGAAAGAGTGTGTGTGGGTGTGTGTGTGCGGGTGTGGGTGTGGGTGTGCACGCATGCGCACGTGCATGTCTTGGCTCTGCTCTCTGAGCTGTTAGTCCTGGCCTCTGCACCATCCATCATCCTTCCTTTCAAAAATGAAATAACCTGTTTGTAGCTAAAGATCTTCTCATCCCTGTCTATAGAAGTTCAGATGCCCAAAAGCCTCTTGCCATTTTGAACTATCCCTATCCCTTTTAGTCCAAGCTGGTAACGCTTCCTTTAATATAATTATGCTTAAAAACTTTGTAGGTTTTCTATGAATCATGTCAGTGTTTACTTCACCCCCAGATATCATCAAGACAAGTCATACTCTACTTTGGGTTGCTGTGATAAAATGCCTTTAAGATTCTTAACATTTTTTTTCATCTAGTTGAGTCTATAAGGCACCACATTACAACTTTCTGAAGGCTTAACAAAGGACTTAACACCTGCATTCTTGATTTGATCTTGACCCTAAGGACACCTTTTACTGAAGAATCCCTGGATTTGATCCTTCTTCTGAGGACATTTATTACTTTGAGAATCTTTTTCTGACAGGGGATCTGGGAGTGAGAAACAGTTTTGTTTTCCAAATTAGCAATTTCAGATTTGAATTTATTTTTTTAATCTAGATTCTGCTAAAAAATTGGACAGTTTATTCCTTAGTTCATCAGCCTCTGATACAGCTAGAAGAAAGTCAGCTGGCACTTTTAGCGTTCACCTTAGATATTTCCTCAGCTAGAAGCACAAATTCATTGAATACATTTTCTGTATTCCAAGTTGCATAGGTGATAGTGTTGCCAAGTGTTTTGCCACTGCATAGCATGACTCTTTCCTTCCAACTTCTATTTACAAATTTTTTCATTGCCTTTCTAGCCTCTGGCACATATATTACATACAGTAAGTCCCCTACATATGAACGAGTTCCATTCTGAGAGCATGTTCGTAAGTCCATTTTGTTCGTTAAGTATAACAAAGTTAGCCTAGGTACCCAACTAACACAATCGGCTATATAGTACTGTAATAGGTTTATAATACTTTTCATACAAATAATACGTAAAAAACAAAAAATACAAAATATAAAGAAAACACTTTTAATCTTACAGTACAGTACCTTGAAAAGTACAGTAGTACAGTGCAACAACTGGCGTACAGGGCCTGTCCTTGAGTGAACAGGCAAGAAGAGTTACTGACTGGAGGAGGGAGAGGAGGTGGGAGATGGTAGAGCTGAAGGATCATCAACAATAGGTGGTGGAGGGGAAGCTGCAATTTCACTCACGCCTGACGTTGACCAAACACACGTTCACGTTTGAAAGTTCACAAATTTAAGGTTCTAATGTAGGGGACTTACTGTATTTGTTATGGCAGCACCCCATTTCAAGGCACCAATGTCAGTTTTAGGTATTTATTACTGCATAACAAAGAACCCCAAAACATAGTGAATTCAAACAATACCATTTTATTTTCTCATAATTCTGTGGGTCTATAATTTGCATAGGGTTCAATTTGGCGGTTCCACTGTTCCATACGGCTTCAGCTTGGGCCATTCACATGGCTGCATTCAGCTAATGTGTGGGCTGCCTTAAAGATACAAGAAGGCTTCATTCACATGCTTAGCCCTCATGCTCCTTCTTATGACCCCTCTCTCTCTTTGTGGATAGGTTGGGCTTCCTCACAGCATGGTGGTTCCAGAATAGTAATACATTTTTCATAATAGCTGTTTTCCAAGACAGAACATTCCTGAAGGGAGGGTAGAAGCTGCATAACTCTTTAGGCTCAATCTTGGAAGTTAAGTACTTGACTAAAGAAAGTCCCAGGTCCAGCCCAGTTTCAACAGAGAGGGTGATCCAAGAGCAACCAATGTAATAAATTTCATACAGATTATCATAGTTTCCCTCCAGATTTTTTCTTTTTCTCAGTAATAGGAGAAGCTGGCCTATTTTTTCTCTGATCAGTCTGCTGGGTCCACTGTACCATCCAGCACGTTCCAACATGTTCTAGCTACTACCTTGATTAGAAAATAAATCTTGATGGTGCTAAGCATCTTTAATCATGTACATATGAGCCATTTCTATATCTTCTTTAGTGAAGTATCTGTTCAAATTATTTGCCCACTTTTTTTTTTTTTGTCTTTATATTACTGAGTTTTAAGAGATTTCTTCTGTATTTTGGATACAAGTCCTTTATCAGACACAGGTACAAATATTTCTTTCCCATTCTATGGCTTATTTGTTTCTAATTGGTATCTTTTAAAGAAAAGGTTTTAGTTCTGAGGAGACCCAATTTATCAATATTGTGTGTTTAAAGTTTGCCTTCATTGATTTACAGTTAAGAAATTTTTGCCAGTCCCAAGTTTACAAAGATTTTCTTTTATGGTTCTTTCTGTAAAATTTATAGTTCAGGTTTTTACTTGTAGGTCTATGATTCCATTTGTGTGTGTACTCACATATGCCTGTGTCTGGATGGTTTGAAGGACTCTTTTTTTTTCCTGTTTGGATAGACGATTTTTCCAGAACCATTCTTTGAAAAGATTTTCTATTCTCCATTAAATTGCCTTGGCACCTTTGTCAAAAATCAAGTGGATATTTATACGTACATGTGTCTGTACTTTCTCTTCTGTTCCACTGTTCTGCTTTTTACCAATACCACACAGTTAAAGTTTCCTCTAGTAAACCAAATGTCTGTGACTTCTAAGGGATAGTTTTTGTAAATTTCTTCCATGAAGAGACACATTTTCTTGTTTCTTTGCATGTTTTATAATATTTTGTTGAAAATGGGACATATTGAATGTTATAATGTGGTAACTCTGGAAATCAGATTCTTCCCCCTCCTCTGAGTTGTTTTGGTTGCTTGCTGTAGTTTGTAGCTGTTTGCTTAGTGACTTGGCTGAACTAATTTTGTAAAGTATATTTTCCTTTTCACGTGTGGTCCCTGAAGCCTCTGTTCCTTTTGCTTGTGTTCAGCTAGTGTTTTGACAGATATTTCCTTGAATGCCAAAGTCTTGCCCCGACAAAGCAGAGAAAATAATATAAAAATGAAGAAACAGATGATGAGAAGAAGAAGAAGAAGATGGAGAAGAAGAAAGCTCACTTGGTCTTTGCAGGTTGGCTTATATGCTGGAGCTCTTCTCCAACACTTAGGCCATTTACAACTCTGCATTACTTTCCACTTCCTGCTTGCTCTGAGCCTTGAGATTAGCCAGAGAGAAAGCTTAGGATGTTCTCAGGTCTTTTTGAAGATTCATCTTGCCCTGGACCTTTCTTTCTATGACTCTAAATTTCCCAGTATACACAGGTGCTTTTGAGTGACCTAATTTCCCAAAGAATCGCTCTTCGGAGATCCTGTCCCCACGCTTTGGGTGCTCTATTGTATACTTCAGCCGTAATTTTTGCCCCAGGTGACTGTGGTTTGCTTAATTGCTTTACAATGGTTTTGAGGAATGCCTGCTGCTTTTCACCCTACTTTACTTCTGGGTTAGGTGAAACAAAGGCAAGGGACTTGTGTCAGGCCTTCAGGCAGCCCGCAGGCAGATTAGAACAGACAAATACAATTCTTTGCAAATAAGGTCTATTCTGCTCCCTCTAGAATCAGTGACTAGGGTCTCACACTGAGAAAATAAACCACTGTCTTCAAAACTTCTGCCAGCTTGAGGAGGGTAAAGAGCAGGGGCAAAAAAAATGAGACAGAGCTTTCCTACCATTTGTTTTTTATGAGACTATACCTTTTTATTTTATTTATTTTTAAAACAGCTTTATTGGAGTATAATTGCTTTACAATGGTGTGTTAGTTTCTGCTGTATAACAAAGAGAATCAGCTACACATATACATATATCCCCACATCTCCTCCCTCTTGCAACTCCCTCCCACCCTCCCTATCCCACCCCTCTAGGTGGTCACAAAGCACCAAGCTGATCTCCCTGTGCTATGCGCTGCTTCCCACTAGCTAGTTATTTTACGTTTGGTAGTGTATATATGTCCATGCCACTCTTGCACTTTGTCCTAGCTTACCCTTCCCCCTCCCCGTATCCTCAAGTCCATTCTCTAGTAGGTCTGCATCTTTATTCCTGTCCTGTCCCTAGGTTCTTCAGAACCATTTTTGGTTTTTTTTAGATTCCATATATATGTGTTAGCATATGGTATTTGTTTTTCTCTTTCTGACTTACTTGACTCTGTATGACAGACTCTAGGTCCATCCACCTCACTACAAATAACTCAATTTCGTTTCTTTTTATGGCTGAGTAATATTCCATTGTATATATGTGCCACATCTTCTTTATCCATTCATCTATCGATGGACACTTACGTTGCTTCCATGTCTGGCTATTGTAAATAGAGCTTCAATGAACATTGTGGTACATGACTCTTTTTGAATTATGGTTTTCTCAGGGTATATGTCCAGTAGTGGGATTGCTGGGTCGTATGATAGTTCTATTTTTAGTTTTTAAAGGAAACCCCATACTGTTCTCCATAGTGGCTGTATCCATTTACATTCCCACCAACAGTGCAAGAAGGTTCCCTTTTCTCCACACCCTCTCCAGCATTTATTGTTTGTAGATTTTTTGATGATGGCCATTGTGACCTGTGTGAGGTGATACCTCACTGTAGTTTTGATTTGCATTTCTCTAATGATTAGTGATGTTGAGCATCCTTTCACTGAGAGGCCAGATTCCATAGAGCTTTGTGGGCCATTTTAAGGACTGGCTTTTACTCTGGGTGATGTAGGAAGCCATCTGAATATTTTTAGGAAGGGAGTGACATTATCTGACTTAGATTTTAAAAGAATCATTCTGGCTTCTCTGTTGGGAAAAAAATTCTCTTGGACAACAAGGGTATTAATGCAGATTTTCTTTATTTTCTTCTAGCTAGATAACCTGTTTCTTTGTCCTGCTGCACTTTTCTGGGGTTCCCAAGGAATAATTAAACACAATGATATCACATCCTTACATCTGATAACCAAGTTAAAGACTGCCTGATCAATGAGGTCTATCGGTCTTGGTCTCAAGACAGTGAATGTCAATATAATTTTGTGGTCTGTTGGCTCCCCAGACAAGCATGGGCAATATTCACTGCCCTTTGCCTTGACTCAGTTGGATTCACAGTGTCTCTGCACTTATGATACCACTTCTCATGACTAGTTGAGATTCCTTAGGTTGTAAGCAACTTTATAAAGGATTTCCTTAAGTTTATAGTCATATTTCAACAAACCCAAAGGCTAAAAGGAAACCAAGTCTCAGAGATACCGCAATCAGGATCTGGAAAGCCAATGGGTACTCAGGGAATCCTCAAAAAAGTGAATGGGATTAGGCCATTGGGTCAAATTATCAGGATCTAAACAATTATGTCCAAATGGACAGTCACATTGTACAAAGGTAGCCACAGGGGTCCCCCTTGTGGAAGGAGGTGGGGTATTTTCATGAAAGGGAAGATGACTGAAGAACTGTACTATTCTTCTTATAGTAGAGAGTGTATTATGGATAGTATAGTATAGAGACAACTTATTTCAAGTTTAACATATTATTTTCTCTGACTGTACCACTCAGTAAAAGCCCAAAAGATCAGCTCAAGAAACCAGCTAGATCTGTGTTGTCCAAAATAGTAGCCCTTAGTTGCATGTGGCTACTAAACACTTGAAACGAGACTAGTCCAAAATGAGATGTATAATAGGTACAAAATACACATTGGATTTTGAAGACAAAGTACAAAAAAGAGTGTAAAATACCTCACTGATTTTTTTAATTAGTTACATGTCTGGAAATACTGCATAAAATAAAATATATGATTGAATTTAATTTTATCTATTTCTTTTTACTTTAATGTGAATATTAGAAAACCTTAAATTACATACTTAGCTCATATATTTCTATTGGACAACACTGGACTAGATTCATTGTACATTTTGACACGGAATGAATAGCATACCACATATGTGCAAACATTGGGAGGAAAACACATGGCTTAGCAAACACTGTCAGTGTTCCTCCAAGGTCCCCTTGGATCTCTGAATTTATCTCCAGCTCTGTGCACTTCACTATAAGTGGCCTGTACCTTCAGATAAAGGTCTTCTTGGCTACTCTAGCCATCTCCCCCTGTATGCCTGGGAGCTTCCATCCCTCCAGAGCAGCTTATAACCAATGGCTGACTGTTAGAGGATTAAAAAAGCCTAGCTCCACTGCTTTGAGTTTTGACAAACTGAGATGCAAACTATATACACTCCGAATTCCCCATAGGATCATACTGAGATTAGACTTTGCCTGAAATCACCCTTGACTAACTTCTTTCCCTTCCCCCCCTATCTTTTATCAGGTTATCTTGGGAGCTCTATCTTCATAAATCACTTGCAAGTGAATCCTCATCTCAGGCTCTGCAGCTGGGGAGTTTAACTAAAGACACATGGTGATTTTCTTTAATTGGCATTTGGACAGAATTTAGTAATAAGGGTATGATTCCTGATGAACCACATTGTTGCCTATGCTTTGGAGAGTCTTTTGCTTAGAGACATGAAGTCTACAGAAATCTACAACTGCAGGGTCTTAATCTATAGCTCTGTTCTCAAATAATAGACAAGCAGTAAGTACACACAACACTGAAGGATGATGTCTAATTGTGAAACGCCTTTTCTTTGGCTACTGAGAAAAGTAATTTTATTCTAAACAAACCCAGATTGATCTGAAAAATAATCCTCTGTGTTAGAGAAAAGTATATTTGGACTATTCTTCTTCAAATGTCATGTGTAGATGTGTGCAGGGCATGCATGGCATGCAATAGGACATCTCTGACTAATTAGATAAGTGCCCCAGGGCTTGCCAGGACTATTTGTCAGATTAAATATAGATCCATTCACAAGTTCAACTCCAGCAAAAAAAAAACAAAAGGAAGCAACAAAACAACAACAGCAACAGTAACAAATAAAGTCAAAACAATGTAATAAACCATGTTAAAGTAGGTACAGTAAAATAGAAGGTATTGAAAAAGAGTAGAACTTTAGTAAAAATACTGGGAAGAAAGAAAAATCCATTTATTTTCCCACATTAAAAAATGATGTGATTTGAAATAAAGATCTAATATTTACTTCCTCTTAAGGCTGTTCTGTTGTCTTAGTATAAGAGGTGAGCAATGTATTCCTGTTTGGTGCAAATGTATATTTTCTGTAAGAAGTGTCTCTCTATCCTATTAATACATCTCCTTTCTCCAATTTTCTCACTGACTAATCCCTCATTTCGCAACTATGGTTATATCAGGGCACCACAGATGTTGGTTAAAAAATATACTGAGAAGTAAATGAGGCAAAATATCAGCAATATCAGGATTGTTTGGAAAGTCACTTCCTTTAATACACAAAGCTGACACATAGAAAGATAAGGGAAGGTTGAATTTGTTCTGGCTTACAGAAAACCCAAGGTGTTGTAGTGGGAACCAAAGAAGTAGGCAAATATGTTTGCTTCAAAATGAAAAATCCTTTTTTTCAATAATAGCAAATATTTGCCTTCAGTTGAGAGCAAATCAGTGTCTCTCTTCTGGGAAGCAGTGCTGGTTGTATCGAAAAATGAGACCTTATGATGCCACCCTATGCCATTTCTCCTCTCTATAATAACGCATCATATGGGAGCAATGCTTCTAACTATTGGAGATGTTTGTAAGTGGGTGAGAGGTTGTGACTGGGGCCAAGTAGAATGAAAGAGGTCAAGTACACTGATAATTGAGAAATGTATACCAGTGAGGGGATTGGGAGATTTTTCCAAGGGGAAAAAAAAAAGTAAATTTTACTCATGGGAAGAGAGTAAATTGGTGAATTTACCCAGTATTGTTAATGATGCCATTACATTGTTTAAATTTATTTAGAACTTATTTAGAATCAGGATAAATTTATTTAGAATCAGGAAAAATGAAGATGTTCAAAGTAGCTTGGTTCATATCTGGAAATCACCAGGAGAAATTTTTGCTGGGCTTACTTGCAACAGCATTGCTTTTTTTGCTCTTTTCACAGGTGTTTGCCTGGATGGCAAAACTGGTTTTTATTATTCTAATATGCTAAACATCAGTGATTTTGTTAGTGATATACTATATATCCATGCACAGACTTTTAAATACAGTGAAGGACAAAAAAGAACATCTACCTTTATTACTAACTTTCAATAAGAAATACTTCTCTGTTCAAGATTCTTCAATGGAAATAAAAATAGTACCCAGGCGTTTGGTTCTTAAAACCAGTAAGCATTTGGACATTGATATTCATAGTTGAATTTGGCATAGTCTTAATGACAGAATCAGATGTTTTTATCATTTTTATCTATTCAGCTGGTTAACCTTGTATTAATTTATCCACTGTTAAGATTTCTGAATCCTTGTATACTGTATTAAAAATGGTATGGCTACGCAGTAGATGCAGAAAGGCAATGCTGGTAATAGTAACAACAACTACAGCTATAAGTGAGCTCCTCAAGGTAAACAAATTTTCCAGAATCTTGAAGTTTAGTTCATTTTAAGTACCCAAACTTTTAATTTCAATAATTTGTTTAGACATATCTTGAAAATGCAGCTATCTCTTCCATTTACCCTAAGGCAAAAGGATTCAATGGAATTTTACTTTTAGTTTATTTTTCAGAATTATCTCTATATACCTTAATTAATGTACTGTCCTAGAAGACTTGAGGATGCAGAGTTCTTTGCCACTAGACTAAAACGTCCAGAACTGCTGTGCATTTTTGTTTTATGAATTGCCCTTCTCTCTCCCTCTCTCTCTCTGTCCTTGTTTTATCTCTGCCTCTCTCCATTTATTAGCTATTGTGGGTTAGAAAATCAGATAATTGAGGGTAAGATTGTATTTTACAGACAGATATACATATAGACATTAAAATTCTTGTTTAACAACAGATTACATTTTTGACATTGAAAAATAAATTAAACTCTGTAAACCTGAGTTTCTTTATTATAAAGTAGACATAATAATCATACTTACCTTGTTAGAGTTTGTGGGAAGATGAAATAAGGAGTCATATGTGAGTATATGCTCCCAAAGGGTTAGCTGTCCTCACTATTCTTGTTATTGTTTCAATTATTATTATTGTTGTTCTTGCTATTGTACAGCTCCTTTGAAGGAGGAGCTAAGAACAATGCAAAGAGTAAAGTATTAGCACATCAGAGCATGCAAGAACTCAGGGCTTCTCTTTTGGCTACTCAGATTGACCTTATTCTGGGTTCTTCATTTTGGTCTATGTTTCAGTTAGTGGATGCTTCTAGAAAGTTATCTCCGGATACTTGAGTTTTTTCTGTACTGTGTAAAGGACATTCAGTCCCGATGTTAGGAAAACCACTCCTGCCTCTTTGAAGCAAGAAGAGAGGTACTATCTCAAACATGATGAAGCCTTAGAAAGAGACATTTTTTAAATCCACCAGTAGAAAATAGGTTATGTGAAGTGCCTTTACTATTCTTTCATTTATTTAGTGAACACATACTTATTGAATGTTAGTGTGCCCTCCCATGGTTCTGTCTTCTGGGTACTAGGGACCAGATAAGTGGAGTCTATTTTTATGAAGCTTGTTGGTGCTTATGTTTTCTTCTTCATGGAGCTATTCTAGATTCGGAGGGCAGGGATGAGGAAGCAACAGTTTTCTTAAGACATACACCATATCTTACAGGTTTTAAATATATTCTCATAGATACAGGGGAACCTGGACACGTTGCAAGAACTTAAATACTTGACACCTAAAAAATATTTAATAAATACTTGTTGAATGAGTGGGTGATTTAAAAATACAAAGTGGTTAGGCAAATTCCAAATATTTATATTTTTGATATTATCATCACTATAATTAAAATATTAGTTTACATGTGAAATTCACCTTTAACAGGCCTACCTGAATTTGAACCCTTGAATACAACTAATTCAATTCAATTATACAATAACCACATTTGAGTGCAAATGGGCCAGATACTCTGAAAGGCAATATGGATACAATAGTGAATAAGAAAGATAATCTCTACCTGCAAGGCAGTTATATTATAATAGAGCTTACCAAATATTTCCATTTTTCCAGTAGAGAGAAGTTCTCATAAAGAAAATCTCACAAGTTACTACATTGAACATTTTGAGGTGGATTGAGAAGCAAAAGAAATTGCCCAGTTTCCAAAGTTATCAGTGAAACAGAAGGTGTCAGATGAGAAGGCATACTTTTTAATATCCTCATTTTATAGATGAGGCAAGGCCTTAGAGATACGAATTTCGTTAAGATTCCCTTTGTGGGGACCATTTTTCTACCTCTTCTCAGCCGGGCAAGCCCCATTCATTCTTTAAGGCACAGATCAAATGTTCCTGCAAGAAACCATTCCTAACTCCTTCAGACTGAGTTGGTTGCCAAGCCTGCACTTCATTATTTCCTCTATTATAGCAATTAGAACAGTCATCTGAAATTTGCCTGAACATAAGAATCACCTGGTGCACTTATTAAAAACCCAGATCCAGGGCTTCCCTGGTGGCGCAGTGGTTGAGAGTCTGCCTGCCAATGCAGGGGACACGGGTTCGAGCCCTGGTCTGGGAAGATCCCACGTGCTGCGGAGCAACTGGGCCCGTGAGCCACAACTACTGAGCCTGTGTGTCTGGAGCCTGTGCTCCGCAACAAGAGAGGCCGCGATAGTGAGAGGCCCGTGCACCGCGATGAAGAGTGGCCCCCGCTTGCGGCAACTAGAGAAAGCCCTCGCGCAGAAACGAAGACCCAATACAGCCAAAAATAAAAATAAATTAATTAATTAATTTAAAAAAATAGATTCCACATCTTCCCCCAACGTTGGCTTTCCTTTAAAAAAAAAAAAAAAAACCAACCCAGATCCATGGGACCCGTCTCCCTACAAGTACATCAGAGATTCTGATTCTTCATATGTATTACCCGACAGTCTGTTTTTCTTTTTTAATTTTTATTTTATATTGGAGTATAGTTGATTTACAATGTTGTGTTAGTTTCAGGTGTACAGCAAAGTGATTCGGTTATACATATACATATATCTATTCTTTTTCAGATTCTTTTCCCATTTAGGTTATTGCACAATATTCAGTAGAGTTCCCAGTCAGCCATAAAAAAAGAATGAAATAATGCCATTTGCAGCAACATGGATGGACCTAAAGATTATCATACTAAGTGAAATAAGTCAGAGAAAGACAAATATCATATGATATCACTTATATGTGGAATCTAAAAAAATAATACAAATGAGCTTATTTACAAGACAGTCTGTGTTATTTATTTGAATTTTTGAATTTATTTTATTTATTTTTTTATAAAGCAGGTTCTTATTAGTCATCAGTTTTATACACATCAGTGTATACATGTCAATCCCAATCTCCCAGTTCATCACACCACCACCACCACCCGCCACCGCTTTCCCCCCTTGGTGTCCATACGTTTGTTCTCTACATCTGTCTCAATTTCTGCTCTGCAAACTGGTTCATCTGTACAATTTTTCTAGGTTCCACATGTATGCGTTAATATTCAATATTTGTTTTTCTCTTTCTGACTTACTTCACTCTGTATGACAGTCTCTAGACCCATCCACATCTCAACAAATGACCCAATTTTGTTCCTTTTTATGGCTGAGTAATATTCCATTGTATATATGTACCACATCTTCTTTATCCATTCGTCTGTCAATGGGCATTTAGGTTGCTTCCATGACCTGGCTGTTGTAAATAGTGCTGCAATGAACATTGGGGTGCATGTGTCTTTTTGAATTATGGTTTTCTCAGGGTATATGCCCAGTAGTGGGATTGCTGGGTCATATGGTAATTCTATTTTTAGTTTTTTAAGGAACCTCCATACTGTTCTCCATAGTGGCTGTATCAATTTACATTCCCACCAACAGTGCAAGAGGGTTCCGTTTTCTCCACATCCTCTCCAGCATTTGTTGTTTGTAGATTTTCTGATGATGCCCATTCTAACTGGTGTGAGGTGATACCCAGTCTGTATTTTAAACAAGAATCCGAGGGGACTGTCATGATATGAAATATGGAAAGTGTTGCATTAAACCAATGTCAGTTGGAATGCTTTTGGCTTCAAGTAAGTGAACATTTACTTTAATTTAATTTAAGCTGGCTTCAGCAAAAAAGTCATTTATTAGCTCACGTATCATGAAACGAAGAGCGAGAAGACCTCGGTTTGATTCAATCAGTTGTTATTGTGTCATCCAGGACAGTTTTCTTCCCTCTCTCTGCCCTGCTGTAAACAACCTTAACTTCATCTTTAGGCTGGTTTCCCTTATGGGTATTAAATGGTCTCTTAAAACCAAGAGGTTATTTGGATTCTTGTTTTCTTTTATTTTCCTAGAAAGCTCTGTAAAGTCACTCCTAGTGTTTCAATACGCCAAACTGGCTTAGATCCACGACTCCATCCCTGAACCCATCAATAACAAAGGGGTGGCAGGGATGAGGTTACCATAACTGGTTAAGACTAATCAACTGTGAGGAAATCAGCTGTAAAATGCTTTAGAAATCTATTAACGGATGCATTTGTATACAACAACTGGTTTCCTCCACTAGACCATTTTTAACTGAGGTCAAGGATCATGTTGTATTTATTTTTGTATTTATAACTCCTTGTATAGTAGGTGCTTGGTGTCTGCATAATGGATGTTGTATGAATCACATAGCTAGGTGGGGGCTGAGCTGGTAGACCCAAGTGTTTTGATTCCCATATCATAGTGCTCACCTATACATTGCAAAGAAGGAAGCTCCTTTAAGCAGGTTTCTAATATGTGATACAAGGGAAGTAGGAAGGTGGAAATGATATTAAGGGCAGGCCTCCTTGTTCAGCTATTTCCCCACTGAGCCTGGCAATACAAGTGATAAAAAAAACTTCTCTGCCTGAAATGCTCAGAAGTGAGAAGCATTGAAATATCAGGGTGCTTTTCTGTAGCTCTTCTTTTTCCTGATTCTGCTTTTGTAATGGACTTTATAATCACATATCTGTTAATCTGAACACTTCTTAAGAGGTAATCATAATAACTCGCCTAGATCTAATGTTGTAGAGAAACATTTTATGGCCCCAGGATACATTTTCATCCAAGTTATTAAGTTCCAATTACATCATATTTTCTTCCAAGGAATGCCAAGTACTTGAGGGACAATAGTGCAGTCTCTCTCACTTGTCTCTTGGAAATAATTTACACAGATATAGCCTTGATACTACAGATAAAGCCCTCTGCTCTTCCTCCCCAAAGAGATGGAAAAATGTACTTGTTTGTTTAAGATCACACAGTAGAATTAGACAGGGAATATTGGAATGAGAATGCAAATACTCTCTTTTTCATTAGCTAATACATGTAGCCTTACTTTATGAAAATATCAGATCTGTATAGTGTGCTTTTGTTGAACAAGAATCTACCATGTCATGTGGTCGAGTAAATTTCCAGTAAGGGGAATGAAACTTAAGCTTTTCTAAACATAATTTCTGGACTATGACCTTATCATGACCCATATCACAAGTGTCAGCCTTAAACCAAACAGCCTGTTGGAAATAGTATTGAGAGAAATAATGAGAAGACTATTTACTATTATGTCTTATATTTGAGGTAGATTACAGGCATTTTTAAGACTGACAATAACCCCTGTAAAGTAGACTTTATTTTTCTCTTTAGGAACCGGAAGCTCAGATGCTATTTTTATATGGAAGGTCATACAGCTAGTAAAGCGTGGCTTCCAGAACTCAACTCATGTGTCTCTATGTCCAAAGCTCAAGACCTCTTTGCTACTCTATGCTGTTCTAGAATACTTGAACTGGGAATTAAGCAGAACCCTATTTTGTTGAATTTGAACAAGTCACTTCATATCTCATTGAGTGAAACTCTTTAACTAAATATAACATCCTCCCCTCCAAATTCTACAGGAGGGTAACTTCATGCAACTCCTCTAGAAACACGCCTAGAATGAGGGACAAGCCCCTGTTTTCCACTGGGCCCAGATAAAATGTGCAATCATCATCACACGACAATGCATGTGTCTTGGGACCCTGCTTATCTATTTCTTCAATCAAAATAAATCCTCAGAAATCTAGTAGAAAATTCCTCTAACACAAATGGAAAATCACCTTACTCCTTTGCTATAACAGGATTGCAGTATTTTCAATGTTGTTGAAAGGTTCAAGCCACCTCTAAACGGCAGAAATTTCTGCTATAGTTGTTGCAATTAAAGCAGGACCCCGGTAGGCACAGAACAGGTTGCTCCATAAAGCCCACAACTTAAGATACACTGAACACCAATGGAAAATCCATTGAGGAAGAATGAAGAGAGCATGAGGCCGGCTTAGTTTCACCCAGACTCTCCTTCTTGACAAGCCTTTCAGATAATAAAGCATGCATATTTAAATTTGAAAGGATTTTAAAAAATGATTATTTAATAAAATGAGGATGAAGTCAGCAAATAACCGGTGAGAGCTAACATTTAATTTTCAAGAGTGCCCTGAGAGACAGATCATGGAGTGAAGCCATTGAAATTACCTGGAAATTCATTGTCAGAAACATTAAACTAATTCAGGCTATAGGAAAGTACCCGACAGTAACATGAAGAAAGTCTAAGTGGCCCTGGTCAGAAAATAAACAGTGTAGCAGCAGCGTACAGGATTGGGGTTGAAGATTAGAAATTCCAAAATCAAAGGCAAAATATTCAGCCAATTAACTCCCAGCTCAGCATCTTATAGCATCAAAGTGCAGGGCTGGGAAGAGATTTGAGACACCCTCAAGGGGTAATCAGCTCCCTCTAGGTAAGAATATTTTTCAGCCATACTGAACTGATGGATTTTGACTTGTTTTTAATTTCAGGTTTCACTTTTTATTTAGATTCTAGCTTCCCATCTAGTCTGCTCTCCTGCTCCAAATGCCAAAAATAATTTTTTTTAATTGACCACACTGGACATGTTTGGGATAGGATTTAAAAGTGTCTCCTCCCCGTTTTAACACTGATATTGTAACAGAGGAAATTGCAGGATGCAGCCCCAGCTCACATTCAGCATGGCTTTCTTGCTTCTCAATCCTTCATCCTTCCCTTGTGCATCATTAGTACCTAAATCCTTCTTACCAGTTGACAGTAAAACAATTTTCTTCAAGTTAAGCCATTATTTCTTATTCAAATGTGTATCTCTACCCTCTACCCCACTAAACATATATTCAGTAATTGAGGTTAAACACATTTTATTAAACATTT
Organism: Balaenoptera acutorostrata; assembly: GCF_949987535.1. Classification (NCBI taxonomy): domain Eukaryota; kingdom Metazoa; phylum Chordata; class Mammalia; order Artiodactyla; family Balaenopteridae; genus Balaenoptera; species Balaenoptera acutorostrata. The sequence continues at coordinate 41,121,691 of NC_080066.1, forward strand.
TTCACATGTATAATCATTTTTCTTCCCCCTCCAATGGGAGGAAAATACCCCGGAAAAATAATTGATATGGAAATGAGAAAAATCAAGAAATTAGCTTTATGTTACCACATTCTTGTTAGATTTTTTTTTTTTTTACCTTGCTTGGGCTGAATACTGATGCAGTCATAAAAGTATTTAGATATATAAATGTGTATACACACACACACACACAGAGGCACTGTAAGAAACTAATATAAAGGGTTACCTTGATTTAAAACAGCATTCCTGAGCCTATTCTCCTTCTCAGCATTTATATCTCTAAATAGAGCTATCTCTGTAAAAATTAGAGATCATAGCCTCTATTGGGTCTTTTATAAACCTCAACAGAAGAAAATAAAATTGGCTTTTTTTTTTTTTTAAGTTTCATGGTGAGATAGTTCTATGGGAAGGAAGTAAATGGAATATGTACCAGCTTGTTCTCATCTTGAAAAGTTTGATAACTCTTTTATAGATTTTCTGCAAAGTAATTAAAGTCCAATTAATTGGAAAAATATACACAATGGGTATTCTGAATATTATATCTCCAATGAAAGGAACTTTTATTACCTTAAACGAGTGGCTAAGCCAATGTTGCAAGTTTAAATTCTGAGCTGCTAAGCAAATATTTCAGATATTTGCACTCTTGCACTGCATTGGCTCCAAAATAAAGGCCTCTCCAGTGGAGAGATGTCTCACCTCCTTTGGGTGTCCATTACAATTCAGACAGCATGCTGTCACCCCTTTCATATATAATGGCTATACACACAAAATTATGCTGTAAACACAATCATTATAAATGGACAGGAGAATTTGGCCACTGATAGGAATCTAAGGGGAATATTTCTGTGATGCAGAGAATTACCAAGTCATTTGTCCGTTCTCTAAATCTAGTCTTCCGCTTCCTAAACACACATAAAGTCAGCTACATAATGCCCCCTTTTTGCTTCCATTTAGGCTCTATTTGTAAATAATGCCAACTACAGTCACAGTTTAGTATTCTCAGTGGATTAACACAGTAAAGGTTTCTTTTTCATTCATTTCCAGACCAACAGAGGCAGTGTGGAGGTGGGCATCTGTGTCAGGCAATTTTTCAGGGACTCAGGCTCCTACTATGTGATGGTTTTTTTCAGTACACAGTTCAGGTTTTTTTTGGCCGCACCGCTCGGCATGTAGGATATTATTTCCCCAACCAGGAATCAAACCCTTGCCCCCTGTACAGGGTCTTAACCACTGGACCACCAGGGAAGTCCCACTGACATAATCCAACTGGCAGACAGGAGGGAGGGAAGGCATGGGGAAAGTGCATTTATGTATAACTTCTGTCACTTAATTGTAAACGACAAATTACTTCCACTCACTATCCATTGTTGAGAACTGCTCACATGGTCTCCCTTATGTGTAAGGGGGTCAGAAAACAGTTTCTCTGCACTTACAGGAAGAGGAAATGGGTTTAGCCAGCCTTTGCAACTTTTTCTAGGCTTTGCCTCTGTTTGACCTTTTCTTCCTCCCTTCCTGGCTCTCCTTCTTTTGCCAAATTAATCTATCATGGGGAGATGATAATCTAAATTTTCTTCTTTATGACTTCTATTCTTTCTCTCTATGAAGGTAACACATTCAGTTTCAGATTCAACAAACATCATTCAGAGTCTACTACATGGCAGGCTTGATGCAAGGAGTTACTGTCTGTGTTAGGCCATTTGAAATAGAAAGAAGCATTATAATTTGTTTTAAGGTGAGAAATCTGAGGCCCAGGAATTGACTAAGCATACATAAGAAGTGATTTGTCAACTCAGCATTTCTATTTGATCATGGGATGCATTTACTTGTATATCTAACTGAGCTGATTCTTTCACCAGCAAGCATTTTACGTTTTTTTTTTTTGTATCCAGTAATTTTCTTAATTCTTTTGTTGTTTGTACTCACCTTTCCAACTTCTTATCTAGTTATTTCTGAACAAAATCACCTCATCCTCTCTGTGCCCCTATTCATGCCTATTATGAACAAAACTAGTGATAGCAATATATTTATATCAAGAAAAAGTATGCTGTTTTGTAAAGAAATCAGAAATAATATAAAGCTAGTGGTATCAATTTTTAAAACTCTTACAAAAGCCCAGAATCCCCACAAATTTTCCATTAAAACTGATTTTCTTGAAGAAATAATTTAGTTAAGCAATTTATTTTTCTACCTTATTGGGGTTCATTTGGCCCAGAATCCCCACAAATTTTCCATTAAAACTGATTTTCTTGAAGAAATAATTTAGTTAAGCAATTTATTTTTCTACCTTATTGGGGTTCATTTGGCTGTTGTTGTCAAATATGTTGTCATTTCTGGAGTCTGGTATTCTGTATTTTCATTACAGATGTGTAGTATTTCAGCTGCATTATTGTTATATATATATATTTCTAGCTAGCCTTCGAACCTGGTAGAAATGCAAAGCATGGCTTTCCTGGAAAAATTTGCTACACGTTTTAGATGACTACTAAAAACATTTCCCACATTAGCTTTTTTAAATTAAAAATGGGCATAATCTCCGTGGCTCTCATTTGTCAACTGATTCTTACACAATTCAAGAGAATTTAAACTAATTCTCTACCTTCCCTAGAGTTTTATTTCTATAGATCATGACTTAGTTCTTCCTTACTTTGAGTCATTTCCTTTTGTATTTGGGGGCCACCAACACCCAGTCTACCTAAAGCTCAGTCCCCTCTCTCATTCCTGACCCATGAAACCAAGATTCATGTCTGGTCCTTTCTTTTTTTCTTCCCATTCCCATTCTTCACAAGATCTAGTCTGGGTCTTGGAATCCTGGCTCTGTGTGATCTTGGGTAGGTTGTGTTAAATTCTCTGAATTTTTTTTCCCTATAACTTTGCAATTTAGAGTCGTCCCTATGTACCAACCAAAAACATACCTTGCAAAATGGTTGCTAAGACCAAATAAGGTTCTTTGCATCAGGTCCCTCTCTTCCAATGTCCAGTACAGAGTTAGCACTCCAACTCCACAAATGTATAAATTATCTATTGCTACATGACAAACTATAACGAACAGGGGCTTAAATTAATACAGATTTATTATCTTATAGTTTCTGTGAATTGGGGTCAGGGTGTGGCTTAATTGGGTCCTTTTTCAGGGTCTCTAGGAGGCCATGATTAAGGTGCCAGTCAGGGCTGGAATCTCATGTGAAGGCATAACTGGGGAAGGATCCATTCCCAAGCTGATGTAGTTATTGACAGAATTCAGTTCTTCAAGGACTGTTGGCTTGCTGGCCTCACTTCCTAGATGGCTGGTAGAGGCTGCCCTCAATTCCTTGCCTCCTCAGGGTGACAATTTTTTTTATCAAAGCCAGCATGGGACACAGTTAATCAAGAGAATCTGCTAGGAATATGGAGGTTGCAATCTCTTATAACCAATCAGTAAGGCAACATCCCATCACTTTTGCTATATTATATTACTTAAAAGCAAGTCACTAGACTAGCCCATCCCATGGGGAGGGGATTACACCAAGTATGAATATCAGGAGGTGGAGATCACTGGGAATCAACATAGAAGCGGCCTGACACACTTCCCAATCACATTTTCCCTTAAATGATAGTAAGAGAGATCTATATTGAGATTCTACTATGCCTTGCCCCATATATTGAGAATTTAGTACGTAAAGAGATAGGAAATATATTTCCCTGTCATTAAAGAACTCACAGTCCAGGGTTTAAATTAGCTTTTTTTTTTTTTCATTAAGCCTCTTTTACAAAAGGAACAGATATTAAGAATGTGGGATTTACAAACATGGTTGGTGGCTCTCTCTGTGTAATTTAACAATCAAGTTTTGAGAACCCATGAGAAAAAAAATCCAGTAAATCAATTAGTCATAAAATCATAGACTCCAGGATTGAAGGAGACAGTCTATTAGCTGACCAATCAATAACTATTGTGTGCTTTCTGTTTTCAAAGCCTTTTCTAGTCACCAAAGTCCAGATTCTGAAGGAGGGAAAAGCTACAACAGTTGAAAAGAGGCTTGATAAACTGAAGCTGAGAATTAATTTAGCTTTCAATTATTTTGATATATAAACAAATGTTGAAGCAGGCTCCTTAGGGATGGGGAAATTGAAGGAGAGGATACTTCAGGGAGAGAGAGGGAGGGAAAAAAAAAAACTTAAAGAATGAAGGGAAAAGAGGGCACTGCTGGGAGGTCTCCAGGACCCGGCAAACCTAATTAGGGAAAGTTGGCCATGCATTTGGTTATCTCTGAGATACAATGTACGGAAATGAGAGAGAGGTATGCACAGTTAGACTCTGGAGTACCATGGGACCAGGAAATATGATTAGGCCACATACAAATCATGTAAGTTCAGAAGAAGGTTAGTGGATGAGGGACTAGTTTCATTCAGAGATGCATAATTGAACAAATACGAATCAAAACAGCAAGCAAAAAAAAATTGTCTATGGAATTCTTTTTTCTTTCTTTTTATTTTTGCTTTCAATTGCAGCCTTATAGAGATGATAAGATCAGGATTTTAGAAAAAGCAGGTTTAATAATGGTTATTTTCTATACATGACTTTCTTAAATAATGTTAAAAGCTAAATGTACATTGAAGTATTAGGAGGGAATAAACAGGAATATTCAGTGTTTGCAAGTTTTTGTGTTTTTTTTAAAAATAGTGTTGAACTCTAAGTTTCCTCATTCTGGGTTATATAAACTCAAAAATGTGTGAACAATATCATTAATTTTGGATTGTAAATAATTCTGTCAGTCAAAATCATACATTCATCTTTCAAGTAAAAGATGGCAGACTGATCCAATGCATTTATTTTCATCTGTTCTAAAATCTATTGAAATGACAACATATATTGAATAGCAAAGTAAATCAAAACCAACAATTCTACTCCGAGGTATACGCCTAACAAAAATGCATACATATATTCACAGTAAGTTCATACCAGCCCTATTTATAATATTTCAAACCTGGATGCTATCTGAATGTCCAGCAGCAATACAAAGTATAAATAAATTGGGTAATAGTTGCATCTTGATATTATATACACAAATGAGAACAAATAAAGTACAAATGCTTGCAAAAACATGGGTGAATTTCCAAACACCAGATTGAGTAAAAGAAGTCAGATACAAAACTAGAAACCTGCTTATATAAAGCACAGAAACAGGCAAAACTAATATGATTTATAGGTCAGAATAATAGATTGCTTCTGGGAGGGGGCTTAGTGACAGGAAAGGCACAGAGGGTGGGTTTCTGAGATATTTAATAGGCATCTACTTCTTGATCTGGGTGTTACTATACAAGTGCACTCTTTCTAAAAAAAAATTAAGTTATATCCTTATAATATGTGAATTTTTCTGTATGTATATGCTTTGATAAAATAACTGGGTATGTGAACAAATGAATAAATAAATAATCAATAGCAGGGCTGGAAAGCTGGTGGGGTGCCCTCAGCCCACAAGATCATTGTAAAGTTTGTAAAAGGTGTAAAGCTGATGGAAAGAGCTTAAAAGACAACAAAATGCAATGAAGCTGAGAAAATTGCAAACGTGCAGGTGAAGAAGAGGATTTCTAAATTTGTTTTTTTCATTAGAGTTCAAAATAATTTCAAGGTAATAAACAGTGACGTCATAAGATCAGAGCCTGGGGCTGCAGCAAATGTGCTCCTGCTACCAAGACTGATCATACAGATTCTTATTTATAAATATGTAAAGATGATTAAGAATCCCCAAACATGTAAAGCAATCTACTCCTGCGAGAAGAAGCATTGAAACAAACACACAACATTCAAACTCAGGAAGAAAAGTAATTAAAATTTAAAGAGGAAAAATTACCATAGCAAAATACTATTAATATACTCGAGACATTATTGGCAACATGCCATCTTTCAGGTCAGGGGAATTTTCTTCTATTATATCTTCAAATATTTTCTCCTCTCTCCTCTGTTCCCTCCTTGTGAAAATGATATTTAGAACTTTTTGAAGTTTTACACACATCTCTTTGTCTCCTACAATGCTCTCACCTCAGGAGTCTCACTGGAACAAAATTGGATCTCTTTGAGTGTGAGCTGTAGAATCATCAACTTTAGCAGACCTAACTAAAGGTAACTTTAGTTGCCTTCTATATGTCTCAATATCTTTATTTTTAAAGCAAAGTATAATATCTACCTCACAAGACTGTAGTATGGATTAAAGGAAATAATGCAATAAAGTCTTCATCATAGTGCCTGGCCAAAAAAACAAAAACCAAAAAATATAAAACCACCTTGCCACCAAAATATTTAGCTTTGTGCTTGGTAAACACCAGGTTTAAAAAAAAAAAAAAGTTCATTATAGTCTTCTCTCCTTTTTGTATAGGTCATAGATTTTTATTTCATCTGGAAATATCAGTTGCTTTTGATTATAAGGCTAAGAAATAAAGTTAAATCATACATGGACACTGTGTCGTAAAGTCAGCTTGCAAGGTGACCAACTAGAATATTTAAATTTACACTTAGAAAACCTTTTAATGGCTTATAAAATATAGAAGGGATACCTGATATTTGAATACTACTTTGTAAGCAACTTTTCTTTAATCATTTTCTTTTTGATTCTAATTTAATTTTTTAAGCTCTTCTATGATGAAGAAGTAAACAAATAGTTGCCTAGTAATAAGTGTTTCACTTTTCCAGTAGCTAGGAAAACTTTACAGTCATTAGCCTGTTCTGAGTGAACACTGAGCACTTCAGATTTGGCTGTTTCCATGCTTGAGGTAGAACAGTATGTCAGACAGCATTTTAGTTCTTTTATCTTTTTTTTTCTCTCTTTTCTGACAATTTATAATTGAATTTAATTACATGCAAATTGATTGTAACTTCTTTATTGTTTAGATCTTTCAGCATCATTCAAGTGAAATTCAGTGCCCTAATTCTTGAGGGTCATCTTAGTCCTAAAACTGGGTCACCAATAAACAATCTAATGTACTATTTTGTACGTGGAGGACAAGTTTCAGTTTCCCACACAAAACTCACTTCTGGCTACTTGCTTGATACAGTGAGTTTCCTCATTTGGTGGTTTCCACTGGCCCAATCTTTAGTTCTTTTTCAGAACCCATATTATAGAAAGTTTGATGGAAAAGGGAGATTGAGTTTTGGTAGGTTTGAATGGAACTCATGTACAGCTCATGTTTGGATCAATATCTCCAAAATCACCTCTCCAAAGGAATTATGGTTTCTCAATAAAGAAGGTACAGGTACCTTTGAAAGGCAGACCAGCGCTAATAAAATAATAAAAAGCATGCTGAGAAGAAGATCTGATATTTGGAGTGGGATTCATTGAGAGTCTGACTTCAGGCAAAGGAAACTGTTTTAGATTCAGATAGTTCTGCTTTTTTTCTGTTTGGATTCAGATAGTTCTGCATTTCTTCCTCCCCCCCGTCCCCTGCCCAAGGTTTCACTGAATAATAATGTACATAGAGAAAAGTGTGCATAGCACAGATCATAATTGTAAAGCTTCACAAAATTTCACAAACTGAGCATAACCATGTAATCAGCACCCAGAGAAAAAAACAGAACACTAACTCTGTCCCTTGACCTCCCCCACCAGGCTCCCTTCAAATGACTACACCAACCCAACGTATAACAGCTGTCCTGCTTGCTGTAGCAGAAGTAACAGGCAGATTTACTTTTGCAACTTTGTTCCATTGTGTCCCAACAATTAGGTTTAGGGATACTTGATTAACTTGTTGATTTCCTCATCTGCCATGGGGAGGGGGGAGGGGGATTAATACCTCTGTTATTGCCTAGCATAGTGCCGGGTACCTAGCTGGTGCTCAACAACGATTTGGAATAAAGATTTAAAAGGAAAACAAGAGTTAATAAACAAAACGTCTTGGGAATAAACAGTGATTTGGAGGCGAGAAAGTAGAGACCAGCTACTTAAGACAGTTTATATTCAGTGAACTGTGTCTGAACATTTACACTGCTAATTAATACCAATTTAATATGCTTCTGCTTGATATTACTGTTAGGGCATATGTTGATATTTTGAAACTGTGTAGGATGTTATATCACCTTTGCTTTTCATTTTGGGATAATAAAGAAGATATTACAGATTTTTATCATTAAAAAATGGACGTTTACCCTCACTGGGTTAAGGACCGCTGCTCTATTTGAATTGTTCCACCCACTCACCTTGCTAGGAACACTTTTGGAATGTTCATGCCTCTTTGCATCGTTCAAGCCATTACTTCCTTTTGGAACAGTCATGAAGGAAAAACTATGACTCTGTAATTACATATTTGAAAAACCAAGCTGGGACAGAAGCTGTCCTGAAATGTGTGTCATACAGCCATTGTACAATACTTAACAGTTCAGGCATGGCTCAAGTTGTCGTTGATATCAGACAGGCTTAGAATTAGGGATGGCAGTGAAAAATCACTACACAGAGCACAAAAGAAGGCAAGCCTGCTTGGCAAGGAATATTCAAACTGAGACAGACTGTAGCCCTGTCCTCATGGTAATCTGGCCATTCATGGACACCCTGGATGAGGGAGGTGACACCTAAACTAAGTGCCGTACCCATACCTATCCAATAGGCAGGAATTTAGTAAAGGACTGTATTTCTAGCAGGCTTTTGGTCAATGGGAAATAAATCTAATATATCCAGTTCTATGTTTAGCATAATAGGACAAAACTGTGGTTTGCTGGGAGATGGGGAGTAGAGTTCAAAAGATTTAAAGTTAAATAGAAAACTATTCTTGCATTAACCAAACATTTGCTGAGTATCTAATATGTACCTGGTATAGCAAAGATTCAGAGATAAACAAAATTGATAGTCTTGGCCTATATACACTCAGATCGTAAGATTTTTTTCAGTTAAAAGTTGATTCCAAGTCCCTGGAGCAAGTAAAACTGAAATTGGGATTCTGGATCTCCCTGATAATTACGGAGGAATTGCTATGGACCAGAATGTATGGGGGAACCATAAGTAGATAGATTTGTGAGCTAACTGCAGAGAGCTGATGCAGGTCTAAACAGGCATGCATCTTCATCCCCGTTTATAAATATTGTATAAAACATGTACCATGTAAGTCAGACAAAGAAAGATAAATATTGCATGATATCACTTATATGTGGAATCTGAAATATGATACAAATGAACTTACCTACAAAACAGAAACAGACTCACAGACATAGAAAACAAACTTATAGTTTTCAAAGGGAAAGGTGGGGGGAGGGATAAATTAGGAGTTTGGGACTAACAGATGCACACTACTATATATAAAATAGATAATCAACAAGGTCCTACTGTATAGCACAGGGAACTATATTCAATATCATGTAATAAACTATAATGGAAAAGAATATGAAATATTCTGAGTATTTTAGAATAACTGAATCATTTTGCTGTACACCAGAAACTAACACAACATGGCAAATTAACTATATTTCAATAAAAAAATTTTAAAAATAAAGGATTTTTCATGCAAAAAAAATATACAGTATTCATATTCAAGTTCAAATCTTAGTTGTTCTTTAAAGTCCTCCCTGGTCTTTTGGTCAAAAGTCATTTTTCCTTCCTCTAAAATAATATCTTATTGCCTAGATCATTCTTATGGAATGTGTGCTAGGTTGCCTTGGTCTGCCACTGTATATGGGTACCATGTCTTGTTAATCTTACTGTAAACTCCTACAAATCAGGGACCATTTATTATAACGCTATTCACCCCTCACAGCATATAACATAGTTCTCTACCCATAAAGGGTATTCTATAAGTATTTATAAATTTGTAAATCTGATGCCCTAATGCCTGGGTTTGTCTGCTCCACATTCTGACCTAGTCCTTTCAGACCATGTAGATGTGATTTTCCAGGCTCCCAACCAGATCTAAGTCCCACAAATCATAATTACACACCAAGATTCAGAGATGTGGCTATCGAATATATGTTCTTCAGGTCTTTGAAAAATGCTCAACCTTCATATATATTATATATTGCATCATATGCTAGATTATATATAATCACTTAAAATGCATAATATTGTATGTAATTATATGTATTATAGATATACATCATCATATAATACAAATATATTACATTATATAAACGTATGCATACATAGTATACTTATACTTACATAGTATACTTATATATGTCATATGTACATATTTATATGTATACGTATATGCAAATATAGATATATGTATGTTTTGTACACATATACAATATTTTCATTCACATGTACATTAATTTTATACACATGTAATTTCATATACATGCAATATTTTCTTCTTTACTTCTTGTTCTCTCTTATTCTCTCCTAAACTTTGGCTTCCTAAGCATTTTGAAAACCAAGTGTTTAAAAACTAACAAAAGATAAATCTAAGATGAACAAAAAGTACCTAAGGGGCTTGGGGGATTTCACCCTTGGGAAATGATAGAGATGACCAAGCATGTGTAAGCAGCTAGGATGCTGAGGGACTCTGAGAGGCATATGATTGACAGTTTTCTACAAGGAATAATAACTTGGTCTTCTGTGCCATCACACTAACAATGCACAGACCTTTATTTAAAAAAAGAAAAAAAAAAGAACAAGAAGAAAAGGACTTTTCTACCTTTAAGCCAAGACAATTCTGATTCAGCTCTTGAATATTAAGGAATGGCCATTCAGTGTAAGCAGGTTAGGCGACTACAGCAAGAATCTAAGACCCTCTACTATTTGTCCTTTTGTCTGTTAACACAAAAGTTCACTGTGGCTCTCAGACTCAGGGAAAATACATATCCCTTTTAAATGTAGTAGTAACAGTAACAAAAAAAATAAGTTATATAAGTCTTCTCCTCCTGTACTAGCTTCAATAAGGGAATCCTCTTGTATCCTTCCCAAGAACGAAAATTTCTATCCTAAGCAACACATCCTAGAATCATAGACAATTAAAGTGTCTCTGAAACTCTCCAGTGGGGTCTCAGGCAGCCGGTAAACCTCTCTCTATTGAGTTACTATATGTCAAGGAACCCCCCTGCCCTTGTTCTTGGGTGCTTTGGATACCTTCCTGGTGCCATCTTTAGAGGTAGGTTTCATTGTGTCAGGGCTTCCAATCTATCCCTTGACCCTTTTTAAACATATCCAGGTATTTCACCTTTCTGTACCTCAGTTTCTTCATGTGAAATGGAAGTAATAATAGTAGTTATCTTCTGAAGCTCTTATGAGTGAATGAAACAAGTACATATTTATACATCCCTTAGAGTGCTTGGCAAATCCTAAGTGTTGTGAATAATTGTATTTGCTATCATCATGGATATTCAGTATATGTACAGAATCATAACCTTTCTTATTCACTCAAGCCACCAGTCTTTCTCATCTGGAGTTTTGCATCAGCCTTCTAACTGCCTGCTTGCTTTTATCTTTGCCCTCTTGCTTTCTCTCTATCTTCTACAAAGGAGCTAGAGTATTCTATTTACAAGGAAGTCATGCTCAAAGTCTCATCAAGACCCCATAATGAAGCATCTGATTATTTGGAACCTACATAATCTGACATGCTTCTGCCTCCTTGGCTATTTACTACCTCTCACACTGCTGCTTGCTGCTTCCCAGTCATACCAACCAATTAGTTCTCCGTGGTTGTGCTGCAGGGCCTTTGCACTTGCCATTTCCTTTTCCAGGAAAGCTCTTCCTGCATGTATCCACATAGTTCCTTTTCTTACTCCCTTCTAGTCTCTGCTTAAATGCCATTTTTTTTTAAATCAGATAGGACATTCTTAAACATCTTCTTTAAGATGGGGAATTAGGGTGAAATGCTACGGTCTGAATACTTTTGTCCCCTCAAAACTCATATGTTGAAATCCCAACTTGCAAAGATGATGATATTAGGAGGTGGGACCTTTGGGAGGTGCTTAAGTTATGAGGGTGGAGCCCTCATGAATGGATTAGTGCCTTAGAAAAGAGATAGCGCTCGTTAGCCCCTTCTACCCTTTGAGGACATAGCAAGAAGGCCCCAGCTACGAACCAGGAAGAAGGCTCTCACCATGCTGGCACTGTGAGCTTGAACTTCTCAGCCTCCAGAACTATGAGAAATAAAATTCCGTTGTTTATAAGCTACCAGGCTGGTATTTTGTTATACCAGCCTGAACAAACTAAGATAAGCACCCACCAATCTCTATCTTGTTTTATTTGTATTCAAAGCACTTATTGCCACATGCCATATTATATATTTATTTGCTTTTTAAAAATATAACAAAGGCTTTAATTATTATTCTTTGGTTCTTCATTGTTATATACTTATCTCCAAATCCAAACAAAATACCTGGCACAAAGTAGGATTTAATGAATATTTGTTGAGCAGAGAAGCAAATTTAACATTGGTTAATTTTAGAAAATATTTTAATGGTTTCCCATATGTTCAGATTAAAGGGGAAAATCTTTACAATCTCTTCAATAGAAGGGGAAAAATTGATAACGTTTAGCTTCTATTTAAAACAATAATAGTAAAACTCTCTTCAGACTTACAGTAGAAGGAAACTCTCTTATACTAACGAAAGTATCTACCAAAAGCCCATCAGACTCTACAGTAAATGCTTAGAAGCACTTTTTAAAAAATCAGAAACAAACAAAAATGATCTTGACAATCACCATGTCCATTCAAAATTTAATTGGAAGTCTTAACCCATAAAGTAAGAAAAAACAAACAACTAAATACTGGTCATAAAGGAGAATATTAATATCTACATAAAAGAAGCATGGGGATCCACAGTCAATTTATTAAAATTAATAATTTTAAAAGTATAGCTAGGCTTCTGGATATAAGACCAAAATAAAAAATAAAGTGAATTCTTATACACAAGCAATACAGACTTATAAAGTATAATTTTAACATACTAGCTGCATTGCCAAAATATTAAAAACTTAACCACCTTGGGATAAATCCAACAACAAAGATATATGGATAAATCTTTATTTCATGGCATTAAGGAAGGCAAAAGTAAAGGATTTTTAATAGGTATACTCAATATTTTAAAAATATAATTTTCTCCGAATTAATCCTTAAAACTTAATGCCACTGGAGTCTATATTAAACAAACATGAGCAAGTATTTCAAAGAGAAACAAGAATCAAGAGCAAGCAAAAAATGTACCCAGGAAATGTTAGTGTTTGTTTACCAACAAATAAAACCACAAAGGGATACCAGTGTGCATGGACAAAAAGATATATCTGATAAAGAATTGTATCCAAAATAAAGAGAAAAAACTTACAAACCCAAAATGAGAACACAACTGACTCTATAAATTGGGCAAACTCTTGAAAAGACACATCACCAAAAAGTTTTAGAGATGTCATATAAGCATATGGAAAGATGCTTAGCAGCTTCAGTCATTGGGGAAAAGCAAATTAAAACCATAATAAGATGTCACAGTATACACATTAGCATGCTAGAATTAAAAGGGCTGATAATGCCAAATGCTGGTGAGATAAGGGACAACTTAAATTCTCACATTTATTGCTGGAAGGAGTGTAAAATGACACAGCTGTTAGGAAATCATTAGGCGGTTTCTGAGTTAAACATAAACAACCGTATGGACCAGCCATTCCATTCCTAGATATTTACCTACGTAAAATGAAAATAGATGCCCACACAAAAACTCATACACATACATTCATAACAGCTTTATTCACGATAAACAAAACCAGGTGCAATCCACATGCCCATCAACAAGAGGATGGATAAACGCAATGCAGCATATCTATGCAATGGAGTACTATTTCACAATAAAAAGTAATACGCTACTAAAACATGTCATGGATGAATCATGATGCTGAGTGAAAGCAGTCAGATATAAATGCTGTATGTCTCCATTTATATAAAATCTAGAAAATGTAAACTAACCTGTTTTGGCAGAAGGCAGATCAGCAGTTGTCCGTGATCAGCCAGGGGTGGAGGTAGGGATGGACTGCAAAGGGGAAGAGAAAACATTTTGGCGTGATGGAAGTTTTCTTTCTGTATATTTATTGTATGCATTTTTTTTTTTAACATCTTTATTGAAGTTTAATTGCCTTACAATAGTGTGTTAGCTTCTGCTTTATAACAAAGTGAATCAGTTATACATATATATATGTTCCCATATCTCTTCCCTCTTGCATCTCCCTCCCTCCCACCCTCCCCATCCCACCCCTCTAGGTGGTCACAAAGCACCTAGCTGATCTCCCTGTGCTGTGCGGCTGCTTCCCACTAGTTATCTATTTTACATTTGGTAGTGTATATATGTCCATGACACTCTCTTACCCTGTCACATCTCACCCCACCCCCTCCCCATATCCTCAAGTCCATTCTCTAGTAGGTCTGTGTCTTTATTCCTGTCTTGCCACTAGGTTCTTCATGGCCTTTTTTTTTTTTCCCTTAGATTCCGTATATATGTGTTAGCATACTGTATTTGTTTTTCTCTTTCTGACTTACTTCACTCTGTATGACAGACTCTAACTCCATCCACCTCATTACAAATACCTCCATTTCATTTCTTTTTATGGCTGAGTAATATTCCATTGTATATATGTGCCACATCTTCTTCATCCATTCATCTATCGATGGACACTTACGTTGCTTCCATGTCTGGCTATTGTAAATAGAGCTTCAATGAACATTTTGGTACATGACTCTTTTTGACCTATGGTTTTCTCAGGGTATATGCCCAGTAGTGGGATTGCTGGGTCATATGGTAGTTCTATTTGTAGTTTTTTAAGGAACCTCCATACAGTTCTCCATAGTGGCTGTATCAATTTACATTCCCACCAACAGTGCAAGAGGGTTCCCTTTCCTCCACACCCTCTCCAGCATTTATTGTTTCTAGATTTTTTGATGATGGCCATTCTGACCGGTGTGAGATGATATCTCATTGTAGTTTTGATTTGCATTTCTCTAATGATTAATGATGTTGAGCATTCTTTCATGTGTCTGTAGGCCATCTGTATATCTTCTTTGGAGAAATGTCTATTTAGATCTTCTGCCCATTTTTGGATTGGGTTGTTCGTTTTTTTGTTATTGAGCTGCATGAGCTGCTTGTAAATCTTGGAGATTAATCCTTTGTCAGTTGCTTCATTTGCAAATATTTTCTCCCATTCTGAGGGTTGTCTTTTGGTCTTGTTTATGGTTTCCTTTGCTGTGCAAAAGCTTTTAAGTTTCATTAGGTCCCATTTGTTTATTTGTGTTCTTATTTCCATTTCTCTGGGAGCTGGGTCACAAAGAATCTTGCTGTGATGTATGTCATAGAGTGTTCTGCCTATGTTTTCCTCTAAGAGTTTGATAGTGTCTGCCCTTACACTTAGGTCTTTAATCCATTTTGAGTTTATTTTTGAGCATGGTGTCAGGGAGTGTTCTAATTTCATACTTTTACATGTTCCTGTCCAATTTTCCCAGCACCACTTATTGAAGAGGCTGTCTTTTCTCCACTGTATATGCTTGCCTCCTTTATCAAAGATAAGTTGACCATATGTGTGTGGGTTTATCTCTGGGCTTTCTATCCTGTTCCATTGATCTATATTTCTGTTTTTGTGCCAGTACCAAACTGTCTTGATTACTGAAGCTTTGTAATATAGTCTGAAGTCAGGGAGCCTGATTCCCCCAGCTCCATTTTTCGTTCTCAAGATGGCTTTGGCTATTCGGGGTCTTTTGTGTTTCCATACAAATTGTGAAATTTTTTGTTCTAGTTCTGTGAAAAATGCCAGTGGTAGTTTGATAGGGATTGCATTGAATCTGTAGATTGCTTTGGGTAGTAGAGTCATTTTCACAATGTTGATTCTTCCAATCCAGGAACATGGTATATCTCTCCATCTCTTTGTATCATCTTTAATTTCTTTCATCAGTGTCTTATAATTTTCTGCATACAGGTCTTTTGTCTCCTTAGGTAGGTTTATTCCTAGATATTTTATTCTTTTTGTTGCAATGGTAAATGGGAGTGTTTTCTTAATTTCACTTTCAGGTTTTTCGTCATTAGTGTATAGAAATGCAAGAGATTTCTGTGCATTAATTTTGTATCCTGCTACTTTACCAAATTCATTGATTAGCTCTAGGAGTTTTCTGGTAGCATCTTTAGGATTCTCTATGTATAGTATCATGTCATCTGCAAATAGTGACAGCTTTACTTCTTCTTTTCCGATTTGGATTCCTTTTATTTCTTTGTTTTCTCTGATTGCTGTGGCTAGGACTTCCAGAACTATGTTGAATAATAGTGGTGAGAGTGGGCAACCTTGTCTTGTTCCTGATCTTAGTGGAAATGGTTTCAGTTTTTCACCATTGAGGACAATGTTGGCTGTGGGTTTGTCATATATGGCCTTTATTATGTTGAGGAAAGTTCCCTCTATGCCTACTTTCTGCAGGGCTTTTATCATAAATGGGTGTTGAATTTTGTCGAAAGCTTTCTCTGCATCTATTGAGATGATCATATGGTTTTTCTCCTTCAATTTGTTAATATGGTGTATCACACTGATTGATTTGCGTATACTGAAGAATCCTTGCATTCCTGGGATAAACCCCACTTGATCATGGTGTATGATCCTTTTAATGTGCTGTTGGATTCTGTTTGCTAGTATTTTGTTGAGGATTTTTGCATCTATGTTCATCAGTGATATTGGCCTGTAGTTTTCTTTCTTTGTGACATCTTTGTCTGGTTTTGGTATCAGGGTGATGGTGGCCTCGTAGAATGAGTTGGGGAGTGTTCCTCCCTCTGCAATATTTTGGAAGAGTTTGAGAAGGATAGGTGTTAGCTCTTCTCTAAATGTTTGATAGAATTCACCTGTGAAGCCATCTGGTCCTGGGCTTTTGTTTGTTGGAAGGTTTTTAATCACAGTTTCAATTTCAGTGCTTGTGATTGGTCTGTTCATATTTTCTATTTCTTCCTGGTTCAGTCTTGGCAGTTTGTGCATTTCTAAGAATCTGTCCATTTCTTCCAGGTTGTCCATTTTATTGGCATAGAGTTGCTTGTAGTAATCTCTCATGATCTTTTGTATTTCTGCAGTGTCAGTGGTTACTTCTCCTTTTTCATTTCTAATTCTATTGATCTGGGTCTTCTCCCTTTTTTTCTTGATGAGTCTGGCTAATGGTTTATCAATTTTGTTTATCTTCTCAAAGAACCAGCTTTTAGTTTCATTGATTTTTGCTATTGTTTCCTTCATTTCTTTTTCATTTATTTCTGACCTGATCTTTATAATTTCTTTCCTTCTGCTGGCTTTGGGGTTTTTTTGTTCTTCTTTCTCTAATTGCTTTAGGTGCAAGGTTAGGTTGTTTATTCGAGATGTTTCCTGTTTCTTGAGGTAGGCTTGTATTGCTATAAACTTCCCTCTTAGCACTGCTTTTGCTGCGTCCCATAGGTTTTGGGTCGTCGTGTCTCCGTTGTCATTTGTTTCTAGGTATTTTTTGATTTCCCCTTTGATTTCTTCAGTAATCACTTCGTTATTAAGTAATGTATTATGTAGCCTCCATGTGTTTGTATTTTTTACAGATCTTTTCCTGTAATTGATATCTAGTCTCATAGCGTTGTGGTCGGAAAAGATACTTGATACGATTTCAATTTTCTTAAATTTACCAAGGCTTGATTTGTGACCCAAGATATGATCTATCCTGGAGAATGTTCCATGAGCACTTGAGAAAAATGTGTATTCTGTTGTTTTTGGGTGGAATGTCCTATAAATATCAATTAAGTCCATATTGTTTAATGTATCATTTAAAGCTTGTGTTTCCTTATTTATTTTCATTTTGGATGATCTGTCCATTGGTGAAAGTGGGGTGTTAAAGTCCCCTACTATGATTGTGTTGCTGTCAATTTCCCCTTTTATGGCTGTTAGTATTTGCCTTATGTATTGAGGTGCTCCTATGTTGGGTGCATAAATATTTACAATTGTTATACCTTCCTCTTGGATCGATCCCTTGATCATTATATAGTGTCCTTCTTTGTCTCTTGTAATAGTCTTTATTTTAAAGTCTATTTTGTCTGATATGAGAATTGCTACTCCAGCTTTCTTTTGATTTCCATTTGCATGGAATATCTTTTTCCATCCCCTCACTTTCAATCTGTATGTGTCTCTAGGTCTGAAGTGGGTCTCTTGTAGACAGCATATATATGGGTCTTGTTTTTCTATCCATTCAGCCAGCCTGTGTCTTTCGGTGGGAGCATTTAATCCATTTACATTCAAGGTAATTATCGATATGTATGTTCCTATTCCCATTTTCTTAAATGTATTGGGTTTGTTATTGTAGGTGTTTTCCTTTTCTTGTGTTTCTTGCCTAGAGAAGTTCCTTTAGCATTTGTTGTAAAGCTGGTTTGGTGGTGCTGAACTCTCTCAGCTTTTGCTTGTCTGTAAAGGTTTTAATTTCTCCATCAAATCTGAATGAGATCCTTGCTGGGTAGAGTAATCTTGGTTGTAGGTTTTTCTCCTTCATCACTTTAAGTATATCCTGCCACTCCCTTCTGGCTTGCAGAGTTTCTGCTGATAGGTCAGATGTTAACCTTATGGGGATTCCCTTGTGTGTTATTTGTTTTTTTTCCCTTGCTGCCTTTAATATGTTTTCCTTATATTTAATTTTTGACAGTTTGATTAATATGTGTCTTGGCGTGTTCCTCCTTGGGTTTATCCTGTATGGGACTCTCTGTGCTTCCAGGACTTGATTAACTATTTCCTTTCCCATATTAGGGAAGTTTTCAACTATAATCTCTTCAAAAATTTTCTCAGTCCCTTTCTTTTTCTCTTCTTCTTCTGGTACCCCTATAATTCGAATGTTGGAGCGTTTAATGTTGTCCCAGAGGTCCCTGAGACTGTCCTCAGTTCTTTTCATTCTTTTTTCTTTATCCTGCTCTGTAGTAGTTATTTCCACCATTTTATCTTCCAGGTCACTTATCCTTTCTTCTGCCTCAGTTATTCTACTATTGATCCCATCTAGAGTATTTTTAATTTCATTTATTGTGTTCTTCATCATTGCTTGATTCCTCTTTAGTTCTTCTACATCCTTGTTAAATGTTTCTTGCATTTTGTCTATTCTATTTCCAAGATTTTGGATCATCCTTACTATCATTATTCTGAATTCTTTTTCAGGTAGACTACCTATTTCCTCTTCATTTGTTAAGTCCAGTGTGTTTTGAGCCTGCTCCTTCATCTGCTGTGTGTTTTTCTGTCATCTCATTTTGCCTATCTTACTGTGTTTGGGGTCTCCTTTTCACAGGCTGCAGGTTCGTAGTTCCCGTTGTTTTTGGTATCTGTCCCCAGTGGCTAAGGTTGGTTCAGTGGGTTGTGTAGGCTTCCTGCTGGAGGGAACTAGTGCCTGAGTTCTGGTGGATGAGGCTAGATCTTGTCTTTCTGGTGGGCACGTCCACGTCTGCTGGTGTATTTTGGTGTGTCTGTGGCCTTATTATGATTTTAGGCAGCCTCTCTGCTAATGGATGGGGTTGTGTTCCTGTCTAGCTAGTTGTTTGGCATAGGGTGTCCAGCACTGTAGCTTGCTGGTCGTTGGGTGAAGCTGGGTCTTGATGTTGAGA
This sequence comes from Balaenoptera acutorostrata, assembly GCF_949987535.1. Taxonomy (NCBI): domain Eukaryota; kingdom Metazoa; phylum Chordata; class Mammalia; order Artiodactyla; family Balaenopteridae; genus Balaenoptera; species Balaenoptera acutorostrata. The sequence goes on from NC_080066.1 coordinate 41,141,192, forward strand.
TGGAGATCTCTGGGAGATTTTTGCCGTTTGGTATTACGTGGAGCTGGGAGGTCTCTTGTGGACCAGTGTTCTGAAGTTGGCTCTCCCACCTCAGAGGCACGGCCCTGATGCCTGGCTGGAGCACCAAGAGCCTTTCGTCCACACAGCTCAGAGTAAAAGGGAGAAAAAATAGAAAGAAAGAAAGAAAGAGGCTATAATATAGTGAAGTAAAATAAAGCTATTGTAAAGCAAAGCTATACAGACAAAATCTCACCCAGAAGCATATACATATACACTCACAAAAAAAAGGAAAAGGGGAAAAATTAATATCTCCTGCTCCAAAGTCCACCTCCTGAATTTGGGATGATTCGTTGTCTATTCAGGTATTCCACAGGTGCAGGCACATCAAGTTGTTTGTGGAGTTTTAATCCGCTGCTTCTGAGGCTGCTGGGAGAGATTTCCCCTTCTCTTCCCTGTTCACACAGCTCCTGGGGCTCAGCTTTGGATTTGGACCCGCCTCTGCGTGTAGGTCGCCTGAGGGCGTCTGTTCCCCGCCCAGACAGGACGGGGTTAAAGGAGCAGCTGCTTCGGGGGCTCTGGCTCACCCAGGCCGCGGGGAGGGAGGGGTACAGAGGAGGCGGGGCGAGCCTGCAGCGTCAGAGGCCGGCATGACGTTGCACCAGCCTGAGGCGCGCAGTGCGTTCTCCTGGGCATGTTGTCCCCGGATCCCGGGACCCTGGCAGTGGCAGGCTGCACAGGCTACCGGGAGGGGCGGTGTGGAGAGTGACCTGTGCTCACACACAGGCTTTTTGGAGGCGGCAGCAGCAGCCCCAGCGTCTCACGCCCGTCTCTGGGGTCCGCGCTGATCGCCGCGGCTCGCGCCCTTCTCTGGAGTTCGTTTAGGCGGCGCTCTGAATCCCCTCTCCTTGCGCGCAGCGAAACTAAGAGGCAAGAAAAAGTCTCTTGCCTCTTCGGCAGCTGCAGACCTTTTCCCGGTCTCCCTCCCGGCTAGCTGTGGTGCGCCAACCCCTTCAGGCTGTGTTCACGCCGCCAGCCCCAGTCCTCTCCCTGCGCTCCGACCGAAGCCGAGCCTCAGCTCCCAGCCCCGCCCGCCCTGGCGGCTGAGCAGACAAGCCTCTCGGGCTGGTGAGCGCTGCTCGGCGCCGAGCCTCTGTGCGGGAGTCTCTCCGTTTTTCCCTCTGCGCCCCTGTTGCTGTGGGATCCGCGCTGATAGCCGCGGCTTGCGCCCTTCTCTGGAGTTCGTTTAGATGGCGCTCTGAATCCCCTCTCCTTGCCCGCCGCAAAACAAAGAGGCAAGAAAAAGTCTCTTGCCTCTTCGGCAGCTGCAGACTTTTTCCCGGACTCACTTCCGGCTACCTGTGGTGCACTAAACCCTTCAGGCTGTGTTCACGCTGCCAGCCCCAGTCCTCTCCCTGTGATCCGACTGAAGCCGAGCCTCAGCTCCCAGCCCCGCCCGCCCCGGCGGGGGAGCAGACAAGCCTCTCGGGCTGGTGAGCGCTGCTCGGCGCCGAGCCTCTGTGCGGGAACCTCTCCGCTTTGCCCTCCGCACCCCTGTGGCTGCGCTCTCCTCCGTGGCTCCAAAGCTTCCCCCCTCCGCCACCCGCAGTCTCCGTCCGCGAAGGGGCTTCCTAGTGCGTGGAAACCTTTCCTCCTTCACAGCTCCCTCCCACTGGTGCAGGTGCCGTCCCTATTCTTTTGTCTCTGTTATTTCTTTTTTCTTTTGCTCTACCCAAGTACGGGGGGAGTTTCTTGCCTTTTTGGAGGTCGGACGTTTTCTGCCAGCGTTCAGTGGGTGTTCTGTAGGAGCAGTTCCACGTGTAGATGTATTTCTACTGTATCTGTGGGAAGGAAGGTGATCTCCGCGTCTTATTCTTCCGCCATCTTCTCCCTCCCCCCTGTATGCATCTTTAAAACTCATCACATGTGCACTTTAAATGGATGCTGTTTATTGCATACAAATTATACTGTAATAAATTTGACAAAAATGACATCATTAAGAAAATGTGAAGGCATGACACTTGACTGGTAAAATATATTTCTAATATATAAATATAATTATAATATAATATATTGATAGATATATTTTAATATAAATATTTAATATATACATATATATTAGAAATATATATATATATTATAGGAATGACATATCACATATATACACAAAATTCTTGTATCCAAAATATATGGACACTTTTAACTCAACAATTAAAAGACAACCTAATTTGAAAATGAAAATGACAAAATATGTCAAAAGACACATTACAAGGAAGATATAGGGATGACCAATAAGCGGAAGAGAAGATGCTCAACAGCATTAGTCCTCAAGGAATACATATTAAACTCACAGTAGCTAAAATTAAAACTAAACAAACAAACAAAAACAAAACCACTAAACTAAACTAAACTTACCTAGTGGTTATGGATTAACTGAAACATTCACGCATTTTTGATATGAATGTAACATAGTGCAAACACTTTGGAAATGTTAAGAAAAACTCAGACTTACATACAATTTTTACATACAACCCAACAATTTCTTGTCTACATATATATCCAAGACAAATAACAGCATATATCCACCCAAAGTATATGCCCATACTTGTACGTAAATATTATAGTAGCTATATTAATAACTAAATATAACAGAAACAACTCAACTGTCCCTCAACAGGAGAGTGGGTATGCAAACTGTGGTATACAATGGGATACTACCCAGAACTAAAAAGTAACTTCCTACATCCACACACGCCACAACATAGATAAATCTCAAAAATACTGCCATGCAAAAAAAGCCAGAAACATCAAGTACGTATATAATGTACATTATATAAAATTCTAGAACATTCAAAACTAATCTTTAGTGACAGCTTATATTGGTTATATTTGGGGCATGGGGTTAGGAGAATGGCTAATGATTGCAAAAGAGCAAAGGGGAACATTGGAGGTAATGAACATGATGTATATCTGGATTATAGACATATATTCTTGAAGGATATCAAACTGTACACTTAAAATGTGTACATTTTATTGTATGTAAATATATCTCAATGAAGGTGAGTTTAAAAAATTCAAAAGTGGGGTTAACATAGGACATCCAGGGGACTTCAAAGGCACTGGTAATATTTTTATTACCAGATGATGTGATGTGTGTTCAATACAAGGGTTTTTGTTTTATTATATTTTAAGCCTTCTATATGTATTCAGTACATGAGTGTTTATTATGAAGGAAATGGAAGATGTGGGGAGTTGTCTGGTCCCAGGAAGCAGAATTCTCATGGACAAGATGCTTAAAGTCTGCCTCCCCTTAACATAACTCAGCTCAGCTAGCTCTACAGGACAAGTGGTTTGGAATGGTGATGGATCCTGTTTTGTCCCAAGACAACTTCAGTTCTCCGGGGCACTGAAGCTGGTCTTCATAGGAAGCAGGTGTATTATATGGGGATTCAAACTAAAAGCTGTTAAATCACGTAAGGACAATCATATCGAATTCACAAAAGTACAGCTCTACTGTACTTTTGAAAGTATCCTACATTTATGTGCCTAGTAACAGAATTTCGATGTATAAACCATGACAAAGGTTTATACTATAATTATGTAAAGAACCTTACAAGTCATAGAGACAAAACTAATGCCAAGAAGATACATAGACAAAAAAATCATGAACAAAATACTCATAAAATAGACTCAAAGAGCTGAGAAACATTTAAATCATTTATTATAAGTAGTTAATGCATTGCAAATTAAACAAAAAGGCAGCTTTTCTGTCCAATCAAAAAGGCAAACAGAGTGCAGTTAGAATGACACTCTCCGATGCAGCTAAGGAGAATAAAAAATTATAAAATTTTTCTGGAAAGCACTTTGTTAAAATATATTAATAATTTAAAATTTTTCATGTGTTCTGGTCAAGCCATTAATTTTGTGGAATATTTCCTAAGGAGACAGTAAGAGGTGTGAATAAAAGTTTATTTGCTTTTGAGTCTAACTTATGTGTTCTATGCTTTAAAAAATCATGGATATATTTGAAGGAAATGTTTAGGAAAATGCAGAAGAGGGCTAGTTAGGGATAAACAAAGATATTCAAAAAGGGCTCCCACTTTGCAGGTAAATTTTCAAAAAGAAATGGAGAACAATATTTACAAAGACATTTTTGAAGCATGATTTATATTTAATCATTAGAGAAAGCTTAAATGTTCATAAGAAAAATAAATTATGTTTATACAGTCATGTTTTTTAAATAGTATATTATATAATTTTGCATTTTTAAAATAATATTAATGGCAAGGGGAATAAGTAAAGATACAAAATATTTAATGAAAAAAATCATAATACACTAGTATTATGCACTAGTATTCTATCAATATTATGTGAGTGGCAGAATATGCACACCTGTCCATATATGAAACAAATACAGGAGGCATGTCTTCTCAACAAATCAATCTAACAGCTATTTCATATCTAATGTAGGAGAGAAGTTTGTGACCTCAGAGAAGACATGGAAGTTGTTTTTTAAATATCAGTGTCAGAGGATTAGACTTCAGGGGACGCTGCCTTAGCTGGATTTTCTTGGTCATTTCCCCTTCACAATTTTTGCAGCTCCATGGCAGTGTGAAACTGACTTTGACTTCATATACCGAGTGACATATGCAGTTTTCTGGAATGTTCTCCTGGGTGGCAAAATCTCCCGTTCAAATAGCCCATTAAATATAGTTTAAAATCACAATATCACAAAAAAAGCAATTGGCATGCAGCTGTAACTCCTGGCCACCCCCTATAAACAGGTGGTTAAATTCTTGTACCAACCAGTTTTTCAAAGGATATTGGCTAATATCCCACTTGTGGTTTAAGCCTAGGATCTTATTATTGAGTTGAGCTGCTCTAAGAGGGTAAGAAATTCAAGACGTAGGGTAAATACAGTTAACATATTAAAGGTTTCTTTCTTTTAAGAAACCTCTTCTTGGACTTCAATCCCAACAAATGGATCCCAGCAAAAATCCCTTAGTGGTGATCTCTGTTGCATGCGATGGGAGAGGGGAAAAGAAAGGCGTGCATTGGATGGAGGCAGTGGGAGTGGGGCGGGGGGTCCTTCTCTCTAAGATTCGAGTTCCTCAGCGAAATACTACAGTAAGTCCCCTACATACGAACCTTCAGGTTGCAAACTTTAAAAGATAAGAGCATGCATCTGGCTCCAGCAAGGAACCAGAACCTGTGCCATCGACGTCAGGCATGAGTGAAATTGCAGCTTGCCCTACGTCTCCTATTGCTGACGGTCCTTCAGCTCTACCATCTCCCACCTCCTCTCCCTCCTCCAGTCAGAAACTCTTCTTGCCTGTTCACTCGATGCCAGCCCCTGGATGCCAACTGTTGTACTGTACTGCTGTACTTCTCAAGGTACTGTACTGTAAGAGTCAAAATGTTTTCTTTATTTTTGTGTTTGTTTTTATGTATTATTTGTGTGAAAAGTATTACTATAAACCTATTACAGTACAGTACTTTATAGCCGATTGTGTTAGTTGGGTACCTAGGCTAACTTCGTTGGACTTATGAACAAATTGGACTTAAGAACATGCTCTCAGAACGGAACTTGTTCATATGTAGGGGACTTACTGTATTATGTTCTTTTTAATTATTGGCTCACTTACCTGTGTGTTTGCAAATAACCATGTGTATACAATCACTCTAATATTGCCTCATATATTAAATATAGTAAGGTGACTTTGTAATTTGAAGATATTTGGGGGAAATGCACGTGCTTTATGATTGTAGATACTCATATTATATTTGAAATAAGGTACATCTGTGTCTATGTTTGCATTTTGAACACCTTCCAGCATTTTGCATATTACCAAAATGGATTTTTCTTAAAGAGAGGTTCATTCTTCATGGTTTATGTTTTAATTATTCGGGTAGATATATCTTAGTATTTTAATAGTTCAAGGGCAAGTGGCCAAAATTGATAGAAATTGTCTGGTTTTAATGACAGGTTAGATGAAAATAACACCAACCATTACATGTAGGATTTTTCTGCTCACAGTGTTTCTTGCCAATGAATAGTATAAAGGTGTTCTGCAATCAGTAATGCCTGCACTGATTCCAGAATGTTCAACACAGAGGCAGCAATACTTTCCCTCAGTCTGAGTGTGAATTTGAAAGCAAGAACTCATTAGATTATTTCTCTTATTCTTCTGCCTCAATATTTCACCTCTCGTGGGGTCCCCCTCACTGAACCTTTTGGTCTATGCAAGTTCAGATTTGTTTGCAAGGAGAAAACAGATTGAAGACTGGAAATGTTAAGAGGCATGATATCCCTGCTAGCCCGAGAGGCCTTAGTATTTATTACCTTAGGTGACCAGCAGTGACCCAGAGCTAATTACTGAGTCCTTCCCTGATGCCTGAGGGACAGTCTGACCCTAAAGTTGCTATTGTCTACTCCCACACCTGGGATCCATTCTTGGTGCTTGTTTTCTGCTCTGTCCATATTTTGGTTCTAGATCAGTCACTTCTGAGTTATCCCTATTCCTTTAAGGATTATTTCTTCTTGTATTACTTTGCTTTAGGACTGGACCTAGTCCTTAAACCCTCAAACTAGAAATCAGGCTCTGCAGCTCAGAGCCACCTCCCAGAAGTTGTTTGTCTGAATTCCTTATCACTAAATTTGGCCTTTTTCCTAATTTTAACACTTGCTGATATTTATAACCACCATTGACATGTGTGCCACAAATGAAATTTACCATCCCTTTGTTCTCCCTGTCTGGTCAATTCTTTTAACACTACCTGTCCCACCTGAGAATAGAGGTAGAGGAGAGGATCTATTCTCAGAACTTTAGCCTGTTTTACTAGCCTACGACATTTCCAATATGAATATTTCCTTCTAAGTGTTAGCCTAGCATGTAAGGCAAATAGCCAAAAGTGGTTTGGTAATAGCCTATGAATTTGGTTAACAGAATGACTCATAGATATACGTCACTAAATCAGAAAAGTTAACATTTTTTTTAAATACAACTTTTTTTAGAAAAATAATTTTAGAAAAGGTGACTACATGATAGTCTTAGAAACATAGAAAATAATTTTGATAAGATTTAACATCTATTTCTAATATGAATTTTTTTAGTAAATCAGAAATACAATGGTGCTTCTAAATCATGACAAAAAGTATATATCTGGGGGTCCAAGCAAAACTTAATAGAGAAGCATAAGAGGCATTACCTTTAAATTTGAAGATTAAGATATATATGCTCACTTATTAATCAATATTGATCTGAGAGCTCTTAAACAGAAAATAACATAATAAATAATCATAGAAAAATAGGATAGAAATTCATAATCTATTTGCAATAAAATAAAATTTAGTAGAATTAATTAATTGATTACACACTAAATTCATAAAAGCCAGTAATTGTCCTATCTTTGTATAAGCAGTTAGAGAAATGTAATGACACCAAAAAATCTTATTCTTAATTGCAAAACAAAGATTAATGCTTAGGAATAAAACTGACAAACAATGTGTAGGGACTAAGAAGGAAAATGAAAAGTTTTTTGAAAGATAAAAAATAAGTATGAATAAAGGAACAATAATCAACTCTAATTTTAACATGCAATGATAATCCCAACGAAAAGGAGACAAATTCTCCTTTTTATCTACAAAAAGAAATGCATCACAATAACAAATTTTTGAAAGCTTTAATGAAGAAAAATAAAGAGGACTTACCACATATTACAATACATCATACAATTACATGGATAAAAGTAGTTTTCTGGCATTAGAATAACAGATCACTGAAACTGCATAGAAAATCCAGTGCCAAAATCAAATACATATTGAAATTGTTATGTGTTAAGAGTGGCCTATCAAGAAAGGAATGAATTTTTGTGTAAGTGATATTAGATGGAACAACTGGAAATTTATTTGGAAAAAATATGGAAAAAACTTACCTTATAACTTAGAGAAACAGAAATATGAAATCTATTTTAAGATGTAAAAGACACACATGTGCATACACATGCACAGAATACATATCTGAAGAAAACAATAAAGGAAGATGTAACTTTCAATATATCAAAATGTGTCACATGATAGCAAACCCATAATGCAAAATTAAAAAGAATCAACCAATTGAGAAAATATAATATGCTGCAAATGTAGTATAAGGATCTTGAAAAATTATATATTTATACACTTCTGAGAAAAATGATAAACATTTTGCATGTGAAAAATCAAAATGTACAAAATAAGAACAAAATAAAATATTTAGAAAATAGCAAATATATGTATAAATGTATATGTATAAACTCAACAGATGCTTATAAAATGAATAAAATATGAGGTTTATAAATGGTAAATATGCATATATATGTATATATGTATGCATGTGTTTATGAATAAATTCAATCCTATCTGTAATCAAAGAGATACAAATTAAAATAAAATACAAATGTTGTCTATCAACTTGGAAGAGTTTAAAAGAATAGAAATAATATTGTTGAGATGAGTATGACTAGATATTCTTACATCCCACTGGTGTGAGAGAGCTTTGTAATCATTTTCCTTTTAAAACAACTTGGCAGTATGCATCAAAATATTAGACTGAATAATTCCATATTTAGAAAATTATCCTAGAAAAAGGCATGAGAAAATTAGCAAAACAACTGTTTATTCCACCACTGTTTATAATAAAATATTTAAAATATTCTAAATACCAATAATAAGCTATTAGTTAAATAAATTACTTGACAAAAAGCCGCGGTGCTACGTAGCTATTAAGAATGATTTTGATGGAGAATGTTTAATGATTTTGAAAAATTTTCATAGTATTGCTAAATTATAAACAATGTATGCCCAATAATCCAAAATTATATCTCTATCCACACATATATATTATATGTATGCATTCATATTTAACTGGAAGGAATTATAATAACTTAAATAACATAATTTATTGATACATTAATAAAAGATAGGTAAAATAATAAATGAATAAAATTTTAATAAATTGTCAGTCCTATGTAATAGAAATAAAATATGTTGTTCCATTTATAATTTTGTATTTTTGAAATTTTCTATATCAAATATGTTTAAACAATATAATAATAAAATATATTTTATAATTTTAAAGTATGCAGTTACATTTATTCATGAACACATTTAGCAATTATTATTGAACAGCTGCACGCCTTTTATTAGGTACCAAAGGCATCGAGTAAAATTCCCTCTTCTGTGGGGCTTGCACAGTAATGAAAGTAATGCAAGTAAAGGGGAGCCAAGCCAAATAACCATACAGAAATTTCCAAGACTTCAAACACTGACTATACAGGGAAAGAACTGACTGGGTGCCCTTGAGAACTTGTAACAGGGATCTGAGTTAGTCTAGAGACTCAGAGGACGTCTTCCTGAGGCTGAAGGGTAAAGGCTGAGTGAGAGCGGGTTAACTAAGCAAAGAGGTAGAGAAAGAGGGTCTTAGACAGAGGGGCCATCATTTGCAACAGCCTTATGGCAGGAGGGAGCCTCGTCCCTTAGAAAAATTACAAAAATGTTGCTGTTGAAGCTGGAGCGAGGAGAGTAACGGGGATATTTGCAGATAGTCTCAAGTTATAAAACAAGATAGCCTGCGGCTGTACCTTAAGAGCAGTCAGAAGCCATTGGGGATTTTTATCTTAATACCCCTGTCAAAGGCTCCTTGGGAGGGGAGGGCAGCATATTCTTGGTCCTGCCTCTAGAGTCTCAGAGCGGATGACAAATGAATATCTGGAGTCTTCCAAGAATCACTTCTTCTAGAGATCTCTTATTCCCTTGCCAAATCTCCCTAACACCTTGAAAAGGCCCATTTTCCCATAAAAATTCTTTTATTTCAGATCCCTGCTCAGTTAATACAAAACAACTATCTAGAAGTATGATTTCCGAGTTTTCAACTCATTAGATTGTTACTGCTAACCAACGTGGAGTAATTTCCACCCCAATCCCCAACTAACTTGCCTGAGATTCTGTTTTCGATCTGGCCCAGAGTGGAAATTCAAAAAATGGTACCTATAATTATCTACTATGCTCATCTCCTCTCTGTTCTGATCAGTTTGTTATTATTATTTTATTTCTGCAGAAAGTGTTATATAAAAATTCATGGCACATTGCAGATGTTTTCAAAGTATTAAGAACCCTGGGAGGTAGGCGGATTTTATAATTCCACCTTTCAGTGAGGAAGCAGATTCAGAGATGTAAAGTGAATTGCTGAAGGACAAACCTGGGAAAGGTAGGTCTCTTGACACTTGAGTGAACACCCCTTCCAGTACAACACACCCCTTCTCATAATGTGCCAAGATCCTTTCTCATTCTCTTTGGAGACGTGTTTGTTCAATATGAGGTCCTAGATTGCTGGGGCTATGTCTGTGTAATTCACTTTGCACAATAGTTAGCAGAGAATTATGCTCTTTTAGGTGCCTAAGAAAGGTCTTTGGATGATTGATAGCCAACCTGTGATTTTTTTTTCCTGTGATTGTAGTAAGCCAACCCGACATGAGAAAGCTTGGGAGGCACTAGTTCCCTGAAGATCAGCTAGGCTTTCTGACACTGAGTGACTAAGAAATGACATGAAGTCAGTTGAAATTGCTACCATAGTTAAAATGTCCTTTTAAGTAATTATATGGAAAATAGATTTCTCACCATCAAGAAGCTTCAACTGTTGATGGGATAGCAACGAACAATAGTTGATTAAGTCAAAAAAGTAAGTTTAGGTCTCATGGGTACAACATTATTAGGGACCCTGATGCTATGCACACATCACCATATCCTCCAGGTGGTAATTTAATGCCATTGGAGTTAGAAAGAAGGAATTATGACAATAGCTATTATACATTGAGTACTAACTAATGAGACTCCTAAGTACATCTCTTCATCATTTTAGTTAATCTTTACAAGAAGCTTACAGCACTAATAAACACTATTATTACTATTTCACAAGCATGAACTGTCAGAAAGGCTTTGAAGTTCACCAAAGGTCACACAATCAGAAACTTACACACCATTGTAAAGCAATTATACTCCAATAAAAATGTTAAAAAAAAAGAAGTTGCAAATTCTAATTTGATCCAAATTCTTCACTTAATCACTCGGCTATTCTGTTTATGCCTATTATAATGAAAGGAACAGATGACTACTCTGGAAAGCTGATTCTGGTTATTGAGACACTGGATGTACAATTATCAGGAAAATGAAAGGGCATCAGGGAAATTACTTATAAGGCTGTGCAAAATTCAGTTTTAACGGAATGAAAAGAATTAGAATTTCAGTATATCAGTGTAGAATACAAGTGAGAAGCCTAGCTTTTGTAAATCAGAATACTTACATTAGCAAGATCAGGGCATTTTTTTCCCAATAGGAAAAGGGCAAGCAAAGAAATACGCAAATGTTTGGCGATCATGGAATCAGAGAAATGCAAATGAGTCATAATTCAAATATTTAATGGCATGTGGCCAAAAGCTCTGGGTATCCATGTATAAAATGAGGATAGCCTGGACAATAACATAATATGGTAAAAGTACAGTGGACAAAACTCCCTATTTCAAATCAGAGATTATGCATTTAATAATGTAAGTAAAATGCTTTAATTGAAATAAGTATCTTTATTTCTGATAGACCATTAATCAGCTAAGTCTGGTGGAATAAGCTAAGTCTTATTCTAGAACTACACCAAAAGATGTCACTACTTTGTGGGAGCTGCCAGAATTTCACCTCTTCACCATATGGTAAGCCAAGTCAGCCAATTTCAAGGATGCCAACTATTGTACCTGTGAAACTACTTTCTTCTTCTCTCCTCAGCATGACAGAGTTGACAAGTAGGGTTCATACAGTGATAATCATCTATCAATAGCAGCTTTATGACATACTGTGTTAAGAAGGATTCTGAGGTCTTATCCAAGGTGAAGAGAAAACTATTATGATCAGTTAGTGCCATTGGCCAAAGAGTGCAAAGGGAGGGAGCTGGCAAGTGTCTAGATATTTGTTATCTCTGAATTAAGATGGAAGTTTAATAACCTAAGTAATTTAAGTTAGGCCATATATTTTACTTTCTCAGTAACACTAAATTCTGGGAAGCCAGTATTTCTCTCCTTTTTTTTTTTTTTCCTAACCCAGGAGTTAGTCAGGTTTTTTTGGCTTGAACCTATTCAGTTAAAAAGCACAGCCCTCTCCCCCACTTCCACACACCTGGGTTAGTAGGAATAGCATTAAGTGAGGCAGGATTCAGCATTTATGTCAACTGGTAACTTTTTGAACATGCTTTCTCATATTACAAGGCTTTCACTTGATTGCAGGTGACCTTGGAAACAATTTGCCTAAGAAAATCTTTTCATTGTTATTATCACCGCCTTGTATGGAAAAGCAGTTCTCATGTTGGTATTCATAGGATCCCAATGGTGGCTCTCATTAGAAGGATCAGATCCATACCAGATGAGGTCCAAAATTGCAAGGCAATCAGGATGGGTTTGCTTAGATGAAGAGCATATCCTCTTTTCTTTCAAAACATCTCCAGCCAAACTCAGAAGGCCCTACATTTCCAACTTAGGGCTCAGTTGCTGGGCTTCAAGGAAATGGCAATTTTAATTTGATCTTTGGTGTCTTTTAGGAAGGGAGCAGGAATGGGGGAAGGGTTATTATGCAAAGAGATGAAGAATGGGAGGGTGTACTAGAGCACAGACAGCAAAAAGATGGAGCTGAGAGGTAAGGAAAAGTATGTTCACGTTTCAAGAACAAAAAGCTCCATTATGGTTCCTTGGGCTGGCTTCACAAATGATGGGAGCTTCCCATTTCTTATTCTTATGTCTCCTCCTTTTCCTCTTCTTTGTCTTTCTCCTTATTCTTCCTATTCCTCTTTATCTTCCTTCTTTCCCCCCCTCCTTTCTATTTGTTTACCCTACCAACCATGTGTTGGTTCTAAAGGGATATAGTACTGACATTTCTCATACTAAATATTTAATCTTTATTTCTGCCCAGCCTGACTTGATTTCCTGCCTGTTCCTGAAAACAAAGCTGCAACATGTGAAAGGAAAATCGAGAACCCTTGTACTTCCGTATCATGAACTCCAGCCTAGTTCAAGAAGACAAAATAATTGGTCTCCTGGTTCCTTTTTGGGGGGGGGGTTATGTTGGAGTACTCTCTTGATTTCCCAGAATTAAGGGTTTTTCCAACACAGAAGTCATGTCAAGCCCTTGAAATGAATGTGACAAAATAGTTTTTCTATCCCCCCAAAGCTTAAGAAACTTCTCCTATGCACCATTATTGCCACCTTGTATATATAACCACTTCCCTGCACTTCTGTTCCAGCAGGGGTTATTCACTCCATCCCATGATGCCATTTATTCCCCGTGTACTTAAATATTGTCCTTCCCATTACCCTGCTACTTTATCTCCATGCAAAGTGCCTTGATTTATACCCTAATCATCTCCCACTGGGTTACTGACACTGTCTATTCTCTATGTGTAAAACACCATATTCTGTATATTTTGGGTCATTCTTGATAGAATTACCTGTTATCTTTTCCTAAATCCTAACAAATATGATTATACTAGTCTTCTTTTTAAAAATAAAAAGATGTTTTCTTTAATTAACACAGATATCATTGGTCAAATTTATTTAAAATGACCCTTTCCTTATATTTGGCTTATCTCCAATCTAGGGAGCAGCTCTTAAACCAAAACTGAGGGATTTTTATAAGACTTCCTTGGGTGACATGGGATTATTTTTAAAGCAGGAGACATCTGACTCTTAGTTGCTTCTCAGGTCTAAGTGTTTATATTGGGTGGGAGAGGGATTGGGGTGGAATTTGAGAAGGGGAAAGTATTTCTTTCTTAAGCTTTTAGATTCCTTGTCTCAAATTCTGTTTGCTAGGATTCTTTGGTTATATGTGACAGAAAGCAAACTGGAACTACTTTAGGTATAAATTAAGATTTATTGGAAAAACATCTGAGTAACCTACAGAGTCAAGGTGGAGATAAACCACAAAGCTTCAGGGTGTTAGGAAGAGGGATGGTTCTGGAGACTGAGATATGGAAGCCATAAGCTCTTGTTTCTGCCCATTGACATCATTCTTTAGTCAACTATTTCTCAGGTTGATCCTTAGCTCACACCCCAACCGTCTTCACCTGAGAGGGAAAGGAATCAGAAAAGACCCTGATTCTCCTGTCTTTGGTCATATTTCTGTCCTCAGACTTGGAGATGTCAGGGGACAAAAAAATATATTTATTTATCTTCACCAGAATTACGTGGCTAAAAATGAGGGCAAACCAGTTTCCTAAAAAAAAATGGAAGCAACCATAGGCAAACCTGCTAAGCCATCTACATTAGTGAAGTTGTATCAGTGGTCCATGTTCCGCAGCTGATTTACTATAAAATGCTCACATTGAGGATCCTAGGGACCTACCATGACTAGAACAGTAGTTTTCAACCAGGGATGATTTTCCCCCAGAGGGTATTTGGTAATGTCTGGAGATATTTTTGGTTATCTGGAGATAGATGGGATGGGGCAGATATGTACTGGTATTCAGTGGGTAGAGGTCAAAAATGTTTCTAAACATCTTACAGTACATAGAATAATCTCCCACAGTGAGGAATTAGCCTGCCCCAAATGTCAGAAGTGCTGAGGTTAAGAAACCCTGGAATAGAGTGAAGATTAAGAGTCTAGTTTTACATGTTTGATTCCTTATTCTGCTGCTGACTAGCTTCGAACTTAACCTCTCTGGGTATATCTTCCCTCAACTGTAAAATTAGCATAATAGCATGGAGCCTTCTAAATTGTTTGAAGTAACACACATACACACACATGCATGCACACGCAGTAAGTTTCCTGGCTCAGACATTGCATTAACGTGATTGCTTGCAAAGATGACTTTCTTTTCTTAAATTATGACAATGCTTTACCCTTGAATCACTCATAACTATTTCTCCAAGATCTCTTATCCCTGACTTTACAGGTAAGAACTCTGAGTCCAGCCCTGTACTAGGTTGTGCTTCCCAGCTTCCACTGGGAAGCTACCATCTTCAGAGAACCATTGTTCAGAAAATCATTGAACAATAGTTTAACGAAGAAAAGAGTAAGTCAAAAAGGACCAGTAACAGATACTTGGGGGAAAGAGAATCTTACTTGCCCTGTAACCTATATACTACACGAATTCTCTACTAATTCCCAGTGATATGAAGATGCACAGACAAAAAATGACATGTGGATTTTTTCAGATCCTTAATCCTACTCTGGTACCTAACATTTATCATGCATATTTCTGATTTATGGAACTTGTTGCTATAACCTTGCAGTATACATGTTTTCAAAATGGTAGATTGTTTATAATCCAACTAATATGCTGGATTGTGTGTCCTGCTACAGGAAAGTTAATGTCTTCTTCTTTTTTTTTTTTTTAACACCTTTATTGGAGTATAATTGCTTTACAATGGTGTGTTAGTTTCTGCTTTATAACAAAGTGAAATCAGTTATACATATACATATGTCCCCATATCTCTTCCCTCTTGGGTCTCCCTCCCTCCCACCCTCCCTATCCCACCCCTCTAGGTGGTCACAAAGCACCAAGCTGATCTCCCTGTGCTATGCAGCTGCTTCCCACTAGCTATCTATTTTACATTTGGTAGTGTATATATGTCCATACCACTCTCTCACTTTGTCCCAGCTTACCCTTCCCCCTCCCCATGACCTTTTTTTTTTTTTTTTTTTTTTTTTAGATTCCATATATATGTGTTAGCATACGGTATTTGTTTTTCTCTTTCTGACTTACTTCACTCTGTGTGACAGACTCTAGGTCCATCCACCTCACTACAAATAACTCAATTTCGTTTCTTTTTATGGCTGAGTAATATTCCATTGTATATATGTGCCACATCTTCTTTATCCATTCATCTGATGATGGACACTTAGGTTGCTTCCATGTCCTGGCTATTGTAAATAGAGCTGAAATGAACATTTTGGTACATGACTCTTTTTGAAGTATGGTTTTCTCAGGGTGTATGCCCAGTAGTGGGATTGCTGGGTCGTATGGTAGTTCTATTTGTAGTTTTTTAAGGAACCTCCATACTGTTCTCCATAGTGGCTGTATCAATTTACATTCCCACCAACAGTGCAAGAGGGTTCCCTTTTCTCCACACCCTCTCCAGCATTTATTGTTTGTAGATTTTTTGATGATGGCCATTCTGACTGGTGTGAGATGATATCTCATTGTAGTTTTGATTCGCATTTCTCTAATGATTAATGATGTTGAGCATTCTTTCATGTGTTTGTTGGCAATCTGTATATCTTCTTTGGAGAAATGTCTATTTAGGTCTTCTGCCCATTTTTGGATTGCATTGTTTGTTTTTTTGATATTGAGATGCATGAGCTGCTTGTAAATTTTGGAGATTAATCCTTTGTCAGTTGCTTCATTTGCAAATATTTTCTCCCATTCTGAGGGCTGTCTTTTCGTCTTGTTTATGGTTTCCTTTGCTGTGCAAAAGCTTTTAATTTTCATTAGGTCCCATTTGTTTATTTTTGTTTTTAAGGAAAGTTAATGTCTTCTTGGTCTGAGGATAGTGATAGATCCAAAGAATGCACTTGTAAAATGAATTAATGAACCAGTGAATAAGTAACTGAATAAATGTTAAAACAGTTATTTTCAAATAATTAAAATGTTTCTAAACCAGGAATTCTTGTCCTCTTACAAAAATGTGAATGAAATGAGGATTCTGCAACCTGGAGATTATCATACTAAGTGAAGTAAGTCAGATAGAGAAAGACAAATATCATATGATATCACTTATATGTGAATCTAAAAAAATCATACAAATGAACTTAATTACAAAACAGAAATAGCCTCACAGAAATAGAAAGCAAGCTTTTGGTTTCCAAAGGAAAAAGGGGGGAAGGATAAATTAGGAGTTTGGGATTAAAATATACACACTATTAAAAAAAAATACACACTATTATGTATAAAATAGATAACCAAGACTGACTGTGTAGCACAGGGAACTCTACTCAATATCTTGTAATAACCTATAATGGAAAAGAATCTAAAAAAGAATATATATATATATGAATATATATATGAAGATATATATATGAATAACTTTTCTGTATACCTGAAACTAATACAACATTGTAAATCAACTATATTTCAACAAAAATTAAAAAAAAAGAAATGTGGATTCTGCAAATAATATGTCAATATGACCATAGTGCATGTATGCTGTTAAATACTTTTCCTTTCTGACAAGTAAATTGGTTTAAGTCCTAAACAGGTGAGAGTTGAGGCTTTGCTCTGCTTTTGCCATGTCTTCTGCCAGCCTCCTGCTTTCATAATACATACTGACCCAGTTATTTTGATCCAGATCCAAAGCTGATATGTGTTAATTCGAATTGGTCCCCTATTTAAATTTGACATAATATTTTAACATGTTTTTCTCTCTAATATTGTTCAATGCTCAACTTTTAAAATATGTGTCATGAACCTTAATTACAAAATTCTAGCTTGTGTTTTCCAATCTTTATGCAGAAAGGCATAAAATCCATGTATTTTAGAAAGAATATCTCCTAAAATAGTCTTCCTCAAACTTGTTTTGTGAACAGGAATCACCTGGGGCTCCTGCAGATGACGTGAGATTCTGATTCAGTAGCTCTGGGGTACAGCCAGAGCTCTGCATTTCTAACAAGCTTAATGGTGGGTCCATGTTACTGTTCTAAGAAACATACTTGGAATAGCAAGGTCCTAAATAGGCCTGTCTCAAAATATGTTTTGTAAATGTCTGTGGATTTTCATGGGAAGAGCTTATCTTGAGATGAGTCTTATCTCCAATGGTATGTTCTCCACAATTTGAAGTATGTTTATTCTGCATCTTTGTTTCCCAAAGTGAGCTGCATGAAACAAAAGTTTCAAGAACTGCTAATAAGGATTCTCAAGAAAAGTGTTTTGTGGTCAAATATGGGGAGTGCTAAGTAAACAAAGTAAAAGATTTAATTATTTTAGGAATCTTGGACCTGTCAATATGCCTGATGAATCAGTAGGAATGAGATGCATTATGCAGTGTTTCCCAAGCCTAACTGGCCATTTTTAAAAAGTGTCCGTCATGGAGGATCATTTCGGATACTGTTCAAGAGATCACGCAAATCTAGGAGTCTGTCATATGTCTGATCACCCAAAATCCTCTCCCCCAACTCCTACCCCAGCCCAGAGCTGGTAATTGTCAATTTTGCCAAAGCTATGTTAAAAGGTTTTGTATCTATATATGTGTTTATAAACCTGGGTGCTACTTGTCTTTCTTTTCGAACACTGCTAAGCTTATTGGTTGGCTGTCTCTGGGATAATTGACTTTAAAAATTGAATTTGCAATTTGTGATAGAAAATGGTAACATCCTCTGACTGCAAATAAGGACTCAACAACACATCACAAGAAGTTTGTTGAGTGTTTTATGGGGAGAAATGAAGCACACAATTGATTTATCCTCACATCCAGGCTTTCTGGACATTCCACTGTAAGGCTGGCATCAGATCCTTCTCAATGGCCATGGCTCTTCTACTGTCTCTGCTGCTGTCTTTAGGAACACTGAGTTGAGACCTTGGTCTCCATAATGATAGAGCTCTATTTGTCAGGAATCCTACAGTAGAGCTGCAGTGCGGACACTCATTGGTTCCTTTTTGCTTCTGAGAGAGAAAAAGGCAATTCAAACTCTGGGTGGTTTTACAAGTACTCTCACAGAGGCCATGGCAATGACTCTCTCATTGTCAAACCCAGCTAGAACCTGATCTGTACCGTATGGAAACAAAGCACCTCTCATTTCCTAAGAGTGGTGAATTTGGTTCATTTCAATCAGATCATTCATACTTGTAAGTGATATGGCATTGCCTATTGTTTATAGATCTGAGTGGGTAAATAATATAAGGAAAGAGAAACTCAGAAACAGAGTGACAACAATTTGAGTAGATATGAGATTTAGAAGAGGTGCCTGAATAGGAAAAAAAAAAAACCCACAAACAGGAGACATCAACTAGAGTCCTGTGTTTGCATCTACTTAATGAATAAGGAGGTGTTGACTCAGACTCTGTGGAAAGCAAGATAAATAGTACTCTGTATTTTCTTATTTTGTTTTATTTTGTTTTCAGTTCAGCATAGAAAAGTTAAAGAAATAGGAAGTCTCCTGCTGAAATATTTAAAAAAATATATTTTGAAATATTATCCACTATGTATTTCCCCAAAACTTTAAAAGAGTTCTTGTGTATCTTTACAGATGACACAATTACAGTAGAACTAATCCCATTTCCCCTGAATAAGACAAATGAACAGAGCAATAAAGATCCAGTGTGGCTGTGTAAACATCTAATCAATGATCCACTGGTTAAGCTAAATCTGTTCTGGAAATAGAGAAGTGGGGAGAGACCCATATAAGAATAACGTGCATCCTTATTTTGGCTTTGGAAGAAAAAGATAAGGCTGGTGAAAGGACATTAAAGCACATGAGAACAGAGATGAATGTACTGAGGTGAGAAAAAGAAGGAAAGAGTGAGGAGAAAGAGAAAAGAGGGGAAGCTCATTAATAAACAAGGAAGAAAAATAGCATTGACTTATCAGTTTTCTGTAATGTAGAACTTAAATTTTAATTCATCCCTGACGAAGAGTCACAAAGCAAAACAGAAAAAGGCTTCGAGTGCAGATGTCGTAATAATGATCTCATAAGCAAATGTCTTCAAAACAAGAAGGAGAAAATCCATATGTCAAGTCAGTCCACACTGAGGAACGTGGAAAGTTTACAGGTAAAACCAGAGAACATCCTTCCTCTGTGCAAGGACATTTTTATAGGGGAAGAATGCAGATGGAAAGCCTGCATTGGAGGTCACGAATGGCCTTTGAACCACTCATTTTAATGAAATTTTTGTATTTATAGGTAGGTTTAATTTTATCCCTACACATTAAAAGTATCTTTAATCAATGGGACAGACATAACCAAGAATGACTTTTATTTTTATTAATAGCACATTTTCATATATAGAAACACATAGATAAATATATTTTTATGTTTGATCTCAAGTACTAACAAACATTAAAATGTTGCCACATTTTCCTCAGAACTCTTTTTTTTTAAATTACAAATTTACATAAACCTGTAATTAAAATCCCATATCATCTCATTGCCCTCCCTCCCTTTTTAGAAAGGTAAGAAATTTCCCTTAAGAGGTTCTATATATTTAATACATTTGTCGGCAATGATAAACAATATATATTATTGTTTTGAGTATTTTAACATTTTAAATATATAATGTCTTACTGTAAGTATCACTTTGCAACTTGCTTTCTGTTCTTGGTATTATATATTTTTGAGGTTTATTCATGGTGATAATTTTAGATCCAGTTAGCTCATTTTAACAGATACATGGTATTGAATTAAACATAAAGTTTATTTATCTTAATGATGCAGAGTAAAATTGTTTGCATAATTTTGCAATTACAGACTGTGCCAAAATAACTATCTTTTAAAATATCTTCTTGAATATATGTCTGAAGTTTTTCTAAGATCGCTTTATAGAAATGAAAATGCTGGTTAAATTTGTGCACTGCTTTAATTTTGCATTCAGATCTTTGCATTTAGTTTTTTAATCAATTGGGGATTTATTTTGTGTATAAGGTAGAAATCTATGGGATTTATCACTTTCTATAAACAGCTAATTGTTGCAGGATTCTTTACTAAATTTTCCCCATTAACTTGTAATAGAACTTTTATATATGCCAAATTCCCATGCATGTTGGTCTGATTCTTATTTCTTTCCTCTTTGTAATTAGTCTATTTGTCCACACCTATGCTAGTATCAAAAATGGTTTTAATTATTCTAACTCAGTGGTCCTCAACCAGGGGTGATTTTCCCCACAGGGGACATTTGGCAATGTCTGGAGACATTTTTGATTGTGATAACTGCAGAAGTAGAAGCCAAGGATGATTCTAAACATCCTATAGTGCATAGGACAGTTGCCCACGACAAAGAATTATCTGGTCCAAAAATGTGAGAAGTACCAATGCTGAATAACCCTGATGTAGATAAGTTGAGAGACTGAGCCTCACACATATTTGAAATCTTAAGTATCCCTCACTCCACTGCCTTTTAACTGTTTTGTTGCTCCAGAAGTATATTGGATGTGCTTATTCTTTTATTCCTTTGTATGAATTTTAGGATTAGATTCTTAAATTCTAAGAAAAACCTTTTGACATTTAACATTAAATTTGCATTTAGCTTCGGCCATAATATGGCAAGAATTGACAGTTTTATTACACTGATTCTTCCAATTTGCTATGGTATAGATCTATGCTTATTTAGGTTTTTTTTTTTAGACCTTTAGTTAAATTTTATATTTTTACTCTGAAAGATCATTCATTTTTTTGTTAGCTATATTACAAGATCATTACCTGATTTCTTTTTGCTGTGTCATAGGTAATCTCTCTAATTGCATATATCATTGTTTGTTGCTGCTATATAGAACTCTGATTAATTTTTATATATTGATATTTTATATTATATATTAACCCACTATCCTTGCTGAGCTCTTTCATACCTCTAAATAATTTTCTATAGATTCTCTGAGAGTTTTATTTGCAGATATTCATCTACCATCTGGGAATAACAAGGAGTTTTTAACTTTCTTTCAATCATTACATATTGTGCTTAATTTTCTTGTTCTATGGTAGTGCTATGCCCCTTGCTACCATATGATGCCAGAGGTGATGGCTGATCTCAAACCTAAAGAGTAGGATTTTAGTAGATATATTTACCAGGTTCAGTACATGCCCTTTAATTTCAAGGTGTCATAGAATATTTAACATGAACTTTAAAACTAGTTTAACCTGTTACTGTGTTGAATTCAGATATTACACTTGTTTTCAGGTCTCACATGGACAGAATCGAGCTAATCATACTCCTCATTTCCTAATTAATGGGTTAGCTTATCATCTGACTATGCAAGGCACCCCTAATATCTCATGTCTTTGTTTTTTCTTTTTATGCTCCATCACCTTTGCACCCGCTCTCCTAGACACCCACTTTATTTTGAACAGTCTATGCCACTCCAATCCATTTGTGGATACATATATATGGGTCCTTGTTGTCATATGTTACATATGCTTAACTTACATAAATAGCTATTCCATTCAGTTTCTTATTTATTTCACTAATGATATTTTTGAGATAGCATTACATTGCTCTTTGAAAATGCAGGTCATTACTTCAGATTTCTAAATAGTAAATCATCTTTGAATATGCAATGGTTAATTTTATGTGTCAACTTGGCTAAACAACGACGATCACCTGTTTGATCAGGCACCAGTCCAGATGTTGCTGTAAGGTATTAGATGTGATTGACACCGAAAATCAGTTGGCTTTAAGTAAAGTAGATTATGCTCCAAAATGTGGGTATGGATGGTCTCATGCAATCAGTTGAAGAGCAAAGACTGAGGTTTCCTGAAGAAGAAAGAATTCTGCCTCCAGATAGCAACATAGAAAATCTGCCTGGGTTCTCAGTCTTTAAACTCAAGTCATCAACATCAACCCTTACCTGAATCTCCAGCCTGCTGGCTAGCTGTATGGAGTTTGGACTTGCCACCTGTGCAATCCCCTTTAGCCAATTCCTTAAAATCCCACTCCCCTCCATATTTATATGTATATAATGCCATTTAGATACATATGTACTTGATTTTATTCCATAATAATAGATTGTTTTCTAAAACCATGGCTTCCAGGTCTCATTTCCAGGTCTCATTTCCAACATGAAGGTACCTGTTTCTCCACAGCCACAATAACATCTATATTATTGAAGTTAATTTTATTTGTTAAAGGGTGATGGGGGGAAGGCTTGGAATTCCATTTCAATATATTAAAAATATAATCTAATAGATTTTTAAATTTTCCTCTTCAAAATCTAGTGGTTAACATATTTTGAGAAATTAATTCATTTGATATAATTTGATGCATTTAATCATGTATATTTCATTGTACCCTTTCAACACTTTTAAAGCCTCTGTTAATTTTGTCATTAAATCTACTTTACATTCAGTATTTATTTTCATCTTTCTTTTTCTTAATCATACTTCTTAGAGTTTTGTCTATAGCGTCCTTTTAGAAACTAGCCTTTAGTTTTGTGTTTAAATCTTTTTTTCAATAAGTTTTCATTTTTTTCTCATTATTTTTAGCACTAATTTCTGCTTCTTTATTTGGGTTTACTCATTTCTATTTCTCACTCCTTGAATTGAATTCTTAGTTCCTTTGTTTCTGACTAGTAATTTGTCTTCTGGAAGTGTAGTTAGAGTTGTAGATTTCACTTTAAATGCTGTTTTGTTAGCAACCCATTTGTTTTAACCTGTAGGGTTTTCATTTGATTCTGTGACTCAATTATAAGGATTTGCTAATTTTTCTTAGAATTTTAAAATATTTTAACCACAATGAATATTTAATAAAATTGATCTTAACTTCAGAAATATGTAATATTAAAACTTTCTCTCATTTTCAGTAAACTTTTTACTAGAATAAATATATTCTAAAATTTGCATGAATCTTAAGGCAAAAATAGTAACAGGATTGTGGGGTTTATAAAATATGTAGCAGTAAAATGTATGACAGCAGTAGCATAAAGACCAGGGGAGGAAAATTTATAGTATATTTTTGTAAGATTCTTACATTATATGAGAAGTTATATTAGTAGGGTTTAGACTCTGATAAGTTAGAGATATATAAATAAAGATGTATAAACCCTAAAAAGCCACTAAAATGCTAACAACAATAAGTAATATGTGGATATTAGTTAACTAATGAGTAAAAAAAGAGATATAATAAAACATAAAATAATATTCAATTAATCTAAAAAAGTGAGAAAAACAGGGAAAGTAGAGTAAAGAATAAAAGAGATAAATAGAAAAGAAATAACAAGATGGTAAACACAACTGTATCAATGATCACATTAAGTGTAAATCATCTAAAAATTCAATTAAAAAGCAGAAATTGTTAGATTGAATAACAATATATCAAGACCTTACTATGTACTGCTTGCAAGAAACACACTTTAAATATAAAGAAGCAAATAGGTTATATGTAAAATGATGGAAAAAGACCATGCCAATAACAACCAAAAGAAATGAAGACTGTCTATTTTTAATACCAAAGTAAATTTCAAAGCAAAGAAAGTTACCATGGATAAAGAGCATCATTTCATAATGATTACAGGCCATAAGGAGGACATACCAATCCTAAACTCTTACGCACCTAATAACAGAGTTTCAAGTAGAAGAAGCCAGAATCGATAGACCTTCAAGGAACAATAAACAAAAATTGCCCCAATAATAAGTGCACAGCTGAGTAAATGTTTACAATTTTCAGAATCTTCAGGTCAAGGAGAATGATATCATTGTCATTCCAGAAGTTCCCTTTGTGCCCCTTCTCAGTAAATTCTTTTCCCAAAGTAACCACTTTTCTGAATTCTAATCCCATAGATAACATTGCACCTTCTTTTAAAATTATTCTAAATCAATAAGTATAATCCATTGTGTTGGTCTGCTTTCACTCAACATTATATTTGTGAGATTAACTCTACATACAATGTCGTGTACAGTTGCACTTTGTTCACTTTCATTACTATATACTATTCCATTGAACTATCACACGACTGTGTATTTACATATTCTTCTTTTGATGGACATTAGAATTGTTTTCTTTGTGGGGCAATTAGGAATTGTGCTGTCACGAGCATTCTCATACTTGACATTTGAGAAACACACGTATTAAATTGTCTTGGGTATAATAACAAAGAGTAGAATAGCTGTGTCATAGGGTATGTGGATATACTTCTTTAGTAAATATGCCAAAAAGTCTATCAAGGTGGTTGTGCAAATTAATACTGCCACTAGCTCTTATCCTCACCAATACTCAGCATCAGGGTCACAAGTGTGTGGAGGCAACTAGGGATGAAAACTTAAGAAGTCTCATTGAGTTCTATACTCTGGTCTCTTGCATGAACCTGAGAGGGTTTCTGCTTAAGATTTAGATGCCTAAAGCACAAAATGTAAGGAGGCACTCACTTCCAGATTTGTGCAGAACTGTGCACTGATCAAATTTAAGAGTAAGTGCTTACTTAAAATTTGTACCTTAGATGCCTCACTTACCTCACTCTGCTCTCAACCCTGCTTGATACAGTCATTCTTTTTCATTTGTTTAGTAGATGTGTAGTGCTATTTCATTGTGGTTTTATTTACATTTCCTTGATGATTACTGATGTTGAGTACATTTTCATATGTTTATAGACAATTTTGAGGTACACTCTTTTATGAACTGTCTGTTCAAGTCTTTTATCCAATTTTAACTGAATTAGCTATGTCTCCTGTTATTAATTATTTGAAGCTATTTTTATATATTCTGCCTGGATCTTTTGTTTTTTGTTTTTCTATTGCAAATATCTTCTCTTACTCTGACTTTTGTTTTTACTCTTGAATAGTTTCTTCTAATAAATATAGTTTCTTAATTTTAATTGAGATTAATTTATTAATATGTTTTCCTTCTTGGTTACTGCTTTTCTGTCCTACTGCAAGGTCACTAATTCATTCTGTTTCCTTTTAAAAGCTTTATTGTTTTGCCTTTCAAATTTAGATCTACAGTTTACTTGGAACTGATGTTAGCCTTTACTGTGAGATAAGGTCGACATTAAATTTTTTTTATATATGTGTATCTGTTAACTCAGCATCATTTATTAAAATTATCATCCTCTCCCTATTCTACTATAGTGTCACCCTGTCTCATATGAGATGAACTTATGACTATGATCTCTCTAATCTGTTTCAGTGGTCTGTTTCTAAAAGCTCTATATTAATTTCTATGACATTATAATGTCTTGCTTTCTGGTTTTACAATTTCTTTAACTCTGTTTTTCCTCAAGATTGTTTTGAATGTTCTTGTCCCTTTTCATTTCCATATAAATTTTAAAATCAGTGTGTAAACTTTCTTTATTCTCCCCCAGATGCCCCAAAAATACACAAAAAACCCACAAAACCTTTCTGATTGGAGATGTATTTAATCTACACAGATCAATTTGGGGAGAATTGCTATCTATACAATATTTATTATTACAATTTATAAACATAATATATGACTCCATTTATTTAATTATTCTTTAATTTTTTCAGTAGTTTTGTAGATTTCAGAGAAGGAGTCTTGAAATCTTTTATTAGAATCATTACTAAGTATTTGATGTTTTGCTGCTAGCATGAAAGGTATTATTAAACATTTATTTCCTTTTTGCTTGTTACTGGTACATAGAAATACAATCAATGTTACATAATAGCCTTGTATCAAACAACTCTGATACATTTACTTATTATTTTTAATATTTTGTAGATTTTTGAAAATTACATAAATAATTGTCAACTGTAAATAAAATTGGAATTTCTACCTCCATTCCCTGTACTTTGAATTCCTTTTCCTTACCTCATTACACTGGCAAGTAGCTTCAGTAATGGTGACAGAAGGTTTCCTTTGCTGACTCTCCAGTCTCTGGGGGGAAGACTTTAAGATTTCACCATTAAGTATATTTGCTACAGTTCTTTTTCAGAAACTATTTATCAGATGATGGAATTTACTGTGTAACCATAGATTACTGAAAGGAATTTTCTGTTGTTGTCATTACTAGGTTATTGGTTGTTAAGGATTTCTTTTGTAAGTATATTCATTTAAGATTATTTCTCCTCTAAATAGAGATTTAACATTATCACACATGTTTTGATAGGGCATATTTTTATTATTACTTAGTTCAGAATATTCTCTAATTTGTAGGGTGATTTCTTTGACCCCTGGCTTATTTGGAAGTGTATCTTATTTCCCAAAGAGCTGTAAATGTGCATTTTGTTAATTGATTTCTAGCTTGATTCCACCATTATCAGAGAACATACTCTGAATAAAATCAATCCTGTGAAATTTGCTAAGCTTGCTTTAAGGCCCAGTAAATGATTACTTTTGATAAATATGCATTTTGTTATCACTGGATGTAGTGTTCTGTATGTGTCGATTAACTCAAATTTGTACATCTTAATGTTTTGATTGGCCATTCCTTGCTGTTTTTTTGTTTACTTGTTTTATCAGTTATTCAATAAAGTGTATTAAAAATCTCCTACTACAATTGCACATTTTTCTATTTCTCATTTTAGTTCTTACAAATTTGTTTTATGTATTTCAAAACAATATTGTTATATACCTAAAAATAGAGAAGTTTAATATGATCTTAGTAGATTAACCATTTTATTATTGTGTAAGCTTCTTCTTTTGCTCTAGCAATACTTTTTTCTTAGAGTCTAATTTATTACTATATTTAAGCCAACTTTCTTTTGGTTAGTTCCTGGCATATTGTTTTTCACCCATTAAATTGAAATTTTTTGTGCTCTCACATTTAAGAAGCATGTCTTGTAAGCAGCATATGCTTCTTTCTCCTTTAATCCAATTTTATTATTTTTGTATTTTAATTGGAGTATTTGAACAATTTAATGCACTATAATTATCATTACAATTTGGTGTACAGCTACTATATTATTTATTTTTAGTTTTGTTTCTCCTGCTTTATATTCCTTTTTCTTCTCCTTGTTTTGTAATTTTATGTTAAATGCTAGACATCATTATGATAAATTTTAGAGCTTCTGCCTGGTCTATCTTTCTCCAGTGTAGGCTTCTCCCCTACTAAGCAGAGTAGCAGAAGATAAAATTATTTCAATCAGAGAGGGAGCTTATTTGTTTCTGGGTTGCAAGTATCATAAGAGTCTGTTTACTGTATGTTTCACCCACCCCTGGTGTTTAGCCCTCCAGGTCTTAGAGTGTATATAAGCTTTTCCCTCTACCTTTTATTTGTTTATTTGTTTGCATGTTTGTTTTTGTTTTCTACCTAGTTGCCTATCATGCTACATTTGCACTGCAAAAGCTTCTGGAGAAAAACCAGCAAAATGTTGGAGTTACTACACTGAACCTATTTCCTCAACAGGATTATGGCCCCCCAGGTCCTCTGTTATTTGACTGCTTGAAACACCTATATTTATTTTCCTCTCTACTCCCATGAGTTCCAAAATGTTTGCTAGCTTCTTTGTGTAACAGTGGCCTTCTGCCTAAATTGCCACCAAAATTTTGCATGTTCCTTGAAAAATGGAGCTGTTACAGGATATGGGCTTACTTCTCTACAATTCCCTTCCATCTGTGATTTTAGCCCTTTGAGTATTCTTTTGTTGGCAGTTCTCTAACACCTTCAATTATATATACATAGCAAAATTTCATCTTGATTTTCTAATTTTTTCCAGTAGGAACATAGGTCAGCTACAATGTACTCTATCATAAAAGGAAACATAATTCTTGATGAGTTATTATCTTTTTTATGTTTTAATTTAATAAAATTATCTTCCATTATTTCTATAATATGTCTTTTTATTTTTTTTTCTAAATTATCACCTATTGAAACGTTTACAAGATTTTCGATAGTTTTTGTTCTCTCCATTTCTTTATTAGAGTTTAGCATTCCTGCCTTTCTTTTTCTTTCTTTCTTTCCTTCTTTCTTTCTTTCTTTCTTCCTTTCTATTGAAGTATAATAGACATACAACGTTATATTAGTTTCAGGCATGAAACATAGTGATTTGACATTTACGTATATTTTCATAAAGGAACAGGTATTTTAGGCTTTGTGGGCCATATAGTACCTGTTACAGCTATTAAGCTCTGCTGTTGTAGCATAATAGAAGACATAGATATTATATAAATGAATGAGTTTGGCTGTGTTCCAATGGTATTTTATTTTGTGTGTGTGTGTGTGTGTGTGTGTGTGTGTGTGTGAAGTATTTTATTTTATTTTATTTTTTAATTTTTATTTTATATTGGGACACAGTTGACTAACTATGTTGTATTAGTTTCAGATGTACCGCAGTGTGATTCAATTATACATATATTAATACATGCATCTACTCTTTTTAAAATTCTTTTCCCATTTAAGTTATTACAGAATATTGAGCAGAGTTCCTTGTGCTATATAGTAGGTCCTTGTTGGTTATCTATTTTAAATATAGTAGTGTATACATGTCTATCTCAAACTCCCAGTCTATCCCTCCCCCCCACCCTTCCCTGGTAACCATAAGTTTGTTCTCTAAGTCTGTGAGTCTGTTTCTGTTTTGTAAATAAGTTCATTTGTATCTTTTTTTTTTTTTTAGATTCCATATATAAGCGATATCATATGATATTTATCTTTCTCTGTCTGACTTACTTCACTTAATATGATAATCTCCAGGTCTATCCATGTTGCCCTAAATGGCATTATTTCATTCTTTTTGATGGCTGAGTAATGGTCCATTGTACATATATGTAACAATTTATTTGCAACAAGAGGTGACTAGGGCCTGTAGTTCTTAGTTGAACAATTCCTGGGCTAGGTTTACTAGTGTAACAAACATTCCCAAAATCTCAGTGGTCCAAAACATCAAAGATTTATTTCATTCATTTTTTTTCATGTTACATGTTAATTTTAGATTCATCAGAGGGAGTCTGCTCATTGTAGTTACTCAGGGACCCAAGCTAAGTGAACCTGTTACCATTTAAAGAGAAAAGAATACTCTGGTAATTAAATGTTTGCTTTAGAAGAGCTAATCATTACAACCATTCATTACTCACTGGCCAGAACTTATGATCCAACCTATGCATAAAGCAACCAGGAAATGCAACCCTATGTGCACCAACATAGCAGTCAAACAACAGACATTATGTGCCTATGCTCAGTGACATTAATGCCTACTTTTGTGGGTTTTAACCTATCTTTCATTTATTTTTCATTCTGATAGTAGTTTCCTTAGGCCTATTTTCTTATTTACCTATTCTTGACTCAGATATGTTGACATTTTAAATTCTAAACATCCATTTAAATGTTAATTTAATGACTACTTTTGATTTCTAAAAGTTCTATATGGTGCTTTTTTAAATCCACCATTTAAAAGTGTTGTTCTCTACCTTACTTGGTGTTTTCTAAAGCTTCATTTATTTGTTTAATCTCTTTAATCGTTGGGTGTCTATTTTGTGTTATTTGATCTAAATCAATGTCCTGTTTCCCCACCTCAAGGTACCACAGCATCAACACACATGTTTCTTCCTCAGCTATTAATGCTCTTCTTGTTTCTGTCACTCTGGGTATTTCCTCACTAGTATATTCCACCACGTTGCAGACTTAAAAGTACTTATTTCATCTTTCGAGGTAAATGCCAAAATTAGCATCATATCAATGAGAAAACTCATATAGGTAGCTCATAAAGAAAAAAATTTAAGCTCAACCAAATAATTACATGTTTCCCCTAAAGTCCATGATCATCAGGTATAATAGGTCCAATATTATATTTTTAACATAAAACCCAAAGAAAGAAAACACACACCTCTTCTTTAACAAACATTCTGTATAATTATTTCATATAATCCTCACAACGTCACAAATTAGGTAATTTTAAAATCAGGAAATTAAATGAGAAATGTAAGACTAACTTGCCCTAACTCATTCAGCTGTTAATTGGTGAAGCTGGGATTTGAACCATGGAGCTCACTCAAGGTTTATACGCTTTTGACAACTGCATCCGCATTTCCTTGCTTCATGTTGTAAAACGAAACCTAATTTTATTTGTTTACTATTGGCAAATAAAAAGACAACAAAATATCAAAAATAATTAAATAAACTAATAGAAAAACTTCCCTGGAATTAGCTCACCAGTCCTCTCCCTTCCCACCTGAACACATGGTCAGACAACCATTTTAAATGTCTGCAAATCATCTGCAAATTATTGGGTCTCATAACAACATAAACTCTGAAGTATCTGACATAAAATCTACTGAAAATAATTTATGAAATAACTGATGTAAATTTTAAAGCTGTACTAAATATTAAATATCAACAATATAAATTGAGGCCAGGTCTGCAAGGCAAGGTTGTTAGATTTCAGGACTAGAAATTATGCAGATGTGAGTGACTGTCCTTCAATTCTGTGATCATTCAAAGCAATTATTTAAATATGAAATTAAATGGCTGCTCTAACCCAAGAATATACATAGTCAACAGGAGCCAGGCAGCTTTCTATTCATCAGAATAAGCAACAGGAAACATGTGTTAGGGACTTATCTCATAACTCTTTCCCATCACCCTTCCCAAATTTAGCATTTAATTTCCAAAGAAACAACAATGGCAGATCTTTGTGTTTCCAGCTGATTAATTTAGTATTCCCTGGCTAGATTTAAGCCCTGACAAGAAGTATTGCTCACCTCTTCAAGAAGTCCTTGAAAGAATTTAAAGCCCAAATGAGAAGATGCACATTTCTGAGTCATAAGCAGAGGGCATGCAAAGACTGAATTAATGCTTAACTCCCTTCAACCACCCCCATAATCTTTATTAACATCTCCTAAGATACAATAATAATGATAACAAATTTATTAATAAATGTATAGAAAGCTTATGGTCTTGTGTCTTTGTTTATGGGGAAAAAAACTAAGTAAATACTTTAAACTATATAAAATAGAATTAGAATAAATTCTACCATGAAGAAAAATAAAATCTTAAATGTTACATCCTTAAAACACAGTCAAGTCTTCAGATCATGTGACTAGAGTTTGAATTTTTATTAAATTCAGTATTTTAATTTTCTGGTGATCAGGCAAGACCCAGTTTGCTAAGTACATCACTTGTGCATCTGAAATTTCAAGACAGATTTTCCAGAGACCCCCTTCTAACTAAATAGCAGCCCCTTAGCAGTGTTAATAATAAAAATTTGGGTCATGGGTTTCCCTGGTGGCGCAGTGGTTGAGAATCTGCCTGCTAATGCAGGGGACACAGGTTCGAGCCCTGGTCTGGGAAGATCCCACATGCCACGGAGCAACTGGGCCCGTGAGCCACAACTACTGAGCCTGCGCGTCTGGAGCCTGTGCTCCGCAACAAGGGAGGCCACGATAGTGAGAGGCCCGAGCACCGCGATGAAAAGTGGCCCCCGCTTGCCGCAACTAGAGAAAGCCCTTGCACAGAAACGAAGACCCAACACAGCCAAAAATAAATAAATAAATAAATTAAAAAAAAAAAAAGTTTCGTTTGCAACCTAAAATGTATATCAGTGGGCACAACTAACAGTGAAATAAAATTCTCCTACTGTATTGCCTTAAATAACTTTAAAGAAGCTGAATATTAAAAAAAAAAAAAAATTTGGGTCACAACTAGTGACCCAGGAGGACCCCAAGAAGCTACCTTTGAAAGAAATTTGAACTCAGAGTTGGGAGACGTGAGGTATATTCCCACTTTACCTCCAAATATCTGTTTGACTTTGGACAATTAAGTTAATCTTTCAGAAATTCTAATTCTGACACTGTAAAATGAGAGTTATAATACCTATCTACTGTTGAGTAGATCAAATGAGATAATGCACATGAAAGCACTTTAATGTGAAAGTGCTATATGTTGGGGAAGAATTATTCTTTGTCTCCGAGCTGCCCTTCAGCTGAATTCTCTAGTTAAAAACCTTGGTCAAGTCCAAAAGTAACTTGTTAAAGACTTTTTACAGACTCCCTAGACTGCCAAATAGTAAGAGTGCATCAAGCTAGAAAATACAATTAAGTAAAGATACACAGACATACACACATACATCATTCTCCCATTCAGCCATTCAAGTTCAACAATTTTAATAAGCTATAGAAGTTTTCACTATTTTTTCCCCTACATTATGAATAGAAATAAAATTTTAACCTGTTTTTCTCACATCTTGACACATTGTGAACTCTTTCCATAGTTTCCAGTGTTTTATTTATAACATCATTTTATCAACTGCTTATTAGGTCATTTTATGAGAATTATAATACCTTTCTATGTGTTTATTAATATCATATTT
Source organism: Balaenoptera acutorostrata (assembly GCF_949987535.1). Taxonomy (NCBI): domain Eukaryota; kingdom Metazoa; phylum Chordata; class Mammalia; order Artiodactyla; family Balaenopteridae; genus Balaenoptera; species Balaenoptera acutorostrata. Next base: position 41,174,088 of record NC_080066.1, read on the forward strand.
TTTTACTTTTACATTATAAATAGTGATGTGACACATTTCATGATACATGTAGAAATTTCATGACATCATATATCCCTGTTTGCCCAGGATAGGATCAGTTAACACTTGTTGTCCTACTGTAGTTATAGCTTATCCTTTCACTCACAAAAGTATCCAAGTTTGGTCAATAAATTATATTGTCACTCTATCTTGGTGATCCATAATGATTGCCCTTAGAACAACTCCTGAAGGAAGAATTGCTATGTGAAAGATAATAACTAATTAAACCTGTTTTCTAAGGAATGTGAAACATATATTCATCTCTGAAAGTGAAGGCATTAAAAATATTCTGGCTCTATATGTAGGTACTGCATATTTTTGGAAGATTTCAAATACTGCATTTCTGTCCCTCCCTATTCCATTCCTACCATGAATTCCATATGTTCTCAACATCGCTAAAAGCCTCAGCAAAAAGAAGTCCAGTCTAATGATATCTTGGGATGTATCTCTCCATCATCAAGAAAGATTTTTTTTTTAAAGATTTATTTATTGATTGATTGCTATGTTGGGTCCTCGTTTCTGTGCAAGGGCTTTCTCCAGTTGCGGCAAGCGGGGGCCACTCTTCATCGCGGTGCACGGGCCTCTCACTATCGTGGCCTCTTTTGTTGCAGAGCACAGGCTCCAGACGCACAGGCTCAGTAGTTGTGGCTCATGGGCCCAGTTGCTCCGCGGCATGTAGGATCCTCCCAGACCAGGGCTCGAACCTGTGTCCCCTGCATTAGCAGGCAGATTCTCAACCACTGTGCCACCAGGGAAGCCCCAAGAAAGACTTTGAGTTAGTCCCTTGGGTCTTAGCCTAGTATATTTCCAATGTGGCACCATGTTTTCTCCGCACATGCTGATCCTTCAATCTGAAACGTACCTGCCCTCACTCTATTTTGAGAAGCCATTTTTTGTGGGGTTTTTGTTTGTTTTTACTATTGAAGTATAGTTGATTTACAATGTTGTGTTAGTTTCTGGTATACAGCAAAGTAATTCAGTTATATATACAATATATATAATATATATATATTCTTTTTCAGATTACTTTCATTATAGTTTATTATAAGATATTGAATATAGTTCCCTGTGCTATATAGTAGGATCTGGTTGTTTATCTATTTTATATATATATATAGTAGTTTGTATCTGTTAATCCCAAAGTCCTAATTTATCCGCCCCCCCCTTCCCCTTTGGTAGCCATAAGTTTGTTTCCTATGACTGTGAGTCTGCTTCTGTTTTGTAAATACGTTCATTTGTATCATTCTTTAGATTCCACACATAAGTGATATCATATGATATTTGTCTTTCTCTCTCTGATTACTTCACTTAGTATGATAATCTCTAAGTCCATCCATGTTGCTGCAAATGGCATTATTTCATTTTTCTTGTCGCTGAGTAATATTCTATTGTAAAAATATATCACATCTTCTTTATCCATTCATCTGTCAATGGACATTTAGGTGGCTTGCATGTCTTGGCTATTGTAGTGCTGCTATGAGCATCAGTGTGCATGAATCTTTTTGAATGAGTTTTCTCCAGATATATGCCCAGGAGTGGGATTGCTGGATCATATGGTAACTCTATTTTTAGTTTTTAAGGAACCTCCATACTATTCTCCATATTGGCTGTACCAATGTACATTCGCACCAACAGTGTAGGAGAGTGCCTTTTTCAAGAAGCTACTATTGACAAAATTTTTCTCCTCCTCTGCTATGCTGATCTTGAAGGTTGCGCATTCCAGAATTGTAGCTTGGGGACAGAAGAAGGCTGTTTAATCTGTATCAGACCTGGATTAAATGAGAAGTAATCCTTTATTCTGTTAAGAATCACAGAGGTTTTAAGGTTGGTATGCTTCAACAGCAAGACTTAATTATCCGGATTAAAATGAATATCAGTTCCAAAAATGTAGTATCATATTACAAAAGCTTGATGTATGCAGCATTGGATAAGGGCATGAACAGTAAGCTGTGAAGAACGTGGTACTGGAGGCAGAAAAGATGATCCATGTTTAGCAATGAAAACAGTGAGAACAGATGTAATATGCTTGTAATATGCTAGGGAAAAATTTTTAAATAACTATTATTAGTGATATATTAGCTACTACTCTGGATTTAGGAAGGTCTTACAAGAAAGAGATGAGCTGAATAAATTAGCCTGTGTACAAGCAGAAGTGAATTGGAATGAAACAAAAAGAGTCTGGAAATCTGGGGCCTTGCAGGGCTGGAAAACTGTTTCTGAAGCCCAAACTGTAAGAGAAGAAATCGGACAAGGCTTTGAATGACAAATGTCCAGAATAACCTCGCAGAAGGATAAAGTGATTCAGGGCAAAGATCAGATTGAGTCCGAGAGCTTTAAGGTAGTTTTAATTAAGCTGAGAGAGAAGTGTGAGGGCAAAAACAAGGAGTAATAGAATGGCTCTAATATATAATATCTCTGAAGCTATCAGGGCACAATTACTAGCACGAGGAGCTGAGTGAAAGTCAATGAATCAGAATCCAGCTAAGTCTTCAAGGGAATGAACCTAAGAAGCCACAAGACTGCAAAACGTCCTTGTCTGAAATTTTAATCAATTCTAGGATGTCTGATGACACCCTCAGAGAGCAGAGCCAGGGAATAGAGAGGAAGTGGACCAATGAGCCCTTCCAGAGAGCACGTGCATGGTCTGATCTAGAACTCTACTCCATCTGGGGTTAAAAAGTTTCACAGTTTTACAAGCAGAATCACTATGATCAGTATCTGCTGCCACCCTCACCTTCCCTTTTCCAAGTGGGAGTGTTCACTACAGTCATCCTATTCTGGCTACACCATTGTGTACTTAGTGAGTCAGTGTGTGTGTGTGTTTGTGTGTGTGTGTTTACTGGGGAGGGGCTTAAGGAGGAATGTAGAATTTATTTCCCAATTCTCTGGACCCAGAGATGACACTGTTGTCTTAATAAAGAGAATACGGTACATTGCCTAGTTTGAGTTCGACATTTGTGCTGTTTATCAGTCTATTGCCTCACAGCTCCAATTCACCCTTTTTGACTGTCCTGTGAAAATGGAGCTGCACTCTTAACTATTTTCCCTTCACCAGCTTGCACCGATGCAGCACAGGGCAATGGAGAGAGATTCCAGGAGAAGAAGGGGTCTGCTCCCTGCTTCTGGTGTGCTCTTGAGGCATGCTCCCACAGTGCCTGAGGCTTCCCCATCGTGAGGTTACTGCAGTGCATGGTGGCCCACAGCTCCTCGAGGCCAGCAGGTTGCTTGGCATCCCCTCTGTGAGCATATTGCAGTGGAGTGCCTCCAGTGAGACATCTCTTTGAGAATAGCTTTTCTAGAGGACAGTTTTCCAGCAAATTCCAGAGGGTAGATTTCCAGTAAGGTCTCCCAGCATGGCACCACAGTGACTTCTCTGCCATCAGAGAGCAATGCAGGGGCTTCCCTGGTGGCGCAGTGGTTGAGAGTCTGCCTGCTAATGCAGGGGACACGGGTTCGAGCCCTGGCCTGGGAAGATCCCACATGCCGCGGAGCGGCTGGGCCCGTGAGCCACAACTGCTGAGCCTGCGCGTCTGGAGCCTGTGCTCCGCGGCGAGAGAGGCCGCGGCGGTGAGAGGCCCGCGCATCGCGATGAAGAGTGGCCCCCGCTTGCCACAACTGGAGAAAGCCCTCGCACAGAAACGAAGACCCAACACAGCCAAAATCAATCAATCAATCAATCAATCAATCAAAACATACGCATCTGATTCAAGATCCTCATTAAAAAAAAAAAAAAAAAATAATGTACAGAGAGCAATGCAATGAATCTCCAACAGCGTTGGATCTCAGTCCTGGCCACTGGGGGTGGGGATGGATGCCATATAAGGCTCCTCCTTGGGTGTGATATCTCAGCCCCAAGTCCTGACTGCTCCTTATATCTTCTGTTCCCATATTCTTTAGAGTTCTCTTGACTTCTAACTAGCGAATCTCTTGTTAATCTAATCCCCTCTTACAGTGAATAGTTCTTTATATTAAAGTTTCCCTGTTATGATTACCATGTGGTTTCTTTCCCTTGATTGGACCAGACAATACAATGCATTGACTGGGTTGAACTCTTGGGTTGTTGTCTCCCTTGGGAGGGGTAAATATATTCCACACCTGGGAGAAGGGAACATCCAGATACTTAGTGACCAGATGGACTTACTGTGGTGAAGAGTTTGTGCTCCTCAAATATATCTTGGAACCCTATATGTTTCCCAATCTTCTTTGCAGGTAGGTTATTTAGCACCTTGTTTTTCACTCCATATCATAGCACTTGTGACACCAAAGAATGGGGATTATCAACTGACTTTCTCTTATCTGTACAATCCCTGAAGGTGGGGACTAAAGCTTTCTGGTCATTATTGTACTCCAGGTGCCCAGCATAGAAACTACACTTAATAAATATCTGTTGATAAAATGATCTACTCCTCACTCAAATAGGTTAGGTTTCTCGCATACTTACTGTGTATCAGGCACTATTCTAAATGCTTTGATAAATCATCTCAGCTAAAACAACAACCCTATGAGGTCTATATTACTATTATCCCCACTTCACATATCAACAAGTTAAGGAATTCTGAAAGGTTAAGTAAGTTTCTCTAAAGAAAAATGCATTTCAAAACAAGAAAGACCAAATCCAAAGCCCTCCATTAAAATGCTGCACCTACTCTCTCCCCATGGCCATCAGGATTCAGCCTGAATGACCAGTGCATTTGGTTGGCTTTATTCCTTGTTCTGGGCTTCGTTTTGTTCCCCACTTCGGTAGAGATAGGTGCTTACTAAAAGCACTGAGGCCACACATCTGCAGGGAGATACTAAATAAGGCTTGAGGGGAGAAATAAGTTCATAGAAAGGCTATGTAGAAATGCAAACAGGAGAATTGTGTAAGTGTCAGAAGTGGCAAGAAGCAAGAGCACGATGGAAAGAAAGAGGTATAAGGGATGGCACAAGGAGTGGGGTTTACAACCCAGCTCTTTATAGCAGAACAATGCTGGAGTTCCTCTTTTGCATGAAAATGACTCATGCCATAAGGTCCTGAGGGAAGACAGATTTTCTGTTTTGTTTTGTTTTGTTTTGTTTTAGTGCAGTTCCCTAGAAAAATGAAACCAAATCAGTGTAGAAGCTCAGTCTTCCTCCTTGGGTCTGTTAATCTCTACCAGGGACAGAGTCTACTTTTATATGGCCTGACTTAAGCAGTCACAGTATCCCTAAAAGGCTTTGTGGTGCTTCAACTTTGATCTCCATCCATCCGGAGAACTCCAGCAGCTGCTTCAAGACTTCACATCTCCTTGCCCAAATCCCCACATGGTGATAATTACTTGGGTAAATCTCAATTTTGTTATGCACCTTAGACTAGGTATTTGCAATTGCTGAGTCTCCCTCCAGAGATATGGAACGGTCCCGTCCCTTTCCATCATATTAATAGTTAGGAAAGGTTTGGCTGTCTGTAATATAAAATCTGATTACACAGGCTTTCAAAAACAAGGCTTTGCTTTTCTTCCACAACAATAGCAGAAGTAGGCAATTAGAATCATTTCAGTGACTCAGCCATTGTAGGTCTAGTGTCTCTGCCATTCTTATAGCCTTCCTCTTATGATCACAGGAAGGCTGCTGCAGCTCCAGCCATCATATCTGAGTACAAGACAGGAAGTCTATGGAAGGAGGAAGAGGTATTGGCAGCCACATCCATTTTTGTTAATCAGGAAAGCAAGCATTTTATAGACCACCTCTTCCCACCCCCTTCCCAGCAGGCTTCCACTTCAATTTTATTGACCAGATCTGGGTTGCAAGTCTTCCCATAGATGCTGGGAAATTGGGAATCAGGTTTATTGGGATTGTCTTTGAATAAACTTGCCCTTAGTTGGCACCCCGCAAAAGTTGAGTTTCTCAGAGCAAGGAATGCTGGGAGACTAAATACTTCCTGGGCAATGGACTGAACTGGCCACACCTCCTGATTAATTTAATTCATCAGACCCTACTCTGCCTCTCTTTGCTCTGCAGCCTCCCATCTTGCAATTTGTCCTTGAGGTCCCTGAATGCTTTGGTTTTGTGTCCAGGGACCAGGCTGTAGAAGGAATGACCCCCCCCCCCCATCTCCCCATGGAGCTGTGTGACAGGTAGTAGATGGCATGCGATACTTCACAGGTTGAAAGAAAAATGTTAATAGTCTGCTAACATTCCTCCCATACTTATGTGAAAGTGCTGGCGCAAAGCCTAGCATTCGGTATGATGCTGAGTCTGGATTCCTTGGACGTCCAGATCAGAGAACTTGCCAGAATGCACCAGATAATGGTCAGTTTGCCACGAGAATAAAGATGTCTAGAATTTCCACCCCCTAATACAAGGCTTGGCACACAGTGAGGACTTTGCTGCTTCTTTTTTTCTATTTACTTTTCTTTTTTGTCATTTTTTAAAACCAGTTGTTCTGTTTACAGTTTGGAAAGTCCTGTGTTGTCCTTTCAGAAGCACTTGTTGACAGAGCGGGGCTACGGCGAGGGTGGCTGAGATGCTCTGGATTAATCAGCGTGGCAGGAGCCCGAGGCGGGAGCACCTGCTCAGCGGAGCGGTGGCGATTCAGACGCATCCATCACCATCCATCACCGCTTCCGCCTGCTCAGCAGGCTTCCCACCACCTCCCGCCAGCCGGTGGCCAGGGCTCTTCAAACGCCTAAAAGGACAGGACATGATGATGCTTTAGTCAAGTCTCTTTCTGAGCTTCCCGCCGCTGCAGTTGGGACTCTTTTGTTTATATTTGTAACCTAAGTGGATGTGACACGGGAGTCACCAAGGAGGAATAAATCTGGAACACTGAAATGCCTTTTAACAGTCACATTTCTGATCATACCTCCCTTTTAAAACCCACATAAAATCATCATCGCCGTAAGTTCCTCTGCTTTCCGGTCTCCGTGTGGCTCCTCTGCAATCCCACAGCATGACAGGAACAAGATTTCATTTTCAGTCAGACCTGACACCGGGCTAAACACAAACAGGCATTCTTCATGTTTCCATAAACTCTCTCTTTACCAAGCTGTCCATGGAGCATTGGCAACTCAGAAACATGGTCCGGTTACAGACCACCATGCTGCCGCGATGGGGTGGGGTGGTCACAGCGATTTTAGAGAAGAAAGAGTAACAGAAGGAGGCGGTCCACCCCAGCTGGCCCCTGGAAGAGTTCACTGTCTCTGCTACCAGCCTTATGGTAGCAGCCGAGAAATCTCTGCCATCAGCTAGCTTGCCTGCAGGCCGAGAATGTGCCTTGCTCTCTCTGCCTTCTCCTGAGCCATCCCTTTCTCTGAGCAGATCTGCTGTCTTACAGCACAGCCGATGGATTCAAGCGTGCACCTAAATTTAATGTCGCATGTCCAACCGCATTCTCCCCCGAGGTAACTCACAGCACCCGCATTATTGTCTAAGCCAAGTAGCTGCTAAAACACTGCAAGACCCTCTAATTCCTCTCTGGTGTCACACAAGACGTGAGGAGGGGGCTCAATGGACAAAAGGATAGGATGGAGGGGATTGGAAAGTGGGAAGGGAGAGGAGTCCGGGAGAAAGCCAGCTGAGTTCATTTTCACACCCATAATAAAGAAATCTTTTTCAGCCTGGAGGATTACAAAATAGGGCAAGACCAATGTGACCCAGGTTGCAGTGCAAATGTATTCTATGCCTTTTATATTTTAACTTAAACCCTATGTTTGTCCAGTTCATTATAACACAAGCTTGGGAAATGTGGTTGGGTGTATGCAAGGGAAGAACCGTCCAGAATATTGGAGTACATTTTATTCTTCCAGCCACAATTTTCTCACAGTGTTTTAAAAGTATTTATTAATGTAGGTAGGGTTTACTTTGGTTGTCTGTGAAAGCAGAAACGTTATTATTTCCTTCATTTTGTATCTAGTACCCAGGAAACAGCAACAACAACCACTAACACTATCAAACATTTATTGTGGGTTACCTATGAGACATGCAGAGCTTTAAGTACTGTATTAACTGGTTCCAGGGGCTGTAATCTTACCCACTACACTATATTGACCCCGTACCTTATAGATATAACATAGTAGGCACTCAACAAATATTTATTTTATCTATGCATGACTTAAGGGAGCAAATTCCATGAGCTTTTGGGGGTAGTTTGCTTCTGTTTACCTTCTTTTTACCTATGTATAGCTTAACCCGGAGGAACATGTAATAGAAGGAGAGAAAACCCATTAAAAGCACAGAACACACTAGCTGCTTCATTCTTCGCCCCCCCCCCCCCCACCACTTTGGTCAATTAGAGGAGTCACATACTCTGGTCTATTGTCCTAAACGGATGACACCCAAATTTTGCTTATTCTTGGCCAACGACGAGGTATTCGATTTTTTTTCCTTTTCCTGTTTTAACAGCTTTCTGGACACTTAGAGAAAGGTAATCAAGAATAAATCATGTGATGTCTCCACTTTGCCATTGGAAGCATTTGGCTAACAGCACTCCCAGCCTGCAGACACATCCTGCAGGTTTATCAGAACATGAGTCTCCTCAGAGAGGTGAATTCACTTCTCCCTCTCATTAGTTCACAGCAGCTTTTGGTTGCATTTCATATTTCTGAACCTTAAGTACAAATTTGAAAAGATAATGGATGGAAAACACTCTATTAAAAAGATAGAGCAGGAAAACAGTGCTGTCTGATGACTGTATTATTTTGTTTCTGTGACTGAGATTCATCATAGAATCTACAGATGAAGGACATTGGAAATGACCTTGCCCAACTTGCTGGATTTTTAGATCAAGAAATTTAAGTCAGGCCATAGAATTTGCTTTGACAGTTAAAACTGAGGTCTCCTGATAATCAAACCAGAGTTCTTTCCAATGTATCAGTTCCTAGGGTAAGGGAGCCTGTGCTATATGAATTGCATAAAGTAAGAGGGATTACAATGAAACAGTATTAAGGAAAGAACTCAGGAGTGGGAGGAATAGAGCTGCTCTTTAAAGGAACCAGATATACAGATGCCGTGAAAAAAAACACAGCTGCCTGGCAAGAACATCATGATTGAGGAAAGGCGACCCTTAAGGTCATGCTCAGAGACCAGTTTGAAGACCAGTTATGAGCTAGTCTGTGGAAAGTCTCAAATACCAGAATTAAAGGTAATGCTGTATTGTTGATAATTCTATTATTATTCATTCAATGGCATTCACAAATTATGCCTCAATATTTAGAAGATTGATTCAAACTTGGTCTTAAAAAAAATCACCATGGAGACCATAGCTGACTAACAATTTCATTTCCACCAGGAAGTCTCTCTTAGTCAAGCCCAGAGCACTTAAATACTGGCTAAAAAAAATCTTTCCGTCAGAAAGAAAATCAGTCTGGATTCATGTAACTAGACTTAATGGAAGGAAATTTCTCCCAAAGGTTAATTTCTGCCTTCAGCAAAACCTTCATGATGGGCCATTATATGGTGAACAGTGGAACGGAAGAATGGAGAGTGTGCAGGGTTGATGTCATTGCAAAGCAATTTGGGGAGAAAACACAACACTCAGGTCCAGCCCCTGAAAAGCAGTCCTACCCTTGCCGCATGGAGTAGACTATATATGACCTAATCGATTGTTTTTCTCTGAAGACTTGTGATTTGATTTATTCTCAGGAATTCTCTTTCCTAACAATTCTCTGGCCTCTACTCTCAAGCAAATCTACACAGCAAGAAGGAAAGGGATGCTTTCCCATAAACCCTTTTCACATGGGCCCTATACGCTGTCCAATCAGCTCCCTGTTCACACAGCCGTCCATTTCAGAACCTGAAAGATCTGAACTGTTGTTGACATTAATCAAATGATTTGGTCATGACCAAATATCTCCTACCCACTTTTAAATGTGTCAACAGAGCCTAAAGTTAACTGTTGGTTCTGTTCTTGCTGTAACACCATGTTTAGAAAATTGCTTGGTTGTTTATAGGCATGTTAGGGAAATTCACATGATACATTAGCAGTAGTGGATATAAAAGGGCTCTTAAGGGAAGTGTGTTGGAAGGAGCTTTGAACTAGGTCTTGGGAAACCTGGGTGTGAGTCCTATTTCTTGCTAGCTTGGTGGCCTCAGGACTCATCTTCTTTAACCTCACTTTCTCTATCAGTAAAGTATACAAGCTAGATAAGACTCATTTTAAATTCCTTCCAGCTTTATAGTTCTATGATTCCACAATTACATTTATCTTGTCCTTTAGAATGCCAAACACAACCATAAATAGGCATTTAATAAACATTCCTAGATAGTATCAGATATGATTTTTTTTTTACTTGTATGTCTTTCCCCAAACCATTCCATATTTTAAAGTACTCGGCTAAAGATTCTGCAAATTGCACATTTCATTTTGTTTATATATTTAGGCAACTATGATGCCTTCAGGGTTATGGTTATAAATGATGTCATTGACTTGTTTTAAGAAACAAATAACTCCAGGAAAATGTGTCCCAATAGAATTCAAAGTGTTTCCCCCAAAGTCCTCCCCCTCAACCACACACACACATAACGTAAAGTTTTAAAATGTGTAAAACGTTAAAAAAAAAAGTCATGTTAGCATGGAGAGAATACAACAAAACAACAACATCAAAAAACACTGCTAGTCATTTTGTTGGTGTATTTTTTTCCATTAAAGAATTTTACACTTTTATTTGCGGATGCCTATGAAAATAATTGTTGAGTTATCATGGGCAATTCCTTTGTTAGCATTTTATTTCCTATATTTCAAAATCCTGAAATGCAAACTAACACCAGTTTGATGTCATAGCAGGTGAATGTGCTTCTTTTCACTAAGATGCTCAAAATTATACTGTAATAATTGCTTATTTTTTCAAGAGATTTATCTACAAGAGAAACTATGTATTAAACAAAGGGGTCAGACTGAACTGATTACCTCTAAGTAAACATTTCGAAACCCTCCCTTGCTTTTTGGTAATTATAAAATAAACAAATCTCTTACAACAGTGCCCCAATACAGTGGGTCTCCTCCTCTTCACTGCTAAATAGCTAACCTGACTCTCCTCCTACATTCCTAGGCTGACCCCTTCTATTTATATAATAGTGTTAAGTATGCTGCCATATGCATCGTTTCATCTGTTCAGCGTCGTCCTAAGTGAAAGGCAAGACAGGGTTTTTATTTTCACTCTAGAGGGTTTTCCAGAGATTAAATTACTTGTCTAAAGTCACACTCTCAGCAATTAAACTGGAACAAGAAACGACATCTCCTAATTCATATCCCAGAGTGTTTGCAATGTATTCTGTGTGATGGAAAGGAGTGAAACACTGATTATATTATTGTCATTTATTTGTGATTTTTTTATTAAATTTTGGGGCAAGACAAATACAAGGTTGATGATATAGTTCCTTGCAAGCATGATAGAGAAGTGGAAAGGGTACAGCATAATAGATTATTCAGATTCAAGACAGCCAAATCACACATACCTTTGCCTATCTGTTTACCAAAGTATTACCTAGCTAAAGGTTGTTTATAAAATTGGGGAAAGGCATGTAGGTGATCTCAAGGCAGAGGCATCTCCTGGTTTACAGAGTCCAGAGATAATGCTCTGTGTATCTATGAATATGATATATAGGGCTTCAGTTGAACACCAGAGATGAATGTTGATGACCATAAAGATGGCTATTATTGGAAGTTTGCCAGTTTTATTTAAAGCTGAAATACTGGCTCTCTGGAAACCTGGATTCCTTCAAAGATCACCAGGCTGATTGGTAATACCAAGTAGTTCTTGGAGTTTAGAAGCTCCCGAGTATTGAGCTAGTTATCTGAAAGGAACCTCTGGACTCTGCTCTCATATAATTTTGTGACTTTTTAGACTGGGAGTCTCTTCACTCCTGAGCATTGATGTTTCACAGATGCTTCTCCCTGAGACGGGGGACACGCAGGCGAAGGTGGAGGAAATTCATGGATGGAGTCAGACGTCTGAGTTTGTATTCGAGGATGTGATCAGTTGCTAGGATTATGACACTCAATCATCCCATTATCTGTATTGTCCAGAAGCCTATGAAAAGGTAGTATAAAACTCTTTCCTTGACAATGATGTTGACATTCTTTTTGTCCAGAGCCACAAAGGGCAGATCTTGAAAGAGTGTCTCAACATTTTGTCTTTCCCACTCAAAAAATGCTAGACCATGTTTCCCTACTGTTACTATTTATATCAGATTTTTTTTATTAAAAAAATGGTTCAAGACCTCATGTACGAAGACTGAGTAGTGGCAAATGAAAACGAAATAATAAAGAATATAAGTGAATGGTGAAATGGGGAGGAGGAAATGGTAGACATTGGAAAAAAATTGTAAATAACTCATAAATTAACCGAGTTTAAATTAACATCAAGCAACTTCTAATATAAAAATAAACGTGTAAAATATAAGTGAAAACTTTACTAAGTTCATTTATTCCAATGAAATATTTTATTGTCAGACACTTTGTGATTAGAAGAGGTTGGGATAGAAGAGATAAAGAGATAAATTGTCAAAAGAAGCCCGTCATTCACACACACAAGCACACAACATCATGGTACATGAAAACAAAAGAAAAAGATTGAGAGATAGAGCACACTGGTCGTTAAGACTCATACCTTCTTCCACATTTGTAAAGGCTCCAGAACACACTAACATGTCCTGGAAAAAGCAAAAGCAATGGATCAAGCCAGCCTGGATTCAAATACCTGCTCCCCTCTGTGTTCACTGAATAATCTCAGGCAAGCGACTTCAATCTCTGAGTCTCAAGAAAAACCAGATTTACTGTCAGGATTGACACGGACTACAAATGGGCTAGGAAAATCTTTCTACAAGAGAGGCAGCTCTTGGACCAGGTCCTCTCTCATCCTCCTGCATGTGCTGTGCGCTTTCTCTGCCTTTGGTTCTCTCTATGTCTCTGCTCTATATCTCTCTTTCTTCTGCATCGCAGATTCTGCCAACACGGGGTTCAACATCTGTACACATCTTTACACCTTCAGTTTGCATACCATCCTTCCTGACCTCAATTTTGCCTTGTGACTTTTCAAAACAGCAGTTCCTTGAGGTAATTAAGTCATTACCTCAGTACTCTTAGTTTAAATGGCCCATACAGGGATCTGATTGGCCTAGGTCATTTTTTTTAAAGATTTATTTTTATTTTTTTAATTTCATGAGCTATAATTACATAGAATAAGGTACATAAAATTATATATATATATTATATATATATATAACATATATATATATATGTACAGGAATCTGCTTCTTTTGAAGTAGTTGCTCACCTTTGGTCTAATGATGTCAAGGTCGAGTAATACACAATTAGGTTTGGCTTTCCATCAGTGGCTTTAAGAGGAGCAATTGCCCTAGAGTCCTATCATAGGCAGACAGATAACAATGATTTAATTTTCTAGTACACTGAGACTTTGAAATATTGTTTTCAATGACTGCTAACGATCATGATTATCAACCCTGGATTCTATTATTGACTGCTCATCTATTTATTATAGCCTTCTGCCTAGATCTTAGTCTAAAATAACTTTTCCTATTGTTTGTAAATTAAGCTTCTTTGATGCACAAGGAACACAGATTCTTAGCTTATCTCAAACAGTTTGCTATAAAGATACACAACCAGGCTTCCTAGAGATAGAAGTTTTGTTCAGGTCTAGGCAATAGTTCAAAAAGTGATCATGCAAAGAAATTTTAGCAGTTGCCCCGTGGCATACTATCCTTCAGACTATTGCTTTGGTGTCTTGGCAATTCTTTACCTCAACTTCTATTGTTAACACTGCTTTTGTATGATGATCCTGCATGTGTCTCAAACTCTTCAACAAAGAAAAATCTGACTGACTTGGAAAATGACCATCCAGCAGAGGGTACTCTTGTTGGTGTTGGATAGTGGATAGAGCTTTCACACCAGGTCACACTTCATGAGTCTAAGGAAGACCTATGAACAGGCTCCTTTTGGGTCAGGAGTCAAATCCATTGTATTCAGGGTCATGATGTCACTGGGCACAAATATAGCAATCTACACATAGGGAGACTCCTGGAAAGAGGTTGTGTACATGACAGGTGTACTAAGCTATTCAGAAAAGGTCATTATAACCATCAAACATCTTGCTTGGCCTGAAAGTTTCAAAGTCTGGACAAGTTTCTAGGTTCAGAACTAGTGGCATTCATTTTGTTCAGAAAATTATTTATATATTGAGGATAAAGTAAGAGGAAATGAAGTCATGGAGATGGAAGTTGGCAGGCCAGACCGTGGTGAACTCATTCACACTGACTTCTGTAGGAGAAAGAGGAGGATAGAGAAAGACTCACATACCTAGAGAAAGTGAAAGGGGACAAACTAACAGAAGAGAAGCATGAGGGGAAAGTGAGGGTAGAGGGAAAGTAGAAGAAAAGAGAAATAGAAGGAAAAGAGGAGAGAAGAAGCAGATATTAGTGTTTTCCTTCCCTTGTTAGAGTTCTTCTATTCTTCCTTGTCCAGTGACAACTGACTCTTCTCTCGAGAAAAGAAGAAAAGATCCCATCAATGACAGCAAGCCATCAGCACCTATTTGGTGGACAGCAACTTAGCCTTCGTAAGAACAAGGCATGAGATAGCATCAATGTACATATAGCAAAGTTCTCTACATGCTCTGAGATAAGTGAGAGAATATTGGCACTGGTGTAGAGAAAATATTTAGGTTTGGTGTTAGGAAAAGTGTCATAACTATTAGCATTATAGTACATTTTCTTGAAGGGACCTGATGTTCCTATGATCACCTGGTGCGTACTGTGATCACACACCATGTCCGTTAGGACAGTGGTTCTCAAAATGTGTTCCCAGGACCAGCAGTATCAGTATCACCTGGGAACTTGTTAGAAATGCAAATTATTTTACCCCATGGTGTACCAACTGAATCAGAATCTCCAGAATTAGAGCTCAGCACTCTGTGTTTCAACCAGCCATCCAGGTGACTTTTATGTGGCTGGAGTGTGAGATCTACAAAGAGGGAAATGTTATGATTTTCTCATTATGCACATGGTGAATGTCTGATGTCAAGAGGTGAAGTCAAGTATCCAGGGAACCTCTGAACAATCAGGCTCTGGTTTCTTCCCTTCCACAGTTCTCTCTACTTGCCATGCTTCTTCCCACTTCTGAACACTAATAGGTTTCAGAGATATTATGCCTCTCTCTCCTAAATAAGGAACAAACCAGGAACCTGAAAATATAACCAGCCTGCTGAGCACCCTTTCCATTCATTAGATTTTCTGGGAACATGAAAACAGATGAGTTGACACAGGGCTTTTTAACAGAGGAGCTCTTCAAAGCTAGTATCACAATGAACAGGTCTCTACTTTAAAGTAATATGCTAGCCATAAACCTAATCAATAAACTCTGGGCACCCTTGCAATAAAATTGAGGCTTGAAGCATCCTGCTAAGATTATACCCCCTTCTAACTTAAATGGGATTAAAAGTTTTCCATGTCCTTGCCAATGAAGGCCATTCATCATGCCATTGGGAAAGCAATGTCCTTCAGGCAGACCTGTGTGCAGCACTTATCAGCTAATCTATCATGGTGCAAACATCTTTGTATGTGTGTGCACAGGTGTGTGTGCATGTACCTGTGAATAGACATTCTGTCTAGGCATTAGATTTAATCTGGGAATTCTATACCCCTGCTACAAACATACAAATTGCATGCAAATCACCTACAGTAACTGAAATATACTTATGGAAAATCTCTTTTGTATGTGTAAATGTTATGAGTATTTTATTGTGAGGCATCATCTGGAGTGATAGCTCCAGGTAGGTATAATGATATCATGGTCTTATTGGGGAAAGCAGAGGGTTTTTGTTCAACTCACATGATTTCAAAGTTTGGTTCGGTCACTTATTAGCTGCATGACATAGGGTAGGTTTTTGAACTTCTCTAAGCCTCAATGATCTAGTCTGTACAATGAGGGAAGTGATATTTAACCTTAAGTTTTATAGTGAGCATTTCACGAGATAATATCGATAAATGAAT
The DNA here is from genome assembly GCF_949987535.1 of Balaenoptera acutorostrata. Taxonomy (NCBI): domain Eukaryota; kingdom Metazoa; phylum Chordata; class Mammalia; order Artiodactyla; family Balaenopteridae; genus Balaenoptera; species Balaenoptera acutorostrata. Next base: position 41,190,090 of record NC_080066.1, read on the forward strand.
TGATATTAGAGGATGCTAAATGATGAATGATATGATAAAAAGATGTGGCCTGGCTCTCAAGAATCAAATAGTGTGCTTGTGGAGAAACGACAGACACATGTGAAGCATCACACCGCGATAAAAGAGATAAATGGCCAATCAGTAGAGCGTGAAAGGATATGGCTAATTGCATAATAAATGCTTTAAGGGTCATAGACGGAGGAACAGAGAGAGTAGGAGTTATAGAAGATATTCAGATCAGGGGCAATTTGAACTAGGCCTTGAAGGAAGGGAGGAAGAGCAAGACAAGGTGAGCAGGTGATAACATGCAGGATACATTTAGGAGATGGTGGCTAGCCCACTTTGGCTGAAAAGCTGGCTCTGGGGCCACGTGTATTTGAAGATAAGCCTAGAAAGGCAGGCTGGGATGGGCTAAGAAGGCTTTGAATGTCAAGCTAATGCATCATATGGACAACTGAAGAAGACTGTCATTCCAATTCATTTTAATCTGTCCTAAACCCACATAATTCAACAGATCTAAGTTAGCCCTTCTACCTATTTATCATGTTTTCAAAGTTACCTTGTATAAGAGGGAAACAAGGGGCAAGAGATAAGATATGGGCATATTACTTTGTTCATCACCCCTCAGGCCTGAAGCCCGTGGCTCCTTCCTGCTGCGGTGCTCTGGGTAGGAATCCTTTTGTATTTTCTGTCTTTTTACTTTTCACATACTTTGGTTAAATTTCCCCAGTCAGAGATTGCAAAGTCTCCTCCTTTTCATCCAAGCCTTCTATCACGGCTCTGATAATAAACTCATTAATATTTCTCGTAATTCCCTAAACCAGTCCCCCATCTCAACTGTTTATTCCAAACTTCAGCTTTTGCATTTATAATTCTTCTCGTTGGTAATGGCTCTCTAGAAATCTTTACTCATTACCTCTTTTCCACTCTAGATTGTTTCATTATGAATCTTTTTATTTAGTTTTGTATAATGAATAAAAAATAGTTTTAGATTCCCTTTTTGATCATAGCTGATATTCTGTGTCACTTCGTGGTATAATTTATATCATTTACATTTATAACTACAATTATTAAATGTTGTTAGTCTTCTGTTTTTTTTTTAAATTTCTTGGTTTTGTTTTCTTGTAATGTCTTTTGTTATATGAACTATACTCTTTCACTCTGATTTTATTGGTGGATTTCCAATGTTAATACGACTACTTATGATATTAAGGCATTCAAAAATAAAATACTATTCTTAAAATCAACTTTATTTCATAATTATTAACCTTTGTCTTTACTAATTTCTAATTATAAACTAATTGTGTCTTTAAGGATTTATCTCATCTCCTATCTAAGCCAAAGTAATGTAACCCAATCAGTGGAAGATTGAACACGTATAAAATTACCTCAGTTCCCCCTTGCGACTGAGCATAGATGCTTTCAAAGAAGCCCATATTGAGTAAGCATGGGTTTATTAAGTTACTTTTCCATATAGACCTGAGCACTTGCACAGCACAACCTTCAATTCAGGTGGAAAAAAGAGCCCCAGGGACATGAGAGTGTAAGTCTATTTCATAAATATTTCACTGTACCTCAAACCCCTTAGCAGACATTGCTAGATCCACTGCTCCTGAAGGACACATGGGGAGGGAGTACTCTCAGAAGATAGTTGCTCTTTGTAACTGGCTGTTGACTACAAGATGCAGAGCACGGAAGAGCATGTTACATGTAAACCTTCCCTGAAGACCAGGTCATGGGCAGTCTGAACCATGCTGTGCTACTTCCACCTGTATCCTATCCCGTCCCACTAAACAACTCCAGGTCCCATGTTCGTACCACTACTTGGATGGAAGAAGGAAAAAACTATGTCTAAGAGAACACATTTTTAGATAGGTCTATGGAGTTGTGGTTAAGAAATCTGTCACAAACCTGGAGCCATACTGCTTAGGTTCAAATCTCAGTTCAACCATTGAGAAGCTGTACATAGTGTACTAGCCATGTATACTACATCAACACTCCATTCCTTAGTTTCCTCAAATGTAAAATGAGGACAATGATAGTACCTACCTCACTGAAAATCCAGTGACTTAATGTGGGTAGATGCTTAGACTGTTCCTGGCACAGGGAAAGTGTCATATAATATTTGTTATTAGTACTTTTTGTAGTAAACAACCTTATAAAAATGAAGCCCAATGAATCTGCCCTTATATAATTCTCTCCCACTTTAATCATGGGTGCAACCTGTGAATATGATGAGATTTCACTTCTGTGATTATTCTATGTCATAAGACAAAAGGGAGATGATCAGGGTGGGTCTATTTCAATCACAGAAGTTTTTTAAAAGCATAGAGCTTCCTCCAGCTGGTTGCAGAAGAAAACATCAGAGATAATGATGTTAACACACTGTTACTGGTTTTGAGGTGCCACACGCCAAGGCATGAAGGCAGCTGAGCTGAGAATAGCCCCAGCTGACAGTCAGCAAGCAAATGGGGATCTCAGTCCTACAACCACAGGAACTGAATTCGACCAACCACTTGACCATGTTTGGAAGCAGATTCTTTTCCTGAGCCTCCAGATAAGACCCCAGGCTGGCTGACCCTTGGGTTTTCAGCTTTGAGGTACCTTGAGTAGAGAACCTAGTACAGTTCTCCTGTACTTCTGACCTAGAGAATTGTGAGGTAATAAATGGATGTTGATTTACACTTCTAAATTTGTGGTCATTTATTTTGCAGCAACATAAAACTAAGGTGCAGTTATTGACATCACCCATGAGGTTGCCCTTTACTCCTGAAGCCCATAGTAGAGTGGGTGAGGCAGCCCCTATCTGCTTTTCCTTTGTCCCACTCTGATCCCACTGGGGCTTCTGGCAGTGAGGGTGCTTCCTAAGCTGGAGACATCCCTGTTACACCATTCTGGCAAAAGATATTGTGACATCAATTATAAAACACTGTGAGAGAAGTTACCTTGATAACTTCTATTTATAAACTTCTTTCTCTTACCACAAAAACTCTACTCTCTGCAATGGTCACCAAATTAGTGTCCTTGAAGTCTCCATCTTGTTCTAGATCTATATAATAGTTTTTCCTTAGGAAGTGAAGTGTGCTTGTGTGTGTGTGTGTGTGTGTGTGTGTGTGGCAACAGGGGTTGGGCAACCAGTAACTGACCATCCTGGGATTTGAGTGTTGACTTTCTTTTAACTTTCAGGGTCATGATTTTCCCTGCCTAAGAGTCTCTGGTCCTATCATCATATAGTCACTTCAGATGAGAAAAAAACCAACCAGCCAACCAACAAAAACAAAAACATTCAGAAGAAGAGCAGGAAGTCTCAAGTAAACTTTCTTTGTGGAATATCATTGGCTTACACCAAAAGACATGGAAATCCATTTCCAACAGAGGTGGGCAAGGTAAGAGGGCAAGGACAGTTTCTCCTGTTGCTCTTTGATTAGTCGCTTTGCTGAGGTGGCTGACTCCCTCAGGGCATTGGTAAGCAGAAGTTAAGTGAAGGGATGGGGTGGTGCAGAGATAGTTTAAGATTTGGAGATTCTGCCCTAATAAAGTATATCAGAGATTCTGGCCTAATAAAGTAAATTGAGTATCACTTGAAATGAGGTAATGGTTATACGGTGCTCAGAGATCTTGGAATGCAAGCTCACAGTGAACCCCAACACCCTTATTCCAGGGTGGCTTGCAAAATAGAGCTCTTACAAAAATATAGACACTGGGAACAGCTTACATTGTTCAGAACACTCATAAGTGTGATAGAGACCTGAATAATCATTTCCTGACCACAGCAGACACCTTAAGGAAAACCCTGCTAAACCCAAACCCAACCTAATTTTGTTTGGATGGAACCATATTCATCTTTGATGTTCACTTAACCTCTGTTTGCAATTCACGTTCTTTGCCTTTAAAAACAGTGCTCTCAACATTAGAATGTGCTTCATGCATTCCACATACACATCACCACCCACCACCATCAACCCGTTGGGAGATTCCTTCAGAAGGTCACACCGCATTTTCATCTAGAAATATGGAAGGGAGGCGGAGCAAAATTAAGGTTAATAGGTACATGGGGAAAGAATGTCTTCACGAAGTTTGAAAATAAGATGCCTAAAATGACAGATACACTCTTAATTGAATTTGAGGAAGAAAGCACGAAGACAAGCTTGCCTCAAGATGATTAAAGAAGAAGGACGCCACACTGCCAAGGATCATCACTTCCTTTATGGTGATTTTGTACCACAGAGAACATGGGAGGGAGGGGAACACTCAGCTCACACCCTAACTTGACCTCTGTCCTAGGTACTTACTTTGTACACACTCGCTAGGACTTTGTGTCTTCATCTACAAAATAGGGATAACGATAGTTACTTACGTAACAGGGATGTCATGTTACACTCAGCCCAAGAAATGGTGCATGGTAAGGGACCATGATAACTTGGTTTTTCTTATGATCACTATTATCATCACCATTTTCATAGGCAAATAAAATGGCTGAAGCTTCCAAGCTGGAGTGTGGGAACTGTAATTTGCCCTAGAAGCAAATTTTGCAGATTTCCTGCTTCCACTGAATTCTCCTGGACAACCTCTACCCATAGTCTTTTTATCCAAAATGAACAATCTCATCTTCCATTTACTCAAAATATTGCTGTTTGGGATGGTCATCTTTTACTAAAGATTTGAGGGCATAGGGATGGAGTAAAATGAGACCCCACAGAACAGGAAATGGGTTAAAATCAAGCACTGGACATCACTTTTCTTATGAGTCAAGATTTCTCACGAACCTTCTCTTCTCCATGGATTTGGGCCTCTGGCCATGTTGGGAAGTTCTCTCCCTCCCTCTTCTTTTCTGCCAGCGCACAAGCCCTAAATTTCTGTTAGTATCTATGCACAGAAGGACAGCTCTTTGTCCTTCACCCCGACAATGTTCACATTTGCATATACCCTCAATTCATTAAGCCACCTTTTTTTTTTTTTTTTTTTTTTTTAAAGCCACCTTTTCTTGATAAAAATTCCCTCTGATCTGGATCTTTACCCTTAGCATCTGTGAGAACTAGAAGTGACCAAATAAAGTGTGCAGAGGTGATTTTCACATGCTGACTTGCCCTGTAGTTATTCTGAGACCCCTCCCTGTCTCCTTGTATGTTGCATGAATGCACCTATCCCCGTGGCTGGAATGTGAAATGTACTTAATAACTAGTAGTACCCTTTCCCTACCTAACCCTCCTGCACACATCTCGCCCTGAATCACCAGATAGGAGAGCCACTTTGATTGAAATACCGAGTGTGTGCAAAGAGGAAGCAGGGCCCCAAAGGCTGAGAGACAAGGTCGATGAGGGCAGCTGGCCCTGGCCCAAGCAGAGGGCCAGGGACAGGAGGGGCACTGTTAAAGAGCTCGCTCTTTGAACAGCCAACAAAGAGTCAGGGACGAGTGGGCGGATCAATTGTGCAGCCGAGAGGAAATGAGCCTGAGGAAGGAGTCACACCTCTGCTGCATGGTCTGCATCCTCTCCCAGGTGGCATCACACCCCCATCCTCAAGAGCACTTTCACCTCTGGAGCCTCTAGCAGGCCCATCCTTGCAGAGGAGAACAAACCAGATTCCTCCCCATGCCGCCCCCAAGTTTGCTGACTCAATTCATCCCCCACCACTTCTTCTAGGTCTTCCTGTTTATGTTGTCACTTTGTTTCATTATTTATTTTTAGCCCTGATTTCGGAAGCTTTTATTCTGCCGGGCATTGGCAGAGTATCAACTGCATCATTCCGGGCTCTGAAAAGATCATTGTGCAAGCCTGGCCTCGGGCCCTCTGGGGACAGAGCGCTAGTGTGAGCCACCTCACGCTGCCTCTTCACCCTCCTGGCCAGCCCAGGGGCTGCTGCCCTTCCCCACGGGTCAGCTGGCACAGTGGCAATGAATATTAGAGATCGACATGACCTGAGATTTCACCTGGCCCAGCCCCTCACTCTCCAGTGGAGAAACAGAGACCCAGAGGACTAAAGGATCAGCCCCAAAGTCCTCCATGAAAGTGACAGAGTTGGACCCCAAACCATGGACTCTTTTCAGACTCATGCTCTTTCTTATGCACTAGGGAACAATTTATGGAACAAAATCAGTGGTTCCTAAATGCTAGTAGTGATCAGAGGGCCTTCTCCATTTTTATTTTATATATATATATATATATATATATATATATATATATATATATATATTTATTTATTTATTTATTTTTTATTTTTTATTTTTTTTCTGGACTCTGAATGCACTTACCTTCATGAAAAATACCATAAAGCTAGAACATCAGTGGGAGATACTCTCATGGGACTCACACACCCTCCAGTTTGTTACTGTTTTGCTTTAAGAAATACAAAAATATTTTTTTTTTTTTTTGCCATGAGCCGGGAGCAGTAAGCTGGTACTGCTTTCCTCCTCGGATGGGCTGCAGTAGGAAAGAAGGGACGCGCTTCAGTTCCCAGGACAATGGTCTCTTTGACTGGGAATATACCGAAGCAGAATTACAAGTGTGCAAGAATAAACAAGGCTGGAGTCAATCTAAAGTTGCCTTACACTCTGTTTTATTAAACTCAATGCATTTCCGCTCCTATGTGCAGCGCCTAGGTTTGTTTAATTATAGATACCCGGGGTGAATGCTAATTGAGGCAGAGGACAGTCCGCGATTGGAAACCAAGGCCCTTTTCTGACCTCTACAGGCCATTGGAGGAAAAAAGGAAGCTGCTTCTGGAAAATTACAGAGCAAGAGGCCCCGCGGACCAGGGGCTGAGGGAGATTTTTCCTGGATGCTTCCTTGATGCTGCTCTGAGTTTGCTGGACACATGTGTGTCCTACTTTCCTGCAGCTCTGCTATCCATGTTTAATAGGTTACTGAGGCAACGGGTAGGAGGTCATTCTCGGGAGACGTTTGGAATGGAAATGAAGAACTCGATCATTCAATGCGTATTTAATGAAGGCCCACCGTATCTTGGGCAGGGTGCTAGGCCCTCAGGATACAGCAGTGAACAAAGTCATTCCTGTCCTCCAGGAATCTCTAGTCTGGTGGGGGGAACAGAAAACTCCACAGGCAAAACCTTGCAACAAAAGCTATGATAGGGTTCCTACAAGGCGCTATGGGAACTCAGAATCAGATCACGGAAGACTACTTGGAGGAGGATACATTTAAGCACACAGTGAATGAACACACATAGGTGGAAGCAGAGAGAATAAAGTGCTTTCTGGAAACCGGAAGTGATTTTTTTAGGACCTGAGCATGGGCTTGTGTTAAGAGAGGAGACAGGACAGTAAGCCAGTGGCTGGATCAGGAAGGGCTCAAGTGCCAAGTTCCATTAGCATTTTATCCTTAGGACAATAGGAGGCCAGTGAAAGGTTGTAAGCAGCAGAAATAGAAACAGATTTTCATTCCAAATGTTATGTCTACGTGAGAATAAAGGGCTGGAGAGGAGGCAGAGCCTCCAAAGATGAGGACAGTAGTGGGGAGACCATTGCTGAAATCCAGGTGAGAAATGGACCAAGAAGAAAGAGCCCCAGATTCTAAGCAAAGCTAAGAGTAGGCTTGACAAGACTGGTGAATTCACCCACTGAGCGAAGCATTAAGTGCCTGCCTCAGTCAGACACTGAGCCGTGCATCAGGCACACACAGAAACAGATTCTCATCGAGATGATGCAGTTTAGGAAACTGGGAGGTAGAGACTTTTCTGGGAGGAGATAACGAGGCTCTGACATGGAACTTGTTCAGTTTGAGGTTAAAGGGGATATTATACAGGGATGTCCAGCATGAGTTGTTTATATTTGACTCAAATATTGAAACCAACAAAAACAACAGTAATACATCTTCCTAGAGAGAGAGAATCGCTCCTTGGCCTCTGAAAGGCCCTGAAGAGTCTTTGAAGAGGCACTTTTCCTTGCAGTGCAGGCTCAGGTGCCAGACTGCCTGGGTTAAAATCACCATCCTGCTACTTACTAGCTGTGTAATCTTAGGCAAATCCTGATCTTCTTTTGGCCTCAGCATCCTCACCTATGGAGTGAACATAAGAAGAGGGACCACCTTGTAGGTTTGGGTTGTGAGGCTTAGACATGGTAACAAATGCAATGGACTCAGAGTACTGTATGTGGCAAGAATTCATATTCAGCCCATGTTAGTGCTAACTGTTGGTTGTTATGTACTATTACCATCCATCCCTTCTAAGGAAGTGAAAAGGAGCATGGGCTGGGAAGTCAGACTTCTCGGGGAGTAGATCCCAGTTCCATCACTCACTAAAAGTGTCCCTTTATTTCCTTAGATTCCATATATATGTGTTAGCATACTGTATTTGTTTTTCTCTTTCTGACTTACTTCACTCTGTATGACAGAAAAGAAAAAAAAAAGGTCATGAAGAACCTAGTGGCAAGATGGGAATAAAGACACAGACCTACTAGAGAATGGACTTGAGGATATGGGGAGGGGGAAGGGTAAGCTGGGACAAAGTGAGAGAGTGGCATGGACATATATACACTACCAAACGTAAAATAGATAGCTAGTGGGAAGCAGCCACATAGCACAGGGAGATCAGCTCGGTGCTTTGTGACCACCTAGAGGGGTGGGATAGGGAGGGTGGGAGGGAGGGAGATGCAAGAGGGAAGAGATATGGGGACATATGTATATGTATAACTGATTCACTTTGTTATAAAGCAGAAACTAACACACCATTGTAAAGCAATTATACTCCAGTAAAGATGTTAAAAAAAAAAAAAGTGTCCCTTTATATAGGGCCAAACTTCTTGTCGAAAATGGCATTAGTAATGCCCATTTATCACCCAGAGCGGTCGTGAGAATTTCAATGAGTGACTATGAGCAGGGTAGGAAGACAGGCAGGCTTTTCCTCCCCTGATGCCTACTAAAATAACTTCCTCTTCAGAATGAAATGCGGGTGGGGCTTGGTCGATATTATTCTATCCAAGATCATCAATTTGTTTAACACCCACACCCTCGAGGACAGGGCTGTGGGTCTCTTTGCTTCCTCCCTCTGCCCCACAGCCATTCCAGAATGGACCTCAGGGTTACTTCTTGCCCTGACCTCCAGAGACCAAGGCCACACTCAGACACCTCAACTGAACTGCTCCAAAGAATTGTGCTTAAATATTATTATTTTGTCAAGGGAATGGTCATGATACATGCCTGCTCTTAAGAAATCATTTTAACCCTATAAGGCCCTACAGAAGACTATAAAAGATCCATAAAAGCTCCTAATCAGAATAACCAGTATATTCCATGCATTTTAACAGTTCATTGCTCTGCTCTGTTTGGCTACTTGTCGTAAGAGGTGAGTGTGATTAAATCGGTAATTTTCTCCCAAATATGCATTCTCTTCCAAAGAGAACTGGATCCATTTTTCTTCATGACCTGAACAGGCTCAAAATACACACATGCGAGAAGGCCAGTCTATGTCATATGCCGATGAGAGAGGTTCTCACATTCTACCCCACATTCTACTTCCATTTCTGTGTGACAGCACATCGTAAAATCATCACCTAGCTACCCCTTGCCCTTAGAAACATGTGCCTGATGACAAACCTTTCCTCACTCTGTTTTCTTTCTGAAAGCCCTGGACCTATATTGTGTGTATGTGTGTGTGTGTGTGTGTGTGTGTGTGTGTGTGTGAGGGAATCAAACTCAATTTCAGCTCTATTGTGTTGAAATGCATGTAATAGATAATTTTAAGTTGTATACAGTTGAATCCTTTTTATAATTAGGCACAGAAAGGCTGTAATATAATCCATTTTTACGTAAAAATTTCCTTTTAGCAGTTCCTTTTTTCTAAACAGCACTTTTTATCAAGAATCAGTTGGATATGCAGCACACATGGAGCCAAATTACAACACAAACAGAAGAGGACATCTGTTGGGGAGATAGCAGAAGACTCCAGACCTCATGAATTATCTTTGTCTAAAAAAGCTTGCTTGGTTAGTACCCAGGCTACACTGTCGTGTGTCTTTCCAAGACTAGAGCCTTTAGGGGGCAGGGGCGGGTTGTACCAACAGGGCCAAAAGAGTCCATCACTCTGCTGAGGACGCAAATGTTCAGGTCCACCACGCAGGTCTCTGTCCTGAGTCCCTAACAAGGATGACTCGTGTCAGACATTTCATGGAAGCTCCTTTTCTTGGCAGGGGGCAGAGGTTCCCCTTGGAATATGAAACTGACTCTACAGGTCGGTTGCTCAGGCTGGACGATGGAAGCCGTGGGTGAGAACTCCCCTCGGGGTGTAATGTGACCTTACTTATGTTGGCAAGGCTCAACGCGAGCTTGTAACTCAAGGATCAGGTATGTTCAATTGTTCTTTGTGGCTCTGAATCCTTTTACTGGAAACCCAGAGGAAAGTGGAGCCAATGGATGGAACTGAAAGAAGCACCCAGGCAGCCAAGTTGGCACAATGCACGTGGAGTCATGTGCCACTTCTCAACAAAGTGAGCCTGTGTGTCCACAGCACCTTGATGAATACTGAAGGCATAGGCTCTCAGAGATTCTGTTCCTCTGTCCTCACTTCTCTATCTAAATACTTGCACAGTCTAGACAAGGACAAGGGCACCCTGCTCCTTAAGAAGCTTGCCTCACATGGGAAACGGTCTTCCAAGGCGAGGCTATACTTGTGCTAGATGCCATTTTAATGAAACCAATTTCCCTTCCTATAACACAAGCCCTGATATGAGGTGGAAAATGGAGGAATTTAAGGGAAATATATGGAATTTCATTGAGACATTGGATGTCCAGTTTTGAGGCTAGGTGGAAGATACATTTTTGAGAAACTTTAATGTGTCAGGTGAGGGGAGACATAGAAAGATAATAGGCAGCTCCATGCATCTTAGAATTCTCTATTCATTGGCCAGTGGGGTTGGAGCTGTAAAAAACACATAAAGTTGTAAATGGCAAGCATAAGCATGCTGTAAAAGGATATAAACGGTGCATAAGGGGCACAGAAAAGAAATTATATAACTTGACTTGGGGTGACTAGGAAAGGCTTTACATAAGAAAAGTGATATCTGAACTGGGTTTTGACACCCCCAAATGAGATAATGGGAGAAGCTTATCAGAGACAGAGGGAAAGTGTCAACAGGTTTGAAAAATCAAAAAGGGCAGTTAGGTAGCTGTGTGGCTCAAGAAGTGGTGTGTGTGTGCTTTTATTTTTGTGCGTGTTCATCCACACTCACCAGTATGATGAGATAAAATGAGGTTATGTCCCATGGCAAACTGTAGAGACTGGAGATGAGCAGGATTTGAATCTATAAAGGAACCAGAGTCTCTAGAACAGGGAAGTGTCAAGGAGGGACAGCAGATTCCATCCTTAAAGGATCATGGAAGCATGGTCCTTAGGGGATCACGAGAAGCTTTGTGATTCTCTACCCATGATGATTATCCTGGGTGTGAAAATGGCCCCCTGTTCTAGCCCTGCCATGCAGAGCATCGAACAACAGCTGGCATAGGACAGCCGTGCACGTGGCCTGGACCCCACATCACCCCTCTAGACGCACTTCCTTTGCACATTTTGAAGCACAACTGCTTCCCATTAGAGCTTACAACTCCCTGGAATTTGAGTAATAACATTTGGCTTGGACTTCGGTAGAACGTTTTGCAGGAAAATTGACCATAGTGGTTTGGCCAGCAAGAGACATGTCTGGCAGGGCTGGAAGAATTGCTCCTGTGACTATCTGTAGGTGACTTGTGATGAGCCTCCCTCACCCCCAGACTGAAGATCGGTGAGGTGTGACACAGAATGGCCTTCTGTCCTAGCAGGAAGAGAGGAAAGTCTGCTCCCCCCCTACTCTTCTGTTCCCTCCAAGCAAACTCCTTCACAGTTGGCTGGTGCCTGGGCTCAGTGGCTCAGGACTTCCACCCAGGTCCCCAAGCTCGCTGGGTGGAGCTCATCTTCTTCTACTTCCTTTCCTGATATACTTCTGGATTCTAGGAGTCCTTTCCAAATGGACGTCTCATAGACCCCGGTATTCAACTACACTCCTTATCTCTCACCTCGCCCCAAACCTGCTGCTCTTCAAATACGATAATTTTATACCCAGTGTACTTCTCAGACCACTGAACAACCAGCATAGCAAGGGTGCCAATCAATCAGTCATAAACATGTGGTGCAGCAGGAATGATGTATACATGCCGACCTCAGTCCTGGCTATGCCTCTGCTGAAAATCTTTGTCTCCTCCCAGCACATTCAGAATAAAGTTCAACCTTTCATCAACACATGACAAGTGTTGTTGATCCGATGGATGTCTATCTTGTCAATTTCATCTTCTGTCACTCTCCTCCTTTCCCCACATACAAGCACATGTTTTAAATCAGTTCACACTGAACATTTTATTTCAAGCTATCACCCCACCCCGGGGCCTTTGCATAAACTCTTCCCACTTCTTAGCAAGTCTGTCCTCTTCTTTTTAACCAGGAAACTTACATATCCTTCCAAAATCACCTAAGTTATCATTTTCTTTTGGTAGACTTTTCCCACCACCACTGCCTCCATTAGATGAGGTGATTCTGTATCATCCTCTGCACAGCTCCATAAAGCCGTGTGCCACTGTGTTAAAATGAAATGTTTATTGTTCATCTCTCCCGCTGAACTTTGAGCAACTTCGGGACACAGTGAGTCTTTTTTCTCTGCAGCTTTAGAGCTTAGTAAAGAGCACGACACATAGCAGGTACTTAATATATATTTGTTACATGGATGAATCAATAAATAGTCCACGTTTCTGGCTTTTCCTGAGCACATCGCATAGAAATTTACCTGCCCTGGTCACATTCTCAGAAACATGGTAAATAAGCAATTTTGAGCTGAAATGCAAATTGATGATGAGTTAGTATTACTTCCATTCTTCTCACCATTTACATTTTCAACAATATTATCTTCTTGAGCCTCAAAACAATGAAAAAAAAAACCACAGAAGCATTATGCCATCTTCTATTTAAGAATGGAAATATTGAATATGGGAGAAGTTAAGAGATGCTTTCAGCCTGGATTTGAATTCAGTGTCTTTGTCATTTCCCTCAAAACTCTCATTATGTTACAGAAATCTGAATGCCTTAATACAAAGAATGAATTGTGATTTCTGAATGATAGCAAAGAAATTTGAAAAAGAGTTGAAAAATAAGGGACTATCAATAATAATAACAATAGCAACAACAATAATAATAATAACATCAACTTCCCAAATCACAGCACATATAACTTTCTTGTATGCCTTGGGGCTAAATTATGGCAAAACATTTTTTTCTGAGGCTAAACTCTTTCTGCTGAGTTTTCTCTGAAATTATTCTGTTTCCAAGATCTCTTGGTGGTGGTAGGTACATCAAGAAAAGTCTCTTTGGCATGTTTTTGAACCTCAATATGCATTATTTTCTTTTCCCTTAGGATTAAAATTTCAAATCTTTAGCCTTGCCTACCTGAAATAAAGACTACATTTTCCATTCTCCCTTGCAGCTCCCTGTGTTCATAGGACCACTTTCTGGATGGTGGGATTAAGCAGAAGCAGTATGCATTGTTTTGGAAATACGGAGAACATGATCTTCTATTTCTGTCCTTCTTACTGCTGACTGGGATGTAGATGCAAAGCCTGATGCTTCAGCAGCTCTCTTAGAGCAAGAATAGAAGTAACACACGGGGGCGGGGGGTGGTTAGAAAGCTGCTGAAGCTGAGTGCCTGACATCAGGCATTCGTGATACCTGCTCTGGTCTGCCTATATCTGGAATTCCACATGAAAGATAAACAGACTTCTATCTTACAAAGGCTACTGCTGTTTTGGATTTTCCATCTCTCATAGCCAAACCTAATTCTAACTAAATACATATGGCATCTGGACCAACATACATTTGCTTTAACATATTATCTCCATTTTATCTTCCATTCTAATCTGCCTTCCATGCTTCTTCTCACCCTTTCTGCCTGGGCCCTGTACATATCATCCTTCACACTTTCAAACTGTTTCCATCTGTTTGTTGAAGGGCCTTGCTCCATTTTCACTTGGTCTACGCTATGCCAGTCCCCTAGGCTCTGTTCCTACAGAACCTCCTGCCCTGATCCCCTCTAGGAAGAGAGAGTATTTCTCAACCATGTGACTCCATAGAATGTCAACTGTGAGAATAACTCCATAGAATGTTCTGCCTGCGTTATGGAAGAAAATAAGCCAATATTATTGTCTTCAGTGTGCCAAACTGTATACTTTTACATGTTATCTCGTTTCATCTTCATAATAACTCTATGATATAGATATGCTCATCTCCACTGAACTGTGGTTTAGGGAGATTTAATTATTTTCCTCTGTTCTCATAATAAGTAACAGCCAGATCTGGGATATGAGCCACATCTATCTGAGTCTGAAATGAATGAATTGCTGCCTCCCAAGATTATGAATTTCATAGATTTTCAAATTTGTAAAGACCAGTGGCCATGTCTTATTCACTATTGTCCCCCTTCCGTTAGAAGGGGATCTTCTGCAGATTCTATGTCTGCAAAATGTATACTGTTCCAACAGACCAAGGATGATTACTTGGTTGTACAGCCTTTTATGTTCAATCAATCACCCAGCAAGGGAAGACCCTGCCAGGACCCTCAGAGTCTCAGTGGGGCTCATGGTTTGGGCTGAGAGGCTCAGATGCTATAAGAGGGAGACAACAGGAAGTGATAACCCTCATATAGGGAACGACTTAAACAACCACTTAGAATTCTGGCTGAGAAGACACGAAGAAAGTCCAACTCCTACTACTTCCAGTCTACTCCAGTTTCAAGCACAGGAATGGAGAAGAGCTCAGAACAGTCTTCAGAGGATCCATAGTCATCTTGAGTATCTCCCATTCTATCATAATGACAGCATGCATATAGCCACCTATCTATATATGTAAAATGCTGTAATGAAGAAGTAGCCACTCTGGGGACTTCCCTGGTGGCACAGTGGTTAAGAATCCGCCTGCCAATTCAGGAGACACGGGTTCAAGCCCTGGTCTGGGAAGATCCCACATGCCACGGAGCAACTAAGCCCATGTGCCACAACTACTGACTGAGCCTGCGCTCTTGAGCCTGTGAGCCACAACTACTGAGCCCGCGCGCCTAAAGCCTGTGCTTCGCAACAAGAGAAGCTACCGCAGTGAGAAGCCCACGCACTGCAACAAAGAGTAGTCCCCACTCACCGCAACTTGAGAGAGCCCGCACGCAGCAGTGAAGACCCAACACAGCCAAAAATAAAACTAATTAATTAATTAAAAAAAAAAAGAAGTAGCCACTCTCTATTCATAGTGAAAGTAGAAGAAAATCTGGATGTAGGGATGCTGACCTCGCATGGGCTGGCTTTCTGTGCCAACATTGTGTGTGTGTGATG